>NC_134951.1:126671995-127418662 GCF_965638725.1 Aptenodytes patagonicus
AGACCAGGAACACTTTCCATGAAACGGTTGCCACACAGAAAGCTGCACCGTGGCTAGGAATATTTCAGCAATAAAAATGAACTTTCAGTACAGGGCTCTTCTGGAATAAGCCATTTAAGACTACATATTTATATCCTTAAAGCATCCTTTAGATTGTTACCATACATAATCCACTTATTGATTACATCTGTTTTATGTTGTCTGCTTGTGGAGCTGAAGAGTACTTAACAGGAAAAGGCTGGCAAATAAGGCTCTGAGCACTTACCAAATTCAACATTCATTTTCCCTGCAAAACATGCTATTTCTAGATATCTGCTAATGCATTCTTTGGCAAAAGGGTAGCTCTGAAAGAAAGTTTTAAATAAGTCCTATCATCAGCCCACACTTCAGATAAATGTGCACCCCCTACAGTTTTTCTTCTTTCTTTCAAAAGAAAAATATTATCCTGACTTTGTGCCTGACACCCTTGTATTCTAGGGCTGGATCACTTAAGTGCTCTGCACAGGAACCCCCCAGAGAAAAAGCAATCATTTTCTTTACACTGATCACCTTAATTATCAAACCACATGTCTGAAAGTTGCAATAGGCTTAAATATTTATGGACACTTTGGACGTTGCATTTAATCATGGGATGATAACTGGTTGCTGATTGTATATTTGAAGTTTTTTGTGGCCTTGGCAAATAGAAGACTAGAATTTCAGCTTCCTGGAAGCTTGAGTAGTCTTTTTCTCAGACAATTTGCATTTAAAAAGACTTCTGCTTTTGTATGTCCCAGCAACAAGATACAATTTCTCAATCTAACAATCTGTAGCCTAATCCAGCAATAACTCTTCAAGCAAAACTGCCAAATCTAACAGAGTTTTTCCTGAATAGGGACTACAACAGCAGGCCCATGATCACTGTCCCGCTACCTGAAAGGCAATTGCAACCCCCAGATGACAAACTGCCTAAAAGGGTTTCTCGACAGCAGCAGCGTATGGGCCTCTGGCAACTGTCACACGCAAGCAGCTGCACAGTGAGCTATGGGGATGCTCTGTACCAGATGGAGACTAGGCTGGAAGCAGAGTTATCTGGGTGGCCCATTTTCTTTGGCACCTGTAAGAGCATTTAGTCACCAACAGCAGAGGCCCATTCATAAATACATCCTTGCAGAGGCTTAACGATCTATATGCCACCTCTTTTCGGAGCAGAGAGAAATATTTTTATGGCCACATAAATTACTGTGAAATGTAAGCAATCTTCTCATTCCATTTTGTAGCAATGCTGCAGAGACAATCCAGCCTGTCAATGGTAATAAAATCACCTTGTTTCGGCTGGCTCTTCATTCATCTGGATTTTTGGTTATGAAAAAAGACACTGTCAGGACCAAGAATTTTGAGTTCAGCCTGCTTTACATTTCAATACAGAAATTTTTTTGGATCGAATCCAATTTTCATTCAAGTAACTAACCTCTCTAAAATCAGTGGGGCGATTTTATGACTATAACTGAAAGTGATCTTGTTCCTAATATTCCAGGAACAATTTGAGATCATTGTCCGAAGGATAAATGGCCTTAAATGTCTATTGGACGCTAGTGAGGCAAGATGAGTGATGAGATAAAGTCAGCTCATATTGCAATGTAATTCTTCTTTCAAGTAACTTATTTTAAACTGTCCCTGGGAAAGGGAGAGCAAGGAGAATTACAGTGGCAAGGCTATGGCAGAATATAGTTACATAACTACATTTCTTACATTCATTGTGCATTTCAGTAAGTTTCTCTGTATAGGTGGATTTTTCCAGTGCCTTGCAGTGCCTTGTGTAGGTGTTTACCTTCTTTAAATGGTTGCCAAGAAAAAAAAAAAGAAAAAAAGACAAAAAAAAAAAAAAAGGACTGAGCATTACTTGTCCATTGTCCTTGGTCTACATAATGCACAGGTCAGTGGAAAAGGAACAGGAGAAATATGCCCAGAGTTGTAGGTAATCACTGGTTAAACAGGAGATCCAGGATAAGGATTTTATACCTGTTTTGAAATACTGAAGGAGAGAGATGAACATTACTTTATTAAAACTTGAAAATTATTAGAGAAGACCATTCCCACAGAAGTCTCAGAAATACTGGCATACATATCAAGCCAACATACCCATTAACTCTTCAGATGGGGGCCAGAAATGTTATTTTTCACTGCATTTAGATGAAGATACATTTTCTTGCTGTGGGAGAGAATGACTACGAACTCAGAAAAAGTAGTGCAGATACAGCAATACATTGGAAAATATTTCTTTATTGTTTCATGTATATCTTGCTGCTTTCATCAGAAGTTGCTTATCTCACCACTAAATTCAGATTAATATATATAGATATTTGCAAAGGTTGGAATTTGTGGAAGCTTGGCTTGAGAACTACTTGCAATAGCATCTGGATTTATAGCTCTGCTGCAATATGTCTTTGAGACACTTAGCCAAAAATTGACTACAAGCAAGAACTTAGCTTATGATACGACAGTTTTCATTTTCTCAAACATGCCATCTTTTCAGGTGAGCTTTTATTCTTTTCACAGGAAGTCTTCAAGTATTGCGATCTTTAATAAAAATTACAGCATATATTTTGTGTGTTATAGAGTGCACAGTAGATACTCTGCCATAGAACATCTGTAAGCTTAGCCTGGGTTTACATTGGTGCCCTTGGGCAGCCTGCTTTGCTGCTGAGCTCCTGCAGCATTCAGAGCAGGTTTAAAATGAGTATGACGTACTGTGGAGAGAGCTGCCTGCTGTTAGTGAGACTATCGGTCTGCCTGGAAGGGAAAAAGCACTTGCTGCGTTCGCAGTACCCCGTGCAGCTTTCAGAGACCCAATTCTTGTGCAGTCCCTGCTGAAGTCAGTAGAAAATCTCCACGTCTACCTGACTTCAACACAGTTTGATTCACTTCTTTAACACAACATGCAGCTGCCAGAAAGGAGCCGAAAAAGGGTTATTTTTGAAACAAGAAGTCACTGATGGTAAAAAGCCATGTATAAATAAATATCCATGCCATATCCAACAAATCTTACAGTCTTGTGATAAAGGCCTGAATTTTGGATTCATGTATTGTATAAGGAAGAATAACTCCTTTGCCTTTAATAGCATTATTTCTGATTTAATTTGGGAGCATAATCAGAATTATTCTATGTCAGTGACTGTTTCTGTTGTAAATCATGCCCTGTGTAGACCTATGGCCTTCTGACAATTGATAGAAGGGAACCAGTAGCACAGTAGAGAGGAATGCTGACCACAAACTGCAACATGTACAAGAGCAGAATTTGGCCACAGACATTTGCACTAGATTTACTGGCTGACAAGCCTAGCTAGCTTGAGCTTGCATCGTAATCTAATAAAAACCTAATAATACCTTTTCATCTAACTCACTCAGCCACATATATCAGGCTTTGGAGGTGTCAGGTCTAAAAAGAGAATTGTACTTCTGCCTTGGAGATATTTTTATTGCTGAGGAAAAATATGTTGCAAGAAACAGTTCCTTACACAGCAGGAGTATTCCACTGTGGGAAAAATAAAAAAGAAAGAAAGAGAAGTCAGGCAAATTCACATTTCTTATCAGATCTGTCCTGATCTGATGCACTCAAAGTTGAAAGCTGCTTCTCCTATCTCTTGCAACTTCTTTCTTTTAAATTCTGAAGAGGCTTGACAGGCAGAAATGAACAGATGCACATTAGAGGTGGGAGATGATCTTGTAGGAGGTCTATGCTTGAGTTATGCAAAGATAAGGATGCGGAGGCATGCCTGCATGGTGGAGCGCTGTGTGGGTAGAGGAATCCCCCAGCATGCACCTCTTTACAGGACTGGATATTACATAAGGCTTGCAAATGACTTCCTGTCCCTCCATTTTGTATTGTGGAGGGTATGTAAAGACACCAGTACTGAGACACTTCACCAGAAAGAGGCTGCTCTTCAGGTTCCAAATCTCATTCCTTCTGTCCCAGATTCCCTGCTGAGCAGTCGCCTTTTCAAAGCCAGCAAGCAAGCTGTTCCTCTAGTTCCCACGTAGGCATCGTATGCTTCCTGAATCAGGTTCTCTCTGGCATCTCTGCTCCCTGGAGGTTAAGGATGCCTCTGGCTGCGGGAAGTACACTGAGCACTATTGCACTCTGGTACACTACTGTTCCAGTCTTTGTATGACAAACTTCACCTCGGTAGCCAAGTGTCTTCTGTAGTTGGACATGCAGGCAAGATGAAAAAGCATTTTTTTTTATATTATTTAATAATACAAGATCAAGAGCAGCCATCCAGGAAGGTAAGGGAGAACTGTTAGTGCACACTCATGTGCCTATAGTGATGCACGTTAACTTCCCTGTATAAGAAGCATAAACAACAAATGAGCGGTGAGGTTTTTGATAGTAAGATACATTTTTCAATGCTGAATACCTTTAATAACTTATCTTCAAATTGGAGTGCTTGACAGGACCACTCTAGTTCTTCACGTTTATGCAGGACAGCAAAACTCAAAGTTAGTCAGAGATGTTCTTGAAAACTAAATGTAACTAGAAGTATTATGGGTACAGTACCCTCACTGGCTTTCTTTATGAAGGTGCAAAATATGATTTCCTCTTGTCATTATATATCTACTTTTTGGTGGGTAGTCATCAGATTCATATGAACTTGATTCATATGAACAAGAAAGCTCTTTATTTTTTTTTTTAATAGTCCAATGAATTTTGTAGTCTTATTTATGAAGGGGCAGATGTGAACATTCCTGGCCAAAAGTCAAACTCTTGTATAAAAGTTTTTGTTCATTTTAAATAGATATCAAAGGCAGAGCCATGGTGAGTTTCCAACAGTTAGTTACAGTGCTGTGTATTTACTGATCTATTTTAAACTGCACCATTCTCCTTAAATATCACAAGCTTTAAGGTTAATAAATCCATGTTAGAACATGCATGCAATACTTATTTCTGGCCATATATTGTTTATTCTCTTCTACATTATTTGTCTTAAATTATAAACCAAGTTTCAAACTCTTTTACCATTCACATCCTGAAAAATATATTGCAAGTATTATTTTGTTAGGCACATGTACAGACTAAATTAAAATTGGAAATATCAAAATTGCTATTGTCTGTGTGATAATAACCTCTTATATTCTAGTTTTACAAACAATTCATCAAAAACAAATTCCAAAAGCTTAGGAAGGTAGTTCTGGAAATCCAGTATAGAACTGAAAAAATTACATAGATGGTGATATTAGGTATATTTTAGGAAAATGAGTGTTACAATAATTTATTCTGCTTTAGGCAGTGTCATGAATCCATCGTGGCACACAGTGAAAGAAAACATCAAGAATGCTGGAATACCTTTCTTTACCATTGTCCTGGTTTCGGCAGGGATAGAGTTAATTTCCTTTCTAGTAGCTGGTACAGTGTTTTGGATTTAGGATGAGAACAAAGTTGATAATGCACCGATGTTTTAGTTGTTGCTAGGTAATGCTTACACTAGCCAAGGACTTTTTAGTTTCCCATGCTCTACCGACTGAGAAGGCTGGAGGTGCACAAGAAGCTGGGAGGGGGCACAGCCAAACTGGCCAAAGGGACATTCCATACCACGTGATGTCATGCGCAGTACCTAAACTGGGGGAAAGCTGGCCGGGAGGGCCGCTGCTTGGGGACTGGCTGGGCATCGGTTGGCGGGTGGTGAGCAATTGTACTGTGCATCACTTGTTTTGTGTATTATTATTATTATCATATTATTATTATCATTTTATTTCAATTATTAAACTGTTTTTATCTCAACCCATGACTTTTTCTAACTTGTGCTCTTCCAATTCTCTCCCCCATCCCACCGGGTGGGGGGGAGTGAACGAGCGGCTGCGTGGTTAGTTGCCGACTGAGATTAAACCACGACAACCATGAGACACCCACACAAACTAATAATAGGACAACATTCAATAAAGCAGAAAATAAACCTAATAGAAACAAACTTACAGAAAAAGTTTTCTAACTGTACCCCCTGTACCACACACTTAAAATCAATTCGTTTTTAATTCCCTTCTTTTTCCGGTGGAAAGTCACACTATCACAGGAGGCTAAATTTTAGTTCAGCGAACATAAAGACTTGACACAGAGAAAATACTTATGGAGCACAAAGCAGTCTCTACCTCATGTCCTTCAAGAGAAACACTGAAATTACTGCTAGGGAGGTCTAGGAAACAACGTATTTTGGTGGTGTCCTCTCTGCAGAGCAGGGACCTGTCACCAAGGTAAATTATCATTCCAGTATAGAAATATTTGTGACATGAGTGCCTGCAGTATCACAGAACAGGAGCAAGATATGTTGTTGCCGTCTCCCCTTCATTCGGGTCTACCACACTTGTTCTTTCCATACTATAGTTGAACTTTCCATTTTATAATCAAGATTAAAACAAACAACTACAGAAATGAACTCATAAATCTTTTTTTTTTTTTCAAATTCTGTCCAAAACTTAACTGCAGTTAATGGATACACTTCCATCAACAGCTGTCAAAACCTAAACTGACAGCTTGATTCCTAAACCTTTTCTGTACCAGCAGCCGGAGCATGGAAGTTGGAAAACTGTAACTCTCAATATCTATGCAAAGCCAGCAGAGCAACCCACGCACATATAGGGTAAAAGTTGAAGATGTACAGGTTCAACAGAAGCCCAATGAAGCTAAAGGAGAGTAAGTTTTGTAAGGGACAGAGTAATTGAAGTAATCATGAAAGTAATAAATGGCCTGGCCCGGACAGTTGTCTTCTCTAACTGGCCCTCCTTGTTTTCTCTTTTTATCCATTTCTCATTTCATGCTCTTAATCAGGTTCAAATGAGGTGTATCTTCTCCCACTTTGCAAGCCTGACCTACTTCAGAGGGATTAGCAGCACTGTGACATGTTTCCCCTGTTTTAGGAACGCCCTGTTCTGTTTTAGGGATGAAAGCAACTCTGCCTTGTTCCTGAGCAGACTTTGCCTGAACTGCAAACCTCCTCTGGGTTGAATGTGGCTAGAAATTACTTATAAATTACTTACAAAGTAAGTCTTTTGCTCTCTTCATCCTCAAGTCTTTCTTTCCTGGTCCTTTTGAATTCACAGGAACACTCCAATATATTCGGAGCCATCATTTTACATGTTCCTTCTTAGCCACTTCATGGAGATCTGTTTTGCCACCCCCTTCATTCGCATGTTCTTTGAGGACACATATATGATTATTCAGCACCTAGTACCACACAATAAAATGATCCTCAATCTTCCCTTTTGCACATCAGCTCTTTGTCACATAAATTCTCCTAATTTGGCTCCACCAGATCTCAAACCTCTCTCGGTTTTGGCCAATCACTTCCTCCCCGCAAAAGAATCTATAGAAAAACTAGCATGTTTCCCTCAGGTTTCCCCAGTTCTTACTGAGCAGCAGAAAAAAGTCCTTTCTGTACTACCTCCTCACAAAGGAACTTCAGCCAAGTGTGTGTCTTCTCAAATAATTTCTACCACTGTATTTCTTTCTCTTCACTATACACCTCAGGTCTAAACATTGCTAAAATACCATATCCAATTTTCAGACTACCCGTTCAGGAAGAGCACTGATAAATTAGAGAAAGATTTTTTTTTTTTTAACAAACCACAAGAATAGCTGAAAGATTAGAAAAATTGTAATATAGAGACTTTAAGTTCAGTCTATATGTATCACATGGAAGATATTAGAAGATATGTGTTCCGTGAGGCTCTTACTTACTTAATCCTCAGCTGGTATTAATTGTGGTGGTAAGAAGCTTACAGCTCAGAAAAGCAGGGATCTCTACAATGCTGGGAAGCTGTCGACAAAACTCTTCTTTGGTAATGGCAGGTACTACTTGAATACCTAGCAAGGAGAGAGTATCACTGAGTCATTGGGAGAGGTGACCTACTGTTGAGAAGTAGCAAATGAGGAAAATTGCTGTCACTGTTTCATTTCTGCATAGCGTGAGTGGCGCTACGGGCAGGCCTGTCTCCCCACTCGCTCCGTGTTGGAGGAATAGCCGAAGCCCATAGCTGCTGCTAAACTCCTCCTGACTAGGAGCAATCTTTTGCTTCTGTCCCCAGATGCTAATGCTGAGTCCACTTCAGTGTCGATAAATAAAGGCCAGATCTATACTCAGGCTTTAAGGAATGGTTTGATCAAAGCCCAGATTCCTATGGAGAAATATGGGAGTAATGTAAAGGAGCCCCATAAGACGAACTGGCCAAGTGTGACAAAATCCGGAGGTGGCAAGTCCCACTGTTTCCTCTACTGGGGGGGAAAAAGTGTGTAAACGTTTTAACAACAGGGCTTATTAACTTTTGGGGTAACTGTTAGAAAATTCTTCATCACAAGTTACTTCCAAGCCAAGATCGTCTTCAGCAAACGAGAACTAATTTCCGTATCAGACAGGAAGGCAGCTCAGCTCTGTACAGCCATTTATTGTTATTTTTTCTGGTCAATTTACCAGGCTAAGGAAGTTGACTGTCCTAATTACCATTAGTTGAGAGTGCAGTCATTCCACTCAAGGGCAAGGCTGCTGTTCAGAGGGACCTGGACAAGCCAAAGGAATGGGGCTGACAGGAATCTCATGGAAGTCAAGGAAAAACACAAAGTCCTATGTCTGGGATGGGCTAAACAATGCATTGGCAGAGACAGGCTGCCTGCCTGGGACAGGCAGTTCCTTGGGGACACTTGATTAAACATGATCCCGCAGTGCAGCCCGACAGGGCCCGTGGCTAACAGCATCCCAGTGAGGCGATTATCACTTTTTATTCAGCACTCATAACACGGCACCTTGAATACAGCATCCCGTTATGGGCGCCCCCAATACAAGACAGACTCATAAACCTGATGGAGAGCAGCGAAGCCACCGCGACGGTGGGGCCGGAGCACGTGCCCTGTGGCCCTGCTTGGAGCTGGAGTTCGGGCTTGAGACTTCCCCCGGGCTTGTGACAACGGAGCCTTTCCCCGTGAAGGGAGGGAGAGCCGCCGGTCGCGGCACAGCCCGCCTCAGGAGGCGCCTCACAGCTCGCGCCTAACGGCTCCTGCCCAACGGCCGCGCCGCGCGCTCCTTCGCGCCCGCGCAGGCCCCGCCCCCGCGGCGGCCGCTCGCGCCCTCACTTCCTGGGGCGGGCGGGTTGAACATGGCGGCGGGCCGCTGGGGCGGGCGGCGGCTCCTCTGCGCCGCGGCCGCTCTGCTCCTCGCGGCGGTGCTGGGTCCCGCCGCCGCCGCCTCCTCCTCCTCCCCTCCCCGGGCGGGCAGCCCCGGCGAGCCGCGGAGCCGCGTGCAGGTGTTGGGCGGCTCCAACTGGAGCCTGGTGTTGCAGGGCCAGTGGATGTTGGAGTTGTGAGTAACGGCCGCTTTCCCGCTCGCCTCGGAGGCACCGTGCCGGGGAGGGGGGGCGGCCTGAGGGGGGGGGGCTTCCCTCTGTGGGGCGGCCGGCTTCAGCTCGGCGCCTGCCCCGGGGAGCGGGCACGGCCGCTAACGCCTGCCCCGGTCGCGGGGGGGAGAAGGGCCGGGCGGTGCCGGCCTTCCCACCCCGCGAAGGGAAGCGCGGGAGCAGCCGCGCACCTTCCCCGCCCCTGCAATGGCTGGCCGGGGGGGGGGGGGCAAGGGAGGAAGCGGCCGGGCCGCGTCCACGCAGGGTCACCTAATGCCCGTGATCCCCTCTTCCACCAAGCGTTGCCGGCCCTCGGCCTGAAGGCACACGCTGACCTTGTTTGAGATGATCTGATAAAGGCAGCTTTCCTTCAGGTTTTGGTCTTGTGTGGGCACAGAGCGCCTGAGAGCCCCAAGGTTAAACTGGGCACGTTTCGGTAAGCTGTGGTGTCGTTGATTACGTTTCAGCGGTGTTATTCAAGACAACTGCCTGCTGGGGAATAGGATCAGGCACTGCACCTTGCACTGCTTACCCATTTGGGACTTTCACTGGATTCTGTGCAAGCTGGGAAGGCTGAATTTGGTAGTAATATTTAGCAGGAGTAGGCTTCCAAAGTGGCGTTACATAATATCCCGGTACGCCCTCACTTCCAGCCCCGTTGCTCTATGCTCTATGCGAGTTCTCGTTGTTCAAGGGAGATGCATCAGATTTCATTAACTTTTCAGTGCTGCTCTTGCTTTATCCTGGTGACAGCTAGAGAGGTTTGCCTATTGCCAGCTAGGGTTTTAAGTGCTTAACTAACTGTCATGGTGTCACGGCTTCAGTTGTGACATGATACTGTTCTTGAAATGCACATGACATTTTGTCCTTGGAGGCTAGCTCACCTGCTTGTATTTAGAAAGGGGAAAAGGAACTTGAGGGTTTTTTTAAGACAGCCGTTAACAAAAAAAAGTAGTTTAAATAGGCTGTCTGCTCACATGATATCTGTGTGCTGTGCAGCTATGAAACAGGATTTTGTTGTGGTATGTGTTCTGCTCCTCTGTGGAAGTGCTTGAGTCTGAGCAGTTTGAAACAGACTGGGTAGCCTGTGAAACAGACTGGGTTGCCCATCAGCAGCTGAACTCATGCTCCCTCATAAATACTTACTTACCCAGCTGCTTTAAGTTTTGTTTTAGTATTGAATTTGAGTTATCTGCAGTCTCTTATTAGGGGGAGGGACGATCACTTCCCCTAGGGCTTTACTGCTCAGGATCTTACTGGATACCTGGTGTTAAACAGTGAATAGATGGGAACAATCCTGAAATAGCTGATTAAGAGACCCTGGGATGCCCACTGTTGTGACTAAGGATTTTGGTTTGATTTTGAGTCTTTTTTTTCCTTTTCATTTATTGTGTTCTAAAAGGTAGGGGAAGAGATGATCTTGGAGTGGGAGAAAATAAGTTTATTTTTTAAATTGAAATTTTTCCACTTCTGACATCTTAGTCCTATGTGGAAGCTACTGTATGAAAGTGACTGATTCATACCCGAGTTGATGACCCTTAAAGAGGAAAAAGGTTGTTTATGAGGACTCAAAGTTTTCATTTCTAAGAGAAAATATTTAAAGAACTAGTGGTGCATGCCCCTGAGGAAAAAAGAATAGAGGAACTGACTGAAATCAGAAGTGATTGGGATAATGAACAGTTAAAATACTTTGTGAGTCTTTACTCTGCTTGAAACATTGCACTCTGGTTTGGAGTGACAGGTAGCTGACAATAGCAAGGGTGACAAAATCAGCTTTAGTGCTTGCTGAATACAGTGCGTGTTGGTACGTTGCTTAAATTAGACTTGTTTTTATTTTATGTACAGTGTTTGATGTGTGAAAGATCCTTGCTTCTCCATGCTACTTTCTGTGGTACATTTCTAGTGCTTTCTGCTCTTCTCCTAACTGAGAAGGAACCTTTGTCTTTATTGAGGATGCTAACTCAACGCTGCTGTTCTTGAATTAGTGAGAGTTTGAGATTCCCAATCGTGTCTAAACAGGAGTTTGAGATCTAGCATTGATTTCTTATGATTCTTGCAGCTGTTTTCATGCTGATGGATTTTGGCTTCTACTGATTTTTATCTGGTTTAGAGCTGGTGATCCGGACAGGAGTCCTGCATGTCAGTTCATTGATTCCTTCCATGCTGTGTGGTAGGTCTGTTGGCCAGACTACAATATTGTTCATCAAAACCTCATTTGGTCAAAGAACCTCCTTTTTGTTTGAAAGACCTTTGTTTTCCAAGCAGAACTTATTTTTATTTTTTTAATGCAAATGTTGTTATAGGATCTCTATGAAAAAAATATTTATTTTGGTCACCTGCTCTAGATTACTGGCTTGAAGCCTTCTGCCCTGGTAGTGACAGATACTACTACTTCTGTTTAACGTCAGTTTTTCTATTTGTGAAAGTAGTGTAGGTGAATTACTGTATGCTACCACTTTTTTATTGTTCTCAGGTGCACAAATAGAGAAACTTAAGTCAGAAATTACTTGTGTGCGGGATTTGTAGTGGAAATAGGATTTTTTTTCTTCCTTCGTCCCTCCTAGCTGAAGTGTGTGTACTTGGCTGACTTCTTGTAAATATTCGGTTATTCATAGTTGGCAAAATTGCAGGCACTGGAAGCACTGCTGCATTTCCTTGATAAAAATGTTCTGGATAACTGTGTCTCTGAAAGACATTAAAACACTTTTTGCTTACTGTTACTATCGCAGCGCACAGATCCTCACTGAAGTGCTGCGAGTGTGATGCTGGAATGAACTGTTATAAAAGGTTTCCTTATTGACTTATCTCTAGTCTGTAGCTGCAAGATAATAATTCGTTAATACGAGGAATTTTTTTGTCTTTATTTTTAATATTGTGTCTATTAGGAATATAGAAAACTAATTTCTGGTCTGTTTATTTAAAAGTGCATTTTGCATTTGTAAACATAGCTTGTTCCAAGCTTGACTGATCTTAATTTAACATCCTCCTCTTTTTGAAGTAGACTAAAACAAACAAACACACAAAAAACCGTCCAATAATAAACTTGTTGTCTTTATGCCTCCGATTACAAATGATACTATTTAATATGCTCCTGTTGCCCCTGCAGTACTTGAGGAACTTGCCCATCGGGAAAATCTCTAGTTTAGTTCCCACATAGGATGTTAAATGTTTTGGTTCCCATTTGTTTCAGCACAGACTTAGTGCTGTGTGTACCTAAAAAAAGAATGTCTTAATTTTCTATTTTAATTCTAGCCAGGTGAAGATCGGGAGAATAGTGTGAGTAATAGTCATGTTTTCAAGGCTAGCTTATCATGCCTGTAGCATAGGGCCATACTTTATTTTCTCATTATCATTTATCATGAAACATTGTCCTGCTATCTAGTAGGCTGGATTATCACAAGGGTTCAGTTCTCCCACTAGCACTTCTGTCTGTAGTTTCAAGGGAGTGTGCTAAAGAGCTAACTGAATGTTTTGGTATTTACATGGCTTAATGCTTTTAAACAGTTGGCTTGAAACACTTTTACGGAATTCTTCAGGAGTTAATTTACGCAATTATTTAACAATGACTGTAACTTAAATTGTGAGGTCAGTAACATTGGGAATTTTCTGTCACTTAGGAGAGTATAGTCTCTTACTTCCTCTTTATTTGTTAGTATCCAGGCTTTTCTTCGTCCTATTCTTAAAAAAAAAAAAAAAAAAAAAACAACCAAAAAAAACCCAACGAAAAACAAAAAACCAAAAAAACCCCCACCAACCCAAAAGTGGGGGAGAATGAAAATCAAGTTACCAAAACTCTGTTTTGGTTCTGAAGCTTCTGCAGCCCTCCACTGACTTCAGGGGAAGTGACCAAATTATCTATGGACTCTTATTAGATAACTAAACATGCAGCTGATTACTGTGCCATGCACTGGCTGAACAGAAACTGATAAAATGTGAAACTGAAATGTCCTTGGCAGCAGATGCTTTACTATTATAGAAGGGGACAAAAACATCTGGAATGGTGGAAGTTAATCTGCTCAAGTTCTAGAAGATTTCACATAATGTTTCAGTGATTGATTGGCTTTACATTTTAAAAATCAGTTCTCCATCTTTAAAAAAAACTGCTTGTGAATGGAAAGCTGTTGGGGTCTTTTTTAATTGCAGATAGCACTCTTATCCTTTTCTTGTTTTTTGAAATTAGAGAGCTGAATAATTACGATATACCTTGCTTTGCTTCTCATCTTGTTCTTGGAAGTTTAAAATGCGTTTTGTTACTGAGCTGTAGAACAATTGGAAAGTAGCATTTGAAACGTTATCTTAGAGAATACAATTTGTTTGGCTTCTGGTGCATCACACCACAATGGTATGCAGTTACTTTTCCCCTTTATTCAAGTATTATTGGAAAAGATAGGCATGTCAGGTTGGGAATGGGAATTCCCATGCAGAATGGGAATTCATAAGGTTGAGCTTGTACCCTGAAACAAATTCCCCAGAACAGTGCCTCGGTGTATTGTCAGTTCAGCAGGCCTGTCTGTGATTTAACGCGTTTGAGTGAAGCTTGGCAGGAGAATCCAGGGAAGAATCTTCCTTTGTTTGCTCTTTGAGATAGTTAGGGCTTTGGCAGTTTGCAAAAAAACCCCAAAACTAGAAAAACCCAAACAAACAAACAAAAAAACTTGTGCTGGTTTTGGCTGGGGTAGAGTTAATTTTCTTCACAGTAGCTGGTATGGGGCTGTGTTTTGGATTTGTGCTGAAAACAGTGTTGATAACACAGGGATGTTTTGGTTACTGCTGAGCAGTGCTTGCACAGCATCAAGGCCTTTTCTGCTTCTCACCCCACCAGCGAGGAGGCTGGGGGTGCACAAGAAGCTGGGAGGGGACACAGCCGGGACAGCTGACCCCAACTGACCAAAGGGATATTCCACACCGTATGGCGTCATGCTCAGCATATAAAGCTGGGGGAAGAAGAAGGAAGCGGGGGACGTTTGGAGTGATGGCATTTGTCTTCCCAAGTCCCTGTTAACGTATGACGGAGCCCTGCCTTCCTGGAGATGGCTGCACACCTGCCTGCCGATGGAAGCAGTGAATGAATTCCTTGTTTTGCTTTGCTTGTGCGCGCGGCTTTTGCTTTGCCTGTTAAACTGTCTTTATCTCAACCCTCGAGTCTTCTCACTTTTACTCTTCCAATTCTCCCCCCCCCTATTGTGGGGGGAGTGAGCGAGCGGCTGTGTGGGGCTTAGCTGCCAGCTGGGGTTAAACCATGACACTTGTTTAACTCTTGTGGAGCAACTGTTTTTGGGTTGGGAGGTCTTGTCTGTTCTGGAGGGGTTTTGGCGCACTGGAGGAAACTTCTTGTCAGCTTCCAGAGCCTGTACTATTCTGATACAGGTATTGGTAGATTACAGGGACTAACTTTTTTATATCTTTGGCTACCACCTGCTCACTTGAAAAGGAGACTAAAACCATATAGTTGACTTGCTGAAGCTTATCATTTGTGGAAATTATGACAATGCCTATTCTGCCTCAAGACCTATCTGTATTTAGGAACAAGAATGAATCAAATTATAGTCTTAAGATAACACCCAAAGACATCAGGCTCTGTCTTGTTTTTGCACGTTTATGAACTCTGTAGCAATAAGGCAAAGCTACTTAAAAGAATAAAAGTAATAATTATTTCATTCTGATACTGTTTTTACCGTTCTATTAGGTACTGTCTCAACATTTGCACCTCTAATTTTAACAGTACACCCAATCTGAAATCCAGCAAATAGTTTGGTGTACCGTAAGCAGTACCTTTATAAAAAGTTGTGTGTCTCGAATAGAGAAAAACTAGACTAAACGGGGAAACTTTCATGTTGCCTATTCTGCTGTTTTCTCTTCAGCAAATCCTCTCGTGCTTGTATCCAAAGCTGTTTTTCCTCTGTTCCTAGATTCTTGCAAGTTCTTGAAATTACCATCAGAGCAAAGTGTAGAATGGTATTCGAGGTTACATCTGTTCAACACTCATAATTACTGATAATGGTAGTGAAAAAGCAGATACATTCATTTGAAAATGAGGGAACTGGTGAATTCCCTAGCCAAGCAGTTAGAAGAAGAGAGATTAGTGGCTCGGAGTTGGAAACTGTGTATCAGTAAATCTTATTAAAATTATTCTGTTTACTGATCAACTCTGTAGTGATATGACTGAATGGCATGTTTGCTCAAACTGGTTTTAACTTAAGTATTTATTTATTTTTTTGTTTTGCAGCCATCAGTGAAGTTGCTGGTATTTGAAAACCAAAGCTTGGTCTTTTATGCTTGAGATCAGAGATAGACACAGACTTTGCTTTTGACTTTTTAAGAGCTTAAAATTTTGCTTTTGGATTGCTTTCTTTATGCCCTCTGAAAAAGCTTCAGGTATTGTAATGGATTGGAGTAGGAACTGGAAAACACCTGGCTACTTTGAAATAGTGATTTTGATCTGCTTAAGTCGATTGTTCTTGCAGTGGACCTGACCAGTAGATAGATGTTAGTTGCCTTATTTACGGAGGGTAGACAGTGCATGAGGCTATTTCAATTATAAAGCTTTGTGCTATATAAGAGGTCTGGTAACGCCACAAATGAAGTATATGTTGAGAAATGTGCACTACCTGCTTGCAGTGAATAACTTGGCAATGTGTAATTTATAGGTATGTGGTGTTTTCAATCTGATTTTTAAAAGGTGGAGATCAGTAAATTGCTTTTTAATGTGTAACAGGCTACTGAAAACTTTCTTTCCTTAACCAAGTGCCCAGGTCTTGATTTAAATTCTAGTGGACTTTGATTTTAAATTGGAGAGACCTGAGTGCTGTTTTCTTGGCACGCTTGTAGGGCATAGGGCACAATGCAAACAACAAGTTAATAGCTAAAGGTACCCCTTTGTGCAAAGGGAGAAGCTAGAGGAGTAACAGCCCTAAATTCGGTGGTGTTGACAAGGTGCTAATTATTTTCTGGTCTGTCTGTGGAGTATGGCAGAAGAAATTTGGTTACCTCTGCTTTTGTAAGTGACCTGGTCTTGCATCTTGTGACTCGATGAAAAGTAATGAAGTCTGGTTTCACAGCACACAAATGGATCTGCTTTCCACTCCTACAGATTTTTTTCTGGGGAATATAAGAATGGTAGCTGTACCACAACTCCTGTAGAAATACGAATCGGCCTTGGTTCTAAAGGATTCATTAGAAGCTTACATTGAAATAAAGTACCTCCTTAAGCTTCAGTTCTTCAGGGTGCAAAAAGTTTTTTGAAACTTTTGATAACGGTGACCTAAGTGTGAAGTATTTTACTCTTCTATATGTTACCAAAAGAGAAAGTGTAAAGGGAGGTATTTTAAGCCTGAGAGGAGACGCAATAAAGCTTTGGCAATAGAATGTTTTTGTTATTTCCAGGAGGCACTCCTGAATTCCTTAGTGCTTCAAATGCTGCATAACAAATGCAGACATTAAAGCTTCAGAAAAGTGAGGATGTTGATGTAAACAGCAGTGATAACTCTTGCAAAAATCTGATGTCTGTTGCAAGTTCTCTCTTGTATATGTGGGGACAGGGTGTCTCCTGGCTGGCAGAAATCGGATGTGTAATTTCAGGAATGTAAAGCAAATATTTTAATCCCGATTGTCTGTGCCAATGTTCAGCTTGAGTGTTTAGATCTTGTAGCGTTGTATGTGACTGTTGCCATCCCACATCCAATATTGGTAATAAAAACTAGGAAGCCAACAACTAAGACTTTTTGTGAAGTTCATTGTTATGTTCTGTCACTACCAAACTGTGATGCGGGTGGATTTTAATGCTGCTTTGAGCTAAATAAAGTATTTATAATCATATGAATATTAACATGTGTATTGAATATTCCACTTAATTTCACTTAGAAGAAATGCTTGTGAATGTCAATTGTAAACATATGTGTTGATAGGGCCCAAATTTCTATTTCAAGATCAGATGGTACCTGAAACAGGCTAAAGGGTGTATTAATCTTGAAAATCTCATGGCGTGAATTTGACACATCTAGAGAAGCTGGATTTAGAAAATATTCCAACTTCTGTCTTTAATCTTAGAGCAACATCAGCAGCATTATCTGATGGATGTATGCAGTTTCTTATCAGTCAAGCTACTGTAATAAAATAATACTCTTTGTAAAGTACAGTATCTATCAAACTATTATTAAAAGCCCTCTGTGCTCTGTAGGCCAGCAGCACAATGGGAAACAGCACTGCATGTGAGACTTGTTTCCAGCACCTTTTTGAAAGATACTGAGGGGCTGTTTCTTGGCAGGATAAGATTTATGTACTTTTTTCAGATGCTCTCACACAGAATGATGCTGATGCAAAAAAACAAGGTATTGGCTTTCATACTTAGAATAATAAATTTCTGGTACGGTTAAACATAACATGTATTTTTAAATTGTATCTTTTTAACTTCCAAATGACAAGATTTCCTTTTTTAAGTACTTAGGTTTCAAAACTACCATGAAGCATTCGGAGTAAATTTGATTCTACCGCTTCTGTGAGAAACCTACCTGTTTTAGGTTCAGTCTTATTTACATGAAACATCAGTGGGTGGCTGGGGAGATCTCTGTCTGCAGCCACTAAGAAAGTAAGCATTCCTGATCAGAAGACAGCCAGAGAATAGGAAATGCCACTCTTTAGGTCAGATAGTAGTACTGGCAGACAAACTGAAGGAGTAAGGGAGTTCCTTGTGGAGGTTCCCAGTTAGAGTGTAGTGGTTATGTGGGCTGTTAAGGATATCGGACTATGTCCATGAAGAAATTTGTTTCTGTTGTTAACAATGGATGGGGAGCGTGGTAGCATATATGGAGTACTGTGAGAAGTAGCCTGTCTCTAGACCCACTACTTTTGCTATCAGAAACCTGCATGTGTACAATTCCACCTCCACCCCCGCCAATAAATTAGGTTAAACCATGTAAAGGTCTCTCTTCATCTGTAAAAGGGTAAGTCTGTGTATGGGCAGTTGCCATGGCTCGGTTACATGCTATACCTGGCTGTTCTGCGTTACCTTAATTGCATATATGACAGACCATTGCAAGCTGCACAAGTTTGACACAGACTTTGTCAACCAAGTTAGGGTAAAATACATAAAGATGGCAAATGGGGTTTTATCAGCATTTAAGCGTTATCTGATATTATCCTTTCATATTAGCTGTTCTGTCTCCATGCTGATATTATCAATAACAACTGCAAACTTGGTTTGATTATTGCAATTGGTAGTATAGAAAACTCAGCTCTTGAAACATGCTTTCTCATTTTGCTGAAATTAATCCTGGGAAAAAACAAGACTTAAAGACAATCAGTATGAGCAGTAGGAATTTGATGTGCACGCTTTTTAAATCTCTAAAGAGTGCTATCAAAAAGGGCATGCTTTGTATATTGAGTAGTGGCCTAAGGCAGATGTAATTTCTAGAAGTTCTGAGGTGTGGGAAATAAATACAAAATGTTACATTGAAGGATACTGCTTCAGAGGACAGCCTGGCTTCAATAATTCAGATAGCTGCCATGGAAATGGATTCATTTCATATGTAAATAGAATAAATCACAAGCGGTGAGGGGTTTGGATATGAATTTCTCATATCTGTGGAGATTTGTATTTGTTTTAATAATATGAGGAGGAACGAAGGGATTGATAAAAAAACTACTTGATTGTCTTATTCGGTAGACCTGATTAAGAAAAACTGTAGGTTTTTTCCCTTTGTGATTGATGTGTTTGTATTTTCTCTGTACAGTAAATCAATTTGAATGTCTGTAAGTGTAAGAATATTAAAATATTTAACCTGTCTTCCCCCTTCAGCTATGCTCCTTGGTGTCCAGCTTGTCAACAGATTGAATTGACGTGGGAGAGTTTTGCAAAGGAAAGCGAACATCTAGATGTCACTGTGGGAAAGGTGGATGTCACTCAAGAACCAGGTATAGTATGAAATAGACTGTTTTAGTAAAAGGTATCATTCAATATAAGTACCACTTAGTATCTGGGAGTGTGCTTTATTTTACTGGAGTACCTGGGATACCAGCCAAGTCAGAAAAGAGATTTCTAAGTCAAAATAACGTTATCCACGTTTTGTTTCTCCATATAGTTCATACCTGTGAGCCCAAGTTTATAAACTCAATTTGAAGGATTAAAAAATAGGGGGAGTGATCTGGCTTAATACTGTATTAAAAGGGGCTTATTCTCTATTTTAATCTACTTCACTGAAAGCTGTTGCCTGTCTCATTGCGCTCTCCTCCAAACTGTCTGCAGAAGAATCCAGTTCTGTAGCCTCCAGTTACCGAGAGTTTCAGGGTGTGGTAGCATTACCACAGTGTGAGCCTGCTTTAATAAGTTCTTAACTGTTTCCATGATGGTGCTGGCTTATTGTCTTGTTTAATTGTAGTAGTGCTTTAAAGTACAGAGGTTACTGTTGTTTTCTGTTGGTAATGCACATATGCAAATGTGTTTACAAAAAGGATTTTCTAACTGCCCACAGAAGCATGAATACAGTCTTATTTATTCCTTTAGTGAGTCCCTTCAAAGTTTTGAATGTGTGTTTGTGTGAGCAGTACCAATATTGTTTAAACCTCTGCACCTCTTGGGAATGCTTCGTGCTTGTTTTGGCTTTGAGGGGATAAAAGATTTTATCAGCAGTATCAAAAGACTGACAGAGTTAGGCAGAGATGTTACTAGAATAAAAAGGCTAAGCTTTACTGATTTTTTTTGCCTTATAAAGTGTGTGGAAAATGTGTCCCTTTTATTAGTTGAAAACATGCTGAACAAGTTAGCTTTATCAAATTAACAGCAGGGAAATTACTTAAACTCTGGTCTTGGATACAGCAATTTAAGTTCACAAGAAAATGCCAGCTGTTCTAGACCTTGTGTAGGTTAATGTTTTGTTAAAAGTTTAGAAGTATACAAAAACTCTTATTCCAGAAAGCTGCCAATGTGGGGCTCTCCTTTAGTGCATATACTAATCATTAACAGTTTATTAAATAGATGAGCTTTAATATTAAAATTTTTTTCATAGATGCAAACTTAAAGCCAACTTTTTCACATAAACAAAGTAATGGTTACTCTGGAGTAAAGGCTGCAAATGGGGATCCATTATAATCCTGTCCTGTTATTTTCTCCCAATTAGGCAGGGATTCTTTTGGTTATGCAGTGTTCAAATAAAAGGATTTCAATCTTGATTGTGGCACGTGGGTTTGACTGTAACTTAAAAATGCACTTTCAGAAGTGAGGCTGTAAAAATAAAATACTTGAGATCTCAAAGGAATTATTCTTCCTGGTAAAAAACTTGAATGGCAGTGTTGGGACCTGAAGGGGTCGGGTACTTGATACTTTCGTTTGGTCTAAATTTTTCTGACTGCTGAGTGGTGCCAGATTCATAAGACCTTAGATGCGACTTTTAACCAGAAGTTCCTTAGATATTTGAATTTCTAATGTTGCCAAGAGTCTTGACCTCTGAGGATGTTTAACTTCTGCAAGTCAAAGGGCTGACCCAAAATGATGAATTTGTACCAAAGCATGCGTAATATACCTACCATATCAGTTCAGCACAAAGCATGAAAACTGTAGCCACTTCTAAAACTAATGAATACTCAAACTGGAAAACAAAGATTTATTACATATTTGACCTTTGGTGCTGATGAAATTTTGAAGGTGTATGAGCTCCTTTGGAAGCTTTCCAAAGTTATTGAGGTATTTTTACCGCTTACGCTTCAGCCTTTCGGTTGGTGTGCTTAAGTGCTTTATCTCCGGTTCTTGCTTGCACAATGGTACCTTAATTAGCTTTGGTTATGTAACCCCTTCATCAAACTGAAAGTAGTCAAAATGCATTAAATTAGGGGAAAACTACTAGATGAGTGCAGAGTTGCGTAAAATTGCACTTCCAAAACTTGCAGGAGAAAGTAGCCGTTCATGGTGCTTAACTACAGCAGATGCCCAAAGAATAAATCCACCAGAGCCTTAATGGATTTACAGCATATTTCAGTCACGTGAGGTACTAGTCTTAAAGTGCTTATTCTTTCCTGGTCTTTTCTATTGAAACATTCAGTATTTCAAGAGCAAGTAATGGAGATGCTTCTGGATCTCAAAGTTCTGTGTATTTGTGGTGCCTTTCTTAAGCTCCTAATCACAACATTTACCTGTGATTTAAAGCAAGACTTCTTGGATCTTCTGTAATCTTCTTGGAGTAGTTGCTTAATGAAAGCAGCTGTATTTTTAGATGGCATCTATATTGTCTGTGTGTTTTTGGGGGAGTGCGTGTGTGCAAATACTGAAGTTTTTTCCTATTCTTGATTAGCTGTTGACTTCATAATGGATGTATGTCAGTTTTTGATTTGCAAACAAAGACAGATGCTAAACTGTATTTCAAGTTAAACTCTTAGCCAGTTCAGGTTTGTATTAAACATGCACCAAAACAATTTACTGTCTGTTCAGCCAGCTCTTTGTAGCTGGCTCACATCTGGTTTTACTGTTCTAAGGAGGTGCCTTAGATAAGCAACAAACCTCCAACTAATGTTTTGGGGATGCTTAGATGCATTTTGGCAACAGATTTTATATTCTACAGATTTCATTGTTCATTCTGAGACCGTTGGTACTTGCTCTAGGATAGGCTACTGGTAAGAGAGATTTAAGCTAGCTGTTTTGTTTTCTGTTTGCCTGACTAGCATTTGTAAGAACTTCAGAGGGTCTTTTAGTGTTCCCATGACTTCCTCTGCTCTTAAGCTTATTATGGTCTTTATGGCTCTCCACCTAGTTTTTCTTGTGCAGCTGTGCTTTCTGCTTGATTAATTCTACTGTTACACTTGTGTTTTTGTTTACTTCCTATTTCCCTGTGCTGGCACAGCTTTTAGCTGTTCTTTATAAAGTTTTCTACCACCCTGCCTCTTATAGCAATAAAGGCAGAAAGCTGAAAAATTGAAATGAAGAAGACTTCCTTTTTGAAACTCTAAAGATGCTTGCACTTGGTTTGATGTAAACATCTTCCCAAAAAACCCCAAACAACAAAAAAACCCCACACCCCTTTTTTGCCTATTCCATAGGGGAATTCAGACTAGGAAAAACATTACTACTGAAACTTTTAAAAATACCTAGTTTAGTTCAGTATGGCTCATCTTTGTCTCTAAAGGCAGAAACCCTGTTGCTACAATACTTTTCCATGGCTAACATCCTGGTGCCAAAAGATGTTGTTTTATTGAAAGCCGAGTAAGGACTTAGTTTCCCAAAATATTTTCACAGAACTTTAAAAGGAAAAGTTAAATAACTGATTTGTACTCTTTATCGGAGTACATTATATGACTGGCAATTACTAGCTAGAGGAATGTAGCCCTTACTAATGGAGTTAGACTGCGTATCTAGGGGTTGGTGATCTCTGAAGTCTGCTGTATTTTTTTTCCCCAAAAATAGACTGCATTAGTAGCACGTTTTTAATCTCTGCAGTCTTTAAGTCGGATGTGTTGAATAGTAAATAATATTACTAAGCACTAAGGTGAGTTCTTCCTCTCACTTGCAGGTTTTTGTAATTGTCAGGAGGTGGTAGTGTCAAGTAGCCCTGACTTCCTCAGATTTGGAAGCAGAGGGAAGAGAGTGATGTCTTCACCTGACAGCTTAGCGAGTTGAGTCGTACAGACAACATGCTTATGAGATGTTTGGGAGCTTTAAGCTTCACAGCTGACTCTTTTGCAATTAAGCCATACACTGGGAGATCTTCAATGGTGTACCTTACACAGCAGTGAAGCTGGAAGCCCTTGCACCTATTACTCTGTAGCAGTATTGAGTAGAAGGCCCGAGAACTTCAAACACCTTCTCCCCCACAAGCTGCTTTTTGACCATTTGGATAATTTCTCTGTCCTATGAATTGCATTATGTTGTCACTGTCTAGGGTGATACTTATAAAAAGATTACTATGTATTTGCCAGTCAGTGAAACACCCACTTTCAGGATGGGGATCAATTCCAGTCAGCCTCTTGAAGCCCTACTTCAAACTTTCTTTGTCGTTTCTTCTGTCTTATGCTCAAAATGCTGACATGACCCACCCTTTTAGATGATGTTAAAAATTATTCTCATGGCTTAAACTTGCAATATTTTACAGAACAGAATGCTGAGACATCCCAAGCTTTATTATCAATCTGTTGGCATACCATTTCTATTTACCTGGAGAGGAAAGATGTATAGGAAGGAAGGATAAGAACCTAGAAAAATCCAAAACGTCTTGCTACAGTTGCGTTTATGAGAGATGGAGCCTTCCTACAGGATATAAGAGCAGACTGATTGTGCAGTGTACACAGATTATTTGGAAGAAGCAAACAAGCAAATACAAAGATGAATTTATTTAATGACTTGAAGTACCTAAGATCTGAAATGTGTGGTTCTAAATCATTTAAAAACAGCTAAAGCATGAATTAAAATCAGGGGCCAGAGTTTGTTAGCCGTTGTTGTCATTGCTATTGTTGCTAGTGGCCCAACTTTCTAGATGAAACAAAGTTCATCTGGATGAGACTGTGCACAGGCACAAGCACACAGCATCCTGGAATATGGGTGCGTTTGTGTGACTCTTCTTTCTCTTGGTTGGAGGGGCACACTGCTGGTCTGGTCAAAAACTTCAGCTGTGTGCAAGTATTGATTAGCGAAATCCATGTAGAAAAATTACCTTGTAGTGAACATTCTTCAAGGTAAGCATTTTTCCCTAATTTGTCAGCAGTGTTTAGTATCTATTGCTGTTTGTAGCATTTCTGAAGACAAACTGTAAACCTGTATTTACAAAACAGTGGTTAAAGCTATGCAGTCTGCTGCTTTCTACTCTACAAATTCAGATCTGTAGGTATTTATAGATAAGTCAGAATGCTGGGAAATTTCAGTTTTACTGAACCGTTTGTGGCTTTTTTCTTCCCTTTCTAGGCTTGAGTGGTCGTTTCTTTGTCACAACACTTCCTACAATTTATCAGTAAGTGTGTCACACTAGAAACAGTTGTCTGTTTCAGTATGTATTCTTTTTTCCTGTCCTGTTTGAACAGCGGCATGGAAGATGTAATGAACAACTGGCTTATTTCATTTTTGTCAATCTCTAAAACGTTGCTTAGGAGCTCAATGCACTTAATGAACATAAAGTATGCATTTTTAACTTATGGTGGAAGGTTCTCCTACAAACAGTTTGGTATCTAGATAAAAGTGATGCTTTTTCAGTGTGGAAACAACACTTAATAGCATTTGTAAAAAATTGGTGCAAGTTTGCAGTATTGGCTTCTAGAAACCCGACCGTATGTGAGCAGACATGCTTGACCTTATGTAAGTGTCACTAAAATTTCTCATTTGAATAACTGACTGCATAGGTCGCATGTAAAACAGTACAGAATTTTCCAGTGTTTGTTGTACTGCTTCTCTTACTGCTGGAATTCTTCATCTGTTGACTCAGTACCAGTATGTAACTGTTGACTCCTACTTGTCACTTGTTTTAAACTGTAACTCTGAAATGCAGGTAAAAATGAAGGAATACTGACTTTTGATTCCAGTTCAGGTTATTGTTTAGAGCTTTGATTGTATTGATGAAGTCCTCATCTGAGGCTTTTTAAGTGACTTTACAAAGTTCCCCTGTTATCAATACTGTTAAAAACAGATCGGGAAAGATGTTTGCTGTATCTCTTCTGCAGTAAGAAGATGTCATCCTTTAAATATTGAACCCTTTATTAAGTCATGGTATTGAGTCATGCATATATACATATACACACACACATATATATGCACACTTTTAATTCTGAGTTGTGTCTAAAAAATGATTTGGTTGTTAACCTCGTGTGCTTTGTATTTGCTGTAGTGTGAGTGAATTTAAGAAAAATAGAATTTTTAATAAATGGCAAAACTCATGTTGTTTAAAAACTGAGACCTTCCATCATGGATTACACGATGCTTAGGTGTTCAACTTTCTGAGCAAGTCAAATATGTAATGTACGTGGGTGTTTTTGTTTTTTTACCATAGATACAGTTTAAGGGATATCTGTGTTAATGCGTATTTTTGGTTTTTAGTGCAAATGATGGAGTATTTCGCAGATACCGAGGCTCACGGACATTGGAAGATCTTCAAGGTTATGTTTTAGAGAGAAAATGGGAAGCTGTGGAGCCTGTAGCGGGATGGAAGTCTCCATCTTCTATAATGTAACACTTTGTTTTTATTAACAGCAAACATGCTTTATAGCTCATTATTCGTTCAGGGTACTATGTTGACAGCTTAGAGACAAAAGGCCTTTATTCCCTAGACACGTAGGCTTTGCAGAAGCAATCTGTATTGACAGCCTGCTTTCCAGTTTCTCACCTTTAAAAGCAGTTTATTTTCTACACTCACTTTTGTTCATGCCTACTAAGGCTTGTTTATATCATCTTTGAAAATATATAAAGGAAAAAAAGTACAGCCACTGAGCAATATGTAGGTGTCAGTTTGAATATCTGCCAAATACTGGAATCAAATGCATGGTTATGTAGATTTTTACTTCATGACTTTTGGCTGCTTGGGGCAGGCAGCCTTTAGCTTTAAGGATTTCTTGTTTATTTGTTTACAAGGAAGTCTTATGTCCTCCCTTGGAATAGGAAACAGTGTGGTGCTTATACAGTATATCAGAATTTATTTTCAGAGCATTGGATTTGCTTTGAAATAGCGTAGAATGCTTGCATGATGTAAAAGGTGAACGAGAGATGTGAATGCCCTGCATTTCATTCTGGCTAAAGCTATTTGTAAATCCATGTCAAAGATCCAGTGGGTGTCCTTATTTTTCATATGAGGATGAGGAAGAGCTCTAGGATATTTAGTAATGGGGAGGGGTGCTACAGGGCTGCATGCTGCTGTGAGTTGGGGAAAAGGTGGTTATGGCTGCACAGGGTTAACCTGTGGAATCACTATTTCTTGATTATGCTCAGATGTCATCTTTCAAGTCACTGTTTCAATGCTTTGCATTGAGCTGGCTTAAATGGACATAATACTGAGAAAATATATTTATTTGCAGTAACCTCCTTCTGACAATTACTAGGGGCTGAATGGCATTGAAAGTCCATAGATAGAATCTTTTTCTGGTTTCTGGGCAGTTTGCTGTGTACTTCAACTCCTATCTGTCTTAACCTGTTCCTTCCTTTTCTTTGTTTTCTAGGATGCATGGCATGGCAGGACTATTTCACCTCTCTGGATGGATCAGGGTAAGTAATTATGTGGTAGTGTTTTCCATAGCTCCTCTTCATGCTTAGAGTAATATTCTGTTTAGAAGTCAAAACCTGAATCAGTCAAAACTGAATATTTTTATTATCCTTTTACGAGAGTTAAATTTTCCCTACATTTACTGTACATTGGTTGTATACTATCTTTGCACTATAAATTTTGTAGTACTAATAGACTATGCCAAAAATGGCAGTTTGATTGTAAAGATTATCATCAATACTGAAAATACTTCTGTTCTTATTATCTTGGTATAGTTAAAATGTTCTATCAAAGCGTGCTAACATGATAGAGTAATTTTGTGAGAGCTGCTGCAGAAATGGTTGTAAACATCAGGAAGACATTTAGTATCTACCAGGTTCTCTCATTTAATACTACTCCTAAGGATTCTGTGCAGGTTCATTTTAAGAGTTGTGTATTATCCTCTTCTGCAGTTAATTTTGCATCTAGTGTATTGTACAGGAGAAGAGAGGGTAATGGTTTTATTCTTTAGTAAGAATTTCTGCATCTGGATTTGAAACTGTCAAGCCATTCGCATAGGAACACAACAAATTTGGACAGTAGAGTAATTATCAGAAGTAAAGGAGAAATGCTTAGCGTACACTGAAGTATGCTTTGAGCTTAAAAGTATTTCAAGACGCTTCCATTTGGGAGCTATCAAAGTTTTTCCTGTAGCGTGCAAATGCTTAGAATTTTCAGACCTTTCCAATTTTGGTCAGGAAACATACTCTTTCTTAAAATCTTCAAGTGTAGCCAAGACTGAGAGACTGTATTTGATTGTAGCAAAAGGTCTTAATATTGTAACATGTGCTACAAAAAATAAATGTAGTAGTTTGAACAGAGTTTGTATCACTTCCAGTTAGCATCTAACTAATGCAGAATCAAACGGAACTTTCAGTTATTAGGTTTCCTGTGCAAGCTATCTTTGATTCTTTCTTTCACTGGATAGTATTAACTTTTTATAGCCTTCTGGCATTTCTCTTCCATGGTTGCTGTGTAATGATGTTGTCTCTGTCTAGTTTCCTTCCTGAAAAATTAAATGCTCTGGGAAGAAACCTTCTCTAATTTGCTTTCTGCTTTGATGAATATTCCAGCTGTACATTTCCTCACTCTTCTTGCTGTGTTGTCTTTGCATATGCTTTAATAAATGTTGGAAGCTGTTCTGACATTAAAAAAAAAAAGACCTTGGAATTTCAATATTTAAACTTTTGTAAATGTTGGTTGTGGTTTGTTTTCTAATGGATATACTCTTGGAAGAGGTCTAATGTGGTAACTTACTTCCTACCAGACTCTGTGATGCTTGGTTCAGTCAATTGAATTTGTAGGTTTGAATAACAGACTTGAGTGTCAAAGAAATCTTAATATTGTATTTGGAATATTCTCTTTAAATTTGTTAGTGAAATCACTTACTCGGTATCTGCTTAGAATGGGTGGCTCCTTTTAAGAACTAAAGAGCTTGAGTAAGAACTAAATGGCTCAATTTTAGTTAATGAATGGATTCCCAAATTTAGGTATATATTTGGATCTTGTGCAACTTTAAGCGTCTACCACTGCTTCCCAGATGTAATTATGGGGATAAAGCTCCGTATACGGTTACATTTTTTTTTCACTTGGTGATGTGCTTGTGAAGTGGGTATAAAAGGACACTTGCTTTTAACCTGACTTGGTTGGTTTTTTGGTTCTGAAATGTTTAAGTTATAAGTTACCTTTTCTTAAATACTCATCTTTGTCGACTTCTGTTGGTGCCGCGACTGTCATTATTGGGGATGCTTACTGTATGGGCTTCTTCCACAGAGGCCATAAGAGCAGATGTACCGGTTCATGCCATGGGTTCATCTAGCCCAATAGTCTGTCTCCAACTGTTGCCACCTTCTTAGAGAATATAAGGATCAAGAATGTTGTGATACATTCCTGTATGCTCTGAGCCTTCCTCATACATTTGTCCACAGTAAGATTACACGTGGTATCTCTAATGCTGAATAACTTAGGAAGAAGGAATTATGCATCCTTTGCTTAAAAAGCCTTTTGATGTGAACAACTTGGTAAAGAAAAACAAGATTTAATGGTATTGAAAGAATTACAGTATGACTTTTAAGGATGACTAGGGCTTGAGAGGGAAAACTTTAGTATAAATACTGTTAAACGAAAGGTCTTAATTAGATATCAATTTTATGTAATGGTGATGGCAGTATAAATCGTAAGTGGTGTTAGGTATGAAGTTAAGTATCTTCTTCTCATTTCCAGCAAATTCATAGCTACCTCACTGGCACTCTTGGAATTCATGTTTGGATTTCTTATGCACTCTTCATCTTAGCTACCTTATTGATTGGCCTGTTCCTGGGTTTGGTAAGAAAGCATATTACTTTCTTTTTCTCAGTTACCTAGAACTTTTGCTTTGCATTAACTTGTGGAAAAAAAGAATAAACTTCACCGAGATATACTGAAGTACCTTCTTTTAATGATGTATCTCTTCTCCCTGGTATCCAGTGATAGGATGCATGGGCATGGTTCAGAGCTGCACCAGGGGAGGTTTAGACTGGACATTAGGAAGCGTTTCTTTACCGAGAGGGTGGTCAAACACTGGAACAGGCTTCCTACAGAGGTGGTCGATGCCCCAAGCCTGTCGGTGTTTAAGAGGCATTTGGACAATGCCCTTAACAACATGCTTTAACTTGGTCAGCCCTGAATTAGTCAGGCAGTTGGACTAGGTGATTGTTGTAGGTCCCTTCCAACTGAAATAGTTCTGTTCTGTTCTCTTCTATTAAAATTCTTAAGTATTCAGTACTGCAGATCCACTCTCTAGTGTTGCTACCTACTTCTGGTAAAGGTTAAGACTGGTTCACCCAAATAAGTTAACCTTTTTATGAAATTCATGCTTCAATTTAGACTTGTTTAGTTTATCCACTAAACAAGTGATTTTTATATTGGCCTTTTGTATCTTAAGACTTTTGTACTTCAGGCTTGGATGTGCGTGGTCAGAATTGTGTAAAGACTCCAACTTTCTAAAAACACAGGCTTTGTGGAGAGATTTTTTTTATTAGCTGGAGTGGGATTGTATTTGTGGGAGTTAGCAATGTAAGTATGCTGCTGCACTGTTACTCAAAATGAAAGGATGAAAATATTTTTTGAAAGGCTTTGAAGATTTGGGGGTTTAATTGATTTATTCTATTCCAAGGCATAGCTTTGTGGTTACAGCTAGGTTTTAATAAAATCTGACTTCACTTCTTTCTCCCCCACGGTCTTTTGGTTTGAATTCTCATTAGTAATTGAAAAATCTGACCTCTCTTGTTGCTAACCAGAACTGGTGCATTCATATATCAATCTCCAAAACATCAGGAACGTTATTCAAACAAACCTGTTAGCTATATATGCGAATGTTAAGGACCATATCCTGAGCCCTGTGTTGTTTCATCAGTGGAAGCAGTTCAAAGTTGCTTTACCTGTGGAGCTGGGATTATTTCCTCTCGGAATATTTGAATGATGTGGCTCTATGACCTCTCCGACATCAAATGAGAAACTGAGCTGGAAAAGGAGATATAGATGGGAATAGAAGTTCTTTCAGACCAGTTGCTTGGTCCGCTAGCTTGTTCTGCAACTGCAAAGACAGTTTAAAACAGTTATGCTGATAACTGGTTTAACTAGCTGCTAAATTGCTATTCCATCTAGGAAGTGGATCGCTATTCCATGTTTGAAAGGAGGTTGTAGCGAGGTGGGTGTCGGTCTCTTCTCCCAAGTAACAAGCGATAGGAGGAGAGGAAACGGCCTCAAGTTGTGCCAGGGGAGGTTTAGATTGGACATGAGGAAAAATTTCTTTACTGAAAGAGTGGTGAAACATTGGAACAGGCTGCCCAGGGAAGTGGTGGAGTCCCCATCCCTGGAGATATTTAAAAGATGAGTAGATGCGGCGCTTAGGGACATGGTTTAGTGGGCATGGTGGCGTTGGGTCAACGGTTGGACTCGATGATCTTAGAGGTCTTTTCCAACCTCAATGATTCTATGATTCTAAGTGTAAAGGTTGTTTCTGGCACTTGGATCTCTGCCCTTCAGCCCAAATATTAGTGTTAGTGAAATAAAGAAAAATTGCATGAGTATGTTTCTCAGTAGTACAGGGAAGTGATTTCAAAGCAGTGTGTGTGTATTTAGGCAAAACCACATTTTTATACATAATATGTGTACAGAATTGGTATATATGAGCAAATGTCTTTCATTATACAATTTAAACAGCTGCATTGTTCTAGATGGTAGATTTTCATCACCAAATGAGTGCAAATCAAGTTAGAGTAACTAGGAGCAAATGAATATGATGATTTTAAAAAAAACCTTTCCTTCTTCCTCCTTTGCTAAAAAAAGCCAAAGCTGAAAAAATGTAAAGTTAATCTCTCAGCTTTTTCTAAAAAGCTTTTCAATGATTGAAATGTATTTCTTTAACATGGTGTCATCGGTCGCTTTTCTTTCCTTTGCATTATTCTTAGCACGTGACAATGAGACACAAATATCTTCCTTGCGTTTTGATTGTATGTGTTCTACACTAGGCTGCTTTAAATAAGAACAACAAAAAATGCCCTAAAAGACAAAATCAAGCACAAAAGGTGGAAGTACACATCGTGTATTGGGGATTCAGGGATAGGACTTGAATAACATCCCAAAATATAGAAAATCTTGACCAAGGTGGTTTCATAAGTTTTAAACAAATAAAAATTCCTCAACTGTGTTCTGGGCCTCTCTTCTTAAGATGCAAGCTGTTTCAATACTGAATAAATTTAGGGAAGTAGGAGGCAGAAAATGTGGAGCAGAAAGCAGAGAATGTTGGTTGGTGTACACTTAGAACACACTTCTTTTCAGCATTTTTATTTAGCTCCTTAGGACAGCTCTTATCTCCGAGCAAGATAATATAATTTTCTAAATTTTATTATATGTCTGTCTAAAAAGGATGAGTAGGAAAATACTTAATAGCGCAGGGGCTGCTAATAAATGCCTTTTTTTCCTTTACACAGATACTGGTTTTGATTTCAGACTGCCTTTGCCCATCCAAGTCAAGATACAGAGCTGAAACATCTGGTAAGAACTCTTAAGTGGGTGAGATCTTGTAGGTTTGAATGTACACTTGTAGGAGGGAGAACTTAGATGTGAACCAGTGTCAAGTAGTCCTTAGATGTCAAGAAGTTAGATGTGAACCAATAATCCAGGTATACATTTTAGTCACACTGCCAAGGATTGATATGTCGGGGTCTAAAATATCGATGTCAAAGCATCCACCTGGAGGATAGCAAAACAGACCAAAAAAAAAAACCACAACAGTAATTTGTTCTAGCTTCCACAGCAGTAAAGAGGCTAAATGCATTCAAAATGAGGAAGTCTTGAAGAAAGATATTGGGGTTTGGGTATTTTATGCAAGTGCATATTCACTAGACCTGTTGCTTAAATATAAAAAGGAATTTGCTTTGGCAGGACACCTCCACATCCTAATATGCACTCTGTATATTTCATTAGGAGATGCAATGTTCTGAACCTGTAAAATTCTCTACGTAATTTGTGGTTGGGGAAAGGAGAAGATAGAGGGAGTCAAATGAATCTGGAGACTGCAGGTGTGAGGACCGGGGAAGGTGTTGCATCTCCTTCAAATAAAAAAACCCACGTCTTTCTGATCCTTAGTGAGAGGGCTTCTGAATAGTATTCTGCTCGCTGTGAACATGGGAGGCAAAAACTTGCATGCGAATTAAAGTCTCTTGTCAGCACCAGATGTGTGTTAAGCTCCAGAACACCTTTTGGTACGTTTGTGCTATTAAGTGGAGTCAAAACTTAGCTGTAATTAAAAATTTTGGTTTTAATTGTGTACAATTGTGTGTACTGGTTTGCTGTTGAAGATGAAGACACATCTGTGACACTTGCCAGTAAGACTTTAGCCAAATCTAGAATTCATAAGTGTCCAAAATTACCACCTTCAAAACCTTCGATGTTCATCGCTATCAAAAGAAAAACGCACCTATGCATACTTGTGCAGTGTGCTCTCCAGTTGGCTGGTTGACTCAACAGCAGCTGTTACCTGACAGAGCTTACCAGTATCTTTACCTCTTCAAGGAGCCAAGTAAAACTGATCTGTCTTTAGTTTTAACTTGGTGTAACAAAATGAAAGCTAGCTATGCCTGATACGCAAGAAAAACAAATGAAAATGGAGGAGAAATACTACTGAAGATTTATTTGAAATAATTGAAAAATAAGGAAAATACAGTCCTGTAAAAGTTTTCAATACTAATGTTCATAAATATTTCAGAGTACATACATGGCGATGTAACTTCAAAAGACATTGTTCTGAGATTCAGTCTAACTCCAGTATTTAAACTCTTCTTTTGTTTAGAAGAAGCAATTACAAAGGATAATGTGGAGAATGCAGCATTAGAAGAACCGGAGGAGGCTGCAGAGCTTTCCGCAGATGATGCGGAAGAGACTGCAGATGTAAAAGACCTCTCAGATGGAGAAGATGCAGCAAATTCAAGTGCTGATGACTCAGAGGAGGATTTAGCACTTGGAAAAGAATCAGGGGAAGAAGAAATGGAAGACTTAAGTGAACAACCTTTAGCTGATTCAGAGACTGAAAGCTCAGTAAGACAGCGTAAAAGTCAGGTGGCAGATAATGGACTATAGTTGTTTCGGTGGTGTATTTTGTACACTTGGACCAAAGAAGTATCAGACCCTGCGTCTGAAGCTGAAGCTTACACTTGATTTGTCATTTGTGTTTACGCAAAACCTCTGCTCTGTCAGCAGGCTTCTCTTTTTTTTTTTAAGCTAATACTTGCTCATTGGGTTTGTTTTATAAGCACATATGCTGTATATTGTATAACTTTAGCCATGACAATCAAAATAAGTATATCTTATTTGTTTGAAGTCTTCTAAGAGAAAAGGGGTGTAACAGTCTCAGTTCACCGGCTATAAAATGGTCATCTGTACTTGTGTTCCTTTAAGTATTGACCTAAGCAAGATCAGGACTTTCAACTCTTTACAGTAGCTTGGCAGGACTGTGACTTTTCTGTCTGAATGTTTATTGTTTCCAAATGCCACAGAAGCACCAGATAAGTGATACAGTAGTGAATGAAGGCACCTTACTAGTCTTCTATTAAAAATGTTGTGTATGATGTGCTTATTTTTATCAGTTTCAACTGAAGCACCTTTCTCATTTTTATTAACGTTTGTTTTGAAAGTTTATCATACAGTACGCCCCCAGATTTTTCAATTTTTGGTAATTCGGAGGCATGCTGCACACATCAAGCTTGTCAGCTGAGTTTTTGACCCAAGGAGTTTGAGTAATTGAAAACCTCAGGCTGAGAAAGAGTGGCAGCTAAATGTTTAAAATATGTTTGAACTTTTAAAAGGTTTAAAGGAAATGATTTTGGTCAGGGGGGATTTCTGCCAAAGCATCACTTCCCCCCCCCCCGCCCCCCCCAAGAGATTGTAGCAAGAAATATTCACTTTGCAGTCAGTAAGTTGTATATTTCTTGCCAATACAAGCTTGTCATACGCAGTGCAGTTCTGCCATTTCCAACTCGGAATACTTTTGGCAGAACTCAGACTGCTTTAGTAATATTAACTGAAGAGGCACTTAAGGTTTTACCTTTAATCGCTTTTCTACTTTTTGTCACTGGAATTGGCACATGAGGAAAAGAGATGGGCACGGGTGGGTAGTGGGGAGAAGCTTTTGGTTTTGCTACTTATATCAAGATAAACGTGTGTCTGTTGAGCTGTGTAAAATGAAAATGGCTTGCGGGGTAGACAGCATTAGGTGTGGTTAGAAGACTTAAGTCATTAAAGATTTCCCTCCTTTGACTTGGTTAATATGTAAGGCTTTTTTTGGTAAGGAATACCTATGGTGAGATCCTGTATGTTCCTATCTTGTTGATGTGTGATCATGTGCATAAGATGTGTCTTAATCTTGATTTTTTTTTTATATATATTGCATAAACCTTGCTAACGTGCATGAATTTCATCTTGTTCCTCAAGAATAAAGAGTAATCAGAGATGAAATCGTCTCTCATTAGAAGAGACAAGTTGCAAGTGCAAAATGCTGGTTTCCTTTGAGACTGAGATTAATAGGGACAATTTGTGTTGAAAGTTGTTTTGTTTGGGTTTGTTTTTTTTTTTAAATGCTCATAAAGAGCATATTTACTAAGAAAGCTTAACTTTTCCTGTCTGTGTCCTGTTGCATGTTGTGTCTTGGAGCTATATGGTAGAAACTTTGCATTTGTCTGTTACAGCTGTGCAAAGAACAGAATTACATGGCATATATTGAATATGAATTTTCTTAAGGAACGTTCTCAGTCTGGAGCTTGATTTCATATAGTGGACACATGTAAATATGCTTTCACATATGTGAAAACATACAGTTGATAATACATACATTGCACTATAATGAGAACAGTTTGTCTTGTGTTATTTGGGCGTTGTCCTGTGTAACTGAGCAATTGTAGAAGCTGCTTTTTTGTTGTTGTTAAAAAAACCCCAAAAACCAAAAAACCCCAATCCCAAACTCAAGCTAAGCTTTTATTTGCGAAAACTAAGAAAACTTTGTGGCCACTGTGGTCTGGAGGGAAGAACTGTGCACCTAAAAGCTCAGAGTACAGATTTGTTGTTTCTATGATGTATTTACTTTTTTCATTAACTGTGCATCAGGAGCTCATAAAAGTCTAAAATGAAAACAAGGCTTTAACTGTATTTCATGAGACAAGCGGGAGTCGGTGCGTATATTCAGCTACGTGAACCTGCATAAGGTAAGAATAGGCATATCCCCTCAGTCATGGGTCCAAAACTACCAGACACTAAAGATATGTGGGACTGTATCTAGCACAGATTGAGGGCAATGATGACTTTGGTTATGTACCGAAGAGGATATTTTATACTGTATAGGGTCTTGTGATACTCAGTGTGTAGGAGGGAGCATGTCAATATTAAATTTTGATGCAATTTCTCTTCACTTGTGTAATAATGTGGAGCCAGTCATCGAAAATCATCTTTAGCTGTTTAAAGAGTTTTTAACTTTAAAAGATACGGAACATCCTTGTACCTCACAGTGGCTTTGTTGTATGATGTTGGGAATACGAAGTATTAAAAAGTCAAGCGTACCTCTTTTTCAGTGCTCGGGGCGAGGTATTTGGGCTTTTTGAATGTTTAGACAAATAAGGGGTTCTCACAAGAGTTTGATTTCATTATGGTGTCTTTTGAATTTAAAAAACAAACAAAAACACAAACCACAAATGACACTTTGTCCTACAAGATACACGGTTTACGAAATGGCTGTGAGAAAGATCAGAAGCTCCTGTGTGTGGTGATTCTCTGAAGTCTCTGCTTACATTTCCTCTGTTTTTGCATGTCCCTTAAGTTTGGATTATTTAAAATGAAGATACTAAGTATTTTCCATCATAATAGACCTAACTGCAAGATCACGTTCTGATGAGCAAGGATTAAGCAAGCAGGCGGCAAGTGACAGCAGCTCCTCTCTTTATAAATCCGTCTTGTGAATCTGGAAATGAGCAATTTTAGTCTTCGAAGGTTTCTTGAACAGAATATGTATGTCACTGCTCCTGTGTTTTCATGAATAAAGTAGGGAATATTAATGCTAACTTGAGTTTGACTGTATTTGACACGTATTGGAGTATCTGACTACAAAGATGGCTAAATTGTGATGAAGACTTTAGAAAAACAGGTGCTACGCAACCATTGATGTCTCCGACTTAGTCGAACATTTGTAGGAAAAATATTGGAGCACGATACTGGAGATACTCAACTTTGACTAATGTTTGTCCGGCAAACAGTAAGTAGCAAACACTAGATTTGTGTTTAACAGAAAGACCACTAGCTATGCAGTAAGAGTGTGATGTTACCTTCCAGAATGAGTTTTTTCCACTAAAACACGTTTTAATTGAACCATGCAAGCGTGGGACTAATTAGACTATTACAATAGTATTAAACTTGGTCTGTTGCCAAAAAAAAAGTCAGTAGCAACCTTTTGTGCGATCCGAGTGTTCTGTTATCTTTGTCCTCTGTTACGACCAATTTTTAAAAATGGAACTTGTTCTTGCAATCTCAGTGTAGACAAAATCTCCTTGGAGAAGCTGCTGCTGCCGCTATTCAAAATGTTTTGATTAAGGATAGGGCTGTAAGGCTTGTAAACTAGAGCTGTATGTCAAAAATGACTTAAAATTTTTGAGAACCAATTTAAATTTCAAATGGGGTGTGTGCCTCTCTGAAAACCAGTCCCTGATGGATCTGAACGCCAATGCTTGAAAGCAAAAGTCATTCAAAAAATCCAGTGGGTTACTTTTTAAAGAGGCTAGAAATGCATGCAGCCTTTCAAAACTCCTGTCCTCGAGACTTGTGTGAAACTTGTATGCGCGTCTTGGAATACTCTGTATGTGCTGCACCCGTGCTGGGCAACGCTTGTTCTGGGGAAACACTTTCTTCATGGAAATGTTGTACAGGATTGTCTTTTCTATGAAAGTTTGCAAATTTATACTATGGGTATTTTTACTGAAATTCCATATAAATTTTGTATTTATGATCTTCCTGTAGTTAGTTTTCATTTTCTCAGTGTGTAGATGGCTCATCTGTGTAATTAACAAAAGATTATTTTTTTTAATACTGATCTTCCAATCAATGATAGAGGTTGTGACTTGCAAAGATTCCGTAAGCTCTAAAACCTGTACATCAATGAATTGCTTCCTTCTTACATGAGTAGAAAAAAATGCTTGGAAGAATCATACCTAGGTCGAGGGTTTCACAGTAGTAATTCTGGGCTGAGCAGTACGCTCTTGAAGGTATAAAATGCAGCTGGGGCACAAACGCAGGCTGCCGGGCAGAATAGTGTAACTCTGAACCCTTGCGGGCTTCACCTCTGTACTTCTGTGTTAGGTTAGTTCCCCCCCTCCCCGAGAAAGCCACTAGCTCCGCAAATTGTGCGTGCTAACTCTCTCTGGGATTTGGAGGACGGCAGTATGTTTCTCCCCGCTGATGCGGTCAAAAAGAAGTGTACGGGTCTAAATGGCACGTCTTCCGATGGTAGTTCACAGCAAGCAGGCATTGCTACAGAAACGGGCCTTAGGGCCGGGTCTGCTGCAGGGAGAAGTGACTACCGGGAGCCATCGCTGCAACGTATTTGGATGACGTGAACACCTACAGATCCATTCTCTTCAGGAGAGTTTCCTGAAGTGCCTTTCGCTGTGGACAGAACCGCTGCATGGGTTGGATGATTCACCATTCACTCTGGTTTTCTTTTTTTCCATTGCATTGATTTCCCGTTGTAAAGTTGAAGGGGGAATGGTATTGAATGAAGCCCTTGTGAGTATTTTGTTGTCTTACTATTTAATCAGCTGCTTCTTGTTCTGTCTCATCATGTGAGAATATGAAATTTTCCCCGTGGAAACAGGCAGATGGAATACTACAGGCAAAATCTGATCGGGTTTTGAAAATTACTTTGTTTAAGCAATCAGACAAACGTAAGCTCTATTTTTATAGAGGAACTATGAAGATAACACTCTGATGGCTGTACTGGAGGGGTAGAAAAGCTTGAGTTTCTACCTTGGAATTTTGAACTGGACCAGCGGTAACTCCCAGCTCCGGTCAGCGGGGCTGCCGAGTAGCGTGTGCCTCCTCCTAGGAGCCGATCACACATTGGAAATGAAAAGCTGCATGGCTTTGCAGCAGGTCTCTTGGCTGCAGTGTGGTAGTGGGAAGGAAATGGATACCCTCCTTTTCCCTTCTCCGAGTATCCCCCCGGCACACTCACGCACAGAGAAAACACCGGGATGCTTGGCTGTGAAGGGCTGCCGGGGGGGAAGCGCTGCCTGTCCCTCGTGATGCTTTTGCAGCTCTTCCCAGGAGCTGCCTGCCTTTTCTCCGATTTTCTTCTTACGCTTCCACTCCTAACCCATCATGCACCAGCGGTTCGTTTGTAAGCTCGCTTGCCAGGGAACCAGGTCTGCTGATACCTTTCTTTCATTCCCTTCCCTACAGGGGAATAAAAAGTGCTGGTTTACTTTAGTGCAGACTGGGGCGACTACTTCTTTTAACCGAACATCCTTCATTTCTTTCCCTGTAGAAAAACCTCTTTAAAAACTCCCTGTGCTTTACTTTCACTTCATCTTTCCTGAGGAGAAAGGAAAGCTCCGTATTTAAACATACAGGGAACAAATGGGGATTTGGTAATCAAATATTTTCATTTAGATTTCCATTTTATATAGAAAGGCCATTCTCTTGGCTTGTTGGAATTTCTCAGGGCCTGCTAGTGCTTTAGACTTTCACATCTGTTCATCTGAATTCCAGCGGGGTGTGAGAGCTGAACCTAGGCACCGCCGATTGTCTTGGCACAGGCTGTGCTAATAGCTCGCGCGCTTGCCGAGGATGCAGGAATGACAGTGGTCACTTGAAGTGTTTGGCCGTCAGTCCCGCATCGAGGACGTGAAAAGATCATGCTTGATAAGGGCGCTTTTTATGTCTGGTTATTGCTGTGTGGTTGGGGGGCCAAAAATGGCACTGAGAACCTCTTTGTAGATCTCCCCTGGATTGTTTTCATGGTATTCCGTCATCCGGATCCTCCCAGGAGAACTGTTCCTCCATCTGATGCTCCAGGCTCCCTCCACCCCGGCGGTCCCCAGACTTCCCAACTGACTTCACAAAATAGACGCTCCTTGGGGCTTGTTAGGGCCGCCTGCTCACTGCGTATACTGAATGGCCAAGAGACTGTCCTCATCCCTGCAGCAGGTCCATCGTTTTCGACTCGGTCTCGTGCTGAAGTCACAAATATTTTTCTGTTGATTCCTCTGGCTGACTTGGAGGGGCCGAAGTAAGCTGGTTCAGCGGTGATTGATGTGAGCTACTCACTGAAAACACTTCACCTTATAGTGTTCGCAATCTGTAAATAGGTATTTTCTGACTTTATGTGGAGAAATTCACAAATGCTCAGGGGGAATTTGGAAGTCAAACCAGCCATTTAGGAAAGTTAAGTTACTTGATAAAACAGCTTCGCGCAACAGTCTTGAGAAATAGGTTAATCACTGGGACATTGAAGTATTTTAATTGTATACCGCAGTTAACTTTTCCAGTTAATCTTTACTGCAGTTAACTGAAGTGAGGAAATCCCAGCTGACTCATCCTTCACCTATGGAGGTCTTTGCATGTTGACAGGAGACAGTCGACGTCTCTCTGATCCTGCGGTAGGACGCAGCGGTTCAGACAAAACCCTGTGTAGAGATCTCCCTCTCTCTAGCAAGTAACATACGTAAGGACAAGCATGTCGTGATATTTCTTAGAACACTTTTTTGGCTTTTGATTGGAGCGCTTTCTAAGCCAGAAGTTGTATCTCTGTGTTTAATAGCCCTCTGGGGTGTTTTTCTCCCAGAATTTGCGATACCTCTTTTTCGAGCTGAAGTTTCCTTTGCAGAGCCTGGGTCAGCCGAGCTCCGGTTACGTGACAGGGTTCTCCGTTGGTAATTCCCCAGTGGCCTGCCAAAGGAACAAGCGAGAAGCAGTAGGTATGGGAGAGGATGTTAACGCTACCCTGATTGTAGGGGTTTGTTGTTTTTTTCCTATGCCCTAATCGCATCTGAACGTTTCAATTGAATTGCGCATTGACTTTTATCAGTGAGGTTTGCCGTGGCTGCTTGGGCAAACTCTTTGCTGTTAAGTCAGATGCTGTTCTTTTGCTTCAAAGTTACGGTTCAGACAGCTGATGTCTCATTAAGCAGCCGGAGGAAGCCTCTCATCCAGAGAGACTCGTTAAAATGAGAAGCCAATTACTCGGATGGAAGCCATGTCAGAGCCGGACTGTATGCCTGTTGCGACAGGACAAGGGGGAATGGCTTTAAACTAAAGGGGGGTAGATTTAGACTAGATATAAGGAGGAAATTTTTTACGCTGAGGGTGGTGGAACGCTGGCACAGGTTGCCCAGAGAGGTGGTGGATGCCCCATCCCTGGAAACGTTCAAGGTCAGGCTGGACGGGGCTCTGAGCAACCTGATCTAGTTGAAGATGTCCCTGCCCAGGGCAGGGGGGCTGGACTAGATGAGCTTTAGAGGTCCCTTCCAACCCAAACCATTCTATGATTCTATGTCAGTGTCAGATGTGCTGGGGAGACGTTGGCTGTGCTCTCCTGGGGATTACACCTGTAAGAGGCCAGTTAGTCCTAGTTCAGCAGCAGGTTAAACTTCTTGTTTTGCCTAGTTTTGCTTCCTTTGTGCCGATACTGGCACCTTCCACCGCACCCCAGCTCATAAACTGGCCAGCAGTGGGGGGGGAGGGGGGGGGTGTACTGCTGGAATAGAGGAGTCCCCAGCTCCTGGTGGACTTGTGGGCTGTGGAGCTTCCCAGGGCACGCTGGCTGGGCAGCAGCAAGAAGTCAGCGCCCCCCACCCCCGTCGGGCTTTGGCGTGTGGTCGGCATATTTGGGGGGATCCGCAAAGGGTGGTGTGTGAGCAACCTTGTGATAGGGGAGGGAAGAGGAACTTTTAGCCTGAGTGGACAATAATGACCAGTAAAGTACAAGCAGTCCGATGCTGTGTGAATATGTCAAATGAACATACAAGTGGAGAGAGAGAAAGATCAAGGTAGGGAGTGTTTTGAAGAGCTTAACTCTTTTTTAAAGTGAATATAGACGTTATAAAAGGGCGGGGGGGAGACCAGTGGTGAAACGGTATCGTTACCTTCAGCAATTTTTGTGCAACTTTCCAACATTAAAAGCTTTTGAGTTCATTAAGGCTGAACTCAGCTGCACGTATTAAAACGTTTAGCCAGTGTGCAATGCTTACTGTCTCATGCTCTAGGATAAATACCTGGTTTTAGCACAGGCGATGCAAACTTCAAATAAATGAAAGCAGACGTGTCCCCACTTTTGTGCTGGGAGCGCAGGGAAATGTCAACGTTAAGCCAGTTTGCGTTTAAATTGTAGCTGACACTGATGTGTGATAAATGCCTCATGGTGTAATTGTATGTATATTGATATTCATTTCCAGTAATTCCTCCCATGAATATTCTGACCGCCTATAAAAATGACCCCCTACGCACCCTGTAGGACTTAATCTGAGATGCCCTCATCTGGGAAAGCAGTTAGAGAAATAGCTGCAAATCTCTTAGTGCCATCGTTCTCTTCAAATGATTCCTGAGACCGAGCTTCCAGCTGGCACCATCCTTCCTGCCTCAGCCCCCGAGATAGTCCTCCAAAGATATTTGACAGTCTCCTTTGAATCTTAAGCGTTTTTCTCGCTCTTTGCAGAGTATTGTGTTCCCAGTTGTTATTTATAAACCAGCAGCAAGGAAGCTGGCTGTGGTTTTCACAGAGGTGTGTGTATATATTTAACTTGATGTTACCTGAATTCTTCGGCCTTGCTGAAGAATGAAAAAATCAAGTCGCTTAAAGCCCAAAATTACTGAAGGCAGCGATGCGCGGCCGTACTAATGTTGCATTGCATTTCTTCCTCTCGCTGCACCACAAATAATGAACAGTGAGGAAAATACGGGCTCTCTGGTTTGCTTGCGCCAGAGAGAGGTGTGCGATGAGCGGGGTGCGCGCTGCTTTGCTCCTGTGCACGCTGCAGAGTCTGCCACGTCTTGCACTATGCTTCGGGGGATTTCTTTCCAATTAAGGTCTCGATTTCTCCTTTCTCCCCAAAATCTGGTTTTAATAAAATGGCATTGTTAATAATTGAAACGTGCACAGCCGGAAAACTGAATTATATATATACATGATATACTTGTACGTTTTCCCTGTCAAACAAATACAGTATACCTGTTGGAAACGATGTATAGTTGTTAAATTTTAAGTCAAGATTCAATTAAGAAATCTTAACCGATTCTGGACGAGCGTCTTCTGGTTGATAAGCTAGTTTTACTTCCAGCTGGTGAGTGCATCTGACTTCGTAACATTTTAAGAATAATGAGCTCTCTCTGGGATGCGGAGCTGGAATTACCTTAAAATTGGGAGCCATTTGCCTGAGGACATACTAGATGCCCGAGCTGGCTGGCAGCTGGGTCCCTGCAACTTGACTCGGTACCCAGGATTTTAATGGAAGGAACTGGACACTCGCTTGTGTTAGGTGTTGTCCTGAAGGCCAGTCCAGGCTGGGACCCGCTTTTATAAATATCTAAATCAGGATTTTGCTTTTTGGACATAAACAGTATCTTTCTTGTCTCAGTCTCCTGGATATTTTGGATGATAAAGGCGTACATGAGAGACAGTACATTCCTCTTACTGCAGATTTAAGTCATGCTTGCTGCACTTGCATATTTCTCTTCTTGCTGATTAGTTTTCTATCTTTTTGCCATACTTTATTCCATTATGTTCTAGGTTGGCCCTGACTGCATGAAGTAAAACGCGGTGCTGAAGTCCAATATGACACAAGAAGTTGGTGTATTTTTTCTGGTAGGTAGGTAAGTTGAATCCTGACGAGGTCCCGTATTAATGATTTACAGACAAAAATACAGAGCTTAAAAGAGAGGAAAGTAGGAATAAACTAACCCTGTGAGATCTGCAAACATGTCTGGAAAACCAGTTTGCATTGCTGATTTTGAAGAGTATGCTAAAAAATTCCTCCCCAAATCAGTGTATGATTATTACCGATCCGGAGCAGATGACCAGGAAACGCTAGCAGATAATGTAGCAGCATTTTCGAGGTAGGAGGATGATTTAAGGCTGGAGTGGGAGGGGGGAGTTGTAAATTCTGCATTATTTGTAGATGTGGTGCAATGTTAGGTTTTTCTGTGTGAACAAAGCTCAATTTTTCTGAAACTTTTTTGTTTTTTATCAGAGACTCTCAAATAATTCCTTTTTCGAACAACCGTCTCTCCCCTTTCACTCCTCCACCTAGCATCTTCTGTCAAAAAGCAGTCCCTAAAATCCAGTAGCATCTTTTTAGCTTTACCTGCACTTTATTTCTTTTGTTAACATAAATTCCCTAAAGAGTCCCTCGGCTCCAACATTTAATCAGCTGATGAGACTGTAATTTCTGCATTCTGGGCTATGATGCCGGCAAGGGATTCTTGTGGTGGGGTTAGGTCCCGAGTCGGTTTTGCCTTTTGCTTGTTCTTTCTAGACTGAATTAATTACGCAGCCTTCCCTGGTAAGTGCTCGTGCAGCGTTGCTAGATCAGAGCCGCATAGCCTAGCGACAAGGAGTTGCATATCCTAGCTCTGGAGCGAGCCGTGAAAGCCAGGGCTCGGTGCTGGGTGGCCAAACCGTGCTCGGGGGGTCTCCGGCAGAAGGTCAGCACTTCACCGGGAAATATTGTAAATGATGGGAACTGTTACAAACCAGTTTTGACTTAGACTGGCCCCCTGTGCTGTTGTCAAAACCTTAACTCGGGTCACCCTGTGCCTCAGAAGTACAAGGTCAACACAAAGTAAGTCAGCGTTTGCTGTCAGATTCAGTGGAAGAGTGTCAAAGCTCACGTCAGGTCAGTTGCTTCCCCATCCCCTGAATCTCCGCTGCTCCTCTGCCCCCAGAGCATCAGCCCAAGCGCTGCAGAGGAAAGAAGGCAGCTGGAGGCTGGTCGCCTCAGCCTGGCTGAGCCCGGTCGAACTGCTTAAACAGCTGTTGGCTTCTCTTTCCTTCGGGTGCTGCGTTGGTGCGGACATTTAAGCCCCCTGCTCCTTCGCTAATCTCTAAAGTCTTTGCCTTAAATCCCTCTGAGTCTAACAAACCAAAACAAGATTTTTCCAATTTGTCTTTAGCCTTTCTCCCTCCCCACTTCGCTTTGCTGCTGCGGAGCAGCGATCCTACTTACTGCTCCAGTTGCCCTTTCCACAGGCTATGAGCAATTCAGCTGGAAATCCCACGCAACTTCAAGGCTGTAGGAAACTCAGCGGTAATTCATTTAGCAGGATCTCAAAGGTCAGACCGCAGAAATCAGCTCAGAACCTTAATTTTAGGGACACGTGTAGAAAAGCTTTACAATGTCAGGAGAAGAAGAAAGCTAACCTCCGCTGTGACCACTTATTCCAGACCTCTTAGCTCCATGCAGAAGCCCCCGTCACGGACTGGAAATCCCCTTGTGCTTGGGGCTGCTCAAACACAAGCCAAAGGACCGCTCTGGCTCCGAGGAGGAAATAGGAGCAGGAGGGGATGTAGTAGCGCTCACCTAATGTTGTTTTTTTTTTTAAATTTTATTTTTTTTAATGCTTCCAGATGCTGTGATGTTATTTGCCCTCATAGAAACAAAGTGAGATGTTAAGGACACTCAGAGGAAGTGCTCAGAGGCAATCAACTGTAGAAGTAGTGAACTTTTTACCACGAACTGCTAGAGCTAATCGAGATTAAGTGAAAGCTGGATCTAAACTGCCCAGAGACAGGTTAACAAAGAGCTGGGTATGTCCACTTGCTGTTTTGGTATTAGTGGAGCTAGATGTTAGTGGTGAGATAAGAGCAGCTCTGCTCTGAAGCTGTTTCCCACCGCAGGGAAAGATTCCTCTGATAAGAAGACCTCCTCGCATCGGGCTGGTCACCTGTGGGGTTCGGGCTCACCTCATCTTTCCTGGCATCTTCTATCATATTTTCAGTAAGAGCCTCCGGTTTTAGGCATTCAAAACTACGGAGCTTGCAGGCTGCAGGAGATATTAATTAGCAGTGCCTTGAACAGCCTGAGACATTAAAAAAAAAGTAAAGGAAATTTGCCAGGTCCTGGTGGGGCTAAAAGGCCCTTGATGCTGGGTTCCTGCTCCTCAGCAGTGAAGGTATGAAGGGGATGGAAGCTGTGTTTCTGTCTTTGCTCCCGCTCCCTTTGTATATTTGTCTTAAAGAAAACAAGATCTAATTTCTGCAGTAGATTTAGGCCTTCCTAAGGCAGTCTTCCAAAAAGGCACGTAATAAAGACTTGATAATGGGGTTTACTCTCTTAAATCGCCAAACAACAGAACTTGTTGACAGCCACAGAGAGAGGTCACGGGGCAGAAATGTTGAAGTCAAAGCAACAACAAGTTGCTTCTTAACCTTTTCATCGCTCTACGTCTACGTCTCTTTCTGAGCGTCCACCAAAGCACAGAAAAGTGCGGTGATGTGCTGACGGTCGCCCAGCAGATCAGCGGGAGGGCTGGCATCAGAGCCTGAAACCCAGTTTCCCTGGTGAGACACGCGGTCCTCTCCTTTCTGGTCGCTGCAGTGCTAGCACAGCTCTTCCAGTGAGGACGGGCATCGCAGCTGAAGTCATCTGCTGGGGCTTACCAGCTTTACCTGTATGAAGTGGAAAGGACGCAGGGCTGGAGCACGGATATAGTGATTTACAGCTTCGTGGACAAATGTGCTCTTTTATCTGTCCGTAATAAGAGGGAGATAATAGTAAAGGTGGTCAGAGTTAAAAATAGCCCTTATGTAGCACTGAAAAACATGTTAAATCATTCCCAACGCTTCTAGTGCCTTCCTGTACCTGTCTATTTGCCAACCGGAATATTTCCAGTAAGCAGTGTGCGTTTGCTGCCTGCAGCCAGATGGACCTTCCGCTCTGCAAAGGTGACCCCCTTTCGTGGGCTGTTGAACCTTTCTGGAAGCACGCCATGGGCTCGACCTCGATAGCTACAGTGGTTCCCGCTTGTCGCTGCTGAGGGACCAGACGCGGCGGTGGATTCCTATTTTCTTAGCACATGGGACGCTACGGTTAACAGTTTATTAGACCGTGTTTGCAATGGTGTCCTGGCAACGCACCTAGAAAAGGTAGAAACCTGGTATAAAGACTTCACGGTATTTTGGTTTATAAGACCTGTTTGCCACAAGCAACTTTTAAAATCTTTCTTTTTTCTCCTTTGATGCTGTTGGGAGAAGCGTGGCCTAATCGTTAAGGATGCAGGACTGCTTCTCACTCTGACTCTCACACAGCCCTTGTGTGTCTCTGAGCACGTTACTGGTTTTTCTCCCTGTTCCTGAGTGCAACTTGTGGGTAAATATAAAGTAAGATGGACTTTACAACCCCGAGCCACGAAGTCGGATGACTTTGTGAAAGAAACAAGTACGTTCAGCTTCATTTGCCATGGCCAGAGAACTGTTGATTTCCACTGTCAGAAGCTTAGTTGCAGGGTTCAGCCTGATTAAAAACATTTGCAGTTTATTTAAATATTTATAGGTGTATGTATAAATGTTTACGTTTAAATGGAAGAGAAAGAAAGCACAAAACTGAACCAGAAGCATGAATTGTTGGCCCGTGCCTTTGCGGTGCAAGATTATTCAGGTGAGCGAGACTGCTAGGACGGATTGTATTTGGAGAAAAATCAGCGTTGGGTTTGTCTGTGAGCTCTTTATTTTTTGGCAACCAAATGGTTGCATTTATGGAGAAATAAATAGGCTATCATTAAGGACTAATCTAGCAAATGAATGGTTGTGTCGATAGATGCTGCAATACCTTTGGAATGGCCCATGCAATTTTTGGAGCAGCGCAATCCATACTCATTTGATTATAAAATGAATGTCCTGGCCTTTTGACAGCACAGGAGCTTAAAGGACTTTGGACCTGTAATCAGACACCAGATTGTAAAATGTCTCCAAAAGGCCGGTGTTTAAGGTGAGGTTAACACCAGGTACAGTAACTCCCCTCTAGCCTCCAGTTCTTCTGGCACTGAGGGAAGAACCAGAGCTCGCACACCAACGTCAGTGTGTTCCTGCTAAGGCCAGATAATTATTTCTTATCCATAGTATTCAAATGACGTGGGGATGGCACTGGCGTAAGTGAGGCATTAAGGCCGGAGAAGATGATTTGGGATGTCAGAGCATACGTTACTCCCTATGGCGTCTGACTGCATTCACCTTGCATTTGCTCTGCGTCCCCAAACATCGCGTGTCCTTCCAGCACCGTGCTGTCTGGCGATTAAATTCACTCTCAAGTTGTCACGGAACCAAGGGGCCTGAATGGAGAACAGATTTTATGATGAGGTCGGGACGCCTTTAGCTTGATGGCATTCAAGAAATCAATCTGAAATCTCCCCTTTTGGTGTTTTAATGAAGGGGGACGTCTGTGCCTGTAGGAACACGTTTCTGCTAATCTGCTGTGACACTTTCTGCCACTGACTCCCCGGCGGTCTTTGGAGGAGATGCGTTTTGTTGTCGTGTGCGAGGAACAGCAGTCGCTTGTTTATCAGCGACAGCATCGATGCGTATTTTTCTGCAGATGTATCGTTGTCTTGTAGCTAGGTATTAAGGGCGTTAAAATGACTGGGCACATAAATAATTTAAATATTGGTTAAAAAAGCAAGGCTGAGAATGTGACTGGGGTCAAAGAAGCACGTGAAGTTGTAAGGGGAGAAAAGGAAAGGAATGCTTGCAATAAGAAGTTGGTTACGTTTCTGCGATGTCTTTCACCTTGGATTCGCAGAGCGCTGCGAAAAGAGTTGCCGTGTGGATGGCAAGACACCCTGGGAGAGCAAATTGATTTTCCTCAAGCAAAAGCAGCTGTTGCTTAGCCTTGCACAGCACTAGCACCTGCCCCTTATGGTGGGAAGTGGAGCTGTAGGGGAGATGAAGGTAGCAAAGTGGGTTGGAGTTGGGATGGAGACTGCCCGAGCGGTGTGTCCTTGCCCAAACGCGCCGCTTGCGATGCAGCACGAAGGGATTATTTAGCACGGACTCGGAAGGGAAACAAGAAGAGCCGCTTCAAAATGCGTTGCGGTTTGAAAATTTCAGCATTTTTCACAGCTGAAAATGAGTGGGGAAAGCAGTGAGTGCTTCCCTCTTACCCAACTGCAAGATAATTTACATTCTGAAATTTTTGAACATGGAAAAGGGGAAAAAAAAACCCCGCTAATCCCCTCTCCTTTCCTTTCATCCTTCTTTCAAAAGAGCATTTAGCTGAAGTTGCCTGAATCGGGAGTGCTCGCTGCCTTCCCCACTGGCGGCATCTCCCCGCTTCCAGCTGGGAAGAAAGATGCGCTCACTTGTAACTGCTGATTGCAGCACGCGAGTGTGGACTTGGCTGGAAAAAAATGTGGGTGATGAGGAGAAGATGAATAAAAAAAAAAAAAATACAAGGTTTTTACAAAATATCCAGGAAATCTTTTCACTCAAAGACTTGGAGGAAGCAGGTAGTGTGTGGCAGCCTAATGAATGCACGCTCCCGTTAGTGGGAAATACTGCTCTTGGGTTTCGCTTGCTGTTGTTAAGGGCATTTCCCTATGGCTTGTCCAGAAAATGCCTCACTTCAAGCGTCTGGCAAACTCACAGCTGAAAACACCCGTGTTTCCAAAGCAAGATCGGGTTTTCTTTAAAGAGTATAATACTAAGGTGGTGATCCCTGTTGACGTTTTTTGTGGCACCCAGTAAATACTCAGTTATGAGTATTGACTTGATGTTGGTCTAGAGGATGAGACCTGATAGGGTGCGAGGGGAAGAGAAGCCACAGAAGACATTGGAAGAGACGTTTACGTTTAAAGCCTGGGGCTAATGAGCCTGAGGACCCCAAAAAGCTCATGGACGGAGTCATTTGATGGCACATAAAGGTGAGCGGGAAGGAGGCTGTTTATTGCTGCTTGAAACAGCATTGTTTTTCTTGCATACGCTGTTGGGAGGATTTTTGCTCTTTCTGTTTCTTTTCCCAAGCTAAAAGCACTACAGAAATGTTGGTACTTCAGGACTGACCCTCACGCGCGCGCTTTGAGATGGCAGCGGTTTGCACCAGGTAAAAATCTGACAGGTCCAGGACAGCAGAGAAACTAGGAGGCTGGGGAAGAGGGAGGTGCTTCACATCCTTATGCTTTTGAGTTTGACTGTAAAGCTGAGCAAGGTTATTACAGGATTTTTGTTTTCTTTATATTTGTTGGGAAAAGATGTCTCAGGGCTGGGAGAAAGCCTTCGGAATGAGGATTAGGAAGAAAGGGGGAGAAAAAAGTCATGTTTTCTTTGTCCCACCCTCAGCCCATCCTCCCCTGAAAAATAACAAACGGATACAATAGCCTGAAAACAAGTCTGAGGAGACATACTTGCAGTGTGTGTCTTGGCATCGAATAATACAGCTGACTCCCACAACTACACATCTCCTTCCAAGCATCATAACCATCTTTCTCCTCCCTGGGGAGCGCTTCCTGGAGAGCTGGCACGACCCGGTGCTCTAGGGCTTCAGAAATTTGGGTCTCATCCTGGCTCTGTCCCAGGCTTCTTACGGAAACGTCTCTTGATCTTTCCATAAAATGAAGAGATTGTGTCTTTTCTTTTTTTTCGAACCTGTTGGCTTAATATGCAAGCTCAAGCTGACCACTGCTTGCTGTCGGAGCATAGTCTGAGGGTAACAGTGGCTCTGGTTGCTGTCTCCTCGCTAGTAATAATAATATCAGTCTCAGGCTTGCTAGTGCTGAGCAGGTAGTCAGGTTCAGCAGTACCAGAGCTTAAGCTTTTAATTCTTTTCTGTAATGAAAATTCAATAGCCATCATCTAAAAGTGCAGAGTCCTTTCAGAGGGAGGGATGCCTCAGTGAGAGGTTGATGCGTACCCTACTACCGCTTGCAGAGAGGGTTTGGCCTGGCTCAGCGCGCATCTGTGTCGAGAGGCAGCCCCTACTATTGCACACCCTCTTGTGGCTTGTAGTAACAGTGGCTGCGCTGCAACATCCCCTGGATGGTGAGAAAAAGTCCAATTTCACAGGTACCCCCAGGAACGCAACCCTATTAAGATAGATTTGGATGTTGCGGTGTCATCTAGTTGACCCCGTAAGAGGGATCATGAGGCTGTTGTGCTACTGTTGTAGGGGGGAAAAAAAAGATAAATTTCTGTGTGTGCAAGCATGTGATGTCCAGCCTGACTGCAATAAATTGTAATTTCAGATTTGTTTTGCTCTGTTTTGGAGTCAGCTTCCATTTGTACCCGGGCTGAAGACCCCAGTGGAGATTAAAGCCCAGCCCTGGGTTGATGTGGTTTCTGGCGGACACGTTGAAGGCAAAGCAAGGTCGGGAATGGTTGAGCAGATGCTGGGCCATGTCATTCAAGGACTAGATTGTAATTTGCCCTATTGGGAAAGCAGTTGTGCTACTCAGTCTTTTCCTGCACCAAATTACAGTGGCCGCATTTGGTCTTTTCCTGGAAATCTGGAGTCCCTGCGGTACGATGGGCTGTCCCTGGGGCTGCAGCTGTAGTCCCAGGGAGTATGTGTTGCACAGTGGCCGGTGACTGCCGGGGACGGGACCTCTCTGAGCAAAGCGACTCAGTCTCTGGGCCAGCAGAGATGCGGTGCGGTGGATTTCCACACCCTCCCCGAGCTGAGGAAAGCCAGGCCAGCCATCCTGCCCACCCGCTTCCCACGTGGCAGCTTGTTTCTGTGTAGTCTCACTGCAGAGACCTGTAGCACAGGGACAGGGAGGGCTAAGCATGCAGGCCAGGCTAGTTTTATCCAAAAATCCCCTGTCTTTTGGCTCCCTAGTCCATAAAAGGAATAACTGAGGGGGGCTGATGACTTCTCCTGTTCCCGCACAACCTCTGTCATCCAGTTCTGCCCCAAGACTTTCGAGGAGGCCGAGGCTCACCGTGAACCTTATTATTTTGCAACTCCCGTCTTTTCTTTCAAATGATACCAGCCGATAATGTTCAAAGGCTCTTTGCCTCTTTCACCCTCCGTGGACTTCGGTCCCTCCTTGCCTGCTCCCTCCTGGCTTTGTGCATTTTGTGGGTCCTGCTGCAGCTCTGGGTCATGCAGTGAGGTTCTGCTCCAGCCCCAACACAACTTTCACCATGTTTCTCCTGACAGCAGGAAAATCTGCTCTTGCCCATTAGGAACTGTAAATAACCCCGATGATGCAGGCTTTTTATTCTCTTTATTTCTCTCTGTGTCAGATGGAAGCTGTACCCCCGGGTGCTCAGGGACATGTCAGTAATGGACCTGTCAACCTCAGTCTTGGGGCAGAAAATCAGCATGCCGGTCTGCGTTGGAGCGACCGCTATGCAGCGCATGGCTCACGCTGACGGAGAGATGGCCACTGCTAAAGGTAAACCGTGCGAAGTCCCCCCCCCGTAGTGAGTTAGAGATGAACAGAGTAATACTGTGCCTGCTGGTTGTGAAGCCCGGCTTGGTTTCTTGCTCCTGATGCTGTGGCCAGGATGGGTTTGAGTTGTCGCTCCGAGTAATCGGCTTTATTTTTGGTTTTGTTTTTTAGTGTTTTCCTTTTGCCTGTTTTGTGTGCAGGTTCTCCCTCGCTATGAAACAGGCATGAGAAATGCAGCACGTAAGAGGGGAATCATTTGTAACAAATGCAAAATCGAAAACTACATCTATTTATATTTCTTCCTATACATTCTGTGAATATAACTATATATATTGCCAAGGCAACGTTCTTCCTGTTACAGAACTGCTTCTAGAAATTCAGAAGCCTTTGCTTGTCTGGGAAAAATACTTGCTTTGAAGAGAGCTCTTTGAGAGCATCCCAGGGAGCCAGTGAGGTAAAGGCCCCTCTGGGCTAGATGCTGCACAAAGATATTCATAGAATCATTAAGGTTGGAAAAGACCTCTAAGATCATCGAGTCCAACTGTCAACCCAACACCACCATGCCCACTAAACCATGTCCCTAAGTGCCGCATCTACACGTCTTTTAAATATCCCCAGGGATGGTGACTCAACCACTGCCCTGGGCAGCCTGTTCCAATGTTTCACCACTCTTTCAGTAAAGAAATTTTTCCTCATGTCCAATCTAAACCTCCCCTGGCGCAACTTGAGGCCGTTTCCTCTCATCCTATCGCTTGTTACTTGGGAGAAGAGACCGACCCCCACCTCGCTACAACCTCCTTTCAGGTAGTTGTAGAGAGCGATGAGGTCTCCCCTCAGCCTCCTCTTCTCCAGGCTAAACAACCCCAGTTCCCTCAGCCGCTCCTCATAAGACTTGTTCTCCAGACCCCTCACCAGCCTCGTTGCCCTTCTCTGGACACGCTCCAGCACCTCAACGTCCTTCTTGTAGTGAGGGGCCCAAAACTGAACACAGTATTCGAGGTGTGGCCTCACCAGGGCCGAGTACAGGGGCACGATCACTTCCCTACTCCTGCTGGCCACACTATTTCTGACACAGGCCAGGATGCCATTGGCCTTCTTGGCCGCCTGGGCACACTGCCGGCTCATGTTCAGCCGGCTGTCGACCAGCACCCCCAGGTCCTTGGGGTGGGAGTGCATGGAGGCTGCAGCCTAAAAGGCCGCGAGAAATGGGATGTTAACCAGAATTCAGATGTGAAATGGCTTCTTACTCTTTAACCCGAGCTGCAGGACGACACAAAATCTGAGAAAGCGGTCACACGGTGTGCCTGTTGCATACAAACAGCACTGGGCTGTGTGTTTCAGTGCTTTAGCACCGAATGAAAAAAGGACACAAAACCTAAATAGGCAATAGTTTAAAAAAAAAAAAAATAACCCTGTGCATGGTCGAGCTATTCATCTAGCAGCGTTTCCATGACCAATGCAGCAAATGCTAGTGTGAAGCAAGTCTAATTACCTGCCCTGCAGTGGGAGCTGGTCTCAATTCTCATTAAACAAGCCCCGGCGCTGCGATGTGCGCCGTGATGGGCTGCAGCACAACTCCAGCAGCAATCTCTGTAAAAGCAGATTTCTCTGATTTTATAGTATGTTTGGGGATACATTTTTCCCCTTCCCAAGAGATTTAGTAGGAAGCCAAAGCTTTTATGCCTATTGTATGTGCAGGCGCATTCCACACGATGGAGCTCGAATACCTTGAATTGGTTTGCGAAGCGGCGTCCGGTGGGACGCCTTGGTGCTGTCCTGTCCTTTGGCAATTCTTGCGGATTATTTCTGGCCCAGGTTATCCTGGGAGGAAACTCTGAAGCATTATATGTTAAGTGCAAACATATTAACGCAATATTAAGAGCGAGATTCGAAACACACAAAATTCAGGACATTCCTTAGCAAAAATTCCCACTGATGCTACGGCCCGGCCGCGTTTTAAGGCATAAATCTGTAATGGCATGCAAAATCGAGTGGTACAATAAGGCAGACTACCAGGGCTGAGTTATGGTTGTGGTAGATAACTTAATTTTGGAATTTCCTGACTGTTGTGCACTTAGATTTTCAAACTTTAACATATGATTATTGCATTTAACATTCTTGGGTTTTCAAACTAGGAGAGCTTGGTCTACTGGCAACGGTTTGAACGTGCAGTGAAATAAACATATCCATGGAGTTGGTAGATTTTTCATCGCTTTCAAAGGAGAGCGTAATTAAAATCGCACCCTCTCTATTGCATTAGTGTTTCTTGCAGAAAAAATACGGCCTCGGTTTTGTGCTCTGTTAGAGGTGGAGTGGGGCATTCAGTGCCAAGCTTTTCGTTTGACCTTATAAGATGACAGGGATTAGCTGTAAAGTACACGTTTGGCTTAAAGGTTCCCTTAAATTTGGGACATTCAGGATCAGGGGGTTTGCTACATCCAACTTCTCTTAAACTCTGTGATACCTCTGAAATACAAGCGAGCAGATTGTTGGTTGCTTTAAATCAGCTTTCGTGTCAGCTGCACCAATTTACGCAAGCCAAGAAAGTCTGATCCAGAGTCTTGTGGCTTTTGCAAAGCCTGGCATACTTCATAAGCTTGACTTTTGGCTCAGGTGTGTAGGAAGCGATGTATGTGGTGGTGCTTCTGCTGGTGTGATGATCCTTGAAAGCACGGCATGGTCTGAACCTTGTCCCTTCCCAGCCAGGGAAGGGGGTGTAGTGTGCCGCGGCTTGTGTCGGCGGGCATGGCAGCTGCCCAAAGGAGCACCCACAGTGTGGGTGCCCGGGCACCCCGCAGCAGGGGCCACAAGCCACACGTCTGCCTGGTTGGGGTTAGACCCCAAGAGATTATCTTGGTTTCACCCCATCCTTACCTGCAGAGCAGGGTGGTGCAGGTAGCAATAACAACTCCTTCCCCTACCTTTTTGTATTTTGAGAACAATGCCTGATCCTGCCAAGGAATTCCCTTAAGCGACAGCATTTTGCTTTGAACTGCTCCGCTCTTCCAGCGGGTTTTGCCTGCAGGTTGCAGTGTAACATCTTCTCTAGGCACAAGGGCATGTCGTGGTGTCTCTCATGAGGTAAAACTCCCTGCCCTCACGACGTCTTGCTTTGGGGCTTGTCAGGGTTTTGGGTGCTGCTGCCCCTCACTGCTGCTGCTCCTCGAGGGATGCTCTCCTGCAGCAACCAAGCTGGTGGAAAGGAGCATGCATCTTACCCGAAATAGGGTAAAGTCTGGCAGCTTGCCTTAAACACACCTTCATCGACAATTCTGTTCATTAGTAAAGGACCTTTTTGGGGGAAAATGTTCAACTGGAATTTTAAAAGTTGCTGGTGACAGGCCATCCAACACAAAGTAAGTTATTCCAAAGGTCAGCTAACTCCACTCTGAGCAGAATTAGGCTGTAATCGCGGTCAAAACTTGTACAGCTTCAAATCCAGATGTTGGATTTACTTATACTTCTGTTAGCTCGACCTAAAAAAAAAAAAAAGAAAAAATATTGTCTGCATAGGCTGTAATAAGGTTGCTCCTCAGTTTTGTTTGACACGTCTAAGTGGACCTGGAGTCCTTCCTTATAGAGAAAGCTCTCTTGTCCTTGAAACAATTTCACGGACCTTGGCAGTTGTCCCAGTTTTTCCAGGTCGGTCTTCAAGTGTATTCCCTAGCATTTTAGTTGTAGTTCATCAGCGTGTATGGCAATTTTGCAAATAATGGATTTTCTGTTCAGTAGAAACTGAAAAATCGGGAGGAAAATTGTTTCCTTTGATCCAAAACGCAATATTTTATTTCATTTTCCTACTAGCTAATGCTTTTAGCCATAGTTCTGTTTTGAAACAAAAGTGATAGCTCAGAAGAAAACATTTCCATTTTGAAAATATCAACATATGACATTTTGACTTAGGTGAATTTTTCTTGTACTTCCCATTCCAATTTCAACCTCTTTGACTAAACATATTTGCCAAATTTGATGAATAATCTTAGCCACTGTTAAAGAGCAAAGGCTGTTCTCTAAACACTTTTCAACAGAACTCTTCTGATTCTACATGATTTTTTCTTGCCTGTACATCGGAAGATTCGCTATTCCTCCATGCAAAGACATTCATTTGCCATCCCGACTTCATGCTGTGCCTGCAAACCAATGTGATCCCCGTGTCGTCTTCCGTCAGCACTCCCTGCAAGTGCAGTAGTACTTGTGCTCCTGTAAATAGGACCCACCTTCAAGTACACCGAAACAAAATCTTGTGCACCATCCAGCTGCTTAGCAAGAAATAGCGATTTTTGGAAACCTTAACTGATTATAAACAGATATGTACCATTATTTTATTGAGATTTCTATTCTGTTTATATTGCTGCTAATTACGTAATGCTCTCTTACTGACCGATCACCTTATATTCTTGTGTTTTAGCCCAGAAACAGTATCGCAATACCTGACTTCTCTCTGACTTGCTGATAATCAGGCGGGACAGCCTGACTGTGTTCTTGGCCAGATCTTTTGAAACCTTTGAATGAGAGTTGCTCAGATCTGATGTTTTTATGTTTACCCTCTGCAATTGCTCTCAAACAACTTTCTGAGTTACTGCTGACGCAAGAAGGGTTTCACCATCACCTGCGATGTGACTGCACCGTTTGCTTTGCCAAATAGAGAATAGGAATATTGACTGCAAAGCTTTTCCCCCAGCCCCTGTTTTAGTTGAGTTACTGGCAGCTCTATCATTTCCACTAGAGAGGGAGCAGCACCTTTGTTCCTTTGGCTCTTAACAGACTTGTACCGTGCTTTTTGTTTGCTTTGATGCTGCTGAGCATCTGAATTCAGGTTCCTTGTGCTCATCGGACGTGCCCGTGACTGTGAAGGAGGGATTTTGTGATCTGTTGCCTTTTGTGCTCAGCCACAGTGAAAATAGCAGGACTTTGTACCCATCTTTCACCTGTTACCTCTGTGGTGTTCCAAAAAAAATGTTAATTTTGCGGTATGGCTACTCCAGAGTCATTGAGAGGACAATATTCACGTGGGACAACACGGCTTGGACTGACCTGGCCCTTACTCCCCTCAGAGACCGGCATGGCCAGGGGACTTTCTGATGCAAGTGTACACAGGCAGTCTGGCATGACAGCCCTCCTAGACCAGCCAGATCCATTTTGGCCACGCATATTTTTCCCTGCTGCCTCCAGCCTTCCTGCACAGCTGACAGAATGCATTGTGTCAACAAAATGATCGTAGGCACAACTCGCACGCAGTGTTTTGTAAGGGGTAAGTGAGGTAAGGCTGGGCAGGGGATTTCTCAGCCAAGTGTGTTTCGTCAAGAGAGTAATGTTAAGTACTTTAAACAACTCTGTTTCTTAGGAGATGCAGCTCCAAGAACAGCTACTTCTCTTGAGAAATACCACCGTGCCAAAAGGACATCGCGTTGATCCCAAGTAATGTCCTCTGGCCCCTAACTTGGGGACAGTGGATTCACTGGTGGGTTCAGGGAAGAATGACCCCAGCGGGGCAGTTTGGCTGCCGTGCTTTGGAGATGCCCCTAAAAGGGAAACGATGGGAATTTGCACAGCTAGAGAAAAATAACAAGAGTTCCCATTTCCATACAAGGTAACCCTGACAAAATATGCACGCTTAAGCTGGGCTCTTCTCCAGTGTCCTTCCTTGAAGTATGTTGCCTCTGGGTTGCCCATAGGGACAAACACCATACCCTTCCCGTACCAGTTAATGGAGTGATGTCCCATCCGAGGTGGGAAGGAGACTGTGAGGTTTCAGGATGAAAAGAAGGCCTGAGAAACGTTATCGCTCTTCTCCTGTGGACTTCCCAAGTGGGTCCTGTCCCATGGTCAACCTTGACGTGTTGCTATGTAAAATACTTCAGGTGAACTCCCCAAGAACAAGGAAAGCCCCATTTTATTAAGGTTTATGTTCCCTGGTGAGAAGTTATGTCCTTGCTCGGGGCTTCCCGGGGCTAAGTACAGGTGGGTAGCAGTGGGGCTGAGGCACCTGCACCCACTCAAGGCGGCCGTGGAGGGAAGGCTGTGAAGCTCCCCTTTCCTAAGCACCCCACCGTATCCCAATTCTAGTTGCATTTGGCCCCGAAACAAGGCGGAGTACAAACAACTCAAAGCTTTATCGTCCTGATATTGAAAACTTCCCCGGCCTCCTGTGTGTGGCTAATGCCGTGCTCTCTGCACTGTCGTTGACCTCAATGGGAGCCTGCAGTGTGTACAAAGGTAAACGTATGCTTTGGGCAATGCTTGGGATTAAAAGAAGACCTGGGGAAAGAAAAAAAAAAAAAAAGACTAAAAGCAATCTGAAATGGCATGAGGAAAGACTGGTTTACAAAAATCTGATGTTTAAACTCTGGCAAATGTCACATATTGCCGCAACAGCGTCCCATGGGAATATGGATCCAGTACTGATTTGTAAGAATAATATTTGCAGCACCCCAAAATTGAAGTGTAAAATATAGTTGTTGGAGGAAATGAATTGCTTCTGTTTTCCTCAACTGCAGCTAAACGTGCAAGAAATGGGAGTATATTTTTGGCAAAACCTGATTTGAGGTAGAAAACCACCAGAAGCTGGCAACACTTCAGGACTATGTATCATATGTTTTTGAAAGTCTAGAAAATTGTCAAAATAAGCTTTAAAATGATCAAGATAAAGCACAGATCAACTAAAACTGGAACTTGGAATCTCTAAAACTTTGAAAAATTTTGTGTGCATGAACTTTGAATTTGACCGTGCAGATCCAAAATACGTGTGTTGAGCTGGTGCTTTACCAGAGAGTTGTTAACTTTAAAGGATAGACGAGAGGAATTTTGTGAGCATGCTTTCATGGAAATGCCATAACCCAGTTTGGGATGGTTGAACTCTGATTGAACCAAACTGCTTAAATGTACTCTTAAATAAGAAGAAAGCAGCATCTTCTCTATTGCCGCGTATGCAGATAAGTTGAAAGGTTATGACATTATTTTGTGTTTTTAAATCTTCCATTCACTGAGCACATTTTATTGTGCAGTTTCTATTTTAATTCTTGCTTTTGCAACTATTCTTGCGTCCGTAGGGCTGTAGAGGTAGACTTGAGAATAAAAATAAAAATGGAAATAAATGGATACCTAAAGGCAGATTGAACCATAACATTTACATTTTTCCCTTATCTGATCTGAGGGTTTTGCAATTGCTGGGTTAGCAACCCTCCCTCTCATTCACGAACTCCTATTTGACAGAGCAACAGGAATGCGGATCCCTTGTTTCTCAGCATCACTTAACGGACTCGATTTGGCAAATCACTTCTTATGGGATTTGCGATAACCCACCACAGCTGATTTTAGCAGGACTTTAGGCATTCAGCATGCATGGGTTCTTCAGAAGAAACTCATTTCTAGGTACTTAATCTGCAAGGGAACTCTTTTCAGTAATCTTAAGGGGACAAATTAAATGGCTAAAATGTAGAGTGCTTTGGTTCATTGCTACTGTATTTCCACTGATTGAAAGCTGCCTGGTGGCTGTGGGAGGGTGTAACCAATTTGTTTGAATAAGCTGTTCAAAAGTTTCCACTCTAAGAGACTTGTAATCCTTATTTAATAAAATGTTGTCATAAAGACCACTTTTTAATTCCTCGATGGGCTGGAGATGACGTTTTGAAACAGAGGTCCATTTACATTAAAAATATGCATACTGCGGTAGACCAAGAAAAACAAGGCTTTATATAATATTTTTGAGTTTTACAGTGTGTTTTCCTTTATTTTACACTAAGTGACAGATTACCCCAGAAAGAATAAGTGATAGATTCATAAAAATGTAATTGTATAAGGTTAGCTGGTTTGTAGTGCAGCCCGGGTTGGAAATCGCCCCCAGGGAGGCAGCCGGCACAGAGCCTCTGGCTGCTCGACCCCATCTGGGATTGGTCAATGACATTTAACCTTGGGGCTGCACACACCTCGGGAGTGATTTCAATCCATGGCTTTTGAAGGTAAAAGAGGAGGGATCAAAACACGTAAGGCATGAGCACCCATCCCTTTGGTCTCAGCAGAGACTTTGGAGACCACTTGTCTGTTGTACCGGCTCATCTTTGTATTGACTTTTGGGGTCTCCTGGGTGGGGACTGCCACCTGGGATGTGTTTCTCCCACTCTCAGTGAGATCAGAACTACTACTTTTTATTGCCAGAAGTGTGAAGCTTTATGTGTGGGGTCACACAATGGACGTCGGTCCCCTTCCTTCAGGCCACGAGACAGGCGGCGAAGGTGTTGAAGCAAAGAAAAGTGGAGCTTTGCCCTCGAGCCTTTAAATAAGGTTGTCTGCTGGACTGTGTCCTTCTGTTTTATTATGCCCTGGAATGCTCTGTAGGGATGAGAACAGGCATTTGCTAGAAGAGCACTTCAAGAAACATAGGTTTAATGCTAGTGAACATTTTGGGGGTAGGAGAAAACAGCCAAAATGCCGTGGTCGAAATGCTCAAGGGAGAGCGTGTGGCAGTGGTGAGGAGGACTGAAGAGCGATGTTGAGAATGACAGACCCGAAACACCGATCTGCAGCAAATTGGCAGTGTACAAAAAGTGGGAAGCCTTAAATGCATTTCTTTTTTTTAGACCATTTAAAACTCTGCGTGTGCATGTATGTCCTTAAATGTATGTGCCAAAATTTCTGACAAGTGGTAGCCAGACGCTAGGGGCTTACAAACAGGCTCCCCATAGGATAAAGACTTATTAATATGGGTTTGGCTTCGTTTGATTGTAATATCTTTTCTTTCCAGTATTGGAGCAGGGATCATCCCAAACAGTGTGCAGACAGCAGTTACTAAAAATTTGCCTATAAACACAGAGAATAAACCAGAGAGCTCTCACAGCAGCCCACCGCTGTTAGTAACTGCTAACTATTAGTGTAGCCTTCCCTGGAAGGCTGAAAATGCGTTAAGACTGAGGAAAGGCAGTGTGAAATTATGTGCACCAACACACTCTCGTGAGCCAAGTGTTCCTGTTTAGAGGAGCCTCTGTTTTGGGTAATTTCAAATATAACCTTGTGTTCCTCCAGCCTGCCAGGCAATGGGGACGGGGATGATGCTGAGCTCCTGGGCCACCTCTTCCATTGAAGAAGTGGCTGAAGCAGCTCCAGCTGGCCTTCACTGGCTGCAGCTTTATGTGTACAAGGACCGGGAGGTTACCAAATCCCTCGTGAAGCGTGCAGAGAGAGCAGGCTACAAAGGGATCTTCGTGACGGTGGACACGCCGTTCCTCGGCAGGCGCATCGATGACGTGCGCAACAAGTTCCAGCTTCCTCCCCACCTCAGGTAGGTGCCGGCTGTTGGGATGTGGGACGGGCGCATGGCAGTGCCACGGTCACCATGAGGTGTTGGGGGGGAAATTTGCCTCTGGCACAAGGAATTTCTTCCAGGTGCCACACACTGCACTGGGCAATAACTGAGCATGTATCTCTCGCTGTGCTTGGGCTATGATCTGCTTTGGGCCAAAACTAAGCTCTCTTGGCTGTTTGCAGGCTGTAAAAGACACCATGTGCCAGGGAAAATGAGGCTGCAGACTGACAAAATTAGAGGGATGGGGCATTTCTTTGTACATCTGTCAATATATCCTTGGACGTCTTCAAAACTCAGCTGGACACAGCCTTGTGCAACCCACTCTGACTTTGAACTTGGATCCAGGTGCAGAGTTGGCTGTGCTCTGAATGGGTGTCTGGACTAAGTGCACCAAAGGCCCCTTCCAACCGATGTTATGGTCCCTTCGAACCTACGTTATCTTATGACAGTGCACTAGGTCCAGGGCCATGTTGCTACCAACCACAGAACCCCTTTCCAAGCAACTTTAACTCTTCTTTTACTCAAATACAGAAACACATGGGGATCAGTCTTTCTAAATTCTCCATGAGGACAATTTCCACCCCCACATGTGTTTTGGGACATTTTCTATATCTTAGAAGAACTTGTGGCCTCATGATTGACTTCAGCGCTAATTCTAGTTCCTCCCTACTGCAGGGCCTACGCAGCATTTAATTTTAACAGAGTTATCCAGTGGTGTTGTAAGGGCGCTGATTTCACTAGCCTTTTGCAAATACAAATTGGTAGACTGTAGAGACCATCCTGATAAACATATGCTGAAGTGTTGGCGCGGTGTTAGCAGCCAAGGACTGGCTGGAAGAGTATTTAGTGGATGGGATATCCAGGACTTGGGTTTGCAAAACGGGGCTAGAAATCTTGCAGGTAGGTCTCGGTAGTGACCGCAGTCTGCCGCGGCATATATTAAGACTACTGTGTTTGCTCTTATTCAGAGCCTGCAAATGAACACAAAAATGGAGAGAAAACAAAGTAAAGGATAGCTGAACATATTTTGAAGCAGATTAACTTTGATTTGAGTTCTGGGTGAAAGCTAGTTTTGAATATTATCAATGGATCTGAAGTGCTCTTCCTATGTCTCCTAAGACTGTTATGTTATACTATGTACATACCATATGTAACATGTACATAGCAAGAAATATAATATCACATCCTGAGGTTGGTCTTCTCTTTCATAATATTCAAATTGAAGGTAAGCCATGGGACTCCGCAATGAATCTGATTCTTCACCTCGCAGGCAAAAAAACCTCCAGAGCTTGGGGTGTCGGATCTCCCCCACACGCTTGTGCTTGAAGCTAACAGATGATATGATGAAGGTTGACAGAGCAACCTTAACTCTGCCTATGATTTCTGTACTGAAGTACAATCTTATGAGGCAAGCACCAGAAAACAAAAAATCCCTGACAAAACTAACATGAAAATATGCCTCATATAGCAATCCTTCTATAGATCTGTGATTGACAAAACATTATTGATACACACTGTCATTTTACCTAAAAAAAGATAATTAAATAATTCTTTAAATAGCTTTTTTGAGGGGCAGTATCATTTTAAGGCCTGGGGTTAGAGTTTTTCAACGTGAGTCAAATAACCCAAAAATATTTGAGGAAAGCAGTAGAGCATTTCTGAAACACTTTGACCCCACCTGGCCGAACTGTAACAAGGTTTTGTTTGAGTGAACCGTATGAAATAATATGAAGTTGGAGTAATCTTTAAAGCTTCAAATTAATCACTTCAGATTTCAGAATGACCCTCGGACAGTGTTTTGTTGCAGAGTCGGCGGTGAAACTCTCCTAGTGTGGGGCTCTGCTCAGTTATGTGATAACTTTTTCTTGGCTTCAGGGTTTCAACAAAGTTTCAAAGCAACAACAAGGTGCCATTGTGCTCAGAAACGTATGTAAGGCAACATTCATTCAAGTGTTGATCTGCATTTCACAGGCCAAGAAAAACAACACTTATTTATATAATCTTATCCATGGTTCTGTTTTCCTCTGGGTACCCCACCCTCTGCAAACCAACAGCTGAAAAGCTGGATCTTGCTAAGAGCCCGCTCCTTTCTCATTTTCTTCTGGGCCTGGAGCTGAACAGAAAAGCCGTGTGAAATGCTGCTTGTTGCAGGCATGAAATCAGCAGCGAAACTAGCCAGTTTCCATACAAAAATAGCGTGCCTGCCCAAAATGTGGAATATGAGTGTAAAATAGTGCGATGTGGAACGAGACACGGCTTCCGAAGAACAGAGCAATCAGCCTCGTGTGGGACATGGGTGTCCTTGGCGGTACTGGTGTTGCCAATGGTGGTTTAGTGCTTGTGAGCACTCAGGGGCTGCTTCAGCTTTCTAATACAAACACAGCCTGAATTTCTCTATTCGCCTTCCTTTCCCCTTCTCTTGCTTTATCTAGTAAGGCTGTGAAGTCTTTGGTGCAGCGGCTGTCATTTATAATTCAGTTTCCTAAAACTGGTGAGATTGATTCACTGCTAAAGAGCAAATAATAGCTAATGTTTTCACAGGAACTTCATTCTCCTCCCCGCCCCATGTTTTACAAGGAGACATACAGAAAAGACACAAGGTGAACTGGCTGGATGTTGGTCTTGTCAGACAAATGAAAATTCTGAATTCTCTGCAAGCCTTCGTGCAGATCCATCTAGTTCATGGAGCTTAACAAAATTTCCCTTCCTTCTTCTCCCCTCCCACCTACCCAATCCCCTATTCCTCCAGTAGCTGAATCCACTGGATTTTTAAAAAAACCAACCAACCAAACAAAACCAACAAACAAAAAATTTGCTGCATGAAAGCTAAGGGAATTTTTGCTGGTAAGTAGAGGTGCACCTCTTGACTTCAATGGGTCCTGGGTTATGTCAAGCAAGATTGATGTTCTCTCTTCACATCCAGCCTGTACCGCTTTAGGGTCTGAATGTCTCTGATGCGTTTCTCCTCACAGTGCTCCTGGCAGATACTGTTGTTCCTATTTCATGGTGGGAAACTGAGGCAAAAGGAGTGGCTGTGTCATGCCCAAAGTCACACGGGAGGTCTGTGGCAGGACAGATGCTTGAGCCCAGAAACAGAAAAGCCGTGTGAAATGCTGCTTGTTGCAGGCATGAAATCAGCAGCGGAACTAGCCAGTTTCCATACAAAAATACCGTGCGTTGCCCAAAATGTGGAATATGAGTGTAAAATAGTGCAATGTGGAACGAGATGCGGCTTCCGAAGAACAGAGCAATCAGCACTAATTGTGCTCTCACTGCTGGGTTTTCCTCCTGACTGTGATTTGATGCTGAACCTTTAGATTTTGGACTTCATCCTATTTCTTTTGAAAGCACTAGGACTGTTGCCTTGGGCCAGAGAAACTTGCACCGATGTTATCAAATGCTTCGCCAGCCAGAGGTTTCGGCTTACTAAGGACTGTGATCTGACATGCTGGGATAGGCTTTTTTGCTCCTGCCCTGCAGTAGAGCAAAGGTTTAACACATTTGTGGCTACAATGAATCTTCCTCAGACTATTTTTCTGTGTCTTTTGTCATTTTAGATTAAAAAACTTTTCAAGCAGCGACCTGGCCTTCTCCTCGGGGAAAGACTTTGGAGAAAATAGTGGACTGGCTGTGTACGTAGCGGAGGCGATTGATGCAAGCGTCAATTGGGAGGACATCAAATGGCTTCGAGGGCTGACCTCACTGCCCATCGTCACGAAAGGAATCCTCAGGGGTGTGTAGTCCTGCCTCTTTCCATGGGGGAGGTGAGGCATCCCTTCTCGGAGAGGCACCAGGGAAGGAAAAGTGCTCGTGCCGGGGAAATTTCTGTAAAATTGCATACAATTGTATTACTCTTTAACGGCAAGCATCCCTTTTGCTAATGTGGAATAATATGGTGGGATGCACGTTCATATTCCTGTGCTGCATTAAGTAGGGAAGATTGGCCAAAACAATCAAAAGGAAAATATCTTCTCTTCCTCATGCATGGTTAGGAACCCAGCAACGAAGACACTTGCAGAAGCAGCTGCTTAAATAAGTACCTGGAGCTGTCAGATGGTTTGTATGGCTGTGCTACAGGCTGTGTTTACCTTGGTGTTCAGTAGGTAGGGACCAGAGCCACTGGGCACTAAACCAGTGAGTTGGTCGGCTGGCATCGTATCAGTTGTATCTGGAATCAGATGCAGCCAGGAAGATTGAACTTGCTCCGTTCGTTGTGCCTGTAAACTGATCTGAGTTGTATACAACTTAAAGGAAAGCTGGATTTCCAGTCTGTCAAAAGAGCACTGAGCACAGTGAAGTGGTTTCATTAAGTATGGATTATTACTGTAATCGTGCCGATAATTTTGGCTTGGAGAAAATCATTTAGCAAAATAATTTCTTAGTGATGAGTTGTGGGACGTAGTAGAGAAAATAAAGGCTAGCAACCAAAGTGGCTGCTAATCCAAAGTGGTAAAATGTTCTGCTCCAACGTTTCAAATGACTTTTCTGGTCTTACTGCTCAAAGATACAACTTTTTTCTGTGTTGAGATGGGGCTTCGGCAGGATGAAGCCCTAAGGTCCAGCAATGTTTTTTTAGTGATGCCAAAATTTCCCTCATCATGGTGTCAATAAGCTCCCAGTTATGGAAGGGCATATCTTGTTTGGTTGTTTTTTTTCTAGCTGATGATGCTAAAGAAGCTGTAAAGATCGGGGTAAATGGTATCCTGGTGTCAAATCATGGAGCACGACAGCTTGATGGGGTCCCTGCAACTGTGAGTACTGGTGCCAATATGCACCAGTAGTCTCTGGTTTTCTCTACCTTTTGGCTTCTTGTTTGCTTTCTCTGAACACATGGTAGCTGGAGGAAAAACCTGTAAATATGTGTGTTATATGCCTTAACCCACGAGCAGTAATCTCTCTCCATTTCTCTAAGTATGCCACACCATACTCCGAGTTAGACACAGCCTCCCCTTGGTCAGATCAAACAAAAAACCACAGGAGGGTTTACGTGGGGCTGTTTCTTCAGGCTACCTGGGCACCCTGTCCTCGGCTGCAGCACCCTGCAGGGAAATCCAGAAAAGCAATTTCAGATAGAGTATTATTGTCAGTTACGTTTTTAGAAATTGGAAAGTCTTTAAGAAATTTTTTTCCAGCCTCCTCTTTTATTTCTCCTTTCTCATCCTTTTTTGAAAACCCCTTGTTGCCGTTTGCAGCATGCTGAAGGTTGTACTAGAGTTGTTTTTCCCTTTTAATATTCTTCGGAGACTTCTGAAAAATTAGAGTTACAGAACAGCTAAAGGCAGAATGAAACTTTCCATTTTTCTCTTTTCAAACATTTTCACCTTTGGAAAAGGTACAGGGTGGTTAAATTACAGTTTTTTCCTTTTTTCCTTTTCCTTGTCATGCTGCCCTGTGCCTTTTCCAAAGGTGAGAAGGGATTTGAGAAGTTCTCAACTGGCAAAAAAGAAAGAAGTAAAGGAAAATGAAAAAGTATGTGTTCAGGCTGAAGGAAAACCCTCAAAATTCCAGTCATCACTCATCCTTCTTCATTTGGTGCGGGAAAGCTGTGCAAGTAAAAAGAGAATGAAAGGGAGGAGGATCAAAGCCCAGTAGTGACTGTTTCAGTGTTCCTAATATGTCCTTGATGAAAACCCGCCTGTTTTCTGTGATGATTTTCTGAAGGGAGAAGGGGACAGGTAAGCCCTTTTTCACTGCGGAGTGTTTTGCACGTGAAGTCTTATCTGCTTAGCTGTCCCACTGGCATGTCCCCCTCTCCCCTGGAGCACTTCTGCTCTCTGCTGCTCTCCTCGGGGGCAGCTGAGGATTTCCCCAGCCGAATTCCTTCACCGACTGGTTTTCTGAGGTCTTCATGTGGACCCGTTGATCTCCTGGTTGCGTTGGTTGGTTCTTCACCAGCCAAGCCCTGCACTGGGGAGCCAAATGCCAGCACAAATGGCTTTCTAAATGGTTAATGAAGTTGAGACATTGTCCTCTGAGATGCTCTTGCCTGACTCTGTCTCCAGGTACTCCTGGGGCCCGGTAAGAACCCCTCCCCTGATGCCAGGTCTTCTCCAGTTTCAAAAGAGAGACTGATATTTTTCTTTTTCAAACGTGATTTTGTGCTGTTAGAGAGTTTGCAGCTATTCAGTTTTAGACACCTTAAGGGGAACTGAATTTTCAGAGTGTGGGTGCCTAATGCTTCTGAAACAAATTTTTCTTCTTTAACTTCTGTCCCCTTTATCTACTTGTCACCTTTTAAGAATGTATTCCCCAATTTCAATAAGAGTATTTGAAAATCTTGGGCAAGTCTGTGTGTGAGGTAATCCAACAGGGAGAATGTATGAGGATATTAAAAACATCATTTTGAGAAATGAGAAAACTCAAGAAATATGAATTAATTTTTTTGCCAACTGCAGTAGAACAGAAATTAAACTTGCAAAGTACTTGTTATGAGTTATTCCTTTGCAACACCACAGTGCAGAGGAGAAGGTACTATTAAAGCTGATGTGTTCACTGGATTTCACCGTACAAAGAACTACATTTCACAGTGTAGTTTTCGTAATGTAAATATCTGTATTGGATCATGCTAAATGTTTCTGTTTTAGAAACATAATAATTTTCTTTAATTTCATAGGTTTTCAGAACGTGAGCTGAACCCAAGCTGGTTAATATTTCTAGTGTCTAGTTACACATTGAGGAAATCTATGTTTTAATTATGGTTTGCATCATACTTTAGTTATTACAGCACTTTAATGTTGGTACAGTTTGTCAGGATGTAGAAAGTGGTCTCTGTATATGGAAATAGATCCAAAATATGTTTGGCATGAGAGCAAAACCAAAGGGAGGGGAAAAAAAAAAAAATCACAGCAAGTGCCAAACTTCAAGAAAATTTTAATCCAAATCTAAAAACAAACTGCACTTTCAAGTTTCCCCCCCCCCCCATCTCCTAGTCATTTTGTATCCATTAGAAAGGAAATGAATTACATCCGTATTTGTAAGACATGAATTTGTGTGCCTTTTGTCTTACTACCACACACCGTTTCCAGTCCCCTTAGTACTTGGCTTCCAGTTTTGTGTCTTTCCTGACTTTCATGAATAGGAGCTATTTAGGCATTGTAGGAACAGTTGCCCTGTAACTAACACTTGAGACTTGAATTCAGGAGGCTCATCTCTTCATTGGGACCTCTTGCATGGTGTGGACATGTTACTTAACTCCCTGGTTACTTACTTGTAACTTAGGAACAGTAAAAATCCTCTTCCCCCTTACCTTTATCACTGGTGTAGGGGTTAAGTAGAGCTTGGTGAAAGTAACATATACGTGCATTAAAAGAAAGCATTTCCCACCTTGCTCAAAACTCAGAGGAAAGCTAATTTTTTCTTATATGAAGAAGTTTCCTCTACCTTTACTCCTGTAATAAAGATGCATTTTCAAAAGGAAAAATACATTCACTAAAATTTTTCAGCCAACTCTAAGTTCCTCAAGGCACATCTTTCTCTTACTCCATGTCTATAGGTACAATGCCTGCCTCTGGGCTTCTGGATGAGAGCTGGCCCTTAGTATAAATGAATAATAAATTTAAACAGGAAAGTGAAGATGATTATTTAAAAAGTGACGGTGATTCAATTTCATCCCCAAACTAGTGAACGCTGGAATTTTGGAGAGTAACATCAAGGAAAGGCCTCCTCTATGCTTGCCATTTCTTATATTCTTCTGAAGTATCTGATACTGGCTTGTGTTGGATACATGTCATGGGATCAGATGGACATTTTGTGTGACCCTGCTGATTCTCATTCTATTTACGTGACTCTCCAAATAAATTTGACCTTTGTATATATCGGCTAAAATGCTAAGTCACTACTGTTTTTCAATACAAAGCTGTCTTGTTTGTGCATACAGTTAGGCATGCAATTGCTCATTTAGCTGCTTTAAAGCTCGGATCCTGTACATAAGAGTTCATTCAAAAAATAAATAGCGTTACAGAAGCGGACAAGCTGTATTCCTGGTTTCACTCTTTTAGATTGATGTCTTGCCTGAAATCGTTGAGGCTGTGGAGGGGAAGGTGGAGGTGTTCCTAGATGGTGGTGTAAGAAAAGGCACAGACGTTCTCAAAGCATTAGCTCTCGGTGCCAAAGCTGTATTCATCGGAAGACCTCTCATCTGGGGCTTGGTTTATCAAGTAAGTTAGAAAAAGCTCAAATTTCTGTTTTTAGTTACCTACACTCGCTGTTTAGGCTTAGTGTATGTGCATATGTGTGCACACAGGGGTGCGTGTGTGCCGGAGTCTGTGTGTATCCAGACCATCTAATCTAAAATTTGCTATGACAAGTACTCAGGAGTTACGGTTGTGCATAAAACTTTGTTGGCACGTGTATATGTGTCTGTATCTACACACATGAGCTATATGTACACATAATAGTACATATTGTCTCCTAATCTCCTAGGGTGAAGAAGGAGCAAAAGAAGTTCTCCAGATGCTGAAGGAAGAGTTTCGCCTGGCAATGGCACTGACGGGTAAGACATCAACGTTTCCTCTCAATAATAATCACCTCTGTCTCGCATTTCCTCATAGCTTTCATTGCCTTGGGCAAGACGCTGTAGTAACCTACAGAAGGGAGATGGAAATGTTTGCAATATAAACAGACTAGGCTATGGAGAGATGGGAAAAGGACTTGTTATCCCTGTCTTATAGACGGGGAACTGAGTAGATTAAGTAAAAACAAGTAAAAATATTTTTCACAAGGAGAGCAATAAATCCGTAGAAAAGTAGTGGCAAATCCTTGGTCTCTAAGGGGTGGATTTCATCTGACAGAATGTAGATTTCTATGGGTAGAGAAAGAAAAGGCTTAGAGTGGGTTAGAAAAGCAGGGCTTTCAACTGATATGTAACTTCTCCTCCAGGATGCCAGAAAGTAGAAGAAATTGGCAGGACACTAATACGAAGACATCAAGTGTTATTTTCCAAGATTTAGGTCTGAAGACTATTGCCTTGTGTTGTGTTGCCTGTTGTACAGAAAGCGTGCTACCAGACAAAAAGCAACCGCGTTCGCTCTTTGGGCCTCATCCTGCAATCCTGACTGAGAAGGGGTGGTCTGTAGGAGATCACTTGTTGAAGAAAGTACTTGAAGCAAATTTTACAGGTGTTTCCGTATTCTCCCAGGCTCCTAAGGAAAGCTGCTCTACTGGGAGTTGTGATTAGAGATGGGCCTTTATACAAGACCAACATAGAAACTTTGAGGTGTTTTGCAACAAATGCTAATATTAACTTACATGCCTGGAAGTAACTTAGTTGTTAAAATGAAACTATAAACAGAAATGTTTTGATAGCAAACAGCTATCAAAATGCAGAAATTTAACATTTAAAAGATACTTCTTGCTCACTGTTTAGAGAAACTATGTTGTAGATCATAGAGATTAAATCCTGCTTTCTTATGAACATAGTGTCAGTTCCCTAGCGACTATGTGCTATTCCTTTATAAGCATGTGGGCTTGTAGCATGTAGCTCAGAGGACTCTTGGTTGTAAAGAAACGAACAGCAAAGCAAAATTGGGGAAGTTCCGCTGTTTAAGTGACACAAAACCCCTTTGCAATCAGACAACCATTATGTATGTGCATCAGGTATAGGTCAGATCCTTGGCTGGTGTAAATCCTTGTAGCCCTAGTGCCTTCACCAAACTATGCCGACTGCACCCAGCCGGAGCCCTGAGTCACATTTTTCGCCTGGATTCATTTGCTGACAGTGGCAAGTGAAGTCTGATGATACCTGGGAGAGTTTGTAGGGTTTGCGGCCACGTGCAAAAGAAAAACTTGAGTAACTGAGGCATTAACCCCATGACTTGGGAAGATCCTAGTGGCTCTATTCAGTTTCCATGAACACCCTTCAGACAGAAAAACCTTATGTTATTCACTCTGCTTATGATGAGGACACAGAGACATACAGGATCTGCTCCTCTATTCTCTGAACAATCCAAATTCCCACTGAATTCAGGACAAATTTTGCAACTGTCAAGAACAAAGGAATAGCTTCATACTGCGAAGTGACCTTTCCCAAAGTGAGCAGGCAGAGGAGGTAAGAATCTACTAATCTCATCTTGGGTAAACCTAAGGGTGGCTCTTCGTCTGTCTCACTTCTGTTGCAGGTATAGCAACGTTACTGGGAGAAGGGGGAGGCCACTGCAGAAAGGTTTTGAAAATCTCGTTGTGGAAATTTAGTGTTCATTTTTAAGGAGGATTAAAAAAAAAAAAGCCTTGATTTCACTGTTCCACTGTCACTGACATCACTGGCCCCACCATTTGTTTCCCATCAGTGTCAGGAGGACTCATGCATTCCGATTCTCCCTTTTTGCTCTGTTTGAAATATCCCTTACTGAGCTTTAGAGGCAGCTTTGTAATAAAATGATGGAATATTGCAATGTGAACTAAAGCTGGGGCTGGAACTCAAAATGGGGAGAAAACCCAAAAGGCCACATGCTTGCCCTTCAGTTGTAAAATTTGTACTCTTATTTACTGCAGAATGTAGTGTGTTGTGTGAGGGTTGCATAGCAACAAAATAAAGTTTATCTGTGCAAGGAAATATGAATGTTTCTCAGAGCATAGAGAAGCATAATTTCTGCTGTTTACTGCATTTATCATATCTGTTGCAATGTGGACTGTGTCAGATGTCAATTACAGACTAAAACTTCAGAAAGACTGTTTATTTTAGATAATATAAATGTTACTTAAAAGATAGGGGCATAATATCTTATGTTTACATGTTTAAGATCTATTTCTAAAGTTTAGAAGATGCAGTTTCCTGTCTTTGCCCCAACCAGATTCAAGGAAAGTTCTGTAACTCTGTGGTCCAGGATAAATTCTGATGGTGAGGAAAGCGGTTTCGTTACTTGTGCGTAACTAACTATTTCTAGTTCCTCTGGGATAATGGGTTTACGTTGTTTTTTCCTGCTTGTTATCTGAGAATTGTCTGACTGCCTTCCAGTTCAACCCTAGTAAGAATAGACATGCATTAAAAAGCACAATTGGAGCCAAATACTAAAAGGCTGTGAGACGGCGTTAACAGAAACGAAATTCATTTGCCTGGTAGACTTCTGTTTTTAAAATATTCCACAGCGAAGAGAATTTCCCTTGATTTTGAGACATCCAAACACAACTGCTTCTGGAAGTTATTAAAAAAAAAGGCAGGAATTCTGTTTGGTTTTGATTTCGGGTTGGAAAGCAGAAAGACCCGTGAGTGCCCTCAACAATTTTAAAAGCTGAACAATGTCCAGTCTAAGCATAACTCTACCTCACAGTTCCTTCACCTGGAGAAGCTGGGAAGAAAATGTAGCACACATAACAGGTGGTGGTGGTAGATCTATCTGCAGTTTGTGAGGGTGTTTCTGAGGAGAATGTAAGCAATATAACAGAAGAAAATAATAGGTCTTTGTGGGATACGTTAAGTAGAAAATCACAATACTTGCCTCCAAAGTAACAAGTGAGCACAACAAACTCTTAGGAACAATAAATCACAGTCCTCAGATCAAGGCATAGGAGAAGGGGGGGAACAGAAGGTGTATTTTGCATTTATGATGCTTTAGTGTATCTGCCTATGTGTACGTCAAATAACAAACACAGTGTCTTGATGGTTTTAATTGTGAAATTATTCTCTGACTTTACCTTGGCTTTATATTAAGCCATAGATACCAAGAAAAAATGTCTACATAGAAGAAGTTCTAATAAGGGAGGAACATTGAGTGATATTTATCTACCCAGAAAGACAGCATTTAACTGGTGTGCTGGGTGCCTAGAAAAAAACAACCCATTTGGGAGGCTGGTGACTGAACAGTGACTGAATGGGATTCCCTAACCACCTCTGAGGTAGACCAGGAATGTTCCCTGGAAGAGGAGATTGCAACTCTTAATGAAAGAAGATTTATCAGATCTTTTGTGGAGAGGGAAGAGACCAAAAGCAAAACCTGAGAGTGTGGAAGAGGAGGAGAATCCTGGACCTTTTCGGAGAAAGTGGTGTCTCCCAAGAGGGTAAGATGTGAGGCAGGCTTTTGCATACCGATGTTTCATATTCAGTCTACAGTGTTGATTTCTCTGGTGCTGTCAGTTTGGAAGATCCCATTTTTGGAAGCATCCCCACAAAGTTGTCTCCATGGCCCCTGTGAGTCCGTCGAGGATTAAACCCACTGAAGAGAACATGGAAGAGAGTAGCGCTCTAGAGAGGATGTGTAGAAACCACTCGGGAGATTTGGAGAGGCTTCAAACCTGGGGAGGTTTGGGATCTCAACAACTGGAGGCCCTTTTCTAGCAAGAAGTTCTAGGCAAGACAGTCTGTGTCCAAGTGACAAGGTCAGTGAAAGAGCCTGTGACATTTTCTGGACATCTGATAGAGCACATCAAGGCTAGACATGCAGGGAGCAGGGTCTTCCTAAGAAAAAACAATATGCTTCTGCAGAAGACCACTTTGAGCTGCAACACATTGGCGGTCTGGGCCTGGAGGACAGGTTTGGCTGCATCGGGAACGTATTTGCCATGAAAGCCTGGCAGTTAAATACATCAGAGGAGAGCGCCAAGGCGTGGAGGTGCAGGACTGCAGGCATGGCAGTCCGGTGAGCAGAAGATGGCAGAAGTCAGCCGAGGGTTGTGAGACCATCTGACCTTTCAGATAAAAAGTGGAGGAGGAGGTTAGTGTAGCTTTGGGACAGATTTTACTCTCTCGCTTAGCCTGTCAGTTCTTTGAAGCAGCGACCTGCTGCTTTTTGAATGCTCGGAGCCTGCACGCAAGGTGGGGAATCCAGTAAGTAAATGATAGGAGTCATAATTCAGTGCACTGAAGCTGAAGAGCTGTGAAAGACATGATCTGTTTTCTTGTGACCTCCACCTCTCGCTGTGACTCTGGGACACGTTATTGTGTTTTATTTTTACTAGTGGCCAAGTCAAACAAATAACTCTGGAACTGGTAAGAACTCCACCTCCATCCCCAATTTTTCAGGTTAAGCATGAAACTTGTCTGTCTTACTGGGAATTTCTGAACATAAATAAACAGACACTTAGAGTAACTCACTTTGATAAATGGGCAGTGTAGGTCGGGGCCTGTTGGATACGCAGGCGACTCAAAGATGAAGCAGAGCTGGGGAAGTAGGCAGGAATGGCTCTGCTTTTCTTGGCTTCTCAAATGGTTTTCAGGCTGAAATCAAATACTTGAGAGCACGAGGAAAGCTGGCTTCTGAAGTCATGATTTTGCACTGAACCTCACTGTAAGGATATCTCTTATAAAGCTACTTTTGATGTGGAAATTTGGCTCCAAACCACACTGAAGGCCATTATAAATAACCACTTCATTTATGGGACACACAAAAGCTGGCTTCCTCGAACACTCCTAGAAAGCAGGTCTAACCTTATTGAGCCATAACCTCAGCTAGTGTAAATCAGAGAAGCTCCATTGACTTAATTAGTTTATACTGATTTACACCAGCTGTGACTGTGGCCCACAATACAGCAAGATATGTCAGCTTTTAAATTCTGTCACTGAGTGTTGAACAAAACTGTTTTTAAAACAAGATTGGCAATCCCAAATTTAGATACTAATGAGACACAGCACTGTAATTGTTTCACGATGCCTATATGCTCCATTTTGTTTTCATTTTGCCTTGCTTCTGTTTTTCTTATCTCCTGCCAAACAGAGGACGACTACCACATATGTTACATTCATAACAAAGCTGTTTTGCTGCTTTGAGAACATGTCCTCCAGATGCAAAATGCCTTTGTGTTGTAGCTCAGCTTCTTCCTTTGCATAGGTATGTTGGTTATGCGCCAATATATGAACGCCCTTGAGGGCCAGCCCCATGTTTCTCCAGGCCCTGGAGCTCTCGAAGGGGCACCCAGAGGCTGTTCCAGCTGAACTTCAAAGATCTGATTCCCCCTTAGGGCTTTCCAGCTCCTAAGTCGTCATTTCAGATGGACGGAATGAATTGTTTCCAGGACCACCCTGATAGGAATGCCCTGAGACCATCAATACATCTCCTCTGTCACAATCCTGCAGGGTTCTCATGTAGTTAACCGTATTGAGTAATCAACTGCACTGGTGGCACCTTTATGGTAAGCAAGGCTAGTAGATACATACAGATGGTTTGTTCAGCCAAGGGGAAGACATTGATACAACTAGACTGACAATGATTAATATTGATTATTTTATGACAACAGCAGCTGTAAGTTCCAGTCAAGGTCAAGATAGCGTTGTGCACTGCAAAGATGCTTTTCTGCAAGCAGCAGTCTCTACCCAACAGGGTCTGAAGTGTAAATTGACAGGCACAGGAAGAGAAAGCCTCTCCCTCTATAAAATGAGGATAGAAACAAACTGATTTCCCAAGTTAAGTCTCTTAAATTTCCATTCCACTGCCTTAATTATAAATCATGCTGTTCTCCCTGAGGCAGATAACTCTGGGGTGGACATCACGTATCACAAATACCCAACAACCACCGGAAAGGTCCACAGATGAACTACAGCGCAGAGGTAGAGGTGGGCCACGGCAGAGCCTTTAACCTGTGTATTTTTCCTTGCAGAAGGTCGAGCTCCTTATACAACTGGGACTATATCTTATGCTCTGCCAGTTTGCCAAGCAAAATCTGATTGTGGTGGCTTTGCAGTATGGGAACGGAAGACCTTTTATTTCTTGCTGGTTATCTACAATTCAATAGCATAACATAATTTTACTTGGGTTCTTTCCAAGCCCCTCAGTATACTAACCCCTTTAATTCTGTATACTGTGTTTTATGATTTTCCTGTTAGGAGGACTAAAGCAGTGGATTTAAAACACTTAGTTGTCATTAAAAAGGTTCCTGCAGACCAGGTACTCGTGGTTAGGTTCATTTCACATGAGATTTGTCTAATTTTCAAGAATGGTCACGAAGACTTCAAAGGAAGGCGCAAGGATCTTACAATAAGGCAATATGGCATAAATTTAGCTCTTATACAAATTCAGGATATGTATTGTACACATTTCTGTTTGGTATGGTTAGCAAATAAGTTCAGCATGTATTGTTACTGGACTCAGAAATCTAGCATGGATGTGAGTTAAACAGTCTTTATAACAGGTGAGACTTTAATGCTGATCAGAGGTGGGAATTTGAACAGCAGGATAATCTCACATACCTAAGCTTTCCTCTGGTTCTGTATGCATGCTCTATCAAAGATAAGCTAGCCTGGTGTGTTGAAGAGTGTAGGTGGGGTCTCTATTATAATTTTAATACAAACTGTCACTGACTCTGGAGTTACGCATCGGTAGCCTTCCCATCAGGTAGTTAAGAGCTGCAAAATCAGTGAATTTGGTATAAGCAAATTCCCTTTGACAAGCTTAGGTCTCTACCCAGGAACCTGGAAAAACTAAAAAAAAATGCCCCTCATACAAGAAACTCCAACGGCAAGCTCTTTGACACAGTTACAGACAGAGAAATTTATGTTAGGGAAAGAGAACTCGGTCACAGTCTTAGGAAAGCACAACAACAGAATATATCTGCAGATAAAGAATAAGAGCTGGCAATAATCGATCTCATTTCCTCACTGCCTACTCATGAGTTTGTTCCACAGCTCCTAATCCACAGCTGCAGGTCCGGGGGTGCCAGCATCCGTCTCCACTTTGTTATGGCATTGCATCTCATCGCATCCTGCATATTGCTGCTGTGTCTGCACCAGCCTTTGTTGCAAAGTCCTTGGTTTTGATCTCACAGGGAAGCTGGAATAAGAGAGATGCCTGGGACCTTTGGGCAGAGTCTTTGCTGTTTGGAAATACTTTGAAATGAGGTGTGGACAGGTGTGGGTGCTGGTGAAGGGCTTTTGGCCAGAAGGTAAGAGCTCTTTTACATTTTTCTAGAGCCTCCTACCCAGGATTAAAGTTGAAGTCTAGTTATAGTGGTTTGCCAGATGGGACAAGGGAACCTGCGTAGGTGGGAGTTTTGCTTAAGCCATAGGTGGCCTATGGTGCTTCAGCAGCACTTTATGTCAGTGGAGAGAGCACAGAGTGCCTCCTCAAGGCAGACGATCCCAGTCCCTGGTTCCGAGGCTACACACCACCTATAGCCACGGTAAAGAAGTTAAAAAGGAGGCTAGCAAAGACCTTAAAGTGCTCTTGCCTACATCTTGTTATTCGCTCAGTAGTGTTGTCCTGGGGCCAGGGAGGTTAGGGCTTGTTGTTCCAGAACTTCTGCTGTAAGGGTCATGCATTTGAGTAAATAAAGAAGCCCACCACCATTACAACATTCTTTCCACTTCATCTGTTTAGATGCTGATACAATCTTTGTCCAAAATGTTTAGGGCCAAATCATGAGCTAGCATAGCTCTGTTGCAATCTGTGGAGTTGTACTGATCTATGTCGGCTGAGAATCTGAACCTACAGGCTCCTCTCTCCCTACCCCCCCAAGTGGCACCAAAGTTTGCATTGGTTTCACTGGAAGTTTTGTGTGCGTGCCATCAGGCCCATAGCATTTGAATTTGTGGGAGTTGTAGTTGTCGCTTTTATCAGGAATTTTGAGACAACAGCTGGAGGAAAGCAGCAAGTTTTGGGGCAAGGCTGTGATGATTGTTCTTAGTTTGGCAAGGCTTGTACAGTTACCTTCTCGATGCTGCTGATATTTTCCAGCCAAAGTTGCCCTGTTACAGAGTTGATACTGAATATCAGACCATCCTGTGTGAATGGAAAAATGAACAGCCCTGGTGGATGACATACACACTTTAATGTATAAATAAACAAGTGCCTTATGACTTCCATACTTCAGTCTCCATGTTATCTATCCATAAACTACACCTTACCCGGATTCAGTTTCCCAACCTTTGCTTTTTATGTGCTCACTGTTAACCTGGAAGACTGCCACAGCTGTACAGAAAGCCTACAGAAGACATCTTTGATAGTTCTAGCTCCAGCTTATTTTCTGGTTATTCAGTGCTGCCAGAGAAACTCGGAAGACCTCGTGGTGCATCATTAACAGTGTCTTCTTATGTTAGTCTATGGATAGTTACTTGCAAGTAGTTATGCGTACGTTCGTAAATGCTGTGTAACAGACTACAAAACCACATTTGACCTAAATAATTTGCTGGCATGCTAATGAACAGTGAACCCAGACAGTTCAACCATCTGCATGCTCTGCTTTTTATCAGTTTCAAGTGTGTTGGGTTTGGGTGTATGTGTCCCCCCCAACATAAAAATATACTTTTGATCTATCACAGTAAGGCCCTTTTACCATAAAGATAAAAAGAGATTCCTTTTGATTCTCAATCCTTTTTCCATTATTGCTCTGATATGGATGGGAGTTGTATTGTCAGTTATTATAGAGGATGTAGAGTGCATTCAAAGAACAAGGAACCGTAGAGTACATCCAGCCCGCAAGTTCGTTTATTAATTTGTGTTGCTGTTTGCTGGTGTGTTTGGAAATCTTCAGTACTATATGATAAGCGAAGATGTTGGCTGCAATGTAAAGCATCTCTAAGCCAAAACTGCGCGCTGCCGCCATGATCTCTAGAGCTGTGATTGCAGCACAGTCGTGGAGAAAGTTTCCATTCTGACTGAATCTTCCTTGCGATGCACTGGATAACTTACCTTGGAGGATTTTTATTGCCTCTATTAGAAGGATTTTGGTTATTAATACAGGAAAAGTAATATGTATTTTACTACATATATTAATACACGGGAACCCAGGAGAGAATATCCTGAGCTTTGTTGCTTTTGATGGTTAGAAAAGTGCAGTGACTGATTGACGTTTTCCAAAGAGTTTGGAATCTTTATAAGAGTAAAGCGTCTGCACGTCATATAACATGATGCATCAAAGTGAAGGTGTCTTTGCACAGGCGACAGCCCTGTTAAGTAATATTCCTTTCTCCACAGATAGCTTTTTTCAGCCTCACCTTCCCACTCTTTTGAGAAAACGGGTAAGGAGAAATTCCTCAGAGTTTCTCTTTCCTTTTCTACTTGGCATTGGTGTACGCTCCCTTCCCCACCGCCTCATTGGCTGTGGGAAGGTGTTGCTGTGATTAATTTTTTTTTTTTCCTTGTTTTTGCTTCTAGTGCTGGCGTTTGGTGGTGCAGCGTCACCGTGGTAAATGCCAGAACAGCTCATCTCAATATTAGTACGTTCAGTGAAGTACGTCAATTAGTTACTGTTCACTTATGCTGTCACAAAGACACTTCCATTGCCCCAACAAGATGCTTTTAAGCAGCACGATAGTATGTAAACAGCTGATAAAAACCAGGTCATCAACCTAGTAAGAACTTTGGATTTTTGGGTGTAGTGTAATTTGCTGCAAGAAAACAGTATGTAACTTTACGGGGCATTTAGTGTCAAAAGCAGCAATTCGTGATACATTATTTTCTCTTTGTGAATTAAAATCTTCCAAATCAAGTGATCCTAAGTCAATTCCAGCAGGTGATTTAGGTCTGCAAAACGGAATTTTGCACATATGTCTGGCTAAGGGGCTGCCTTTTGATCTTACATGTATAAACACATCCCAGACGTGCACACACAAAGTGGTTACTTGTACGTGGAAGCAGAGGAGCCGTGCTAAGGTATGTATCCAATGTCTGCCTTATAACTTTTCCTGCCCTGATCGTGACTTTTTGGAATTCATTTATGTCTGTAGCTGAATGGCTCTAAAGAATAAAGCTCTAGCCAATGTGCAACTCCCTGGGCTTATTGGTTTTACTGTTCTTGAGACACGTTAGCTAAAGGCTGCCTGAGGTCCTCACTGAACCTGCTGGTGAACTTGGGTCTCGTTTCATGGAGATGAAGCCTGCTTTTTGCCTGTAGGTGGAAGCCGTGCAGGACCTAATACCTTTGCAGCCTTTGTGTCAGTGCAAATATACCGAGAAGTGTACATAGCTGATCATTAAGAAGGTGGAGAGGGTACTTGATCTTGGTTTGGAGGTACCAGTGAGATGATTTTGGGGCTCTTTCATCTTAAAACAAAGACATACAGGATCCAGTGGCTGAAAGCTGAAGGTATTAAAAACAAAGCGTGGGTGGGTTTGGTTCCCCCCCCCCCCCCCCCCCCCCCCCCCCCCCCGCAGCAAAGGTTATTAGTGTTGGAATGTTCCCAAGGGATGTGGAAAATTGTCCTTTGTAGTATTTAAATGAAAAATAGATGTTTTTTGAGAAGATATGCTCTATTTTGGCGACAAAATGTTGGAGACTTGTTGGGTGAAATGTTCTGGCTTTTCCATAGTGAAAATCAAATTAGATGATTGCGTCATCCCTAAAACTTGCTAAGCCTATAACTTTCCTTTTGATGTTTTTGGTGTTTGTTTTTTTTCATTTGTGGCTGAACCTATGTGAATCAGGCATGATAGGATAGTTTGCATGATTGCTATGTGCGACCCAAGCTACGAAGAGGTGTACCTGTTCCCTGATCCTGAATGGTGCTGAGCCTCTTTGTCAGAACTTCCCTATGACTGTGGGCATTTAGGATTTTTAAGCCTCTAAGATCCAGTGATGCCTTGGCTTAAGGTCCCCATCTGTGTCCAACAGTACAGCTCTTTTGGCTGGATTGGTATCTTGCTGAACTAGACTCATTAAAGCTCTGCACTGTCGTCCTGTCTCTCTGACATCTCTGCTTTTGACTTTGCTGGTGTGGATACGTCAGATGCCTCGCTGTCTTGCTGATCCACGGTAGGTTTGAAAGCATAATTCCAGGCTTTGTGAGAAGGGAACATTTGTAAAGCAGCAGCCCCTTGCTAATTTGCAGAGGGAAAGCACGTATGACAGGCAGTGGGGATTCCATTTTTCAGGATCCAGAGTTTAAGACAGGCTTAAAGGAGTCTTATTAAAAGTGTTTTCCAGTGCATGTGGCTCCTTCTGACAGCACCCAGGTGGTTAAGAAACCAGCATTAAGAATAAAAGCTGTTTCTCTTTCCTGCACAACAAATGGTTCAAGTGTCTGGTATTCGATTCAGAAAGGAAACCTGCAGCAGTCATGTCCCCTGAAATAAACCCACCAACATTTTGAGCTGCCAACACTTCTGTCTATTACGTCAAGGCATCGCAAAGTTTAAAGCGTAGAAAAGTAATATATATATCTTTTTTTCAGTAATCCCAGGGTAAATATTAGGTAGACAGTATTTCTGCTTTGCGCATTAAAAACCCGACTGAATTTGAAAAGCCTGCAAGTGCACTTTGGGGATTTCGGAAAGTGTCATTTGGCCATGAGCTAAGACCAGAAGCTGCCATTTTGCAGATGGGGCAGGAGGGAAAGGCGTTTGGCCTCATTCATAACTTCACAGCTACTGCAAATATCAGCTGATGAATATTTATGTTATGACTGGCAGAGGCCCCAAAAGGCAAACGGGGGGGAGGAACAGAGGGGGAAGCTTAAGTTAGGAAAATGGTTGTCTGAACTCTGTGGGATTTCTTTACCAACACTTTCCATGCTTGAACAGTAGCTGCTGAATGAAATCATTATGCACTGAGCCCCTGTGCAGGAAAACAAGGTTTGTCAAGACTCTGTTCGTTAGCACCTCGTACTTTGTTTGAACTTTGGACATTTGCTGGGCCCTGTAAAGGGAAATATTTTTTTCTTCAAAACAAACACACTATAGAGTTAGCCAGTTTTCTTTTGTTGACTCATTGCTGTGATGGCACTAATTGTAAAACAGGGTCTCATCGTTAGGGAAAATAGGGGGCCAGACAGGAATGTGAAGTGCTATAGGGTGGCGTGGGTACTGACGGGGTGCTGCTGCAAGGCAGAATAAGATAGCAGATATGGAAAGGGTTAAATTAGAGGTGCATTATTGAACAGACCTGTAGTGCTTGACTGTGCCCAGCTGTGCTGGTGTCTGTAGGCTCATCCCCTCTGCCAGGAACACACTTGAAACTGGACCTCTGTCGTGCAAGCTGCTGCGCAGTTATTGATAAGCAGAGGAGGTGAGGGGAAATGCAAATTGAATTATTTGGGCACAGAGCTGGGAAAGACTAAAAGCCAGCTACGCTTTCCTCTTTGCACAAATCCTCAGCACAAACACTGTTGCACTTAACTGCTGCAGGCAATAAATATTTGCTGAAAATGAAAGTTATGTTGTTTTTTGCAAGACAGTAGTTCCCCAATAATTCCTGTGTGTATCGGCAGTCTCCGGTCTTACTGGTTTAGTTAGTATTGTGCTGCACTTGAATTTTAAGGAAGCAAAAGAGGCGAGTGTCCTTCCTCTATATAACGCAATTTCAAAGTAATGTATTTCTTCCTATTTGTATTATCTCAAGTCACTCATTGAGATGGGGAAAAAATCCAAAGCTCTTCCTTTTGCCTTCACCAGGCTGTAAATTAACAGCAAGGAACAACTTTCAATAAAGTTCACGAACATGCCTTCACTGTTGGGATGAATCAAGCCCAGGAAGGAAACCGGCTGAAATAAGTAACTGCTGAAAAGTCAGCTAGGGCTTACTAAAGTGACGGTCGGCTGCGGGTGGCCAGGCTGAGCCCCCTTCACAGGACCACAGGGTCAGAAAGCAGCAGCTCGGGACTTCATGAAGTGCAAGCGCCTTTAAAGGTGGGCAGCCCGAGTTAGATATATAGAAAAATTAGAAGTGCCTAGAATCAACCGGTCACTTCAGAAAATCATTCCCCAGTGGCTCTGCAAAATAGACCAGGCTCTGCTTTAGAGAAATAGGGAAAAGCTTAGATTTTGTCTATTGTACTTCTTCAGAGAAATCCCTAAACTCGGCACTAATTTGTCCGTTGTTTCTCTGGGAGGTGGCTTTTCTTAGACTGCTTATTTAGAGGTACCTTAATTCCTTTACAAGCAGGAAAATCTTCAGGAAATGCCCATGTGCAGGAAACCAAAGGGGCCTTGCACCCCACAAAAGCCACTCGCAAAGCCCTTCTGCTCCTTCCCGCCCTGTGGGGAGATGCCCATGTGTCCAATTTACAGAAACCAGCAGATGGTGCTGCAATACATCAAGTATTTATTTCCCTGGACAGGGAGAACTTGGGACAGATGTACTAGGGGCTGCCTCTGACCACCCCCAACCCCTGAGGCAAACCGCTCTCCCCCCTCACCGCCCCCCCCCCCCGGCAGCCTTGTGCAATTGCAAATGCAGACAGTGCAGCTCTGTCTCCCGCCCGGGAGGACGGACGTCCCACTCTTTGTTATTTCCAAACATGCGAAGCAGTTTCTGATGGGGAGGGGTCTTTCGGATTGATCTTTCCTCACGCAGCAGCGAGATGGGGCGGCCATGAGGGTGCTGAGGGCTGTTAGGTGAGGGGAAGATGCATGCCTCTCCACAGGGGTGGTTCGTGAGGGGTGTAGGGGACGGCAAGGCAGCCATCATCCCCTGGCACTTTGCCCAGCTCGGCCTTCCCCACTGTGAGGGGTTTGCCCGGCAGCGCAGGTCTCAGTTGGGCGGGCACCCCTCAGAGAGGGCGGCCATGGCTCACTCCCTCCTCAGCGCTTTCGGTGGTGCCGGGTTTATGCCCACAGTTTGGAGGGGAGGTGCTTGGGGCATAGGGAAAGGCCTGTTTTTCCTAAGAAATTTTAAAAATACCTCAAGAAACCCAAGAAACAATGGTGGATTTGTGCCCAGCACTGCAGCCCTGCTGCCAGCCCGGCCCAGAGCTCCAGAACCTTCTGGCGCTTCCCCTCACAGGGCAGTGAGGGCCACCAAACTGCTGCCTCCACCACGCGCCTCCAGCCTGTGCGGTGAAAATACTGAGGAAACCCCCCCAAAAACGGGCAGCAGAGGTACAGGGGGAGTTCGGAGCGAGGCACAGACACACGCATAATGCACCATGAGCAAGCAGGGCATGTTTATGTGCAGGAGGGGCTCTGCAAAACATGGCGGTGTAAACCAGGACTGGCGTGAATGTGACGCGTTATTTTTCTCCTTCCCCTGTGGAAAAAGGAAAGTTCTCACAACATTTGCCATTTATCTGTGAGATTGTCCCTGCCTGCCAGCCAGCACCTGGTGCCCTGCGAACTGACAACATGCCAGGAGAAGGGGCCAAGGAGCTGCTAACCAGCAGGCAGCAGCAGCAGCGAGGACAGGGAGAGATGTGCTCGGGGAGGGACCTGACAACGCTGCGCAGCTGTTTTTGTTATACCACCGAGCTGTAAAGTTGAAAAATGATTTGAAAAGCAAGGGATGTGCCGGGAGTACTGGCGTGTCCTGCTTATGGGCGCTTGGGGCATTCTGTGCAAATTGAACTTTTTCCCCCCCCTGTTTTTTTGGATGGCTTAATATCGCAGCAGTGGAAGGGAAGAGCAACAACATGCTTGGAGTGCGGAGCCTCTTCCCTGATCCCTCTGGCACCAAACTGCACCAGAGTGAGCTGAGGACAGAGCCGAAGCCCGGCTGCTCCCTGTCTTTTCATTGCTGTAATCCAAAACGTGGAGGTTATTTCAGTGCGGAGGTTGCACGTGAGAAGGCCCTCAGCTTCTTTTATTAAAAAAAAAAGATTAAAAAATATCATCTGGGACAAGAAGGATAACTTGTGCATGATTTACCGGACAACAGGGGAGCGAGTGGAGGGACGTGGCATGGAGTGGAAGGGCCTTGCTGGAGATGGAACGATTTGCACCGGGGGAACGTATGGCCCATTAGCTGTACCCAGTGGTTTGTACGCTGATGCTCTGCAGACTGCGGTTGCAGCCCCCGGGAGCAAGACCGCCTACATCCCTTTCACAAGTAAATAGCAATATGCAACTTTTCTTTTCGCTACAGGATTATTTGATAATTGTGAGTCAGGGGTGTGTGTGGAGGTTTCTGGGGTGGTTTTTTTTGTCTGCTCAGTAGCCTTTTTGGAAGGTGACCCATTTGTTTCCAACCAAAAGCACCTAGGAAAACCTGCCCCCTAAGAGAAGTTTATTCATCTCAGTGAGGGAAAAGGGATGGAAAGACAAATACTGTGTCTTGTGACTAACGTAATACGTGACTCAAAATGTTAAGCAAGAGTGCTGACGTGATAGCCTCTTCCCCACAACTTGATTTCAGTATGAGAGGCGTCAGGTTGAAATGTGAAGTAGTTCCCCTGAAGCTAGGTTGCTCTGGCTTTGCATCCAAAGCTGCTAGAGTTGGAAGTTAGTCCGTAACCTAGAGAAAATGGAACTGTTTAAGGGGCTTATTCCTATTGCAAACACAAAATTTAGAGGTCTCTGCTGTAGTCTTTGTGTTTTGATTTAGCAGGTAAGCAATAAGAAAGCAAGAGGGTGCTGCGGTGGTAAAGCAGCCTCGTGGTATCGGGGCCTGCAACCCTACTGGAGGCTCCTGCTATGGCTCAGGCAAAACCTGCATAGTAATCGCATCTTTTCCTCCTCGCCAAACTCTCCTCTGTCATTCTTGGATTTTTTGTGCGATGCAGATTTGGATTTCATCTCTGTGTGGGAATGGGTGCTGGTGTTCCTTTTGCAGGATAAGATGGCTGTGAGGTGTGTTTTCTGCCCTTTTCTAATGTGCCTGTCCATGTCTCTACTCCAAGAGGTTTGAGGAGCTACGAATCAGACTGTGAAAGGATGGTGACTTGCAGGGGCTCCTCATGTGCAGGGTCTGCAGAAGCTGAGCTCTATGCGAAGGACAAATAATTTGTTTAACTTGGCCTTTTTAGATTTCAGAATATGGCTTTAGGCTGAGTCTGAGTGACAATAAAAATAATCATTCTATGAGAAAATTGAACAGTTATGGGAAACTCAATGTCTCCTAGAAAATGGAAGTTTATTTTGACAAAATGAAAAAAAAAAGGGGGGTTGGGCTTTTTTACCTTTGTGTTGAAATTATTAAAAAAAAAAAAAGAAACAAACCAACGAAAAGAACAAAAAGTTACTACGATGACTTAATTTTTGATGCATTTTCCTCTGGGAAATATCAATATAGAGAATTCTTATGCTACTAGGGCTATCTTATCTTCCTGTTCTGCACATGAGCAAAGTCTTGATTAAGCTGACTTGTTCCGTTAGGATATTCTGCCAGTGGTATTTCTCCTGGAGAGCAATTGCCTGCTGTGATTTGCTGGGTACTTCTTGAGAAAAGCGATGCTGTAGTCCCACTGAGTCAGGGGCCTATTACTACTTAAGTATAGTGCTATCAATTGGAAAAGGATATGCATTGAGAAAAGAGAATGCACTATTGCTGTCATTAACGGCTCAAGTCCGTATTCTTGTTCGGGAGTGGTTTCCCTTGTTCAAGGCTGTACTGGGACGTCTCACTGAAGCATTATTAGCAATTTTATTGGTGGTAAGTACTGAGGTCATCTTGCTCTTGGAACTTGGTTTCTCTCCCTTGTGTGCAATGATGTGCTAATCTGGGTGATGCTCCTGATACTTTATATATAAAAAAGCATAGCTGTTGCAAATACTTCCTGCAACACATAAGGTTTTTCAAAATCACACGTTGCAATCATTAGTTTAAAAGAGGCAAGAAATTCGGTATTAAAAAGGATGTGAATTACAGAAATGTCCCTCCTTGTCATTACTCTCTTCCCTAGCTTACCTCTTCCTCCCTTCAAACCATGCACTTACGGTTTTGGTCTCAGAGCTTGAGCGCAGAGTTGTTTCATTTCTTCAGGTAGCAGATACGGAAGGAAGCAAAGCTTTAGGTAGACAAACATTCATTTTGTTGTGGAAACCACGCGCTGCCTTGTGGCAGCATGTTGCAGAAAGTGCCTTCGAACGGTGTTGGCTAGATCATCCTGCCTGTGGGAGAGCTGCCAAGAGGCTGAGCTCCTCAGTGTGGGGGTTAAAGCAATTGTGGTCTGACTCAGGACAAACCAAAGGTGAGCGAGCCCATCTATGAGCTGATGTCCCATAGAAAAGAGTGTGCTTCCTCCTGCCCCCAAAATGTTTTGTGACTGTTTTCACGCTTACTTCAGAGCCGGTCACAGGATGTAGCACATTCGTGTGACTCCTTTTGCATTGTACTGCCCTAGATGATGTTTTTTTAATGAAGAATCATTTCCCAAAATATGTTGTACTGTGTTTTGCAGTAGGGTGGCAGATACTACTTTGTTTGTCAACTATGGGATGTACTGTGGATGGCAAATGATTCATTGCCTAACAGGCAACAATTTGATTTGTAAGAAATGTCTTTAGTTTGGCTTTAAGAAGTCTGTATTTTTTGTACAGAAGTCTTGTGAGAATGATAAGAATTTGGATGAACTTTCACAAGGGTAGTTAAGGTACATGGGAGATTAGGCATCTAAAACCTTGGCAGATTTGGCCATAATTTTGTGCAGTCACTTAAAAAAAAAAAAAAAAAAGCTGTGATTTTATTTCTGACTTCAAGGAAACTTAATTTTATACCTTGCTTTGGGACCTGACATCCACAGTTGTTATCCCTGAAATTGGACAAAAGCAAAGCAGATGAGACTGCTTCGGAAAGGATTTCAGTTTTCTTCTGGAAGTCCGTGAACTTTAGCAGATCACAGTATACCTCCCATCCAGGAAAGTGTTGTGTGGTTTGAGGTTTTATTATAGACTTTTTCTACAGCTCCACTCAGGGTAGATTCATGCTTAAATGGAAGCCCAGCAAGGCAAAAGCCAGGTGTTTAGGATGTGGCATTGGTGACTCAGTAGGTGGTACACTTCCTTCTCCGTCAACATTAAACAAGTGCCCTTGTGTGGTAACAGGGATGGGTTATTTCTTGGCTGACACGAAAAAAAAACAAGGTCACTGCTAAGACTTTGGTACTTGTACAGGAAGATCTTCTGTTCTCTGTAGCGAATGGGAAATTAGCCTCAGGATCACTTCAACTGAAAAAAAAAATGACATCCTTTAGAAATGAAAGCTGTAAGTGTTGTATTGCAATAGAAGCAAGAAACCCCAGCTGATGTCAGGGTCCCGTCGTGCCTCATGTAAAAATAAGGATGGGTAAATGGGGAATTCCCCCTGCTCATGTTCAGATGGAAACACGATTGAGTGAGCACCAGAGTTACCTGAAAGGGCATGGATGAACTTGGAGCTGGGATCTCTGTGGGGTATATTAGCAGAGCTTTACCTTTCCTGTCTCTGAGCAGGTATGTGAACAGTATAGTCCGTCCACTTACCTATCACTTACATGTTTGAACTTGAATTCATTGGATTTGATGCTGCCTCTGCAACTTGCTATTTGCTACCGATTTGGGGACTGATTTGCCTGCCAGAAGGATAAGGGAAGGACAGATATTATCCTGGCTGTTCATTTGTGACATGGCTGGGCTTTGTGTGTCTGGGAAGTGAGAACTGGATTTAATTGTACATCTAAGCTATGCCTTTGGGCTGAAAAGGGCCAGTCTTGATGGTGCTGCCATTCAAAGTCAGTGCTCGGACCCTGTAGAGAGGCATAGGAGAGGTCCCTTCAGCTCTCAAAGGTCTCCCTGCAGCAAGCCTGCACATGCAAGAATAAAACTGTATATCCCACAGTTTTGAACCTCTCTGAAACCTGCCAGGGCTCACAAATGACCAAAGCATGCATGACTCTTGTTCTGTTTTTTAAAAAAAAAAAAAAAGTAAAAATCACATCTGGGAGCAGTAAAAATGTTTTTTTGCCTTAAAGATTGTTATTTCAAAGGATATTTTCTTAGTGACTGAAAAAGGAACTGGAATTCCCACATTATTTCTCCTTCCGTCCCTCAGCCAGGTCCTTTCTGTGCCCAGAATTCTATCTGGTGTGAGCAAAAGGCTTCCTGGATAGACTGTGAGATGTTTGAAGACAGAGCATTTAGGTGGAGTTTGCCACCTGGCCTGAGCGTAGCTAGACGGCTGCTGCAATGGGTGGTTAGACATGAGATGGCATATCCATTGCAGATGGCACATTAGGGGTTTTCTTTTCCAAACTCTGCTTTAAGGGGCAGGGGGGGAAATTTTAGAGATTTTAATTGTAAAATGGAGAGAACGGTACTTCTGAAGTAAGCACATCAGATATAGAAAAATACAGAGATACCTCACTGCTCTGTGCGTGTTCCCACAGACAGTAAGATACACCATTGTTTCTCTTTGGCTACAACTGGACCTAGAACATGGAATTAAACAGCAAAATTTGGAGTCCTGACAAAATGAAAAACTTTTCTGAGCTCAGTTCACATTTAAAATCTGCTTTACTGTAGCCACAGAAACCAAAAAAACCATCATAAACAAAACCTCTGATTCTACAGCACAGTTTTACAGCAAATAGCACCTTCTGTATCTCCAGGGTTACAACTTACGTAGGCTCTTAGTCTTGCTAGAAAGATCACAGTACACCTTTTCAGTGTAAGGGTTTGAGCCTCGTTGCCTGTCAAGATTACAGTAGATACGTGTTTCTTTTTCCTGTAGAAATGGCGTCTACGTTATTTCTTTTACTACATTAAATCATTATGTGGGATTATGTAGCGTTACATTAAGCAGTTTCAGGAAAAGGTATATGTCTTTCTGAATGCTTTCATGGCCTTACTGGTGTTTCAGCAGAAATCTAGATGTCCTTAATGCTTGTGTTACCAAAAGGAGTTAGACCCTTAACCTCTGTAGGGACCTTGGAAAACCCTATTAAGTGCCTATCTGTGCTTTAAACAATTTTGAAAAGCTGATCCTCAGTCTCTCTCCACCTCATTTGCGTTGTTCTGTAGTAACATAAAGAAATACCCGGGCTAATATTGTTCTGTTCTTTCTTAGAGTTAGCCACCTTCTTGACTTCCATGAAATTGCCCACAGAGAAATATTTGCTGATTAGTGGAAATAAACCTGGTACCTTTCCCCCTGTATTTTGTAAACAAAATAAAATGCAGTAGTTGTGCAGCATGAAAATATTCATAAATATGTATTATGCATTTATAAAAAAATACATGAAATATTTTTTTCCTACTTTCATGCTGGTTGTGATGATACTTTTGTCAGTTGTTGGTTCATAGCTGGAAGCAGATCTTCTGTGAGCACTGAATAATCAGTGGCACCTGCTAGTAAGCTGTTACATTCAGGATAGATAGGAGGAAAGGAGCATGTGTGTCTTTACTGGTAAGAGTAGTTGCTGGACTAATGTTTCCACTATAATGTAACTGTCTGTACCGCCTATATTTTAAAAAGAGAGGGTAGGAAAAATACCTTGAGTTATATCCTGATTAGTCATGTACAAAGGAACAAATGCCGAGGAACGTTTTCACTGAACTATAATGCTTACTCATGGTGGGTGTTATGTTATGATTTCTTAGCTGGAGGCTCAGCTGGGGATTAGTGCTACAGAGAGACACCCAGGGAGTGACTACAGAGGGAAACAGTGGCCCAATTAGTCTTGGGCCTCCAGGCAATTTGTACCTGGTGCTGATGTTGGAAACGTTTTATTTTTCTCGGGAACTTTTGTCTTTTTGCAAAGCTGAAAATCTTTTTGCTGGATGGATTTTAGCTCTTCTGAGGAAAATTTGCAGTTTGCTATGGAAAACAAAGCCTCTACTTGGAGGGAACTGTTCTGATAGATGGCTTTAGATGGAAAAATTTCCTACCAGCTCCACACATTCAAAAGAAACTGTTTCTGAATGAGCTTCCCAGGTGACAGTGTAGCTATTCCAGTAAGTCTCATGTGGGGCAGAACGTCCCTGGATTGGCATAAGGCTATGTTCACTGCAAGCTGTCCAACTTCAAGGTACTTTTAAGACAAGTAATTTCCATTCCAAGACTCTTTGCATTGTGCAGGAGCAGCCACAAAACACCTTGTTTTCAGTACCAAATTTACTGTTATCTATAATAACTCCTGAAACGTGAGGCATTTTATTGAGCTATGTGATCTAACAGCTATGATTGCTGGGACCTGTAGTAAGCAAAGCACTAGTGGTTTTTTGCAAAGAATGAAACTGATTCACAGCAAAGTTATATGAGTTTCTGCATGCTCTACTGGTGATGATTTGAAGATAGTTTGTCGGCTTTCACTCTCACTCAAATTTCAATGGTTCCCAAATTTCCAGCAGAATAATTTTTTACATTTGAGTACTGATAAAGACACAGCTCTTTAAAGCTTACAAGAGCTGGGTAGTTTGAGTGGTAGCAGAGAAAGAGGAAGGTGAACTCCAGTGGATGTGAAAGTAATGTAAGGTACAGCAAGCAGTACGTGGCAGAAAAATCTTCTCTCAGGTTGGTCTGGCTGTCTGGGGAAGTGTTGGAATACAAATGATGAAAGATGAGAAGATTGGGATCTGCAGGAAAAAAAGGTTGGAAGGTGAGGGGCAGGGAAGAAGCTAGTCCGTCAGGGAAGCCTCACTGCCATAATCATGGCTGTTTTGTCCTCATGCTCTTTCCTTGCCATCACTCAAAGCAGATGTGTCTTTTTCTCCTGGCCTACTCGCTTTTTCTCCTGAAACTGCTAGGGTCAGAGCTAAAGTGCTCTTACAGGCACAGCTGTTACTCAGGATGTGCTATCTGTACTGGGCTCTAATCCCAGCCCCTACTGACGACAAAGGGCCTCACGGCAATCACAGTTACATTACCATCAACAGAGAGAGCAGAGGTCAAACGAATGCCTGGATTAACCCAAAAGGATCTCGCAGGGAAGCAACAAGAGTGGTGTCCTGGCGTGTTGTGAACCTGGATTTCCTCTTAAATTTGCCAGTGCTGCATGAGCTTAGTATCGAGGTAGTGCTCACCTTACAGTGCACAGTGAGTCCATCAAGTGGAGATGAGGAGCATTGGGTGGAGGTGGACGGGGGAGAAGGAATGGGAGCCCGTAGCTGACAGACCCTGTGCAGCTGCAGGTTTTCATATCTTCGTCTCAATCATCTATTTGTGGCATTGGTGATTCCCATGACCTTGGGATTTTGTTGTGAAAGGAAAGTTTTAAAAATTACCATCATTTATTTATAATTATAAATAGCAATAAAAACAGAGATGGTTTCTGGGCTCAGTAAATTCCTCGCAGCGGGATTCCCCCTTGACACCGATCTCTGTTCCAGGCTGCCCTCCATTCTCTTTCTGCACTAAACTTTCCCTCCTCCGAACAGTAACCCTGTGTTGCTCCCAGTAGCTCAGTTGCACCATAGTGCACCATGGTGTTGGTCCCGCTGTCTCTCCCACTCCAAGGCCTCCTGCACTATTGCCGTGCTCTGATGGGGAAAGATCTTAAGCAAGAACAAGTCCAGAATATTTAAATTAATCTATAAATTAGGTTCAGAGAAGTGAAAGCCAAGTATGCTATTTATACGTTTCCAAACAAAGCGTATATTTTCTCAGAGATTTTAAAGCAAGCTTTGTAGGCCGAGTATGGCAAAAACCAGTGGGATCAGCAAATACTGATCTTTATGATAGAATAGGATATTAGCTTTAGTAATTGTGGCCCAGGTTGGGTGATCTAGATCTGGGAAGAAGATTAATTTGCCTCTTAATGTGATCTGATATTTCTTAACATCTGATATCTAGGAATAAATGTCATGTCATAAAACCACAAAGTTACGACCAGAAAAATAGCACGGAGGTTTTAAAATAAAAAAGTTTTTTTTCTTTTTTCACTTGGGCCAAAATCTTGTGACATTTTTAAAATAAAAAAATATTATTGTAAGTATGTGGTAATAAGGATCTAATAACTGCCTGGAATAAGGAATCAGATCACAAATGCCTTGTACCTGAGTGGTTATTTTAAAAAGCATACGGTCAGTACATATGCTTGAGCTATACTGATTCATACCAGAAGAGAATCTGGCCATTTAGTGGTTTGGGCTTTTTGGCTGAGTTTTGTTACGAGTGTGAAAGTTAAGTAGTAATATTGACTCAGTCAAGGCATTGTATAAGCCTTTTTCGCCTTCCCCTGGTCCCCAGATTTGTTAATATGTGTTAGTCTGAACGTTCTGGGAGTGACTGAAATGTCTCTTTTTGATATTCATCTGGCTTTAGATAGGACTAGATTCTTTGAATTCAAGTAAGTCATTTCTACCTTATAGAAAGACCAGACCCAGGATCCTTACATCATTGTCATGAGAAGCCTTATCAGTGAAAGTCTACCAGTAATCAGAGCAGGTTTCCCCAAAACAGAAAGGCTGGGGAGGACTGTCCTCCCTGAAATGAATGTATCTTGAGTTTTATCAGCTTGCATTTTTAGAATTTGTTCTTTAACCTGAACACCCTCAATATTAATTGAAATTAACATCCTTTTAAACATCAGGCAGCTCTGTCAGCCAGCACAAGAGGCTGCCTCTAGATAGTTTTTTGGCCTCAAGCATGTCATCAAGTTGCCAGTCATCAGCTGAGCTGTAGCAACCGATCACACATGTTTTCTTAGACAAATGCTTACAATTAATACGAATGGGAACTGCATGTTCAGCTTCCCTAGTGAGATTTGGACTTTTTGTCCCATTTAAAAATATTTTTTATTTTGTTCATTTTACTCTAGAGACATCTGTTTGCTTTTATGCCAATGGAAATTAAAGAGCTAACCTCGGTCAAAGTTTAAATTTATTATTAGTGTTACATTATATTTTCAGAAATTTAATCAAGCCTAAGTTCACTCAAGGAAATCAGCTGCTCTTATTAGCCTAGCCTCCTTTTACTCTAAGTTCTTCATTGACAAGTTGTGTTGCATTTTAGTGGGCAGAATTAAAATTAACCTCCTAGTTACCTGAATCCAAGACACTGCTGAAGCTGAGGCAACGCAACCTCATATGGTCTTAGAACTGGCTTTGGGAACATACATTTCTAAGCTGTTTCATTTATTGCCCCTTAATATCTGTCAGCGGTAGAAGCTCGTGCTTATGTGTGATGTTCCAATTCTAAGGGCCCTCCCAAAGAATGGGGAAATGTTGGATTGGATTGATTTTAATTCTACTGAAATGCTTTGCCATTTTTAAATTGTCAGCATCTGGATGTCTCTGGAATTGTCACTGGTGGAAAAAGAAGTTCTTTCTATGGCTGCACAGAAAGAGTGATTTTGACAGAGGACTGAACTGAATTGTTTAAAAGTATCGTACATCTGGGGCCTTCCAAAAATTCCATTAAATTGTCTGGGCATACAGACGAGCTGAGCATTAAACCAACTTTCATGGAATAATAAATACTGGTTTTTGAAATTAAGGAAGTCAGTCAGTCGATGGAGCCCGTGAATGGAAGAAGGGGAAGTCACTCTGTATAGCTGCGTAAACACAGATCTTGCTGTATATAACTCAGAATAAGACTTTGCAGCTTAACATGTGCACTTCTGAATTCTTACATCATACATCTTCAGCGTTTCCTCTATAAAAGGGTCAGAAACTTCTGTTAGAGCTGTTTGCTTTGAAATAAGTTATTCAGTACTGCATCCATCTAATCCAAAGCTTTTCCATCAACGCTAGACTGAAAGTTTCCTGTGCTTTGGTTTTCTGTGGTCTACCTTCTTACTCACCATAACCTCTTGACTGCCAGGTCATACATGACTCGTAAGTTCAGACTTGTGTTTGATTATAATATGAGCTCCTAAAACCCTTAATTTAGTTACTAATTCCATTGGGAAAGGCTGAAATATGAGTTTGAAAACAAAATGTTATCTATTAAAAAGCCCATTTTACTAGTATGTAAAAAATGTCCAGTTCCATCTAAAACCAGCTTTTTTTGTCTTAGGATATAACATTCTGGTGACATCAGAGACACACTTACTATATTATTTTTGGCCCATTCACAATGGCTTTAACTCTCTGTCTTGTCTCAGCCAAAATTGTGTCAAAAGGGGTCAAAAAGGAGGATATAGTAGCCACACTAAGAAGGTCATTTTTGCTTAATATGTTGGGTGTGCTCACTTAAACCCTGGGGCTTAGTATCTGAAGAACATTTGATTAGCTTGGATCAAGTACAAGTGCTTCTATACTGGAAACTAATCCTGATAGATTTTACAGGATGTTTCAAGTTACTAAAACACAAAACTCTGGATGACGGCAAGTTAAGAGGGAAGGAGGACCCTGCTGGGCTTGCCTCTGGAAGAAACGTCAGATGCATAACGACTCATTGACTTTAAGGAGGATGAGTGAGAGGGCGTTGGGACACTGACTAAGGCTGACAGACCCTTGATGGCTGGGGAGATGGGAGTTACACACCATTTCCATTATGTTAATGTCAACTTAAAAACACAAATGTCAATCTTTGTGACTCTCTCTGCTTCACATAGCCTTCTAGCAGCTAAGTACAAGTAACAGCCTAGCTTCCCTGTTTCCCCTCCCCAAACTCTGTGCGGCACTCTGCTCTGAAGTTATGTCTTTTAAGGTGAGTCCGCACCACTGGACGGTAGTGAACATTATGGGCAGTAGGGCACATATGCAAAACAATGTGAAATCTTGGCAGAGGCTATAAAAACCTTCCTCTGACTCCCACTGAGAGTTCCTTGAGACTGGAAGTGATTGCTGCAGGGGAGATGTTAGAAACAATGTGATAGGCAAGGGAGAATCTTTAGGTTTCTCCTAGAGGGAGAGAGAGGGAGAGAGGGGAAAGAGAACTGGCTGAAGTACACGTGAACAAACAACACCAGAGATGGAGTGAGAAAAAGACATGTGTAGACCAGGAGCCTGCTGCTGAGATGCCTCTCGAACTGTATTTTCTCCACATGGTTCTTTTTTGGGAACCTGCATGTGCTTCTCTACCTCTGGGGAGTTGAGAAGGCAGAAAAATGCTGCTGTGCGCCCGAGAGTCCGTGCTGCTTCTTGGAAAAGCAGTGGGTGGCAAAGATATTCTTTCTGTTTTTAAATATGATCAGTGATGAGGTCCTGATATAAACAACCTATTGAATAATCCACTTCAGCCTTATTTTATGTCTACTTTAAAATCTTTGAAAATTTGATGTTCACTGGTATATTTCTACTAAAATTTTTCCTTGGTTTTGACCTTTTTTGCTATACTATTATCCCTATGTGTGTATTTAAGAAATTAGGTAACAAAACATTAGGACTCTTAACTATCAAAATTTGCTAGCACTTGAATTATGCTAGAAAAGGATGAACAATATATTTCATTTCACTAGCTACCTACTAACTATTTGCTTGTTCATCATCCCAGACTGTATTTAGATAAAATTTGGAATTAAACTATAATGCACAAAAAGACGACCAAAATGTTTTGTTAGTTGTTTAAAATATCTTAATGTTCCTGATTATATAGGAAAAAAAATATTTGTCTGAAGATATTTTGCACGTAAAACTAACCCGTTAAACACAAAAGTAAAGAAATTAAAAGGTCAGCTTCTGGTTATCATGTTCTTCAACATTTCAGAATTATTGGGCATCATCTTCTCTTAACTATCTTTTATAGCTAAGAGGAAACCAGGCTTTTCTGTTCATGCATGGATTATAAGAGGAAAAGAGACTTTCCTTCTTTCTCAAATCCCAATCTCTTTACCAGTTCTGAATGAACTAGTCATTTTAGGGAACTGATTAAATGGACAAGAATTAGGACAATATTTCTTCTGTTTTTTATAGAAGAGGTCCTGCTATCAGAAGCTAGCTATCAGTTCAGTAAAGTGTTGCTTACAGTGACATCGATCTACTCAGTGCTTTAACTTTCTATATGAGTTTGACTATAAATACATGTATCTCTTATTACTATTTTAAAAATGTCATTTAAAATATTTTAATAATTTTTGGGTTTAGGCTTTAGCATGAGTTTGTCATTATTGGATAAGTATTTCCTCTTAAACAGGAAAAATATCTCGCTGACATTTAAATGGCTGAATTTATCTTATTTTATTTTTAAATGGCTTTCGAGTCCTAAAGGACAGAATCAAAACTAGGCTTGGTGTTGATGTAGGCCACTTCATCATACAGGGGAGTCAGAGCTAAACTCACAGGCTTTTCCTGCCAGTGTGAATGTCAAATGTAGCAGCTTGCAGTGATTCTGATGTCTGTGCAATGCTCTTTTCACCAGGGTTCCTCTCAGTCTGCTGCGGCGTTCATGGCTGTTGTTGTAAGCCTCGAGGGTCTTCCGATCTGTGTGTATTCCGGTGTGAGAATGGAAGCCTGGGATGTCGTGGATTGACCTCTTGAGTAGAAATTCAGATCCTGCTTCTAACAGTCTTTGGATGGCCCACCTAAGCAAGTAGGTAGGTTTTTGAAAAAATTGAGAAATGTATTCTTTTCTGCTTAGCTTTTGTTACCAGTAACTGGTGGTTTCAACACCACTTCAGTAATTTCGTGAGCTCTCATGTTACTGATGCTCTGTTTGCCAAATGGTCAGTTTTAGGTGCCATTTTATTTGTAATAATTCACCATGAAAAATAACTTGGCTCGTGGTCTCCAGATAGTGAACCAAATGCTTGTTCCAAGACTTTTCTGCAAAGGTCCTTCTACTCCTGCTCTTTTTGTGCTAGTGCCACAGCTGAACAGATAGAAGCAGCATGATTTTTAAAAATGATTTCTGTTTCTGTTAGTCTGAGATCTGAAAAGAACAAAGATCTATCAGGTCTCTAATTTGTGAAGTGGGAGTCAATGAAACTGAAATCTTGTGGGAAAGATTATGTTCACATTATAGGCTTGGAAAAAACCTTAACAACCCCTCCCCTGAAAAGGCTGATATGATTTCTGTTGTCTTTTTGCATTGAAAGTTAGGTCTAAGACCTTATACTGGATTAATTCAAGTTGGTTGCAAGTCTTGCACTGATCTCAGTTGAAGAATTAGGCCCTAGTGAAATTAACAACATAAACAGTGTCTCTAGGAATAAATGCCAAGGAAACAGGAAAAGTGGTCTAAATTTCTGTGTCTTTGACTTAGATCAGGAAGAAAGAAAACAACAAGGACAGTGTTCTTTTCACAGAGAAATGGACAGGAAGCACGAAGTGTGAAATAAGTCAATTATGTATTTTCACTGCTGTTTATTGGGAAGCAGTGAGAACCTTTTTCCTGCCTACGTCACCATGAGGAAGGAGGGGCTGAACTAAAACAATCTGATTTTTAACTCCTAGCTTTTCTACAAACCTTTTATGTGCCCTTGAGCAAGTGACTCTAATCATTTTCTTAGCCTCATTTGTTCTCATTTGCAAAATGAGGCTAGGAAGTCTTTTTTTTGTTAGCCTTAAACATGGGATTTTTCTTATCTAGCACTAGTCATCACTAAAACCCTAAAAAACTAAAAAAGTTAACCTTTTTATCTAAGTTACTCTCTTCCTAGAGAGCAAAGAGAGATGAGCACCTACAGAGCCGAGCCATGCCATCCCGTGCCATCCCATCCCATCCCATCCCATCCCATCCCATCCCATCCCATCCCATCCCATCCCATGGATGGAATGAGTTGTCATTTGAATGTGCCCATCTCCTTTGACTGTGCAAGGAGACTTTATGACCAGTTCTTAGTCAGTGCCTCATTTTTACGCAGGGGACTGTAAGCATGGACTCTCTGTACAACACCTAGCATGTCTGGGGTCCCACTCTTATTTGTTTTTATTTGTACTAAGGAATATGAACTGGAAGCAATGATATCATGGGAGCGGTAGAAGACCCTATCTGGGTAGCTCCTAAGGCTCTTATGACTTCCTGGGATCAGTAAAACAGAATCACTTGTTGTATGATACCCTCTTTAGAAAATAGATTCAAATATTCACCCATAGGATTTGCAGACACTTGGACGAAAGAAGGTTAATAAAAAAGCATTGCTGGAAACGGACTTGTTCTCAAAACTTTTTTAGGCCAGTTTTACCCAGTATCATTTTGCAGGTAATTTGCACCTCTGTGTGCATGTACGGTGTGGCATGTTTCCACTAAGCCCAGACCCATTTCCATTTCTGTGCAGAAATCATGTCAAACACATGATTTGGCACAAATCAAACTGAAAGCATGAAGCGGGTAACCAACTGGCATTCACACCTTGTAGGTTTGTTCAACTGGAGATGAATAGACTCGCTGTTTCCAGAAGACTGCTTTTCTGAAGAGAGCACTTGTATAAGAGTTGTAATGAAAGAGAAAAAAGGCTTAAGCCCTCAGCCTTGCTTGACATAATAGGAATTAGACCATAGAGTCACCACCAGCAGCTTTATTGACCAGGGATGCTGGGTGACACAGCGGGCCTGCGGAAGTCCAGATACCCGGTGTTTAGTGGCCCGGGATTTCACCCACCTCAGACCGCGTAGCTGCAATATTGAATCAGCTTTTGTTGTCCTGAGAATATTTATGATTGTGAGAGCAGAAATCCTAAAAACAAAACAAAACAAAAAACCCCAAACCCAAGCTGGATTTTTCTTCTGTGTGTGTATGTGTATTATTTCTGGCTACCATGGCATTTTTCCTATGAAATTTGGCTTTGTTCAGTTGATAGTATCACTTTGGTCAAACCAACTACATTTCCAGACCTGGACTGCGCAGACCATTACTGAGGTGAACAGAGGGGTTTTTAACAAATAACCTCATTAAGCTGTTATGCTTTTTGCTCAGCAAGAAAATGTTCAATGTGCAGTGTCACAGTTCTCTGGGCTCCTCAAACCAAGTGGAAGTTGCCCACCTTTTCACGAGGTGCTTTTTTTCTCTTGTCACATGTTCTGTGCTGTTTACCACACATGAGTTACAGATGGTGATTTTAATTTAAAAACCCAAATGTAATAAATTCAGCAGATTAGTATTTGGCTGGGATTGAGTGCTGAGATTGTTCAATTGACTATTATGGAAAACACATCAGCCAACCTCATCCCTGACCAGAGAGCAGTGGTTCCATCCCCTTACAAACAAAGCCTTTGTTATGTCTTCCTTGCACTGTGACTCTAGTCTCTACTGTGCATTTGTTTCCAAAGCAAAACAAAGAATTCATAATCCTTGGCAGTTTGAATATTTCAACTTGGATTTTCCTGTTATACAATTTACCTACTAGCTGCTTGAATATAGGAGATGACCTCACTGCTGAGGAACAGTATGTTTTCATATGCCTTCAGCCCTATTTGTTTCTAGTGCAGCTTTAACCAAGAGTGAACTGTAAAGCAGAGTCTAAGGATCAGGGTGCTAGCGCTGCTACTGTACACTCTACGCTATAGAAGGACTCAAGCCTGCTCATTTGGATATGGTTTTCAATAGATCCCAGAGTTTGGCACTTGTGGTTAAGGTTTGGCTTATATCATTTTTACACGTTCAAGAAAACAAGGGCTTCTTTTTTCATGGTAGGTTTGGAAAAATGTACTAGTTATTTTTATTTGGAGTTCCCAAACATAAATAGGGTAGTATATATACTCACAAATATTTATTACTAGATACATTATAGACTGTACTATTTAATTACATTTTACAAAGGCACAAATGCATTATTTATATTCACTGTGATGAAACTGTAGAGGGGTATGGATAATCAACATGTATCATACAGCTTTTGACTGTTTTACCTGTAATCTGCCTATTGCTTTCCTCCTGGTTATTTATTTATAACATGTCTAGACTTCTATCAGATTTAATGAAAAAAAATCATAATGGCAACAAAGATTTCATTTTTCTTCCAAATGTGCACCAAACTGACACTGGCTTGGAGTGCAGGATGAACACTTTCCTGCAGTGCAGACAGTCTGGAAGTCCTGTCATGTTGCCGGGTATGTACTAGGGACAGATTTGAGCTTTACAGTGAAACCCTCACGAAACTTAATTTTCCAGTGAGTCATGTGATATCACTTCCTTGTTATTTTGGCCATTCTGTTTAGACAGGCTTTAAGTGTTTCCTTTTTTTTATTCCCAGGAATTGAAAACAAGATCAAAAGAAGCCTAGCAGAGGAAAGTAGGAGAAGAACACATAAAAAGCTATAAGGTACTGGGCTGCTCTCTCTTCCCCCCCCTCCCCATCCTTTATCAGTGTAAACTGCATGATCTGTTAACCATTGGTCATGATGGGGTCTTCAAAAAAGCAACTATTAATTTAGAAAGTGGATAGACTGCACCAGTATTAGGCCTGAAAGATGAGCAATGAATAACACTCACTTTTTTGATTAATGTTTGTAGGATTAACATATAAAGTTGAAAGTTGAATGAGAGAGAGGAAGTGAAAATGGAAAGAATGACACTTCTGTACAGGCTCCTCTGCCAACCATTTGGTTTCTCTGAGAGTGCATTTTTTGACATTTAGTAACAATTATTTGGTTTATTTTAGTATTTGAGGATGTCAAGGCCCTGACCAAGACTGGGGATTTGTTATGCATTACACCCTGCACATGTAGGGACAGCTCTGCTCATAGGACTTGCAAAGCGTAGGAACAGAAATAAAGACACACAAAGGTGCTATTTGTTTCCATGGGGTGATGGAAAAGGTCAAACAGCAGGTCACTGACATAGCCAAGAGTAAAGTCCAAGTGTGCTGACTCCTGGTCTTGTGTCCTGCTTACTAAACTTTGTCTCCTTTAGCAGGAAAATGGCAGCCAAAATGCTGCAATAGTCTGGGGTGGGAACAGGGGTGGGAAAGATGCAGAGAAAAAAACATGTTCAGCTTTTTATGAAGCTGCCACAATCATGATTTGTCACTAGCAGTGACAAAACTGCCTGTGCAGTTTTTGTCTATTGAGTTCTGCTCTTCACCCAAATGTGTTAGTGGGTCTTGACTTCTCATACTCCCTCTATTTCAACTTTTCTCTCTAGTGACTATACAGTCTGATACTTCATTTGCTGGTTTTATAACTTCCCAGCTGTCGTGGTTTAACCCCAGCTGGCAACTAAGCACCACACAGTTGCTCGCTCACTCCCCTCCGGTGGGATGGGGGGGAGAATCACAAGCGTAACAGTGAGAAGACTCGTGGGTTGAGATAAAGACAGTTTAATAGGCAAAGCAAAAGCCGCGCGTGCAAGCAAAGCAAAACAAGGAATTCATTCACTGCTTCCCATCGGCAGGCAGGTGTTCAGCCATCTCCAGGAAAGCAGGGCTCCATCACGTGTAACAGTTACTTGGGAAGACAAACGCCATCACTCCAAACATGCCCCCCTTCCTTCTTCTTCCCCCAGCTTTATACGCTGAGCATGACGTCATACGGTGTGGAATATCCCTTTGGTCAGTTGGGGTCAGCTGTCCCGGCTGTGTCCCCTCCCAACTTCTTGTGCACCCTCAGCCTCCTCGCTGGTGGGGTGAGAAGCAGAAAAGGCCTTGACTCTGTGTAAGCCCTGCTCAGCAGTAACTAAAACATCCCTGTATTGTCAACACTGTTTTCAGCACAAATCCAAAACACAGCCCCATACCAGCTACTGTGAAGAAAATTAACTCTACCCCAGCCAAAACCAGCACCCCAGTGATGAATGGTGTATACACGCAGTAGTAATGTATGAAAATAGGCATCTTTAAGTGGTGAAGTGATGGAAATTTAAAGCCTGGCAAATCATCTTTTCAGGAGGAGTTGGACAAATATTCTGTCCGTTCTCCTGAAGCCTTTACACACTGGCACTTGACATGTACAGGGGTTGCCATAATCTTTTATTAGAACTGTTTTTCCATTTCTGACAGTGAACAATACCATGGTATCTGCAGCATTCGTGTTCACTGTAGGAAATCGATAAAGCATACTACGCACACGGTAATAAAGCTAAGTGCCTGCCAGCTCCAAAGACGTATCTGATAAGTACTACATGAGTAGGAATTAACATGCTCAGAGTGTTGGGCTTGGAGTCATTCTCCTGAACAGTGAGTTGATTTAACTTTTACCATTTACCACTGAGACCTAGATTTATGTGTTTATAGTCATTTCTATGTCAATACATCAGTGCTTAATGCAGATCAGTTCCCTCTGAAGTAGACAGGAATGATCAGATTTCCTCTTTACTGATGGCTGAACTGGAGCCACAGAAAGACTTCATGATTTGTTCACACAGCCAGCCAAGACGAAACAAGGGATTCCCAATTCCCAGTTTGTTATTCTAGCGATTGGTGGAGTCTGTTTCCATTCCCAAGCAATAATGTCTGTCCTAAACCCATTAAGAACACTCCTTCCTATTCTGTATTCCAAACTAGAACAAACTGTACTGATCTGACCCCAGTTGTGAAGCTATAAATTTAATTTACAGGGTCATTTATATGGGAGGAGAAGTAGCGTCAAAATACAAGAATCTATGCAAGGAGAAAACAGAAGAGGCATAGATAACAAAACCCCTATAAAATGTCTCCACATGTGATTTGTGTGGAAACAGTTGCTCTGAGATCAGAAGGAAATCTGTTGCTTTTGGCAAAACTGGTAATTCTACAGCTCAGTAGTTATTAGGGCCTCTGCGTGATACTTTCTGAGCTATGGACTTATCATAAAGACTTCCTGTTTTGCAGCTTTCAGTCCTGTCAAGATATATGCCTTAGCGTGATTCAGTTCTGTTGTTATAATGATATCAAGATTTACAATGAACTATTAAGAGATTAAAAGATAATATGACAGCAAGCATAAAGCTGAACATAGTCTGGAATGGAAAGAAGAAGAGTACAGAAGAAAATTTCAGACTGGATTTTGATTTAGCAGTATTTTAGGCACTCCAAATTTTCTGTAACTCCGTCAGTCCAGTGAGCCTATCCTCACTATAGCACTTGTTAGCACTAAAAACCCCTTTTCTTCCCCTGTCAGCTAGCTGTTGTAATGCAGCGTGGTCTAAAACAATTGCAGAAGGAGATAGAAACTACCAAATTAAATTTATCAGATTTGAAAAATATTAACAATGTCATTACAGAAGTAACTAGAGGATATGATAGCTAAAGCTCTTCTGTGCTAGGTGCTGGCACAGTTAAGTATGCACGCAGAGGTGGTCTATTCATTGGTAGCTACTCTAAGTGATGTTGATCAAAATAGGGAACAACCATCTCTGTTTTAAGTTGTGGGCCCACAGGGCTCATTTTGAAGCTAATAAAGACAATTACAGCTTCATTCCTGTGGAACTGTGGAGAGATCTGAAAGACAAACTATTATTTGGCAAAAGGATCTGACTGTGCGAGGTCTTCCAAAGGCAGTGAAGGGTCTGACCATCAATGGGAAACACTACAAAATCTTCCTCTTTGAAAAGCTTGTGCAAGTAATACAATACTGACAGTGTCCTCTCTCAACCCTGCCAAAACACAATCTACCTCATACTAAATTACAACAAAAAGTCATGAAATAAATTGATCTTAAAATCACAAATCAGTGCACTTGGGGAAAAAATGTCAAAGCAGAGCTCTTAACTCCCAAAGACAAGGCAGATGGAAACCCGTCTTCTATGGACACTGTGTGTGCTCTCAATTTTGGTCAATTTTATGCATCAGGGTACTCGGGTGCTACCAAAATGTGGTACCATAAAATAGAGAGATCAAATAAATAGCATTAAAAAGCACAGCAGAACCAGGTATTTTACCAGCAGTGCTTGAGGTGTTGGACAGCACTTTGTCTACAGGTTCAGCTTTCTTTCCTGAGTAATGTAGCATGCATGGAAATAGACCCAAGCATGAATAGAGTTCTCATCTGAGGTTTCTCCACACTCTGAAGAAAATATTAGCAAGCTAGGGAGAGAATGGGCAATTCCCATCGATCTGCAAGGCAAACCAGGAGGGCCATGTCACACTTGTACAAACTCTGTGTTAGAACTAATAGAAATGTTAAAACATGAGATTGTTTCTGGTGAAATGCACACAGAACAGAACACTCAAAGCAAGAAACCTGGAAGAGATCTGCCCTTCCATACAGCTTTGCACTCCATAATTAACTCGCGAAGCAGCACGACTCTAGTACTGACCTAAGCAGCATGTGGGCAACTATTTTCTCCAAAGCCACAAGTAATGGCTGGAGTAGTTGATCTAAATTCATGATTTACTGTTCCTTGTTAGGCTACAGCTTCCAGTCTGCCTGGTGATGTTTTTGGTAAAAGAGGCAGGCTCCAAAATTAAGACTTCTAATGCCTCTAAGTGACAATAGTTATGCTGTCTTACCTGTCTGTAGAAAGAAAAAAAAAATAAACCAACTCAGAACTGCTGCTTTTCTAGGCTTCCTTTTCTTAGCTAGGACATATGAGGAGGGAAGCCTTGGTTCTGACGAAATTAGGGGGAATTTTTGTCTTCCAAGGGGTCAAGATTTTACCCAGGCCTCAACAGCAGCCAAGTCTGAAAGAAGGTAAAACACCTCTTGTTCAACTGTGTAGGCAAACACTGGGCTAAGTTGGGTAATCTGGGTGTGCTTCAGTACTTCTTCTCCAGCCACTGGAAAGATGAGGGAGCTTCAGGCCGTTTTGGAAAGTGGAGTTCTGACCTAAATGTCAGAAATAAAAAATAAAAAAGTGTGAATGGATGAATGAACGGAATGAAATGATGGACTAGTTCATAAACTTACAGTTACTCACCTGGTCTCCTCCACAGTATAAAGTCACCTTCCTCCTTTCAGTAGCAGGTTTTGTTGTCACACGTAGTTAATAGTCTAATTAAATAAACATAGATTTGACCTGAAATTTATGCTGGCCTCTCTCTCGCATTCATGGAGTAAGTGAAGATACACCTATCTGACCTGGCCCTATGACACGTGGGACCAATCAGTCAAAGGGTTTGCTTTATAGAACAGTTGTTTAGATAGCAATTCACAAGATTTACAGAGGAGATAAATTAGACTGGACTCCAAACCACACCATCTCCTTTGCTTGTCTTAAGGTCGAAAGGGGAAAAAAACATTTACTAATGGATAGAGGACTGGATGGGAGCTGAGCTCTCACTCCCGCTCTGCCACAGAAGTACTTGTATATATAGCTGGTGTAGGCTACATTTACATATATAGGAATCAGAGACTTCTGACTGTACTGCTGAATTTGATGCAAGCATGGGCAATCGGAAAGGTGCTGATTTAATAACTCTTGAACTCTGTAGAGGTTCTGCAAGGGATGATGGAGCAGCTTTGGAAAAAAAACAGTTTATTTCTGTTGGTTTTGGGAGAAGAGAGCTTCAGTGGCAGCAAACATTCTGTAACAGACTGGATTTTTTGTATTGTGTTTTAAAAAAAAAAGAGAAAAATCTTTGTTTTGAGCTGTTATTAATTGTCACTGTGCAATCGAAAGGTCAAACCTGATGTTCTTGCTCAAGCAAAAGCCTTCTCAAAGCCAATGGAGTTTTGCCTGAGAAAATACTGGATAGAAGCATGCACAAATGTCAGCATTGGGACTGGATTTGAACTGTATTCAGGCACTAGTTAAGAGAGTTCCAGAATAAGCTCTAAATGTAGAAAGAATGCTATCTTTAAAGGGTACTTTTACATAAGAAATATGGGGTGATATCCTCAATTTACAAACTCTTAGGAAGGAGAAGCAAGTGGCTGTCATTCATGGCTCTGTTCCCTTGGTCCTAGAGGTGCCAGTTATCAAAGTGTTATTAAGTAAGTCTAAGGTCAGTCTGAATCCTACTCCAAAAAGTGCTAGCTGGCTGTCCACATCCCGACCCCATTCTCCACTCCTGAGCAGGTGGCATAAGGCTGATTTTGAAGTCAGGCCTGTTCACCGTGCCTTTGCATCCATTTTTCCTGAATGTGCATGAAGCAGCAAGAGTATTTACAGTGTAATTAACAATATATGATGCAGCGACCAGGAAGGTGCTGGAAGAAGCAGGATTTCATTTGTTTAGCAGCTGCGTATGCAGCTCTACTGCTTGACTCTTTTCATCCTGAACTTACAGTCCCACACCAAAACATGTGCCTCCTGCTGTCTGATCTCTTCCTCTGTGATACTTGTTCTGTAACTTCACAAGAAGACCGTTTTATGTGTGACTACTAAAGGACTGGCTGAAACTTTTCTTATTTCTGTGTAAAGTTCCTAATTTGACCTTTGCAGATCTAGTCTAAGTAACCAATCATGGGACAGAAAAAGTAATGACTAATTTTTGTAAACAACTTACACAATGCAGTGTACTAAATTAAATAATGAAATGTTAACAGCAGACTTCTCATAAGTTATTTTGGGAGGGAAATGGCAAAGAAGTTCACAAGTCCTTTCAAATAAATTTGAGAATATCTCAAGCTACTCACAAACAAAAGAAAAGAGATGGCGCTTTTCCAAGAAATTTATTTTACTGCTCAGCTCTGTTCCTGTCCAAAAGGTTGGGAAAATGAACAATCACTTCTTGCTTTCACAATTTTAATTTCTAAACAGGATGGGATACAGAGCATTGAGTAGATTGTGGGTATTCCTGCATTGAGTGATGTATCCTGGAAGTAGGATCAAATGTTTGCAAGTCTCATATCATTCCGATATCTGTGAATGAGACCTTCGTGCTGACTGTTCATATTGGTATTTTATCTACTTCAGTTATGTTGGAAGGCATGATGGATGGAGGTGAAGGCATATGGAGGGGTTCTTGACTCTTAAAATAATATTAATAGTAATGACAATATTAAAGGCTGGAAAGACTAAACCAGGTATCAGCTATCCTTGCGGTAAAGCATGACATAGTCTCTATACAGAGACTATTTCCATACACTTGACTATTTAAAGGGCAAGATAAAGTAGAATAAATAAGTAACAGTCCTTTGCACCAAAAGGTGAAAGAATTTCAGACTCTTCACTTTATTGAGGAGAAGGGCCTGGTTCACAGCGTACAATTTTCTAACGGTCAAAAGATGGTAGTTGTGGAGTTTTCTCTACTCTGACAGATGAAGGTATAAAAAGAGCCAACAAATAGAAGAAGGAGGATCCATTCAAAGTAGGAGTAAGGCTGCATTTTTAACAATGAGGTTGCTTAACAAGTTTGGAAAAATTTATCCAGGAACATAGTGGATCTCCATCACTGGAAGTCTTTAAATCAAGAATGGATGTCTTTCTGATGACCGTGCTTGTTGCTGTAGCAGGAGTTATAGGCTTTGAAATTCCATGGCTTGTGTCATCCAAGAAGCCAGAGTAGATTATTGCATTTGGTCTCTAGTGACCTTCCAGTCCCCACAAAGCGTTTGGCGGATTGCTACTTGCAGCATGTCTGGAAGAGGAAAAGTAATATTTCTCATATCTGGACAATAGATGGCAAGTGGTTTCCACTGGAGTTACAGATCAGGTTTCCTTTAATTTTCCAGGCAGTGTACTAATTTTTCAGGGAATAAGGAAACTGCCAAAGGACGTTTTGGTTATTTTAAATTTCATTATAGCAGCTTTTCCACTCCTTCCACTTGTTCTCCCCTACAAACTCAGTGTAGAGGTAAACAATGCATAGAAGTGGTGTACTGGCCCAAATATGAAAACACCGGCACTGAATAACTGTGTTTGCATTGGGCATCCTTTAAATGACATTAATAAAAAGTTTACCGAATTTCTCTGAGTACGCTGAAATGAGTTTTGAAAGAAAACAGCTTTCAGCAATTTGAAGAAAAAAAAAATTCATTTGCAAATGGCATATATTGACTGAGGTTGGCCATAATATTTGTGAATACCCATAGAAACATGATGAACAGGATCTACCGAGTTACTTCCAAACTTCATTGCTAGAATCAGTATATTCATATAACACTCCTAATCTGATATACCAGGTAATGGCAAATATTACATACACGAAAGAGAAGAAACAAACAGAGGCATTCCTTAGTGGTGGTGTTCTGCAAATACACCGATGTTATGCACACACTTTGAGCAGACCGTAGCCAATTAATTAAACCACAGAATATCTGCAAATATTTACTTGATGGCTGTGGTTTGAAAAAGCTATAGCAGTGCATAAAATAGATTTGCTTTACATTTCAACAGACTTGCTGGTGAGAGTAAATGATAGAAAAAAAAGAGGGAAAAACTAAAAGGAAAACAAATAGATTATGTTTCCAAAATCCTACCAAATATGTGATCCACTGAAATTATCGGACTGTTAACTGCTTGTAAATCTGCCTAGACTGGGGTTGTGAAATTATTTTTAGTATGACAGCAGAAACCTTTCTAATGCTACCATTGTGGCACCGTGTCAGCTGAGTAAGAGGCAGCAAGGATGGCATAAGAGTCAGCTGGGCAACCTGAGAACAAGGCAGTTGTTTAGCAATACAAAATTTTCCTTCCAAATAGAGGAAGAAGTATACTGATGTATTTATAGCCTGTCAACTTCTGAAATCCTAGGGAGAGTACATCTGAGGGCAATGTCGTGGCTTTACATACTCCAACTAGCAGCTACGTAATTTTTGAAGAAGAGCATCAAGAAACCCTTGCTCAGCTTCTTAATAGAGTGTGTTAGAGCTCTGCTGTCCTTAGTGGCAGTGGTACCTTCCCAGCACAATAACAGTTTTGCATCCGTTATTGCCAACCTCAACATCCCCCCCAGTCATATCTTATGCTTCCATAAATTGTAAACTTGGTTTAAAATGAAAGAGCTTCAAATAAATGTCTTTCAGTTATTTTTATTTCCTGTCTGGTCTGAGAGTTTGATATTGGTAGGGAATAAGGTTTTTGTGGTCTCTGAAGCATGCTTTCTCCTGTAGGACCTTTTGCATAGCCCATGCATCAGGCTGGGGCACGGTGGCAGCAAGGAGGACTTTCTCTTTGGAAGAGGAAGAAGGCAGAAGAAGATGCTGTTGTAGAGGTGTTCTGGAGATTAGGAGAGCTCTACTGCTCTCAGCTGCCTTTTGTGTTTTCAGTTCCCGTTGTGCTATAAATTGTTTGAACTACTGCAGTGTTTCCAGTGACTTGTACAGACAGAAACTGGGTACATATTAGGATTTTAGGTTTTTTTTTTTAATGGCACTGAGGAAAAAAATGGTAGACTGCAGAAGTTCAGCTGAGCATTTCTGCTGACATCCTTAGCTGTGGAAGAGTTAACGATGTTGACACAGACTGTCATCTTCTGGTTTCAGATTCATTCCACTAGGATGAGAGACAGGTGTTCACATCCCTCAGACATATTGTTTCAAGCTATCTACAGGCTAGAGATGATAACAGTGCATCAGCTTACATTTTGATGGTTTTGCTTGTAATCACAGAAAAGGAAGATTGAATTTTTGAGTGTTGATTTCAGTGGGAGCAGAAATGCAGAGGCACTTTTGAAAATCTTGTCTGCAATTTATTTTAGAAATGAAACTTCAGGTTTTTAATCTCAGTTCTGTGAAAAGTGTCAAAGATGGAAAAAAGTATTAGGCCCTGCATGTGGGCAGAAATAGATGTGACAGTTCTACCTGATTAATTCTGAAGAAAACCAGTATAGCTTTATGCAAATGAAATTGCTCAGAAGCATAGGAAGGCCTGAAAAATTAAACTAAGGGAGGTGAAAACTGGCTTTTGAACATCAAACTAAAAAGAACTTCTTCCTTAACTTTGTAAATCATAACGATTCCATTTCTCCAAGCTACTCAAACAAATTGAGCTTTGTCTTCCAGGTCAGTGGAAATATATTATACAGTGCTGTTGCAAAGTAAAATGGCTTCAGCGACTTTATGGAAAGGGGAAAGGTTCCCAGGCTTTCTGTTCCCAATGCAGTTTAATTTCAAGTCTCATGCTCAGTTTCACTTTCAGAGTGCCCTAAGAGAAAATGTAATTTAGACTAGAGCTGCATTCACAAGTTAATGGCACTGACTGTAATCCTTCAAAATGATGGATACTGGAATTTTCCCCCCTTTACAGGAGGAATCACATTTCTCAATGTCACATAAGGAAAAGAAACAAACGTGCAGAAACAGCAACTGACCCTCAAATCTTTGAAGATACATTTGTGTTTCCGAAGCTGAAGTAATTTTCCTGCCAGAAATCATTGTGACCTAAAGTTAGAACTCCTGTATCTGTGCCCTTTGTACTGTGTTGACCTTGTTAAAGCTACAGTTCTATGTATTATAGAAAAAATGAGAATTGCAGGGGAAGCAGAGAGATCATCAAGCAGGCTAGAGTTTGTCTCTTGAGGTAAAGGAAAAGTTTAGACACAAAGCCCAGCTTCTGTTGTCTGTCTTTTGTGTTCTGCATGTCGCAAGGTATCAGCAAATGTTTGAACACAAGTATTTATCGGTTTTGACTGGTTTTGCAGTATTGTATCTGCTTTTGCCTTATTTCGCATGGGTTTTTTTACTGCTGTTGCTTTGCTACATGTTCACACCTGTGCTATGCACATGAGGAGGTCCTTGCTGAAAGGCAATATCCTCAAAATGTTGTTCTTCGAGAACCTTTGAGGGTAAGAAATTGATGTTTTTGCCTGAAACAGGTGGGTGGAAGGGTGATACAGAGCCATTCTGATCTCTTCCTCCAGTAGTACAAACACTAGTAGCAAGAAAGGAGGCCTAAGAGGAATCTACTTTTCACAGACAATACAGGGAAGGTTATTTCATTTAGACTAATCGAACTACAGACCCCGAACTCTGCATTTCTGCAGTACTATCCACATCCTCTATCAGAGCTAGGTAGGGAAGGTAATTCTATCACTTTGAGACTATCGGATGGGCAGTCCTCACACCTCAAGCTCCACACGTCAAACACAACAAAGGTCAGAAACGCCTAAAAACATTGAAAGCAACAGCTGGTAGGACAGCAGCATGTCTCTCCTGGCTAATAAAAGCAGGTGGAAACAGCTGTGTGTGCTGCTAATGGAACTACTCAGTGCCTCCGTCAAAGGAGGTGCACATCAAACTCATGGATAAATATAAGGGTTTAGTCACTCAGACAATCAGCACTCAACCGTGAGGGACTAAGAATCATTAAGTCTTTGCAACACAAGGCATAACTCAGCATTGACTGGATGCATGTTGTACTCAGAACTAGCTGTTAGAGTCTTCAGCGGGTTATTTCTCTTCCAGATGACAGTTATCCATTCAGCCTTGATGGAATCAGCATGCAGAGAGATGGTTTTATGTCACTCTACAGTGTCTTATGGCCACAGACAGAGTTGAAACCTCCGTGTTTACGTTGCTGGACTTTGCTGCAGCTTCATCGGAGTGAAGTACAAGGTATTACTATTATGATATAGGAGGGGCAGTATCCCCAAGGATCTGGACAAGAATATTAACTGGAATAACATTAGTAGCTTCTCATGCCCCTTTAGTGCTGGTGTATCTAGTCTGGGGCATATCCCATTATACTAAGGTATTGCAGTGTTGGATGGAGGTCTGGTGTTGTCCATGTATTTCCCTTGTATCTGACTGTCATGACATGGGAGGGGACAGAAGGGGTGAAATAATCAGGTGATTTTCCTGGGCAGTAACAGGCATTGGGTCTTGTTGATATTTGTGTTCTCTGCTCTTCTCGGGTGCCCCCCTCCAGAAATCTTCCCTTACCAGTAGGTTTGTTCCCTTTAAACAGGCAGGGAATAATGCCAGGAAAAAACATAATGAAAGGAAGACTACTGCTTTGTTGGTGTTTTGGGGAACGTTTTTGTGCAAAGACTTTTAATGTTTGTTTTTGCAAAAAGATATTTACCTTAAACCACAGACAACTGACAAACAAGCTGGAGTAGGTTACTGGATTCTATCAAGACTGTTTGGTGATGCATTGACATTTGGTGTCATGACTCCATTAATAAAAAATATTCTGGAGGAAATTCTTCCTGGTTCATTCATCCACAAATAATTTACGCTGGGAGCAGTGGGTCTAAACCTCTTTGGCAGACTGAAATCGAGGAGCATGATGAACAGCTAGCCTGGCTCCTGAGTGACCAGACACCCACTGCTTACCAGGGGTCTCATTTTTTTTCAGGCATGCAGTTAGTCTGTTGTGCCTGGAGGGAGCTCACAGTAGATATTTGTGAATGATAAAATAAAAAGGGGCTGAGGGCCCTGGGACTCAACAGAGGATCTTAGGTGAAAGAAAGCGCAGTTGTTAACCTTCCTGTGCCTGATATGTGGTTTGTCAATTAGGCAGCAGAAGCTGAGTTGGTTGTATATTGACCTACAAGCATTAAACAACTGGCTGGGAGCCATATCCTGTGAAGACTGTACTGTCCTTTTGATTTGAAAAGCAGCACCACAGTTGTGGTTCCACTTAGGGTTTTTGAAACACAGGCTTTAATAAAAAAAAAAAAAAAAAAAAAAAAAAAGAAAAGTATCTTTCACCAGGTGCACTTTGACTGTTTATTTGGAAAAAATAAAAAGTATTTTGCACAGAAGCATCCATAGTTTTCCAAGGGTTATTAACATGCATAGCCATGCCTGGCTTGACCGTGCAGTATGCTCCTAGACAGAATGACAAAGCTGGAAAAATGAAGTCAAGGAAATATGAGCTGATTTATTTTTTATGCGTAACAAGCTAAACCTTGATCCAGTGCATCTGTGGAGCAAAAGAATATTTATTCAGTTCCACCATCGAAAACACTGAGAAACACATGAGGTGAGTGTGAATTGTCTCAGCTGAACTCATGTATTCTCCAGACATAATTAAACACTGGCCCAATTTTTACTGTGGGCTACTTAATTGGATGTCAGAAATTCCACGTTTGGAGGTTCAGTTTGACCTTTAGTTACATAAAAGAAGCATTTAAGAGTCTCCAGTGAGTGTCAGTGTCTGAATGCAGATGCCTTGTTTGAAAACTGTGCTCCTTTACAATGATGCATTCCAGGAGGAGAAAGCCCTGATCCTGCAAACAGTTTGAAGCAGGCTTCAGCTTGCTGCCACTGACACCAGCTTGCTGGAATCCACTCATTTCGGGGAATGGTACGCTAGTAAAGACACGCACATGTGGATGCGGTTGCAGGGTTCAGGTCTAAATTAGCATGAGATTTTTCTCCCATCTAAATACACTATAAATTTGAGAATATGCTTTAATTTCAAGGTGGAGATTCAAAAATGAAAGAGAAAGTGCTCAGATAACCATCTTTCTCAAATGCCAGAGGATTTGTAGAGAAAAAACTAATTCAATTACAGTGAGACTTTCAGTAAGTGGTAGAGCTTGTTTAAAGCTGGTGTGACCAGGTGAAAATGGGACTTTGATATACACACAGGGTCATTTTTAATCCAGCCAGCCTGGAGGAGATAAATAGCACTGAAACCTGGCAAGATCACCTGTAGCTCACACCATCCACCTAGGAAAGAAGCAAGGGATGTAGACAGGTATTCTTGCTCATAGCTATTGGAGAAGTCAGTCATCCCTGGTGAAGTGTTCTGAAGGAACACTTCTGGAAGAAGGAAGTCTTAAAGCATCTGAAGCTGTTTGCTCAGCGAAGCTTTATCTGTGCCCCAAGACCTGGAGAGGCTCTTGCAGCTCCTGCTATCTCAAGTTTGGCTCCTATCAGTACATTGCACAGCAGAGTTAAAGCTGAGCAAAGTAGACTATCTGCACGCTGCGAGCACTGATCCAGTAGATAGGCTCGTATAGGCTGTGGCTCACATCAGCTACCTTTGCACACAGTCTGTGATTCCCTTTCTGTAGTTTAAAAAAGTCCTATTACAACACCAGAAAATTAACTCATAAAGGGAAATGGTTTGCTGACTAGTTTTTAAATGCCGTGAACTGCTTACAAGGTTTAGGAATGGTGTGAGAATCTCCAGACTTAGCTTTGGTTTCTAATACCGCTTGGATCTGTAGGTACAGATCCCCGTTTACTATGATGTTATGCTGAAACATGCAAACCGATGTTCTTGTTCCCATATTGATTTGTTTGGTCAATTAAATTAATGTAAAGAAATGTAGCTTTAAGGGTAAAAATGTCATCAGTAAAAGGCATTGCTCACTGAAGTGTGTTCCTCACTTGCCAACTACTACTTGGCAGGAATGAACAGGCAAGGTCATTAGTTTGGTACTTTCTGGAGAAGGATGCAATATACTTCATACAAACTGCAAAATCCAGAGGGATGTCAGACTACCAGTGTAGAGTTATTTTGTTTGCTGAGCCACAGGGGATGTAAAAAATCTGTAGACAACTTCTCTACTTTAAACAAGTGTTCTTACTGTGTATGGCTTGCAATTCACACAGGGCAGATGTCCACGAGAGAACAAAACTAGATGAAAACTGGACTGTCAGCACTGAATGTGCTCCTCTAACTTGAATTACATCCACAGTACTTGCTCGTGCAACTATATATATGTAAGACAGTTTGAATTGGCTGGTCTAAGTGTATAAAGTAATCTAGCAAACAGGGAATTCCCCAGGAGAATTATGTTTGTCTTTAGAAGTAATTCTTTTTCTCATTGTATTTATTTTTTAAAAAAAAGTTTCACAGATAAAGAAATGGAAGTTCTTTCCAGGCAGAAAAAATATTGCATAATAAATAATATGTGGATTGGGTAATTCTAGTGATTTGGATCGTGACTTATGGAATATACAGGGGAGCGATCTACAATCTTGTTATTTCTAGTGGTTCTTAAATCACAAGTCGATCCTTGCAATATTATGACCAAGGCTTCAAAAGTGAAGACCGTTATAAAATAAAATATTTTTAAGCAAAAATAACTTAGTGTTCATGTTTCCAGGTTTTTCTCTGTAATTCTGTGGACTAGAAGCTAAAAGAAAAGGAACACTGAAATTCTCAAGATTCCAGGAGCTGGGTCTTTCTTTGCTTTTTTCTTTTTAGAAAAAGCCCACCCAGTATCAGAATAAGTAGCAAAAACCATGAGTGTGGCAATCCTCTTGTCACACTGAATTTCCTGCACTTTTTTTTTTAAACAGATGATGGCCCTGGTGAGAGGGTGAGACTGTGTACAAATGTTTGTGGTTTAGAGCCCAGTTTTCCAAAGAGAAGTCCAGAACACACAATACGTCACCTGTTTGTACTCCAGCTCCATGAGGCAACTAAGACAGAATTATACAGCATTTCCAGATCAGCTCTCCCATGGGGCTTTAAAGCTGAGTTTTGGTCTCCGCAACACACAAAAATGTTTCCCCGCATGAATTCAAACATTACTTCTTGGCTGTACAGCATGCTACAGGCTTTATCCACTGGTGTTACACTTTTATACTGTTTTAACCATTCCCAAACTAAGGTGGGGAGCATGGGTTTGCCAGCATAGTATTAGTCTGCCTTTGGCTAAGGAAGTATTTGCATTTCTTGCTATTACTGCTAAGCAGATTATTCACTGTTTATGTGAAGAAAATTTATAATGTCTTGCAAGGTTGTAATATACCTGATGAGAGACAGAGGGGATTTTGCCAAGTGGGGTTCCTCTACCTCCAATTTGATCCACTTTTATGACTGACTTTAGGAGCAGCAGAAATCAGACGCAGTGTGGATGTTTTTATTTGATGTTATGTGAGTTTAGAGCCCAAGTGAATACCTGGTCATGGCAAAAGAAGGATTGCTATTGTCTTCAGTAACATTGGAGGATATCCAGTGAATAGTACCAACAAAGACTTTACTAAAATTAAGACTGATGCCGGCATGTAGCTCTTCCTCTGTGCCTTTGTCCTAGAACTTACTTCCAGTCTGTGAAGGGAAAACTTACCCTGTGAGAATGAACAGTTTTATGACGGTACAGAGATTCTCTGTGCTGATAGCCAGCAGGAGAATCAGCCAGTGTCAAAAGTCCCAATGGGCATGTTTATTCTGCCCCACGGTCATCCATATTGGGGCATCTATTGGCTCCTTTCCCACTTGTGCTCCCTTGGCCCGGCTCTGAAGACATACATGACATGTAGGCCAGGTGCTGGCTCCCAAGACATGGAGTAATTCCAACAAAGGTGGACTTGAGCAATCCTCCTCCTCTGTCAGATTTCTGAATACAAACATATGAGCATTACATACAGAAATGAAGAAGCTGGCAATAGATAGCTCAGTTTTTTATTACAGTTTTTACCCACTTACTTATTGTGTAGTTCCATTGATTATTATTACAATTTTAGTTTTTACAACTATTTCTAGTTCTTTAGTTGTAAAAGGTCTTTGGCCAGGTGGCTTTAAGCCTCAAGTGATATTTATATTAGAGATGAGCTGTGGTCATATTTTCAGACACATTGTGGTCATATTTTCAGTCAGGAATTAGGGCAAAAATAAGACCATTCTTCTCCTCTCTCTAGTTAGAAATGTTGGATAGAGGCACCTTTCTGGTGTCATTTCATGTTTGTTCATTTTGGTGTGGACAATGGACGGTGTCAATCATGCTGCCGTGTCAGTAGAGCAGAAAGACTAGACAAGGAGGGGGATTGATGTGCATACTTAGACTCAAGGGAGTATATACAATGCAAATAAATGGAGAAGGCAGGCTACTCGGAGCCACTGAGTGTTCCCTTTGTACATCAGATTGTGATTTTTGGCTTTTGAAGGCAAGTAGGTGGGCAAAATAGAGCGAAGGAGAGGTTTTTCACTAGCCAGCTCCAAGCTCGCCTTTGCCAAGAAAATAACTTTAAGTGCAAACGGAAACCAAATCATATACAACTGCATGTTGAATTTCAAGGGATGGAAATGTTGTGAGAGTCAGAGTCCATGTTTGCTTTCTTGGTCTGTTTTTTTCCTGCTCTCTTGAAGAGGAAAATGAGAGAAAAAAAGTGGGAAAAAGAGGGGAAGGAAAGAGCTGGCAGAACTGATAAAGCAAAACATATATTGCCACTACCTGACAATAATATGCATTTAGCTGCCAACAAAGGGAATGCTAAATAAATATGGAACCCTTACCAAGTGCTGCTGGCTAGATTTATTTTGGTTTTGCATTTTTTTCCTGCCCTCAGTGTTTTTGCTAATTATAAGCTGCAGCACCAAGAATATTTAATTTTGTTGAAAGGATGTGTGGTTTTTTGGGTGGTGGGAGTGAAATAGCCAGGCGTACTACAGAGGCGAAGTGTCCTAAAGTAAAGGTTTTAAAGCATTCCCTGTCCATCTAAGCAAGCACCTTATGGTGTTGAGACTTTATATATAGCTTTACCACTGAGGCCAGCTTTAGGGTGTTCTCTTCACATACCCTTATAGTTTCAGTGATAAAACTCCATAGTTCAGTAAGGTGGATTCAGTTACAGCAGGATAAATGTCCTTATTCCAATTTTATTTGTTTTGCTGATATACCTTTACTGATTTTAAAACCTAAATGCAGAATGCTGTTATAAAAAACTAGTGAGCCTTGTACAAAAGCTGTGGAGTCTGGACCTGTGTGAGTATCTTTGTTGAACATCCTTGTTCCTAGTGTTCTACACTGTGGTCACATCTATCTCCTTCTGGAGGCATCTGCTGTAACCTAGAAGAGTTCACTGGTGTAAATGGGGAGCATCAGCTTTTCTGTCAGCCTCTTTGGGAACTTCAAATATTTGTCAGAGCAGAAAGTGAAGGAGAAAGCCGGGACACTCCTGAGTTTTCAGCAGATGTTTAAACCATATGGAGCCCTAGGCAGCTGATCTGCTTTCACATCCTTTATACAATTTGCAGGGCTGAGACTGACACTGGATGCTCTGGGAACCTGAACTGGCCCTTTTTCTCCCTACGTCCACCCGGGATACCTGTTGGGAGTCTTCCTGAAAGGATTGTCCATAGCAGAATAAGTCAGTCTTAATTCACTTGGCTCATTCCACTGCAGCCAGGCAAATCACTGTGAAAAGACAACTTGAAACTAGTTACATGGGTACAGACTTCTTGTAAAGTGCTGAGAGACAAGGCCCAGAATCTTATACCCTTCTTTTTTTTTTAAAAGTGGAAAACCCTCCAAAGACTTAATTTCAGAGACAAACTTACTCTATCAAGGTTTAAAAAAAAAAAAAAAAAATCTATTTATGACTCCTTCGAGCATGCACAGAGCTTATCTATTGGCAGGAACCAAGACAAAGTTCTCAATCTGATTATTTTAATTCCTGTTTTATTTGTGGGGAGGTGGCTGCAAAGAAGTAATGTGGCTTCTCCAGTGAAGATGTGTGCTTTGGCATTGCCTTCAGGAGTCCCATTAGTTGCTCACATTAAAGGTTCTGGTGTGTTACTAGGAGCAGCTGTTCTTATTAAACTCATTCATTCAAGATACAAACGAATAAGCCTTTAATTGCATCTGTTGATCAGTGACAAGTCAGCGAGTTCATTGAAGGTATTACTAGCTGAGGAAATGTGTGTTTGCTGCTGCTAACCCAGTCAAAACAAAATGGAGAGTTTTTCTTTATTGCCTTGGAAATATTCTCCAAACTGTGAAGTGGATCCGGTCCCAGACTCATTCTGTGTCTCATCTGCCATGTATGTGAAGAAAATGTTATAGGTCACAGGTAGCAATTGTTATGGCTTATCAATTACCTGTACCAGCTTCAGCTGGATTTTGGGGGACAGGACTTAGGCATATCAGTTCAGGAGAGGGTTCATGGCATGTAGGGATCACAGTACTCTGAGTGTTAGAAGCGCTCACACAAGGCTTATTTTGTTTAAGTCCTTCTATGGACTTGCCATGTAATTCTTGCAGGCTTCAGTATCACAAGAGCTGCAGAGCAATTCTGATAGAAACTCCCACTGAAATACTTGCTGACAGAAAATATTAATACTGTAGAACTAATTAAGTTTCTGTTATAACTGTGTATATATAGATAATAATCTGCTGATGGTGAGTGGTAATCTATGGTTATAAAGGTAACTGAACCAGCTGAGCCATGATGCCTGTAGTCCAAGAATTCTTCTGTGGTCACAGCGACCGGTATCTCCAGAGAGTATCTCAGGTGGTAGATGTTGTCTGTCTTCCTGCTGACTACAAAGGGATAGGATGCTCCAACCTTAAGCATGTCCTTTAAATTTCTAACTGTAGATAGCATGAACCTGGAACTAGGGATTTCTTTTTTCTCTCTCCTTTTTTCCCCTTTTTAATGTAAAAAAGGTTTAAAAAAAGCAGAAAGTATTTTTACAAATAGCAGCCAAATTATAATAGCATTTTCTTCTTTCTCCTGCTACTGTGAAGAATAACACAATTTCTTTTTCTTTGCACACTGGGCATAAGCTGAAACAAACATTAAGTTTAGAGTAACTATGGCTGGAATATGTAAGAACCAAAGTCATGCTGGCCTTTGGGATTCAGGTTTGGAAGGAAAAAGTGATGACACTAGTCGCAACCTTGGTGTTTCAGACTCAGAGCTGTGGTCTTTTAGGGTCATGCCTGCTCAAACGATCTTCAACTAGCATGTTAACAGCAGTGGTATTTGTATTTTCCATGTTGATTCTACCTTTGATGGTCTGTTTCTACCTGTATGCTCAGGAAAAGACGCATCGCTTCAGATTTGGTAAATTTTCTTTGGGATGGAAAAAAACCAAAAGCCTTAAACTGAAAGGCATGAATCTATACCAAACCAAATACATGCTCTGAGACAAGTGTCCATCTGTATCCTGATATCTCTGAAGAATGGCAAAAGCGTGGAATATCTTAGATACAGCAATCCAGTGAGTCTGTGGTACCTAGCTAGGTTTTTATATGATGAGCCAGATTCATGGTGTCTTGGTGCTTTTTCAGTTCCCACAGATCTGCTTAAAGTTAAGGCTGGTGTTAAGAGAAAAAAAAAAAAAAAGCAGATACTGATCTGTTGATACACAGTACAGTGTTTTTTATGCCGGTGTTTTGTCAACATAAAGTCCCTCAAAACAGTAGGCCTGGAAATAGATGTTTCTTTTGTCTTAGCAGCAGCTGGGTGGTCTGACTCCTGAACATTTGTTACCCATTATTGAAGACCACTGTATAAAGGTGAGTGTCCACAAAAATGAAGTACTGGAGCTTGCAATTCTTTACATAAAAGTACACTCTATACACTTTTTAGCTTCCCTACACAGTTAATAGTAGTTCCCATATGTAATGTTTAATGGTTTGAGCTGCTGGAAGTCCACTGAAACCTAGTCTTCAAGTTCAAAGTTAAAGGGCTAAAGCAGAGCTGGTACATTGTTGTTGTTATTGTTATGTCAGCACTAAAGAAAGCTATTATCACTTTCATAGCTGAAAACTATGCTTTGCATGGTTACAGACTGCATGTGGGGCTGGTCAAAGAAGTGGGAGAATACTTCTGGGAAGCAATTTAAAATTCCAGAAATTAAATTCCAGAAGAAGAAAATTCCACCACATTCCAAAAGTGGTGCTTTTTTCAGGGTTTTAAGTAGAACTGTTCTCTTGCTATTCCTGCCCTGCCTCCCCCCCCATCCCGCCTCCCCAAACTAGGTACCTAATAGAATTTAGATATTGAACCAGTTTATAGTTTTTAAAACTTCAGTAATCATGAAAATGTTAGATATGTTTTTGTCAAATACATATGTTTGTATCGAAAAATCCTGCCAATTTTATATTTATATATGTAGACAAATACATATAATGTGTTTGCATTGATATGGATGCATACAGGCACTTTTGGGACCTTATCTGTTATCCTAGTAATGGGTATAGCAGACCAACTTCTGAGAGTCAAGTATGAAAATATAATTGTAGTGGCACAATCAGAGCTTACTATCACTGTGCTCCGCAGCATTAAAACATAATGGAAGAGGCGATATGTATGTGTACAGACTGTGTATGTTATACAAGAAACATAATCTTGCCAAAGCTGAATCATCTAAAGGGTTGGAAGGGATCTAAAGTGGGAATGAACAGGGGTATGCTTTCCAAAAATGTCTACTGAAAATTTTCTCACATAAATTGTCATGACAATAGGTGGCACCCTTATGCCAATAAATATAACATTGTTTCACTTAACTAGAATTTCTTGGACTTATCTAGTGGAATTCCTTTAGCCAAAATTATTGGAATTAAAAGCAAAAGCAAGTCATCAAAGCAGAATATTCATTAGGGAAATGGGGGACATGCCTGGAAAACAAAAATATAAACTCCATTCTGACTGTTGAGTTTAGCACATGACTTACGTACCAGTACTGCTCTGTTGAGGAATTTGAGCATTTTGAGTCTGGGCATATATTGAGTGATGCACACAAACTGTGTAAATGCATGCTTTAGAACTGAGGATTTTTACTTCTTTGGGGTTACTTCAGAGTGCAAGAGAAACAAAACGTGTCGTGTTTTATTTGCCCTGTTACACAAACACTTGGGTGCATGGGATATCCAGATGATCTGAAACTCACACCTGTGTAAAATCAGAAAGGGAATCTTACAAGAATGGACTTCTCTCAGTAGAGTTTTTGTCACTTTTACTTCCAAAGTGAGCCAAAACCTGGAAAAAAGTGTTAACCAAACTTTGTCAAGCCACAGGCATTTTGGCTTGCGGTTTGGATAAATGTTCAGGTCACTTCTTACTATACCCTGAACGGACCTTATTCACTGCTCCCCTGCTGAGATTGAAAGGAGGTTAGGAAGAGGCAGAAGAGAGAACGTTGCAAATGCCTAAATGTATTGTAGAACGATTAAAAGACATCACATATTAAGAAGTGTGAAAAGACAGCTGCTTTTATTGTGTATTGATTTTGCTGATATAATTGGGTATAAGAAGAGAAGTTTTGCTAAGCATAAATTTTATGCATTTTTTTATTTTCGTGAAAATAGAGTTTAAAGATCTGATGTAATTCTGAGGACATAAATTGTTTTAGGCCTGCAGATGGCCCATAAAATTTGCAAAGCCTCGACCATTTATAAGCTGGAATTGGATCAGAAAAAGCTTCAGGATTCATTGAACTTTGCTAGTCTTGGCAATGTCTCTGTTACGCTTTTGCTGGCATTTTGTTTCATCCTTACATTGCAAAAGTAACATCTTACGGTGGTAGTGCAAAACTGAAAGGGAAAAAGAATTTTGAAAGAACTGATGGAGCTAATGAGGTTCCGTTCTAATTCATGAGACTTACTTAACACAGCTGTTCTCTTAGCTAAAATTTTGCTGAAGTAGCTATGATGTTGTAGGGAAAAATAAAATTTCCAGTGTTTCATGAAATGTTATTTGTTTGGACCTCTCTTCATTTCCCTTTCATCATCTCATGCTGGTTTTTGCAAACGTTTTTGCAAAGCAGTGTAATACCTGGACAAACTGTATTCATTAGGATGAATGCTGTCGCCAGGCTTTGGTGCCAAAATGGCATTGTTGATTTCTGCTTAGCATTTGCTCCTCAGCAGCAACGGATCTGGTTTTAGATAGGTGGTTACAGAGCCAATAGGACTGAGACTATTGCAAGTCAGTTAAGTCTATCCCATTGCACTTAAAGGATATTAAATGAAGATGCTTTACCAAACACTTTCATATGCTTATCTTGGACTAACAAATATCCTCTTGCCATTGTTAAGTGATTCTATTCCTTGAATTTCACAGATGGGAAAACTCATGGGTAGAAGATGAAGTATCTTGTAACAGTCATATTTTGCAACTTTTTATGAAAATATCCTAAGCCTGATTGCTTTACGTTTAAAAAAATCTTTTTTTTGCCCCTGCAAATTCTGTTTGTTATAGAATAAAAACAGTTTAAGGAGCTGTACCCGTCCCCAACCTTTCATGTGTGTGACTGCTCGTCCTGCAGAAAAGATGCGTGTTTCTGGATAGAAATACCTGTAATACAGTTTGGGGTCTTTGGTATTATGCTTTTTAAATAATCTTTTCAGTATCAGTGAGAAAGAAAGTAGAACTCCTAGATGGAAGGTCTGTGTCAAAGTTGGTGATAGCACTCCAACCTGTTTGGAGACCTGTGCCATTGTTGACTTCTGCTTAGCATTTGCTCCTCAGCAGCAACGGATCTGGTTTTAGATAGGTGGTTACAGAGCCAATGCCTTTGATAGCAGTAAAGAAAAAATTCTTCTCTCCCCGCCCCCGCTATTAGGGTAGGCAGAAGCCATTTCATTGCAACATGTGTCTTTGGGGGTGGAGGGGGGGAAAGGCTTGCCAATCCAGAACTCTTCCAGTGAGGCTGTCGTTTGGTAGAAGTGTGTTCTGCTTTTTTATGGGCAAATAATTACAATTGAAAAAGAAAAACTCAATTATCTTTTCACCTTTCATGAGCTAACTTTAGATTATTTTTTGAGAGCATAGAATGTTACTCACCCACAGTTTCTGAAACAAAAGGAAGAAAAAGTACTCTGTATATTGAGGGAACTGTGCAATTGGAATGTATGGAAGAACCCTTGCCGATTGCGTTTTGCTTTCATAGCTAGAGTCTTATTTATCTGGGTATGATTATTTCCTCTGGTATTTTGCATATAAAATCACTTATATCTGACTGATATAAGCTGTCAGAGTCCTGAAGAGCAGTGGTAAAAACTAAGCGCTGACTTTGGACCAGAAAGTGCCATCTGTCTTTAAATAACACTTTCCCTGAAGAAACTGTCTCTTCATACCGATGTATGACGAAAAGTGAACCAGTCATGCACTTGTTTTAAATTTCCTGTACTTTCTTGGTGGTAGAAGGACTGCCAAAACAGTGGTGACAAAGTCATCAACAAGTGGAATACTTAGTTTTTGGTCCTGGTGAATCACTTATCGTGTGGTCCAGGAACTTGTCCTATTTCCACTGGAAAAACGAGCTTCTCCTGGCAGCAGATGCCAATTGAAAGGCAGTGTAATTTCTGGTCTGCCAACTGTTGATAATGAGGTGTAGGTTTAAGTTTAGACCTCTGTGGTCCTTAGTGAGTGGACAGTGGACTCTGACTTTGGTTTATGTGATATATACAATATGTTAAATTCATATGATATCTTTGTATCTATATAAATATATCCCAGGGAATGATGCCCAGAGTTCCAAGCTGAGTATTGTAAGGTGACCTGTGTGCACATCGCTCTGGGCTAAGTGCATGTAGCCATGTTCACATCACACAGCACTTAGTCCTGGGCTTCATATTGTCTCTCTATGGTCCAAGACATTGCAATTACTTGTAGGTATATTTATAGCTCAAAATATCTTAAATACTGTATGTAGGGGCTGTGCTGCAGCCCACCAGAGTGAGGTTCTTAAAGCATGAAATTGTCACAAGTCCTGGTACATGCGGTGTTGTCTGAGGATAGAAATCTCGCTGCGAAAATGGAGTCCTACATAGGGAGGATGGAGACAAAGATGATGCAGTCTCATTCAGTGTGTTTCTTGAAAACACTCCATGAAGTGAACTGTAGCCAGAGTTAAACCTGGATTTTGTTTCATAAGGAGTTAGTCAGCTGACTCCAATAGACAGCCTGGAAGGAAACTGATGTTTGTATAATTTGTGTGACTGGGGAACAGGACTTGAGGCTGAACTGGGAATTCTTGATTTTAAAGCGTACATGTACCCAGTCAATGCTTTAGATAAGCTCCATGAAGCAATGGAGCACTGGTATTGCAAGGGACAGGAGAAAGGAAGAAATGTCTTCTTATTACAAGCGGTAAGAAAGGAAATATTGTTTGCCTTAAGCAAGATATTGTTGAGCTACAGACTGAGTTCAGGAAGGGTATGAAGGACAAAGGCTCTTAAGATCTGAACTTTCTACATGGCTATAGAAGCACTCTTTGCAATCGTCCTGATTTTAAGAGTTTTTAGCTGGAGTCCACTAGGAGTTGAGTCCAGAAATACATAGAATCATAGAAACATAGAATAGATTGGTTGGAAGGGACCTCTAAAGGTCATCTAGTCCAATCCCCCTGCCGTTGGCAGGGACATCTTCAACTAAATCAGGTTGCTCAGAGCCCCGTCCAACCTGACCTTGAACGTTTCCAGGGATGGGGTATCCACCACCTCTCTGGGCAACCTGCTCCAGTGTTTCACCACCCTCAGCATAAAAAATTTCTTCCTTATATCTAGTCTAAATCTACCCCCCTTTAGTTTAAAACCGTTGCCCCTTGTCCTGTTGCAACAGGCCCTGCTAAAAAGTTTGCTACCATCTTTTTTATAAGCCCCCTTTAAGTACTGATACAGGCTGCAATAAGGTCTCCCCGAAGCCTTCTCTTCTCTAGGCTGAACAACCCCAACTCTCTCAGCCTTTCTTCATAGGAGAGGTGTTCCATCCCCCGATCATTTTCGTGGCCCTCTTCTGGACTTGCTCCAACAGGTCCGTGTCTTTCCTGTGCTGAGGGCTCCAGAGCTGGAGGCAGTACTCCAGGTGGGGTCTCACCAGAGCAGAGCAGAGGGGCAGAATCACCTCCCTCGACCTGCTGGCCACACTTCTTTGGATGCAGCCCAGGATATGATTGGCCGCCTGGGCTGCAAGTGCCCATTGCTGGCTCACGTCCAGCTTTTCATCCACCAGTACCCCCAAGTCCTTCTTGGCAGGGCTGTTCTCAATCCCTTCATCCCCCAACCTGATTGTTTGTTCACAGGTATAAGTGAGGTATCACTTATCAGAGGTAGATAAATACACTATTTTATACAGGCTTGGAAAAGTCAACTGGTTTTGAGGGACCTTGCTCTCTAATGATTCAGATATGGGACAAATGGGTGGATTCTTTCTTTCTGTATAGCAACTTCTCTAATGCTTGTTTTTCCTAATCTCCCGAATTACAATAAGTAATTTCACATTAATTTTTACTGGTTAATATAAGAAGATTGTTCTAACGTAGAGTCCAAAATTTAGGAGTCAAAAATATTTACAGAAGTAAATGCCATGGTGTATCAAGCACTTGCAGAAGCTTTCTTCATAAGAAAAAAAGGGCCTATTTACAGCTCACTTGTACATACACAGTGTATGAAGTATTCTGGCTCACTATTAATCATCTGGTCAAATTTTATATTAAAAAAACCCAAACAGATTGTGTGGTTTGCAGGGAGCTGCAAAACTAAATGAAGCACATTAAAAATACATTTCTGGTCTAATTCCATTTTCCAAATCCATGTATTAAACATGAATATAATAGCCCAGGTTTCAAAACCAACAATGTTCTCCTTAGAACTCAGCATCTTTGTTTTCAGAGTGTTAGGAGTTTCCATGACTTACGCTGTACTCATAGCACACAGAGATGGGTGTGGGTAGTAGGACGCTGGCCTTCATGGAGCACTGTGAGAGCCCAGGAAATTTTGGGCAATATGAAGGTTAGAGGTAACGTCCACGTTTGCAAGCTTCATTACAAGTTTCTCAAGGTTTTGAGTTTCTCAGCTGGGGGCTCAGATTTAAATTCCAACCTAGACTTCAAGGATGAAAATATTTTTCTAGAAATAGGTCTTAATGTCTCTGTGATTCAGCTCTCTATTTTCTGCGTCTGGGCTGTGCCCCTTTGCCTACTGAGACAATAAGTTCTTTGGGGCATGGTCTCCTCCTGTGGATACATACAGATCCCTGTGTGAGGGACTCTGAGCTCATGGGGACAGGACCTCAAGTTTTTTCTCTCTCATTGAACATCACTCTCTGGTAGGAGAAGAGATGTAAGTCAACGGAGTGTGTCCCAGTTTTTAGGCTGGGACAACCTGCTCAGGCCTGGAAGTATTGCAATGATATGAATAAGTAGTTGCAAGAGATGCCTAATTACCTGGTGAAGTAGCTGCAGGAGTGAGGTATGCTTAGCCTTTCATAAGAGTATACAGCTTCTGACGTGCTTAGTCAGACAAACTTTTGGCTTTCCCTTATTTTGTTTCCAGCAGTACAGCAGAGATGCTAAGGGCTTTGTAGATGCCATGGAACAGGTCACCTCTTAGTATCTCCCCTTTCTGTTACCTCCACGTTTACCAAAATATGGTTAAATAAAGCATGGTAGCCTTGCTAATCTTCAGACAATCCAAGTGCCTTCATGCACCAGACATTTCCACAGGACCTGTGGGGAGACAACAGTAGGGTTGACCACTAAAATGTGCTATTTTATTGGACATGGGCAAATAAATAAGGTTTTGGTCAAAGCGGTTAACAAAGACCAAACTGGCATGCTACTCGCTCATTTTTCTGAAGGTTTTGTGTATACTAGGGAGCTTTGGGCTTAGCTGGAAACCTTGGATGCCGTTAATGAGCCACTGTGCTTTACTTACAAGCCTTCAGTGTAAGGTTGAAAGGTGAAGGAAAGAAATCCCAGACCTGTGAACCATGCTGCAGAATACACATATTTTTCATGCATGGATCTCTGGAGAAGTCTCCCACCAAGCTGACACTAACACTGACGGCCAGATGTGCAACTCGGATCAGAGCAACAATGAAAATAGACTGTGGTTTACAACTGCTTGCAACAATAAACAAAGCATATCAAAGGATCCCCCAAAACACACTTTCTCTGTAGAAACCTACATGGTTTTGTTATTCTAGACTCTAACTTTAAAGCATTTTTGTCATTTTTGTAGAAGAAGAATTAAATAGTTGCAGATTCCTACCAGGGACAGTTGTCAGGGTCTGGACTGGGCTTACTGGTCAACCACATCCACCCCGAAGAGACTGCATGCATAGTCAGCAAAAACTTCCTTAAGGAAGATGTTACTTGCCAAAATCTACTTTCTTAAATTCATGATGCATCTTTATAGGGGCATTACTTATAAAAGGCTCTTCCCACTGCCCCATGCAAATTGTTACAAATGTCATTTTATGTAGCTTCAGTTGGACTGTGCAGTATTTAGTCCTCCACTTAACTGATGGTGAGTTCATCTATCTGGTTAACAGGATGAAACAAGAGTGTCCATCCCCTCCAAGCAGATGTTAATTGCTTTTTACAAGTAGATGCAAATATCACAATATGGCATAACAAAACGCCATAAGAAGCCTTTGAAACACATTTCAATATGTAAGCATTTAAAATGTGTAAGGTGTGAACTGGAAGTGTTGCCCCATAGAAAAATTAATTCAGCTTTGCAAACTGATCTGGAAGAACTAACCTGTGAACGGGAAAGTGACAAAAGCAGCTTTAATATGAAAACAAGTAAAGCTTCTGTTTCAGCTTGCTTTTTTCCTGAATCTATTTTAAATCTTTAGCATTCTTTTAGCCTCCGGATTTCTATAAAGTTGAAAGATGCCTTGTTCTCCAAGGCTCGTATCACCTTACTAGGAAAGCCATGGACGGGGACTCATAATGTCTTCTATTATACAGCTATATCTTTACTTAATGTTGACATCAAATTCTTTGCTAAAGTTCTGGCAATAAAGTTGGAGAAACTTATTCCCTAAATTGTTTCAGCTGATCAAGCAAAATTTGGAATTCTCTCTATGTCCTGAAACTTCAGAAAGTTAATATTTTGTGTTATCCTGACTCAGTCAAACTCTTGTCACCTTCCTGGAATCTTTGTGGGCTGAAATACTTGGGTATTTTTACTTTTGCAGACATCTGCACTCTACCATGGAATTAAACGTGAGAAAATTTTAGTTGCATTTTATTACTTCAGAATAGTTCCCTGTAAGGCACTCTAGGTGGAAAAAAACAGACCAAATAATTGTTCTTGGATTAATTTCTTCTATTCTGGCCCTCCTCTTTTTACCTTGGTATATTACTTCTGCAAGGTTCTGGATTTTCCTGAATCAAGCTGGGAATAATCATGAGGCAACAAAATATATAGGTGATAATTTCACCCATGCATGCTAGGTCTTCACATTTCAAATGACCATGCACAATGTCATCATTTCTTTGCTTCTCAGAGGTCACAATTTAGGAAGCCAGTTATTAAGGAAGGATATCAGAAACGGAATGCCTGCAAAGAAATCTGAGAGTTCACTGAATTACAGGAGAATGAAGGGAGGTTTTGAGCACATTGCTGAGAAGCTAAATGATACTCCATGTAGCAGCCTTTGTTTCAGGTGGATGTAACCCCATGATAGCTAACCAGAACCTGCTCTTCTCTAACACTGAAGATGAAGCTGTCTAAGAAGGTGAGATGCAGGAGAAAAATGGTAAAAGCGATCAAAACAGATCTGCCTGTCAAAGTCGGTGGTTATGAAATTCTGGGTGTGGACAATCGTGAACTCTTGAGTTTTAAGATGAGATTAAAGTGTTCAGAAAGTAGAGACAAGGACAGTGTGTCCTCCTCTCCAGGCCATACAGACGCTTTTGCTCGCCGTCCTGAAGACCCAGACAGCTTGACACCCTTCGTTGCACAGTGGCATGGCTACAGAAAGGAGGAGAGTTAGTCCTGGCTGCAAAGTGGGAATACAAGCTTAAACATGAGGCTGCAGAAGATCTAGAGCCTGTGCCTCCCACTTTCTGGGCGTATACTGTTCCTGGTGTCACCTGTGAGAAAGGCAGATGGTATTTGCTGGGAGTCTTTATCATCGTCTGCATATTTATCATTACTGCTGTAGGTAAGCCAGTAGCTGTCCCACTGTGGCCCTCTTTTCCCAGTATTCCTGACAGACTACGGACTCGTCAATGAGTGGAAGTGGGGTGGAAGCTGGAGTGCTTTCCTAACTCACTGGATAGCTTTACATGCTGTAACAGACAAGCTCTTGTGGTCATGGGATTAAAATATTAGAAGCTTTGTTTTGAAACAATGACACAAAGAATGTTTGCAATGACTCCTTGTGCAGTGGTTTGTGATTTAGCTCATGTCTGGAAACCACAGTTTCTAGATTGCAGGACAGCTCATAGCTTGGGAATTTCCAAAGCGACTATTAACTGGAATGTCAGTTTATATAACTGTGTCTGCGTGAGTTCAAGTTTTGTCCTCTTACAGGTGGCAGTGGTGCTGGGCAGGGGAAGGGAGAACAGGAGAAAACCTCTTACTGTGCATTTTGCGTGGGTGCGGTGGAAATTCAAACTCTGACTCTCACCCACGATGTCTAGAATTAATCTATCTGGCAAACCAAGTACAATCATGGCAAGAAATTATATTTGCTACACTGAAGCCTTTCCTATGGGGCCGATCCAGCTTCTTATGAGGTCAACAGAAAAGCCTTCGTAGGCTTCAGTGGGAGTCAGAACAGCTCTAAGTGGGCTCTGTAGGTTCTTCAAGTCTTAAATGGATGCAAGGGCCTCTGTTCCATTCTGAAGTTCATTCTGAACTAGACACTGCAAAATGGATAGGATCAGAAAGCATGTAGGAGGGTGTTTGAGACCGTTTGCTAAGAATGAGAAATACCATCTCTGTTGTGTCTTTGGTCATATTTTTTATTCAGTGATTACCTAAGGTAAAACACTTAGAGAGTCCTTGCAGAATACTGTGAACTAAATACATAACAGCAAGAAATGACTTCAGTCTGACCCTCTAATTGTGTAGAGGAGCCACACTGCATCTGTACATTAAGTACCTAACCTCAGGCAGGAGGTATGGTTTCAGACACACCTCCCCAGTTAAATGGTTTGCACAGCGGTTGTTAGAAATCTCAGGTCAAAATCTCTGCTTTTTTTTTTTTTTCTTCGCCTTCATTGTATATGAAACTAAGGTGCAAATTCAGCACCATAAATGCCAGCCTGCCCAGTGGTGCCCAGCTCTCCTGTTTCCTTATTGAATACCTGCCGAAGCAAAACCACACAACTTCAGTTCTGCAGAACAGGACAGCTTCTTAGCATGGGACCACAGTTAAAGACTGAGAATGAGAGTCTATTATTTGCTGAAGACGCCGTGAGCTGCAAGAAAATGTGTACACTCCCCAAAACCCTCGTCCAAATTCAGAGCATGTCTGAGCTGACTGTCTGGACGCTAATGAGTGAGAAAAAACATTAGGAAGGAATGAGAGGCGTTCAGAATGTACTTTGTTTGTTTGTTTGTTTGTTTGTTTGTTTTGCTTGGGCCAGTATATCTCCAAGATGAAGATGAAAGATTTTCAGGCACTCAAAGCTGTGTGCTTTTCTGCTTTCATTGCCACTTTTTTCCTGACAGGAGAGGTGTCTGCTGCAGATTTGGTGCCTAGGGAATGCGATAGAGAAGCCAAGAGCAGACACAGTACTAAGGCACACTTAGACCGGTGGAACATAGTGAACTTGTGGATGAGGTGCTTTCAGAGGACCAAACACAGTAACCTGGTGAGGACCCAGCTGTGGGCAAACACACCAGGATAAGAATTGGTAACCTGAATTTTTCCAAAATTGGAAAATTGTCTTCCCAGGCTCTCAAAATAGCAATACTGGCCTGAATATTAAGAATTAGAAAACCATAATATTACCACTGAATTATTTTTATTTGCCGTCTCATCTCTTTCACTTGATGGTCGCTAATTATGTGTTGTTTTAACCCTTTTGGAACTGAATACTCTTAGACTCCCACATAAGAGGAACGCCTAGCTTTCTCCAGTGCCTAATTAGTGCCTTTTTCTTTAGTCACCAATAATTCTTTTAATTTTTTTTTTAATTTTTCCTCGTATCTATCATGACTAGAAATCTATGCTTTTAAGGTGAAAGCTCTGATTGCAGTTTAGTGTCTTTGACTAGCAGAGCCAAATCTTTTCAACAAGAACCACAAATATCGAAGGATTCCTAACACAGTGGTGAGAAACGTTAACGCTACAGACATGTTTACTGAAAAGTGGTGCAAGTGTAGTAAAAATGGGTGGTGAAAGCCAATGAACCTGGCTGCAGAAAATTAAAAGGTGCACTCATAGCTGAGACCCTCATGTCAGGAAATGTGGTGACATGCTTTCTTCATAACCATGAGTTAGCAGAGTTTACAGCAACCTACTTCTGAACCTGGCATAGATATTTCCCAGAGATAAACCGCTGCTCAGACTCTGTGAATCTGAAGATTATTGGACAAAGAGGGACAGCAATCCTTTCTTCTGAGTAGATCTTAGATTATTTTGTAAAATGCAGAATTGTGCTAATACCTTAACACAAGGTATTTTCTTACAAGAAAACAACATGAATGAAAGGATTTTAAGATGGATTTTATCTCGACAAGCGAGTGATGCATTTTAATGCACCATAAACATGTAACCCTCACCTCTTCTGCATTACAAGGTAACGTATTGTTTTGTTTTCAGTTTACCTCCCACCCTCTAACTGTTGTTCTGTTTTCCATTACTGCAACTTGCAGTGTAACAACAGAATCGTTGAATCATATGAGAAGGGTCCAGCAAATCTTATTTGTTCCACCAAAATTCCTTCCATGTGTTGAAGCTTCCTTTTTTCTTTTGCTAATTTTTGTCATGTGCTTAATTTTAGTCATTTCTCCCACACGTTGGAGGCCAGCATCCTTCCCTCACCACTGACAAGTTTCGAGGCCTTACAAGAAGTAACGAAAGCCTGTTGGACTTACCACATCCTTAGAAGAATGTAATCACTGTGCATAACTAAAAGCTGCTCTCAAAAAGAGGGGAGAGGAGAAGAGCAAAAAAGAATAGCAAAAAAAGAGGACTTGGACTGGTGAATGTAATTGGTGATTCAAATTAGAGATGCTAAATGGTGTGAGAAGGGAACTAGACAAGAGCTAGACCTCTCACTAATATTGGAGGAATATATGATTTCAAAATGGCCAACAAGACATAAAATCAATTAGCTGAATTCAAATGAGGGACAACATTGCACCTCCAAGATAAACTGAGCAAACTTGTATGGGAGAGTGCAAGGCAGTGTGGGATCTTTGAGCATGTTTCTGCAGTAGACCCTTTGAAGTCTCTCAGCTAGAGCTCAGAATCATACAGGATTTCATCAGGAACTACTGTGCACTTCATTTGCTCAACAGTGCATTTTGTGCATATATGTTTGGGGGCAGGCTTCCAAACATTTAATGCCTCTTTCTTTCCTTTGGGAAAGGATAATTTGGGTCATTGGTCTCTAAAGGACTTTTTCCAACAACGGTTTTAATTTGCTCAAGGAAAGTGAATGGGAATTCTATTAGAAGCAAATGCGTAGCAGAGACATCTACTACTGCACTTTAACTGCTGGAGACTTTGCTCTTGTGTGTTTTATTCACCTCATAAAAAAAGCTTAGAACCTTGTAAAAAATATATATCACAGAAAAGATGTGAGACTTAGCACAAATATATACCACACGCATAGGGTGGTCTTTTCTTTGCGTGTATCCAATAAACTTTCTTTTATTTCATGTTGTTTTTGCCAACTTCCCATTGTTTCCTCATATATGAATTTGCTTTGGCTTGGGCCACGCTACCTCCATTGTTGTCGTAGGATTTTTCTCTCTACAAATTTATAGCTACCCAATAAAAAAAAAGAGAGTGAGGATACACTTTGTTAGCAGAGCCAAAGTATGTAAATGTTTATAAGAAATGATGCTTACATTAATCTTAAGTAAACTTTAAGAACATATAACACTTAAATGCTTAATACCTTCTGGACACTACATTTTGGTACAGGACTAGAACTTTTGCTAGCCAAAGTATTAAGGATTAGAGAACTGGAGCTGAGATCCAGTGCTGTTGGTTTTGAATACGGAAGGTTTTTAAAACAGTGTTAAAAAAGTATTTGAAAATATTTGGGTCATATTCATAGCCAGACCCCAGAGCAATCTTTGCATTCTTCCATTGGGTCAAAAGCCTGTGTTTAGAGAGGTGGAGGACTCAGTGTGCTTCCTCGTGGCCAGTCATCCATCAGTACAACTACTGTCCTAGCTGCCTCTGCAGTTGCTGTTCCTCCATTCACATTCTCACTGGAGAAGCCAAAGACTCTGGAATGTGGATGCTGAAGCATGGTCTAAATTATCTGTCTTTTGCAAGGCAGAAGTTTGCTTTTCAGCACAGTCTTTAATTGCACAGAAGAAGTTAGGCAGAGTGTTTGCGCCAGCAAGCTACTCATTATCAACATGGTTTTCATTTGAGAACTTACTTTTTTTTAAATCTATTTGAGAGTACTCTCCTTTTTTAAGATGTTGGACTTTATTTTCTTAATCTTAGGATCGCTCAAGTTTCCTGTAGAGGAATAGTTTATCCATGACCCTCCTCTATCTATTTTATTGTGCTGTTTCTCATATGAGATGAATTTGTAGTGCTGCCTTTTAGTATAGACAAAAGCTTCCAAGGGGTCAGAAAAGCCCATGAAAATCACTATTTTGACCTACTGGGTATTACTGGCCTTTGAAAATCACACCTGTAACCCTTTCTGGGCCCAATAGCTGCAGCTAGACTAAAACATTCTAGAGAAAATGATAGTTTGACCAATAAGCCTGCATTACCATTCTTGTGAAGCACTGCAGCAGCCTTTGTACATTGATTTTTATGTTTTATCTTTTTTTTTTTTTCTGAAAATGAATTTTTTGTTAGGAGAAAACACTTCAAATGAAAGTTACTACTTTTTCAGTTTTGTTGCAGTTTTTTGTGTGTGTACAGGGAAACACTATTTGGCCTATCCAGTGAGATGTCCTTTGCATAGCCTGTGTCTGAAGAAACGGAGTGTTTTCTGAATAAAGGTTTCAGCAGTTTCCGCTTCATATCAGGGCATTTGGAATTCTGCTTCTATGTTTAGAAATGGGTACATTAAAATAAAAGTGCATTTCTTCCTTCTCTCTCACCTGTGTGAGCATGACTCTGTATTTCACTAAAATACAAATCAATCCCAGTGAGTTTTTGAAAGAAGTTGGTAAACTGTGATTTTTTCAAAAGTTAGTGGTATTTTCTATATTTACTTCTGAAGTAATGATTTCAATAGAAACTTCATGGGCATTTTTAACACATTGCTGATGATGTTGGCAGACCTGTAAAAACTGAAGAAGTTACATAAGCTTTAATGATGCACTGGTGCAATACAAAGTTAGCTCACGCGGGCCATAGAGCAAGCTGTAATATGGGGGTTGAATACTTAGACGAACAGCATAAACCACTGGGTGTGAAGCACTGCTTTCCCAGTGGCCACTGCTCTGTAAAGCTGGCTGGGAAGTAGCCTGGTTCCATGGGATTCCTCCTCGCGGGGCTGTAGTGGGGTACTGTAGTGGCTGTGCTCTCAAGAGTTATTTCTTATTTGTCCCAGCAATGACATTTCCATCTCATGACAACTTCCAGGTGTCTGAAATTTCTCTTTATTCTGCCTTGGAATGAAGACAAGTCCAACCAAAACAATGGCTCTTTCACATGATTTCACAAGAAGCAATGACTTCTGTTTCAAATTGAAAAACTGAAGTTTTTGACCAAACTCTCTCTTTTTACTGAAAGTGACTAGAAAGCCCTCTTGCATGTTAGGAACGTTACTGTCAAAATGTCTTTCCCTGGAACATTTTAACAGAACTGTATTCTTTTATGAAGAAAAGCTCTGTCAAAAATATTCTGACCGTCTCCTATAAATGTTTCACAAACATTTTTAACCATCTTATTTAGATTTGCACTTTCTTCTGGCAGGGTTATGTGTCTGAAATGTGCTGTTATTCCTTTGGACAGTTACTGTTTCTGTATCAAGATAGTCCTTTAAAGACTGATATTATACTATCTGAATCTCTTTTGTGCCTCTTCTCACCTCTTTCAGTCTGAGCCTTTCTTTATTGCCACCAAGGAAGTCCCCCCAGTGAAACCTGTCTATCTCTATCCACCATAAGTTACTTTCCATGAGGCCTGTACTCCTGTGTCCAATTCAATTGAAATCAGCCAGTGGGTTCAGAAGTTCCTGGTGGGGGGAGAACACGCCCATGCCCACAAACACAACATGCTCACATCAGCCTCATTTCCTTCAGAAACCAGCTAAAAACCACAGAAGTGTAAATTACTGCACGTGGTAAAAGGCCTTGGTGAAAGAGGCCCCGTGGTCCAGCCTGTGCGCTGAATCACGTTAGCATCAATGCAGATGAGCTGCGGAGACATCAGGGAGGGCAAGTCCAGGTCCCACAGACTCAGCAGTAAAGCTGTGGCCTTGGGGATTAAAGTTATGACAAAGGTTGTGAGGACTCCTGGACAAGCAGCCCACACATCTTTGGCCTTATTGGCGATTTATGCCAGTCTCAGTGCAATTTTTGCAAAGAGTTAATGAGAATTACCTTTTCTGACTGCAGAAACACTGTTAACACTTAAACATGCTGACCATTCCTTACTTGGGCCTTTTCTCAATGTTCCTGTCTGTCCTAAACAGAACCAAGGAAAAGTTGGTTTTACTGAAGCTGAACTTTGAAATCTTCATTACTTAAGTAGGTTTGATATTGGTTTACAGTCAGACAAAAAAAGAGTTCACAAATGTCCACTAATAATATTTGCTTTTCACTCTCCTCAAGCTGTAGTTGTGTCTCTTTTACAGCCTGTTTCTCTTTGGTGGTCTTAAACCCAGAAGACTCCTTCCAGAGCTCTGCTGCTGATGCCAGATGCCTGCAGTGAAATTCAAGGGTGGTAGGAATGGGCTCCAGCCATTATACAACCACAAAAATCTCCTGATGATTCAGAAATTTCATCTAAACAATAAAAAGCAGGGTACAGATAACAAAGAAGAAAAAAATAAGATGCAAGTGTGTCTCTCCTTTACATTTCATAGCCTACATCTGTTGTAACTGAAGATTTCATTAGTGCAGCTGTTGTCTTGCACTGTCTACTTTATACTTAGTTCTTCCTGTGAAAACATAATACACTAAATCTGGACTGACTGTATTAGATGCTCTGTTCTTAAGATATTTGGGTGGCTAGGGAGCGATGCTATCGCTTTATAGATCAGGCTATTATCTGTGTAGAGCTTTATAGGATATCTAGCAAAAAAGGGGTGGTGGTGGAAGGAAGTTACTTGAGTCAGCAGCTGTGGGAAAAAAGGAATAAAATATTGGAACATTTCTTTTTATATGCTTGGCAATAAAATTGAGACCAAAGGCCAAACTAGCAGCTGCTCATTCTCATTGAGATGTAGATATTTCTTGGGGGGATCCTGAGCCACATTTCCCCCCTGTGACAGCTACACTAATCCACTGATTTCAACAGAGGAGGCATCTGACCTTGTGACTTTTCATTAGTGATGGTACGGCCACAGAACTACAAGAATTGCTCCTCTAGAGCAGGAATCCTCCCCTGAGTGTCTCTGATGTGCACAACTTTGTTCCTCATGCCTGTGATACTAAGTCTGTCATTTTTAAGTCAGTTATAATAGAAACGGGAGACTTACTTAGTGTGAATCAGATCCACAGCTGCTCTGAGTCAGCAGTTTACCTAATTGAAGGTGTAGGTTTGCTACACAAACTAGTGGACCGAAGGTAACCAGCTCAAAGTTTTCTCTCCTTCCAGCTTTTTTTGTGTGCATCTGTTGACATGAAAGAAAGTCTTCATGGTGGGAAAGGGAAATCAGAGCACAGGAAAATTGTAGAAACTTTAAGCCGGTAACTGCCTGATGCTGGACAATACTGTATTTCACAGGTAGTCTTAGCGAAGGAGGCAGGTCTGATGATATGAATAATCAGCTTTTTCTAAATTAGGAGAATAACTTTGGTCTTTCTAGTCTTCTGCCACCTGTGCCCCTTTCTTTGATATTCCTGTTTCAGGTGTGGCTATTAGAACCTCTCCGGTTGCATTTTACAAGAAGAAATAACCCAGCTGAGTATGTGTCCCAGTGTCAGTTGTGAGCAAGGTGTCTTGTGAGACATTGCCATGACTGTTCACAGTTGGCAACAAATATTTAGACATACAGAGAAGCTGGTAACAGAGTGTTATAAACCTGCGGAGTTAGCTGTCATCTGACTGTGAATTTTAACCCGAAATTTAGGTCAAATGCAAGTGAATTGCCTACATCCTTTTTCTGGTTCTAGCCTTGGTCCCCCTGTTCCAATTGAATTGGTTGGTTGTGCTCCTTTGAAAAACCAAGCTGGTGACTGTTAAAAGGCCTGGAAATGTTTTGCCTATGCAGGAAAAAATATTCTGAATCCTAACTTTGAGCTTTGTGTACTGTGATCAAGAATGTTATCACATAATAATTCAGGGAAATTATCTCCACTCAAAGCATCTTCAAGTGACCACAGATATGTTCTATCACATTCTTTGGTACATCTTTAATGTGTTAGTGGACTTTTATATCCCATTCCATTTGTGCCTTTCCCCTTGGCCTGTCACGAGATTTTTTTGTTTCATCTTATTCTTCAGCTAGCAAACAAGGTTATAAGAACAAAATTTTTAAAACTATTTGCTGTTGGGAAGTAAGTTTTAATCAATCAAATGCCTTACATGTATAACAACTGTTTTAAAACAAACAAAAATTTATGGGGAAAAATCCACACACAAATAATGCTGGGCTTTAGTTTATGTTCCTTATTCAATTGAAAATACCACTGAAGTCATTCGGATTTTTGCTGAAGTGAGAACACACAATATCAAACTTTGATTCTTTCAAACATGGCTTTTTACTACATTGACAGGAACATGTCTTACTTTGATATTTAGATTCTGATGAAATAGTATCAACTGGCAGCAATGTAATTAAGGAAAAGAGTGAGTGAAATTCTCTACAGGCTTACCACAGGCTTTGGAGAAGGCTTATTTTTCTCAGGCACAGTAGCAATAAAAACTTCTCTACTCAGCTACATGAATATCATGATGTATGTCTACTGCTGTAAATGGAGTTCATTCACATCTACCCTGTGCCTTGCATAAGGTTCAAATGTCCTTGAAGAACTTACCAATCAGGCTCCTTTACTATCCCAATATATTTTTGACAAAAACAACATAAAAGTTACCACTTAAAGTGAATCTGATAAGTTTTCAGGCAGGTAGCCCTCTAATGGCATTATCTTCTGTGGGCTGTAGGGTGACATAAAGGAGAGAGAGCTCATGTCTGTTTTCCTTATCCTTAGAACCTCTGTGCTAATAAAAAAATTAGCTGAAAAAACCCAATCAATTAAAAAGAGGACAAGGCAGGAATTTTTGAAGGAAATATAATTTGGAAATGCTGATTTTTTTCCAAGCCAGAACAACTTCCAGGATAAAAGTCAATTTCAATCAGTTTCTGATTTTCATACTCAATTTTGAGCAAAACCAGCAAGAATTTACACTTTTGGCATTATTTAAATGAAAAATTTGGTTTTCCAGAGCTAAATGACTATTTGAGATGCAAACTCCTGTTAAAACAAAAAGTTAAAAGGTCAACATTGAAATATCATGTATTCTAAAGAAGTCCTTTGAATGAAGATTGTGGAGAGCCTTCACATTCATTCAGATCTAGACAGCAGCAAATAGAGAAACGGTGGTCTTATGTATCAATAGACAGCAAAAAGTTGTATCTTGCTGCCATAATTATTCCCATTTTACAGATGGGAAGATTGAGGCAAAAGAGGAGAAATTTTCTTTTTTTCCTAATGCCTAAAGAGGGTAGGAATCAAAAGGTATGTCAATAGGTTCATGCTATTTGTATTGTATCCTGACCACAGGAGAAGCAGTTCTGCATAACTGCTAAGAGAGAGGGTATATTTGCTTGGGCACAGCTCTTGGAGCACGTGCAGATGAGTTTGTATCTACTTGTCCAAGTGAAGGTAGCAGTATCCTGTAGAAGCTGCATTGTGACCCACAGGGTTAAAAAGATGTTGTCTTTTCCAACCTGGTGCTTGTATTTGGACTGTTGATAACTCTGGAATGGGCGTATTTGCTTGGAAGCAAAAATAGAGATGAGAGTTGCAACTTAACCTCTATTTGTCAAGACCACAGAATAATGTTGACTGCAGGGGGACTTTTGGAAGTCATCTGGTCTAACCTCTTGCTCAAAGCAGGTCAGCTTCAAAGTGGGATCCACTTCAGAGTTAGATCAGGTTGCTCAGGGGCCAGACAGCAGTTCACAGGGTTTGGATGATGTTTCGAGCAGATTTGTACTCCAGCTCTGTGTTCTGGGAGAGAAGCCATTTTACAAGTAATTTGGGTAATGTGGGCAGCAGAGTTTCACTGATGAAGAGTAAAAGTCTCACAAACTTTAGCATATGAACTGCTGAGATTAAGAGTGGAAGTCATCATCAGTCAGGCCAATATGTAATATCTATGCAAGCAGACAGCTGACAGAGCAGCACCAAATGCCACAATAAATGGCTGCCCGATAGCAACAGCTGGTTTACCAGGAGGAGAAGCAACACGGACAACATTGGCAGATGGTGCAACAAGCAGTGGCCCTGATGTAACCTGTGGTGATGCTGCCAGCAGCCTGGCCCAAGTGTTAACAACTGGATTAGTGAGTCTTTTAAAGATGAGGGCTACCAGGAGTATACTTTGTTCTCTCTGTGCAAATGGTGACGTTAGCTAAGTGACTCTCTGATGAGCTGGCCAATCTATCTGCCTGTTACTCGTCAGGCAGAGCCCTGACCACATAGCTGTGACATGATGCTGGAGCCCGGCACCATGCCAAGTGGTCATGAGCGGGACCAACCACCTCCTAGAGCCTCTCCTCATCTTTTCTCTAGTCCGCATGAAATTGTGCCCTCCTGTTCAGGCTGGCCATACTGAACTGATATGACCTAACCGAAGAGATGTTCTGACAATGATTCCAGGAAAGAGACAGATCCCTGGGGAAGCTGGTTGTATATAATGGCTTGTGACCTCTGGCTGTGGTTGAAGCTGAAATGTTGTAGCAGGGTGTGGGTTGCAGAGCTCATGCTTGTGGAACAATCTGCTCATGCAGTCTTGGCATGGGATGGGGATTTAGCACTGAAGCACCATGTTGAAACGATAACTGGCTCATGGGGAACTATGCAACGGTTGTGGCAGCATCTGGATTGCCTCAAGAAAAGTCACAGGAAGCTTGGGAGGGGGTGAGAAGATTTTTCATTTGCAGGCACTGTCATTGCCCCTGGTCGTGCCAGCCTCTATGGGGCCTGGCAGGCTTGTGCCTTTTGTGCTAATGGCAGCAGTAGCCTTGTGGCTACCTGACCAGCTGCCCCTTCTGCCAGCCTACCGCTTGCTGGAGTAGGGCAGGGAAGGCCAGCAGGGACTAGCAAGGAGCAGCTGCAGCCCAGAGCTGGGTCTAGGAATGGGAAGGCGATGAGGAAGCAATCCACCAGGAGTCCAGGATCTGGTTTTGTGTGTTGGTGTAGAGGGGGCATCTATTGCAAATAGCACTCTGCAACGAGTGCTGCTCTGGACATTGGGCCATGCCCCAATGTCTGTGGTGGAGCTGAAAAGGATGAGCTGAATATTTTTTTTTTAGAAATGTCCTAGAGGGATAGTTTAGTTTGCGGTGTTAATAATGTAGGAATTCAGAGACAATTGCTGGCAGAAGGGGAAGTGGATGTGGCCCAAAGCATTAGGAATTTCTCCTTGAGTAGAAAACTCACACTTTTAGGGATCTTGAGGCTGAAGTAAAATCTGCTAGGCAGTAAGGGATTGCAGGTACTGAACGCAAATAGGGTAATTATCTGTAGCCTCTGAAAAAGACCAATAGGACAAACTCTCAGGTATTAGAAGTAGGTTTGCAATTTTAGATAGTGTCTTGGTTAGGGTAATATTAATAGTAATCTGAAGTACCTGATCAGAGGGGCTGGTTGCTTACCTTCTCAGAGAGGAAGGCAGGGATAGATTTAGATGGGTAGGAAAGGATAGTATCATAGTGTTCAGAATTAAACTGGAAAACCCTTTGCATCTTATGGGAAATACAAAGCCACAGCAAGCCGTGTCTAGCAAGTACCGTGATCTGCTCATATAGCATTTGCTCTGCTGATAAGTAAGTACTGATATCAATGCGTTGATATATTTCAGCAATGCCAAGAGATGGGCCTGAAGGAGAACTGAAAGAAATTTAACATTACACTCACAGATGCTTGTATGAGTTTAATATGTTGTTGCAGGAATTGTGAACATTTTCCGGAGACTCACAGTAAATGTGTCACTGCTTAGCACAGGATAACCTGTACTGAGGAGTGAGAGCACTGGCAGAAATAATGCTGAAAATGTGTCAGTATTAGAGAAGGAGCTGTGAAGAGAGAAAGCAAAGGAAGTCGTGTTCTACCATATCATTTTTTGTTTCCTGGAGATGAGAAATAGTGTGTCTGGGCTACTGCATAGGAAGATGGAATCATGGCAACTGAATACAATGAAGCCTTGGAATACAATCGAACTGTGAGCATATTTCTTGTATAGGATAATGTCACACATTTCTTCCAGAGCTTCAGCCTTTTTAGAGCCCTCGTGTCAGCTTGTGAGGAAGGAGACAGGAAATGTCTAAAAAGCTGTTTGAATAGTTTAAGCTCCCTAGTGGCTCTCTGCCCTAGACAAGGATTTAATCTGTCATGTGGTGCATTGCCTGGAGGTAGGGGTAGTTGTGTCACACTGTTCGAGTGATTTCAGAGAATGACAAGCTGGATATGCATCCAGATATCCAGCTAAATATCTGGCTAAAGCTGAATGGGGCAATTCCCAGAAAGAGAGCATCTATGTTTCATTTGGGGAAAAAAATACACCCTACAACCTCCCGTCCCTGCCCCCCTCCACCCCTGAACACTGTCTGTATGGGAAACCTTCTAGTAAAATGACAGAGACCAAAACAGCTGTGAACTTCTCACCGGCCCTAGCATCTTCCTAGATGTAGAGCTGAACTTCTGTCTTACTCAAGAGAGCCCACAGCACAGAACATGGGATGCCAGTCTTGATGCCATCGGCTGTATTTGTACAACAGGTAAGAGGGAAAATAAACTCATGAAATGCTGAATGGTAAAGAAAAGAAATGCCAAAATTCTTGCCTTTCTTGGATCTGGCAGCATCTGCTACAAGGTTGGCAAAACCTAGTAAGGGTGAGACATCTTGTGAAGCATGAGATACTGTTCTTTGGTGGGATGGGATCATGTTTTCACAGGGTTATGTGAAGTATATCCTACATTTTTGATGTGAAATCTTTGGCTTCGAGCTATTTAGGTCACCAGGCAGATCTAGAAAAAATAGTGAAATGTGATCAGTGTCACTAGTTATGCCAGCAGATCATCCTGCTACAACGTGTCTTCCGTGGAAATGGCCTGGACATCTGTGATTGAAAGATAAACACTCAGTAGCCTTCAGCCTGGGAAAATGGCTGTTTTTAATCAGCATGTGCGCACACTTGAAATAAGTAAAAGAGTATGTAACAACTCTCACTTTGGAAAAACTCACCCATCTTCTCACCAGCCATGGGCAGGACACTTGCTGAGCAAAAATGAAATTAAATCTATTCAAAATTTCCATGTCATCCAGATTCAAATTACCAGGGAGGGATAATCTTTATAGTGTAGATGAAAAATAAATGATTAATGGGAACTTGGAAATGATTTATTTGGAAGGCTATGAGCCCAGCCCAGATTTTGATAGGAAGGAAAGTTAGGTTCTCAGCATGCAAGTGGGTGTGTAAAGGAAATAATCCTTTGAAAAATAGTCCTGGGACTTATACTAGAGACCAAAAGTTATTTCTGAAGTTGGGTCAGTCACTAGTAGCAACTCAGTTTCCAGGCTGGATGCCGGAATGGCCTGGATTCCCGGTTCTTAGTGGTGATCACAAGATAGGATCATACCAGGATTTCTTGTGAATTACGCAGAAACAGCAGAGTCTTTGCACTTGGGTGGTGGCCATCTGCAAGAACAGAGGCCAAGATGAGATGACATTATTTTGGGAATGCCCAAATCAGATACATCTAGAGCTGCTCTGCCAGAAGACTGCCAGAAGTAGGCCTCCTGGCCTAAGGACAGATCCAGCAGCTGTGTTGAGGCCCTGCCCTTTGAAAGAGACGTCTGGGATGTAAATGTAGAGGGGAGGGATTAAGGAGAATAGTCGTGCTATCCGGGGTATTGCTGTGTTGTCCAGAGTACTACAGAGTGGTGCCATGCTTTGCTCCTCCCATACTTACATCCTGTTTTGCAAGTGGAACCTCAGCTTCTCCTCGAGGCACCACTAAGAAACATGATGGTAAGGTCCTGCCAGGGTACTTTGAAGGAGAACTTAGGGAGAGAAGGTGGACTGTTCCAATGAGATTATTTTTTTTTGTGTAGGGTGCCGTTAAACAAATAAATCTCATTGCTTGCTCCATAACTGAAAAACAACCTCAGAAAAGGGTTTGTCAATGAGGGAAAGAAGAATCATTTGGAAGAGGGGAGAAAGGTCTAAGGAAGGTCCCCAACAAGGAAAAGAAGGTAGTCAGCTTGCTGAGATGGGAGGATATCTTTAGTTAGGGAAAGCTGAGTAAGGAAGTCCCTTTTTGCATGTCCAGTTTTGGCCATGCCTGTGTTTTCCTAGACCTTTTCCCTATGCCCTGTATAAATACAAATGGTCCTCATCTCAACTGGCGGTGATGTTATGTGCTGATCAGATGGCAGGTTAATGCACTGGAGAAGGTGAATTCAAGCACAGTGGTTTCTGGAGCTGAACCACGCCCAAAGTTCAAGTGATTTTGGTAACCTTTTGCTGGTTTTTTGGGGGTTTTTTTTTGTTTGTTGGGTTTTTTTTACGCATGAAATGCATATTCCAGTTGCAGGCTTCTGCAAAACCGTCAGAGTGTAGCTTATGCAGAAGGCAAGGTGGAGGTGGCCTTGACAAATACACAGTCTGCTGTGTAGAGATTCTGTCTGTGAATGGTTCTCGTTCACTGAGTTCTGCCTCACTTCGAGTCCCAATGAAAAAGGATCTGGTTATTTCCTCTAGGGATGGGCAGTATGAACTGACCAAATTTACCTGTGCTGCCCATTTGTACGGTCATTTTTTAACAAAGGAAGCCTTTACAAAGTGTGTTACAGGTCATTCAGGAAGGAAATCTGTGAGAAATATGGGATGACTACTCATGATGTTCAGGGCAGGAGAGCACAGGCAAGCAGCTTCTGCAACTGTTGGTAAATAACTGAAAAAGCATATTGTTTACTATAAAATAAATGAACAAATTACAAAGGCTGTGACCTGCATGCGTAGGAGTAACTTGGACTTTTTAAAGCCTCTTTGCAGAATTCAGTCTGACACTGTGGAAGCTGAACAAGTGTTAGAGGATCTAATGGAAACAGAGGAATTTCTTCAGTGTTGTCATAGTTAGCAATAGCGGAACTGGTTCTATCAGGGAGAAGGCTGTATGTGGGTGTGTAGCGAGTGTACCACTCTTACCACCTCTGCCATTTTTGCCTCTCTTCTTGCTGGCGCTCTGGAGCTGTCCAGCAGAAGTCACATAGGTGCTTTGTGGCAGTGTCTGGTAGGAGAACGACCCTCAAGCTGATCTCAGCCAGTGCACCCATGGTTGTTTTCGTGTTTCTTATGCACGGAGGAAGCCCCGGCATACTTCTGCTTAGACAATCATTTATCTTTCATGACAGCTGACAATAAGAGCTGAGCGACTTTCCTAGAATTTCCATCTTGAAGAAATCCTGACAAGCTGATGTTTGTTTCAGTTCCAAATCTGAATGAAAAGACAATATAATGGAAGTTTTTTGTGGGTTGAAAAGCTCAGAGGAGTTTTCATGAGAAATAACTATTTGACAGAGTGAAGCAGTTTAGTCAAAAACAGTCTGTCCTTCCACATGCTTCGAACAAGTCATGGAGAACTGTGGTTTCAGGGCTGTTAACTTATTATTTTGCTTTTCAAGTCATGGTCTTGATTTGGTTGATGTATTTTTTCATGTCTGTCATTTTCACCTTTGACCTTATCTCTGGACAGAAGTGTTGTTGGTGTGCAATTTTATTATCATGAGCTCTGCACAAATCAAGACTTGCTACTTTATTGACAATACAAAATGTGTTCTTAAACACATGAAATGAAAGTAGACTGAGAGTGCTTTTGACTTTTCCTTCTGATGTTATAAAACGAATGAATGCAATTCATCCTGCAGCTTTGTACTTGAACAATAAGTGAGGTCAGAAAAGACAATTCAGACTGAATATTTCCCCATCAGAAAATGGGATTTAGTTAAAATAGAAATAAACCTCTGCATCTGTTTTGTGGTGTTGTTCCATGGGACCCATAGTTCCAAGCCTCTCCTGGTTTATTCTCTCCCCCAGGACCTGGATGGTATCTGCATTACACTGCAGGATCTGCTCTGATACTGCACTGTTTTATGAGTGATGAAGTCTGGCAAAACCCCCCAGGTTTTAGGGATGTAGATGCTGTAGGACACCAAGAACTACTCACCTTCGGCCATAGAAGGTATTCATTTTTTCACTGAGATGGATGTTGACATCCAAAAAAGTATTTGGGTGTGATTTTTTTTCCTGATGAAAATTCTGTGGCAATCAAGTCTTTCCTGCATAATAATAATAATAATAATAATAATAATAATAATAATAATAATAATAATAATTCAATTACTGCTTATTTTTCAATGGGAAAAATAATTCATTGCATTTTTTTCTAATTTGTTACTATTTGGATTGCAGTCACACTTACAGGTCCCATCTGTGTTTGGGACTCATTTCCCTGGGCACTATGCATCCTCTCAGTAAGAACCAAATGAAAAAGCAAAGTTTGGGAGTGACTGAACACATAGGCCTTTTACATTCCCTTCCTGAAAAGAATCTATAAGAGCAGGATTCAGAGTTACTATAGAGATAACAGAAACTGAGGCATTTGCACCAGGTGTTCTACAATCTTAGGTAAAATAAATTGTATTTATTTAAAATAAACTGGTTTCAATGACATTTTCTCCTTTCTCAAATCTTCACTCTGGACTGGAAGTTTCTCCCATCCAGCTGATGACATTGGTCTTTGACCATCCAAATCACCCCAACTGCTGCATGCTCCTGCTAATGTCTCTCTCTTCAGATATGCCAAGGTAGGGCAGTTTCTTTACCTCGCTCACAGTGAGGAATCCCAGAGCACTAGAAATTCTTCAGTGGAAGAAAACAGCAGGGTCTAGTCAAGCAATTGACTGGTTTCCTTTCTGGGTTACTTGTGTCAGGGACAGATTGATCTTAAGAACTCGGAAAGGATGCTGTGATGTACCTGAAAGGGAAGGGTGAAAAGATTTTTTGGGTTTAGGAAAGAACACTAAAACCTCTACATGCTAAGCTACACTTTATCAAGCCTTGAAACCGTACAGAGCTTACCCTTTACTCCTCATTACACATGATCCTGGCCTGTTTTCTGTATGGAGATGATGAAACCATTGGTACTGGGCAAGATGCTGGAGATAACGTGCCTCCTTCTCTTGAGCTTCCTTTATTCTAGTATGTTTGCAGTCTTGGCTCAGTATTTAACCTATTTAGAAAGTGGTTATGTAGCTTTGAAATGTGATTGGGTGATATTGCTAATTTTATGTGTGCTTGAAGCGCGAGAGGGAAATAATTGGCTGCTCTGTTATGTCTTGAGGCATTGGAAATGAAATCGCTTTGACTTCTGCCTAAAATAGCTCAGACCTGGTTTCCCAATACGCTGATAAAACATCAAAATACCTCTGTTAAAATCAGTATTTCAGAACGCTCAAATGAAGGCAACCTGTGGGCAATCAGTTTTAAGTATATAAGGTATGAGCAATTCCTGAAGGAAAATAAGTCTTTAGTGAAACTTAAATATCATAGTACTCCTTATTCTGCACTGTTATCAAATTCTTCTCAGTTGTGGTTTCTGCGGAAGGCTGATTTTCTCCATCCCCTGCTCCAAGAAGTTACTATTTTCATTCACCCTAAGAAAATAAACTTAATGGAAGTATATATAAACATTTGCTTCAAGCTACTCCAGTAGAATCCAATCCAATATGTACAGAAGTCTTTCTAGTGACTGCAGTTTGATCATTTGCATTCAGTCCTGTAGTGAATGGCAGTTTAGTTTAAAAAAAAAGAATAGGAAGAAGGTTTTGGTGAAAAACAACATTTGGTATTTGTGAAATGAATCCAAGTGTAGCTGGTTTTCTGTTGGGTTACACAGTTGTGTTTTGTGTTGTACTTTTAGCAGTTCAAACGTGTTCAGAAATATTGATCTGCATTGAATCCAGTTTGATCTTTAGCTCCAGATCCTTGTTACTTACATACCTATGTAAATTCTTCACAAGAATGATTTAACCTACTTGATTCCTAGCAAATTATTGCTTCCTCTGACTGTATCAGGTACTTGCTGTTTTGCAAGCGCATATGCAAAGGCATCCGAACAAAACCATATAATAAAAGCAATCCTGAAGAGTCCTAGTTAAGTCTGCTGGGTTCAGAGGGCACAATTCTTCCCTCACTGACACTGTGTAAGTCAGGTCCACATGGTGTGATACTGATTTTGAATGAGTGTAATAAAAAGCCAGATCAGACTCCTCAGCTGTGAAAGGAATGGCTTTACACGTCATGGTCATATTTTGGTTTGCTTGTGACATGAATACAGAACCGTACACCAATGTGTAACTTAATCAATACTTCTGAATTTCTATGACATAAATGTGCAATTACTTGAACGCGGCACCAAGAGAAGCAGACCACATCAGAAGCTGAGTCATTAGAAATATCAGCAAACGCACTTATCCTCCACCTCAGGATAAACAAATCCCACGTGTCACCATGGGATGAGATAGCTTAGCCTCTTATTTCACGCTCTTAAGCTGGAGCCTGAGCAGGACTGTGTGCTGCAACTTGTCACCTTCTGTAGGCAGGGGAGCGCCAAAGTGACCCTTGGAGTGACAAGCTCTTTCAGTTGTGGTTGGTGTGCAGATCGTCAGTTCAGCGAAGTCCAAGGAGCTACAAAGTACACCATATGTAGGACTGGTCCCATTAGAGTAGACATCTAATTTCTCTTCCTGCCTTCACATTAATCTCATAGGGCTGCTTCTCTACATGTCAAATGTTTTGATTTGGATCTCCTTCTTTGCCAGTCAAACCAAGACTATACAAACTCCGTGTCTGGGCAGGTTTTCTCTTGATGATGTGTCATGCAGCATGTCCCTTTGCTCTAGCCAAGCTCAGATCATATGTCAATCAGAGGAAGTTAAAAAAAAATATGTGGTTGAACCACAAAACCAATTTCCAAGACAGAAAATCAAAAATAGAGATGTTGCAGAATGGGATGCCAAAATATCCTGGCCATCTGGGAAGAGGCTGTTGGGCAAATTAAATAAAAATTTTCTGTGGAGATGTAACAAATGGCAAGTGTGTTGCAAAGCCTGCAAAAGCCTCTGTAGTCCTTGATTTGGGTGAGTGATGGACTGGACTTTGAGTGGCTGTTTGATATCCTAATTATTTATAGAAAAGGTAGCATTATTATTTCCCAATGACCTTTGCTCAACTGTTGCTTTTTAGTTGTGCTAATTGTCACCACTCACATAGGAGTTATTTGTGTAGAGTGAAAGCACTAATACACAGGAAACTGAAAGTGTCTGGTATATATGTTTCCCTTTACCCTCCCTGCTGCACGTGTAGAAGAAAACAGCATTTAACTCTGGCATTAGCTGACAGTAGTGAGCTATTGCTGCCTGTATGGCTGAGTCCTAAAGCTTGGTCCACTGTCAAGATGATGTGACATATATTCACTGCAATGTCCCAGTATCCAGAGAACTACTCAAAACAAAACAGTCAGCAATTCAAAAGGAAGTTTCATTGCTCTTTTTTTCTCTGCTGACTACCAGAAGTGTAAGATGCCATTTTTCATGGCTTAGCCTTGGGCATTAGGTGTGACAATTTGTTTAATAGCACTGTTTTTCAAGAAGGCACAGTCTAAGGAAAATGATCCTTTGGTATAAATTGACATAATTTAACTGATTTTGCTAGTGAGAGAATCATTTGTATAAAGTGAGCATCATACTTACAGTCTGTATCCCCAAAGATCACAAGTGCGTGCCAAACCGCCTGAGCCTTTTGTGCTCATATTCCATGCAGAGGTCTGAACACGGCAGCGTAACTAGGCTGGTTTAAGAGGACATTACGTTCAGAGATGTGGACGTACCTGAGTAGACTCAGGCACATCTGTGGATTGACCAAAGTATCCCAAGATTACTGAGCAAGGAAAGACTGTAGAAGTCTGTCTGCTGGACCCCCAGTTTATAAAGAACTATCTGACAGTTTGGTTCAGTTATATGTCTTTGCTAAAGGAGAAATGGACCTGAAAATTATGTCATGCTGAGACTTACTTCTTTCTTCTCCTTCCACCTGGAGCCTTGGAGTGGGTGATATAAAAATGTTGTGCCAGCTCTGCTCTGGATCCCTGTACTGGATATACAAAGTCTTTTGCTATCTCTTCTGGGTGAAAATGACCCAAGAGACTAAGCTCATGTATCTAAGGGAGACCTTCCCCCTGCACACACAATTCCAAAGCGCTACTTTTTTCTTTAGCATTCAGGACAACTGAGAGGGAAGGGGAAGGGTGTTATTTCTGACCAAGAGGAACACAGCTCTCAGCAGTATTGTTTTTTTCATCAGAAGAAGCCCAGAGTAGGAGCACCAAGTTAAAGGAAACAATGGGAGTGTAAACGTCATTTAAACATATACATCTGCAAGCCATTCTCTCCTGAATGCTTGGAAAGTTTACTGTCTAAATATTACTTTTTCTTACTCTTTGCCTGCTCTGTCTAGCTCTGATTGTTCTCAGCCTCGGGACAGAAGGTGGGTGCGGTGCACAATACCATGCAGCGCACCATCGCTGCAGAAGTCTTTAAAGGCCAGATATCGCTCTGTGCAGAGCAGTTGAAAAGCTCTGCCATTAAACAGGCAGGTGGAAGCCTCGGCAAGGAGCCCAACGCAGGAACTAAACCATTGCATGCTTGGCCCCATTAAAGTACCTTTCAGTTTGGAAATGAGAAAAATGCCTTAGGCAGACCATTCTCAAAATAGCGTTGCGGACACAAAGCCAATATAAACATTAGAAGCTCTTAAAGTGCATTTGTTTGAATCATGGGTTTGAATTGACTCCTTCACCACTGACAGACAGTGCATATATCTCACTAGTAGCTCTCTGGAGAGTTCTCAGCTGTTTGCACGGAGAGACAGAGACTGTTCTTTGGGGAGGTTTCTGTAACATGGCTGTTTCTAGAAGGTAAAAGGTCAAAAGCAAAGTTCTAGAAACCTAGCAAATAAAATATTACGATAGCCCTGCCCATCATCTGTGTTGACAGAATTCTCCTGGAGTTATTAGTGTTATTTATTTGTTTTTACAACAGCAGCACTAATTTATTTTTATTAGAAGCCCCAGCTTGGTGTTCCGTTGTTAAAATTGGTGGAGGGTCATGTCATAATAGGCAGGTCCTCTCGGAAATATTAATGCTTTATTCTGAGCAGCAAAACAGTGTATCGGAGGTAAGAGGGATTCTTCTTCTTCCTATTCTACAATTGGAAAATGGTGGCATGCAAAATTTCACAAGTTGGCCAAGGCCACCCACAGTCCAGAAACTGTAAGCTGGGGACTGTAAATCTATCAGCTTTAATGAGGTGTCTGGCTAGAGAGAGTCTCATATGAGTCCAGTTTAAAAATTAAAGAGAAAAAGCACTGAAAACATACTATAGCCAGCATATTGCGTGCGTGGTCAGTACTGCTGAAGGCAGTGCAACATGTCTCCATGTACTCAGAGTGCACATATGTGTACACTCACCTTGGTCTAGGCTGAGGCAGAAAGGTGGAAGATTTCAACAGAGAAAACAAAGCTTGCTGAAAATGCAGACCATACAGTTCTGAAACTACAGTTTGCCTCCTTTCTCAAAAATGAAGCAGTTATAACCCCTTTTGCTACCCTGAGTAGCATTTCTGACATGTCCCTCCACCAGTGCAATAACAATGAACGTAGGCTGCTTTTTCGGGACATGACGGATCTTCATATTGTAAATCAGCATAGAGTTCCTTGACCCACCGAGTTAGGTGTTTCCCCTCACACCTGCACCAATGCAGGTGCTCGCAATTAGCTGAATGATGTTTCCTGACTTTCACCAGGAGATCAAATACAAAGTGCAATGAGAGGGAAAATAGTCTAGCATATGGTGGTAGAGGGGGCAAAAGGAGTGGAAATGAAAATGATTTCCATTCCGAAGCAAAGAACTTAAAAAAATTAGTTCATGAACTCTTAATGGCTGGATATTTCCTGTCCTCCCTCACTCCATATTTTCTGAAATATGAAGATAGGATGTTCCAGATGGAACCAAGTTGCCAGGACGACGGAAGGTTGTTTGTGCAAACTGAAAACCTTAAATGTTTTCCTTTCTTGGGTTTGGGAAGATGGTATTCACGGGTAGCATTTGCGTTGCTATGACCCCTTAAAGGCCTAGGTTTCAAAAGTCACGCAGATAATCACTGATGTTGTCCTGCTTTAGCCACTGATCAGCTAGTTTGAGCTACTGCTTGGGGAAAAGCAGCAAACTGAATAGGAGAAAGTCTGTTCTCACCCAGGAAGAGGGCAGAATGCTATAGAGAGGAACTGCATTACTGAAGATAAAGGAAGCCTAATTTCTTCTGTCACCTTTCATCATTCTCCACTTCTTTAATGGCAGCATGAATTAATGATGTTAGGGTAAAGATATTATCACAGATTTCCCAACACATGATTCTAATGCTGTAAGGCTGATAAGGGATCTGAAGGGAAAACAAGGAACTCTTCTAAGGATGAGCCTGATTTATTGCCAAGTGAAGTCAAGGAAAAGACTTCCATCAGTTCCAGTTAGGCTTGTTTTTGAGTGTCATAATTAAACATACATTACAGTTCTGCCTTCCTGTTTTACCTTCCAGCAGAAAATAATCCTTTAAAGTTGCAACAATTCCGTTTACTGCTGGTGCTGTTGTTGTCGAGTGGGATAGGAAGCGCAGGCTTGGAGTTTGAGTACATCTGGCTACTTGATGTTATCTGACCGGGAAGAGACTTTAGGGCAGCCTGCCATGACCTTGCCACTCAGCTTGACTGTGCAAGAACCCTGTGAATGATGAACCCTTCCCTCCATAGCGCACAGTTACATTCCCCATTTGTGCGATCTGAATGCAGGTGTCCCCTGCGCATTAGCAGAGCATCTTGTCACCAGGTACATGTTTGATCATGGACCAAAGCACCTGCTTGTACCTATGGCTGGACAGCTTTCATCTGCGCGCAGGGGGGTGCCACTGAACCTCCTAGAAAGAGGCAGAATAGCTTGAACAATTCCTCGCTGTCAACATCTTGGGGGCCCTCAGGATATAGCACTACAGAAGAGAAGCAGGCTGGGTGAGCTGCACTGGCAGCCCAGGCCAGGCCTGTGGCACACAGACTAGCCACCTCTGACACAACCTACCAAAACCCTTCATACAATGAATAGGGAATACGTTGTTTCTCCATCTTGTCTGTATATGCTATATTAACAATTCACATTGCAAGGAAAGGAAGATACTCCTTTAATTAGGTGCTAAAACAAGCTACTTCAGGCCAGTCCCATGCAATTGAAAACACTTTGTTCATCACTATCTAATTTTCCCTGAACTGTTCATCGTGTTTGTTCTTGATTCTTTGCAGTTGTTAAATAAAGGAACTCCTTCAATTTCAAATAAAGAGCATCCTAAAAATAACTTTGATCCTTGTGAATCAGAAGACTGCCTAAAATATACCCAAATAGACTTTTTTTTTTTTTCTTATTGGATTATGTTAGTAAAATCTGAAAATAAATCCCCTGTAGTCACTGGTAGGACATGGGAGGTGTTTGCACCTTTTAAGGTGTGGCCAGCCCTGCTCAATTGGCCACACCTGCACCACATTTTTAGCAAGGAAGGGGCTGAGTTTGTAGGGGAAAGCTGGTTTGCAAATAGCATGTTTGTGCTGCTTTTATGGAGAGCTGTAAGATGAGGAAAGGCTGGGCTGGGAATAGACTACTCTATGAAGGGTGAGCTGTAGTAGTTCTGAGCTTGGGGTAGAGCTCTTTTTATAGGGTGAGGATGTTAGCTGAGGAATACTGCCTGGATGAAAGCTGTTGCTGTGAAGGTGCCTCCTGAGGAAGAGGAAATTGTGTGGGGAAGCAGCAAGGAATGGAGTTCAGCTGCTCTGCACAATGTTTCCTGAAATCTGAGAATTTTTCCCCCTTGGAAAAGGAGAGACTACTGAGGGCACTGCTGAGAGCAAGGAGTAAGAATGAAAGACTTGGCAGTGTGGTTGCAGCCCTGGTCCTCCAGTGAGTCTGGTGGCAGAGGAATGAGGCCTGGCAAGTTTGCTGCATTGTCTGGTGCAGCTGAAAGGCAGCAGCAAAGAGTAAAACTGAACCCTGCTGAATTGGGCTGGGTGAGAGATCCAAGGTTGCTTTTTCCTCAAGAAAACCCTCCTTTGAAGGTCTGGGGACTTGATTAACTCACTTGCTGTTACCTGTCTACAAATGGCTGGCAGATGAGATCTACTTCAGACACACGCAGCTTGTGGAAGCTGTGCAGCGTTAGTAGGTGCTTCAGAATGGTAAGTGTGCCCTACGGGACCTGTGTTGGGTCTTAAAGCGCAAATGTGTTTGAGAGGCTTGTTTGGGGTATCACAGTCTATAAAACCCTTGGCAGAGATGATGGATGCTGGATGGCATTATTTTATGTATGTGCACACAAGAAGGTACATGCCAACCTACTGCAGAGCTGTGGTGAGCCTGCCAACTTGCTTTGCATGGCTGTGTGTGCCCTCTGTCTGTAGCTCACCAATGTGCATCCTCTGCAGCTGAGGAGGAAAAAAAAAATCAGGTTGACTCTTGTGATGCAGTCTGATATTTGAGCCTTTTGTTAAACTGATGGCATGTTGTTGGGGTAATGTCTGTGAAGTTAAAGCTTTTGTCAGAACAAGCAGTGATGCTTTGATTTAAGTACAAGGAGGATGTTGTAAACCCTGGGGTATTGCAGGTTCAGGGAAAGGGTGACATCACTTAGACATGCTTTTTAAGCAGGTTCACCATAATCTGCAGACATTTATTGGTCCAGATGAGATTGCAAGTAGCTAACGTCTGACCTTCACTTCTTTTGCACTTTGAAGAATTAAGGCAGATGTTGATACATACTGTTGTTATTGACGGGAAGGAATGGCTTGAAATCTTTTGTTCTAGGATGTAAAACTTCATTTTTCTTTTGTTACTAAGACTAGTTAAGATACACTTAACTCCTGGAGCATCAACCATGGCTTGTCATCATCACATGCAAAGTGATGGACAATGGGTTGCTATTCCACAGAAAAGTCTGAAGCTTGTATAAAACTCTTAGGTGGCTTTCCAACTGCTTGTGCCTGAACTGATTTATGGGGAAGGGGTAGGGGTGCCGGTGCTTAGGTTTTTGCTAGAAAATCACTGTGAAACACCACCCTTACTGATGTAAAGGAGGTCTTCCTTGCCCAAGCCAGTTGTAGATCCAGACCGTGCTGGGCTGATGTGTGTTATGTTTGCAGCAGACTACTTGGTGTACGTGATTTGCCTTGAATAGTCCCTTCTCTGTGATCGTTTGAGTAATCAAACTAGTGATGGTGGTGGTTATAGCACTGATGAACTTAATAGCCTTCCCTGTCTCTCTGCTTGGGGAGGCATGCAGAATACTTCCCTGTGTTTCACATACTGAGCTGAGGATGCGTCTCCCACACCTGATTTTTGTTGCAACTCTGTAATATGCTGCGAAATTTAGTTTTGGCTGCTGCTTCATAAATATCCTTCCTTTCATCATAAGGATGAGGGGTGGGAGTTTGAGGAAACCAGAAGAGGCATTTTAAAGCTACAGGATCTTCCTTCTCTTCGTTCCACTTAATTGATGCTGGCTACTGGTATTTAGCCATCCCTCCCAACTAATGGGGCACACAGAGTGATGACGGACACAGTCCAAGGAGTGTTAGTAATTATGTTGTGCAATCGAATGTCCAGGAGAGTGAAAATATGAGTGATGTTTTGCCTGCTCTATGCGATGCCTGATGCAATTAATCCCTCCTTTTTGAAACAGACTGCAGTTTGGGCAGGACGGGGGGGTAGAAGTTCTTCATCAAACCCAGCACTTTTTGAAGTTAGTCTGTTCCGTCATGTATCAGCAGGGATGCTGAAGAATGTGTGCGTGGTCCAGAAACTGGCTTATTATCTGAAGTGTATCGCTTACTGGCTTGTCTGGAGTTCTGTAGTGACCAGTATTTCTCAGGGGATATTTTGTTTTCGCTTTCATTCACAATAATGTTGTGGTTTGTTAAGATTGGGTCCTGCAAAACTCTGATTGGAGCAGATCACTTCTGCCTGGAGACCACTGAATCTACTTGAAGAGAGAGCAGGGTTGAGCAGGTAACAACATCTCAGCAGCAGTCGGAGAACCTGCCTCTCAAGGAGAGGCAGGGAAACCACTGCTTGGCAGTAGCCAGCTGAAATTAAGAGAGCAGAATTGAAAGACCTTCCCAGGGGCCTGGGCAGAACTTGTAAAACCTGTTCTAGAGGGGAAGGGGGTAGGAGGAAAGGTTGGTGTACAAATGTCTTGATCTTGCATGGCAGCTCTGTATAGGAGATGATCTATGAGACAGACTGGATGGATCAGGGTCCAATTTCAGGCTATCTTGTAGCTGTTGCCCACCTCTTGCTGTGTCCCTCTAGAGCGGTGGTGCTGTATCCCAAGACATGCAGTCTGTTAGGAAGTTCTGAATCCTTCACTGAAAAATGTATATACACATACCGTCTCATTTTATGCTTTTTCTAACCAATGTTTTGGCTCAAGTGGTGAATGGTGTGGTAGGAACCTGTCCTTTCCCCCCTTCCTATCGGCTCCAGAAGCTGAGGGAAGCCTCTGCAAAGAATTTCTTCATCAAATATTTTTTTCTGAGTCTCAGCAGAACAGCAATAAGAAACAGGAATGGTGGGCAGTAGTAAATGCCCACCATTTAATGTGCACACTGTAATGGAGGAATAATGTTGTTTGACACTTGCAACTTAAATAGAATGATTTTTCTAACCTCATGACTTAAATTTTGTGGAATTTCTGTCCTTGGAAATGTTCAAGGCTCAACTAGACAAGTCCCTGAGCAACCTGGTCTAATTACATCTGCTCTGAACTGGAGATTGGAGTAGATGACTTCCAGAGGTCCCTTCCTACTTAAATTATTCTGTGATCTTAATAAGAGTATCCCATACATTGGTACCTTTCTCTCTGTGTGGTGTGTGATATATGTTACACCATTTTGGCAGGGATTTTCTGATTCATTGAAGTCATTCACACTGAAATAATCCTTGAAAAGATTAATAAATGTTATACCACACAATATCATCTTACCGTGTGTGCTACTCTTCATATCAATGCTTGGCTGAATTCATGGCTGCTGTAAATCGCTTTAGCTATGTGGATAATTAGTTGCAACACTTTCACTTAATTTCTTTTATATATTCACATCTGAAACTTGGTTTTCTTAGTACTGTGTGTCCGATGTGCGGCGCTTAAAAGGAGATTAATGTTGGGGGGCTAAAGTTATCTATTAGCTGTTAAATTCATAATGGGACTTCTTTCTAACTTGGGCTAAGGCTCCTCAGGGGTGGCCAAGTAAAAGTCATGATTGCTTCTAATCTTTTCCTTATTGCTACTATGATTTAAAGGATCCTCTGTGTATATGAGAACTGGGCCCTAGGATGCTTTCATCTTAAGATAAGGGTCCAAAGCACTTATTTAATGTTAACCGCTTTCAAGCTGGTGAAATGTCACTGATTTTTATTGGCAGAGAATTTGGCCTATTCTGCAGTGTTTGAGGGTTGACAGATTGAAGATCCAACCTCTGCCAGTTGGCTAGGAGGGAACACCAAGCCTTGGATGTACATAATCTTGTGGGAACAGTCTACTTCTGGAAATCAGGAAATATTTCCTTAAACTGCTGATTGCTGGGAGGCTATACCACAGGAAGGATAATTCACTTGCTTTGTTTCTGTTCCTAAACAGCTGTTTCCTGGACATGGCTGGCAACAGGGTACTGAACTAGAAGGACCTCTGATTTAACTCATTATGGTTGCTGTTATTTCTCTGTAAAGTAGTAGCTGGTTGGAGCTACGCCTAATAATGGTTGGTAAAGGAGGACCCAGACAAATGATACAGCTGGGGATTAAGGGAGGTTGCATTGATGAAGAGTGATGGAGGTGGTCATACTTGACTGTTGAAATGAGGCTTAATTGCTGCTGTTCAACAAATACTGCTGCTGTTCAACGCATGTTGCTGGCTAAAAATCTCCCTTGATTTTAAGGTCTTAATCATATTGCCCTGACAATCAGCAAAATGGCCATAGTACGTGGACCACAAGATGTCAACGAGACACACCCACTGTCCACATTTGGCAGCTTTTTTTAAAAAGTGAAATAACAAGCTCCAAGAGAGCCAAACCAAACCTAAAATGAAGACAAAACCAGAAGGACCATCCAGATGGGTGTGACACTGTATCTATTATTTGAAACAGACCTTTTTTTCAACAGGTCTCATGACACACTTGTCCCAAACTGGAATCCAAGTCATCAGGTTTATGGTAACAAATGATTCAAAGTGAGCAACTCCCTCCCCTTCTGTATGTTCAGGTTTCTTTAGATTTCTATTGTGAGACGGAGGAAGGAAGGAAGACATCTGTGGTCGTCTAACCTCAAACCTCTGATGCGGAATTCCATTACTGGTGATGGATAGTGTGTTGTGGGTATACTAACTGCAAAATATATTGATCAGGTTGATGCATGCCTTAATTCAGGGTTGTCTCAGACATACTTGGGGCACCCAGGTCACTCTTCTAAAGGACTTAATGGAGGCTTTCAAAGCATGAAAAATCTCATTGTGTCCCAAAATATAAGGACTAAGATGATCAGGGAGCCCTCTGAAAATGTAACTGATGTTACTGAACACTCTCTATTTATTTTTTCACCTATTGTATGACTATGAAGATGTATAGGCAGTTAATTCTTTATAACCTTCCTTTTAGTGCACGATTACTTATGTAGAACTGATCATTTTAAATTAAACATTCTTGTTATTTATTGAATATTTAAAGACACTTTTATGAAGTATTCCAGAGTAGAAATCAATAGTTTAGTTGACCATAAACAAAACTTGTTAGATGTTATAAATGGAGGAACTCTTAAGTTTTTCATCTGTATTGAAATATTAGCTAGAACAAAAATATCTGCTTAACTTTTTTAGTTCAGTCTGACTCTTGTAGTACTTTATCTGGCTTTCCAAATCTGCTGCGGTCAATTAAGGTTCACAGCACTTGCTTATTTTGAGTGAAGTTTTGGAGCGTGTGGGTTATTAGAATGCGTGGGTTTTTCCTCTCTAATATATTGGTGTCTTGGAAGCTACTACTGTGTGCTTTCCACCTTCGGTCATAGAGATCAGAGTGGGTAAGCAAAACTTTCCATCTGTTTATGACATGTGGTCAAAGTTGCATTTCAGCATGCGCTAAACAGATCTTATTCTGTTTAAGTTGGTTGACATTCAGGGATGGAAATGAAATTATAAAAATGATCCCTTATATATGTTAAAGGTGCTCTCTTCTGCAATAACTTGAGAAAGCATGCTAATATTTGCTTTAATGCATAGCATATTATTAATGACAGCTCATCTGAAAATCCTCTTCTATCTGAAGGAGGATAGAGGCTATTTAGTCTAAGCGCATACTCAGGACTAATACGTAAGCAAGGCACTTTAACTGTTTTTACACATTGAAGACTGGGCAAAATTTGAATCTCGGATCAGCAAAACAGGTTGTGGGTGTTTTCCTCTGCAGAGGAAAATTTCAAATTTCTGTTTTGCAAAGTGCTTCCCTGCAAAGTCTTACCCTATTTCACAATTATACCATTGAATCTCAAATTCTGTTTCTCCAGTACCATTTCTTCCTATATTAAATAACTATTGTATTTGTGATTTATAGATGTCCCAAAAAAAAGTGCTAGGAGTGTGGGGGGGGTACTTTTATAGCAAACTACTCCCTAAAATATGGCTTCATGGGTTTAAAAATATATTGCAGAAGTGCCTGTGAGACTGTATCGTGGTCTAGGATCACTTCTGTTAGGTGTCATGTAAATACAGTTCTAAATAGTGATCTGAGTGGAACATTCTCCATGGAAGGATGTGGTTTTATTCTTGCCTTTTAAATTTTTCTACTAGGTCTTTTTGTCTCTTAAAATCACCACTAATAACCTAGCTCTTTGCCCATGTACATTACTGGAGACATCTTGGTTCTTAAGGAATTCACCCTACCTTCTGCCTGCATAAAAAAAAAAAGAAACTGTTTAATAAATAATATCAGTGGCTTTTAGTTGTTTAGCATGAGGTTGTGAGGGTTTGGGGGGAGGGGGTTCTACTAGTCTCTGGGACCTTTATTTATTTGTTTGGGGGTTTTGGGGTTTGGTTTGGGTTTTTTTTGGTCCTAGCAATATTCACATCTTATTTCTCTTCCTATTTTATCTTCCTTTTCCTGCTTTGCTCCTTAAGGAAACCAGGGACAGTTATCCTTCAAAGGGAGAAGAAATGCACTCCTCAACCTTGTTTCCCTTTCTATCTCCTCAAGTGAAAAAGACACTAGAAAAGGCTAGAAACAGACAAAATCTTTTAGATTTGACCATCCTTCTCTCTGGGAAAGTTGGAGGGAGAACAAGAATTCTGAGAAGATATGATTGAAAACTGAGACATCTAAACAACTTTCTAATATTTGTAGTCTTTTTGCTCTCTTGCAGCACAGGTTATACTGTCTGAGTATGTATATAGGGTGACTTAGTCACAACCCACTTACATTATGGAAACAGCTTTATTTAAAATGATGACAGTGCAGTACTTCCAGTGGCGTACCCCCTTCTTAGTGGGTTTTCAGAGTCCGACTATCTTTCAGGTATCATATGGTGTCCTTGGGCATAGAAATTAAGAAAATTTCCCTCATTGGCAGCAAGGCTTCCTGTGTTTTATAGATGAAGGAATGATCAGTTGGAGTGGCAGGGTGTAAGAGCAAATATAGATTGGAAGCCATCTTGGCTAGCTCAGAAAAGGGTCACAAGTTCTCAACAATATATAGCAGGTCAGTAAATGGACTGTGATGGGATAAACCAACAGTGATGGCTTTATTTTTACACGATTGGCAAAATTTTAGGAAAGCTGAAAGAAATGTCTTTTTAATAGTGGAAAGAGTGGTTTTTCTTTTGCATTCATTACCTTTGGTGGATGAGTATGTATTTCCTTAGGAAGATGCTCTGTGTTTGCAGACTAGCATGTTTGCCAACTACTTCTCCAATTACAAGAGTAAATATTTGTTTTTGATTGAAAGTCCAGTAAATATTTGTGTATAACCCATATAAATGGCTAGAGGCATTTTACAGCTACAGCTGAGCAGACACAGCCCTGCACTGGCCTTTCCAGAAAGTTTTCCTCTTTTTCTAAGAATTAAGTCATACAGTTTTCTGGGATAGAACCAGAAATAGCTGCCATGTTCTTCACCTTCCAGGGAACTGGAGATAGGGGCAACGAAAAAACACATGAATAAAGATGATCCCCAAATGTTCAAACTTGTCTGAACTTTAATATTGAGAGGAGAAGTCCTGATCCAAGTCTCTGCACCCTTGGCCCATCTCTAATTGTAAAGGTGGTTTGCACAGTACAGCTTTAAAATGTTGGGTGTTTTTTTATGGGGAAGCAAAGCAGCAGGACAGAGAGGTGGTTATTTATGATGCCCTCAGAAAAGGGGTGGTTGCTCCTTATTCCTTAGTTTACTCGGGGAATCGTGGCTCTTTCACTGTATTTCTGGTTTTCTGCTCTTTCCCAGACATGTATGTTATCCTCTACTGGGATCTCAAAGGGTTATTTCTTTCCTACGTCTAGAAATCATCTTGCTGGTACTCTACAAAAATGTCTGCTCTTGCTTAATGTAGCAGCAGTTGTATAGATGCATCGGTGTTTAGCTGTAACTTTACCTGTGGTTCAGTTTTGTTCTGAATTCCTTGTGGCATCTTCGCAGTGGCATAAATAATGTAGTCAAAATGCCTTCTTGGGTCTCCTGTTTCAATAGAAACACAGTGCTCTCCCCAGAGTCATTAAACTGATGTGAAAACTGGGTGCAAGTGAAGCTGTAAGTGATTTCTCTCTCTGCTGGCTGTTAATGTGCTGGGGCAGAGCTTATGCAATAAGGTGAGCCTGCCGCAGTGTGGGTTCAACAGCAATAATATAGAAAATGCTTTCGCTGCTGCTGATAGGCCTTGCAGGGGGCCTGAAAGGATGGTTTCTCCTCCTCCTGTTTGGGGAGTCTAAAAACTAGGGACACATCTAGAGGAGAGGAGGAAGCCGGGAGCGTTATGATGAAAGAACGGTGATTGTACTTGGCAATGAGAACATGCGTGTTAACACTGACATAGCAGTTCTCTTCTCAGTATCTGTGTGCAAGATTTTTGGCTGAGGAGGAAATGTTCCACACGCATTCTTTATTTCATGCTTGTTCATCACAGGGTTTATTCTTTTGCTCACAGCACCTTGTGCAGACTCTCTTCTCAGGACTTGCTCAAAGATGACTTGCTGTTCTGGCACAATCTAGCAATTTCCCCAATAGGTTCCTAAAATGTGTGAGGCATGTCTAAATATAAGAGGGGGTAGGGTAGTAACCAGATCATCAGTAGGCAATATGTAAGTTCCATATGAGCAATATCCAGATTTGCAGCTCGCCAACTCTACTTTACTACAGATTGTAGCATGATTGTCTGCAGTTAGGTTAACATAGGCACAGGGGTGTGGCACCAGTGATTTGTGTCTTCATAAACATACCTGCATCAAGTATTTGCAGAGGCAACTGTCTCTTATCTGCCTCCATAACATACCTACCTTGAAAGGTTTTATTCTGTGACTGTGGACTTGCAGTTTAGCAATGCACAATTAATGACACTTGTCCATTTTGGATCATTTGCTGAACGTGAGCAGTTGTTGGGTTTGGTGCTTGAAAAAACTCCCTGGCCAAAACTATGGAGATGCATCTCTCCATCACTAATTTAGTAACTGGGGTATTGTTATTCATGTATTTAACTTTCAAAATTATCACCTGGGTGACTTAGGTATTAAAATTTAGCAAGAGTTTTTGTATGATCAGATAAGTCACTACCCTTGTAAAAATTTCAAGCTTTTTGTTCAGACTTGGCACTTTGGATCCAACTATTTGGAGTTGTTTTGTTTTTTGAGTTGGAGTCTTTCACTAATGGCAACATGAAGAAAATGTCCAGCCTCTGTATTATAGGACTTAGATTTTCCTGAAAGACTTCTGTTAAAGGTGTTACAAAATCACTAATCGGTGTCTCATCCTATGGATTCATCAGCCAGTTCTGAATGAAACTCAAATAATTTTTGCAGTGTTCATTACCACAGGGTCACTAAGGCAAAACATTTAACATGACTTTAAAAAATAAAGGTGCTGGGCATACCTGTGGATACAATGGATATCTTGAGTCATCTTATGTTACATATGCATCTTGCTTACCCAGGGTGCTTGAAAGGTAAATTCTGTGCTCTCAAACATTTAGAAATAACTGGCTGGAAGGTGTAATGTAACAATAAAACGTCTATCTTGAACATGCTTGTGGTGAGACTCTTCCTCAAAACTGAGGGCCTGGAACCAGACCTGAGGAAAACCCAAACCCTGAGAGTTTTCAGGTACATTCACTTTATGAATATTTCCATGATGTGGACTCTGTAGGTAACCAATTTCTACAGAAATGAAAGAATAATAAAAAATGCAGCTGAGAGGAATGCAGTTCTTCTAGGGCATCCTCTGACTGTGAGCAGGATCAAATCAAACTATGTCACTCTTTACAGACTTTTCTTTTAACCTGTCCTTAATTCTCCTAATGGTGGATGTTCTGTCCAAGAAAAACATTCCTGTGCTTCACTATTCCTTTACTTCCAATGTTTTCCTGAATATGTGTAACTTAATCATATTTCTATTTGTTCTGACCACCGTGGTTTAATTCTTTCCCCTTTTTTCAGCAGCCCATTTCTCTTCTCTTTAAGCAACCCCAGTTTCTCAGTCTTTTTTGGCAGCTCATGATTTCTGAACTTCAGACCATTCCCGTGACTTTTCCCTGGAATTTCTCTAAATGGTCCAAATCAGGGCATAATTATTCAGCTGAGGTCTTGCAAAAGCTGAATGAAGTGGGCACTTCATATGCCTCACAGTTTTTACTCCTGGTTATGCGTTCCAGGATGATGGTTACAGCTTTATTTATTCAAAAGTCTGGTTCCCTTCATGTAGCCAGCAGTTCTGCACAGTCTGCATCTCTTCTTCTAGCCATAGGTGAGTATTCCCGCTTCAGTGTAAAAAATATTGCACCTGCTGAATTTCCTCTGATATTATTTTTACCACATAATGTATTAATATAATCTGGAATTCTAGTCCTGTACTCCAAGGCAGATTCCCCTCTAGATGCAACATCGTCCATTTAAGTTATGTTGTGTAGGCCAGAGAATCTGCTCAAGTTAGTGCCAGCTTAAATCATAGGATCACAGAATGGTTTGGGTTGGAAGGGACCTTAAGGATCATCTAGTTCCAACCCCCCTGCCCTGGGCAGGGACACCTTCCACTAGACCAGGTTGCTCAAAGCTCCATCCAACCTGGCCTTGAACACTTCCAGGGATGGGGCATCCACAGCTTCTCTGGGCAACCTGTTCCAGTGCCTCACCACCCTCAGAGTGAAGAATTTCTCCCTTGTACCTAATCTAAATCTACCCTCTTTCAGTTCAAAGCCATTATCCCTTATCCTATCACTACAGGCCCTTGTAAAAAGTCCCTCTCCAGCTTTCTTGAAGGCCCCCTTCAGGTACTGGAAGGCTGCTAGAAGGTCTCCCTGGAGCCTTCTCTTCTCCAGGCTGAACAATCCCAACTCTCTCAGCCTGTCTTCATAGGAGAGGTGCTCCAGCCCTCTGATTGTCTTCGTGGCCCTCCTCTGGACTTGCTCCAACAGGTCCATGTCCTTGTGGGGAACTGTGGTTGATATGCAATTTAAAAGTCCCATTTTTGACTTAAATTCCTGGCCGGTCCCTACAGAAAAGGTGTATGAAGAGATCTGTATCCCATTTTGAAGACAAGAAAACTAAGGCCCAGAGGAATTAGCAACTTCTTCAAGGTCATGAAGAAAGATGGCAGGGGAGCAGGGTCCAATCCCAGCTGTGTCAACTCCCAGACCAGTGCTTTAACCACAAGCCCATCTTTCTGCCCAGCTGAGTCTTTCTGTCTGCCTCCTGGGCAGACCTTGGTGAAAGATCAAGATACAGTGTAAGCAAACTTGTGTTTATTTTAAAATGTGGTCCTTCATAGGCTCTCAGATAGTTGGCATGGCTGCTGAGCTGCTGGAGATGTTGGTATGCGTCATGGGGTTTGTGCTACATTGGTATGTGTATAAACCCTGTGACAAATACCAGTGTAGCCAAGGCAGGCTTTAGGAAGCAGGAGGCACCTCAGCTGGAGTTGATTACCACTTCTGTATATCCTGTCGGCTTGGGGAAAATCTGGCAAATACATGTTGGGAAGAGTGGATAGTGAGAATAGGAAGGAATTAGTGGTTGTAGAGAGGTCAGAGTGAGTGGCACAGCTTGTTAATATTAGTCCTGAAGCCAGATGGGCTCATAAGATGTATTGACTTTGGGAAAGGTGATGCACTACTCCATTTGGATACCTCTCCTATGAATTCACTGTGCGATTTGGCTAGACCAGCTTCATAGTGATCCCAGCTGTCTTGCTGTAACATGTGTCCTGGGAGTAGAGGGGTGATTATGCCTTTTTTTTTTTTTTTTGGCTAGTTATCACAGGAAATGTATACCTACTTCACTGGTGGCCTGTCTTGCAAATGTTGTTGAAGTACTATGCCCTAGAAAGGTCAAGCAGATGTCAGTGAAGGATAGAGTTTCTGATTAAGAATGGCATCTCTTGTAACTAGGCTAGCTCTGTTATTAGGGATTTATCTTTGAGGAAAAAGGGACATCTACTTCAAAGAATATCACCTGGTTTAACCTGCTTGGATATAAATCCAGAAAAAGAAGGCCATCTCTAAGAAGGAATGTCTAATAGTGAAGTGATTTACAGAAAAGATCCTTTCCTAGTCGACTTAGTCATGGATCAGGCATCTCTGCATTACCTAACTATATAAATTGCTAGGGTTAAGCTTGTGCTGCACGAGTCCTGAGTGATACTGGAATGTTCAAAATGGTAGGAACGAGAGGTAACGATGTTTGTGGGATGTGCTGTGATGTTTGGGAGAAGTATCTGTGCTCGAAGCTCCTCTGAATAGGAGAAAGAAAGAAGGGGTTAATGCAGCTTGTGGGGAAACAGGAAATGTCCCAGCTGGAACTGATTATATGTGCTGTGTAGCCTGAGCTGTTCAGATGGGAGACACATGGCAGAGAGTAAGATGCATTGCTTAGCTTGCAAGGATGTGCTATTGGTAAATGGACCTTTTGCGTTGGTTAGAAGTCTCCTTCCATACTTAGGGATGGATCTGCTGGGCTATCGGCGAAGTGTCAAATCACATTTAACCTTTTCCACTGCCCAAGAAGAGGCATATGAAGTAAAAGCTGCATGTCTTCCTGCACCTGGCCAATAAGCCAACACGCCTGCTGCTGTGTGGTTTTTGAGCTATCTCGTGCCTCACTGTTCCTGCCCATTTGCCTCTATCTCAAGGTGAAACCATGACAGGAATTGGTGAGGCAACATGGAATATTCAGAGATGGCAGCATGACTGGGAGAGCCCTACTGTCGAACAGACTCTTATAACTTGACAACTGCCAGGAGCATGTTAATTGTGGCTGTATCTAATTAGCAGGGCACGTGACCTCTGCGCGAAGTCCTAGTTCATAAGCAGTTACAATATGTACAAATTTCTTCTGCGTCATTACAGCAGGTCCATGTTTCTTCTAAAATAAATACAGCCGTGGGCATAATCCTGTGTCCGGCAGTGGTTAGTACCAGGGTCTGTGTGTAATACTTCCTAACGAACATCTGTGGGACAAGCCATCTCCAAAATACTTATTTGTGGCTATTTTGGTTTTTAAAAAAGTATTTGTTACAGAATGCATCCTTATTTTCTTTTTTCTGTTTTTACATGTTGTAGTGCTGAGGCAGGAGTTTCCAGAAACATTCCACGCTAGGCACCTGCTTGGCTAATTTTCTCCATCTTTACAAGGTGTCTTGCAACCTCTGTCAGATCCTGGAGTTTTTTCTCGGACTCTGTATGTAGCAGCTGGGGAGCATCAAGGCTCATGCACTAAGGCAAGGCTTTGATGTTGCTCCAGTGATACTGTTGATAACACCTGATTGTTTTCCATCTAGATCTCTTCAGAAATTGAACTTGATCGAACACATGTTAGGCCCTGTAAAAACTAGACAAAAGCTTCTCCAATGGGGCTAAAACAGCAGTTGCACAGCTTTGGGTTTGTTTTCTTTAATAAACTATTTTTCCTTTTTTCTCTCTTTTGCTGGGGGGGTGGGGAGGAGAAGCAGATGTGGAGAGAGACTGTTCACACTGGGGGGAGAACCGATCACATTCCTGCTGATTAGAACTGCATAAAGCAAGTCATTTTTGCCTTTGAGTAGGAACTCTGGTATTACTACAAAAAAAAACCCCTGCAGCTGAGCACTATTCAGTGGCCCGGACAGGTTCAACTCCACTTTTACAGTAGAAAGGCTCTTTTACCAAACTGTTTCCCCGTTCCCTAAAGAGCTATGTCCCTAACGATTCAGGCTTTGTGTCAGACCCTGGCAAACTGGGAAGCTAGTGAAGATTTCCATTTTCAGCACATCCCCTGAAGTTCCGGCACTGAATAGATTTGTGCAGGTACAGTTTTTCCTCAATTCTCCTTAATCTTCTGGGAAACAAAAATGAACACCTATTCTTGAAAAAGGAACATGGGCATTTGTCCCACAGCTTTAATAATTGCAATAGTCAGAGGCAGTTGTTCCAGCTTATATCAGTGCTGAATCTGACCTTGGAGTAAAATGTGCCTGTTTAACCACAGCTGGGGTCAAATTGCTGCATTTTTCTTTTTTTCTTTAACTTGAGAGCATTTTTGAGGGGACACTTAGCATTTACACAACAATGACCATGGAATTTCAGAGTCGTTTCTCCAAAATGAAACCCACATACCTATGGTTTGAGGAGGCTTTCTTACACATGTGCTAGTCTTTGTTTCTCTTATCCCTCGTGTTAAAATTGAAAGAGTGGAGAAGATCGCACACATGGGGATTTGATGGGGAGACGCCAAGCCTGCCACAGACAAGGGAAATGATTTAGTGGTTCTCTCTGCCACATAAAGGTCTCTGAGAGAGTGGAGATCTTGCTACCAGCTGCCCCAAACCCAAGGGGAGGATGAAATCCTCCCCTGAGCAGGGGGTGGGCACTTAGCCTCCTTGCCACTTAAAAGGGCTGGGTTGAGACAGAAGTGATCCACAGGCCCTGCTGCTCAAGGGTGGATGATACCTATTGAATGGTGCTACTCAGGATAATTAGAGGTGGCAGTGCTGGTCCCAGTTGGCTTTCATCTACCCGAGCAGTTAAGGACGTGTACAGCTTCAAACCCTGCAGTAGTTCAATTGACTTGCTCCTGCGCTGCCGAAACCAATGGCAAAGCTCCCGTCTGGACTTTCATTACGAGATCAACATCTGCAGGAGCCCCTCGGGATATGAAATGCAGTGAAGACTGCATTAGTAGGAATTATTTCTGCACTTGTGAAATACAAATATCTGTACTATAGTGCGAGGCTAATGCTAAAGTTTCCCATTTGTTGTTCTGACCAAGAATTCACGTTAGTTTTGTAATGAATGGGAAGATAGCTGGCAGCACAGGAGAGAGTGTCTATGCTCTGTTCATTTTTAGTATGCAGTAAAGCCTGAATACATGACTGCAACTTTTTTCCCTGGTGGAGTTTGCCTCGGCTTGGTGACTGGGCCGCTTATTCTTCTCTTCCCTGTGAGTTTTATCAGGGCTCCAACACTCTGGCAAATGCATCTCAAATATTTGAGGCCCTTGAAGTTTTTTAGATTTGTTTAAGGGTGATGACACAAATGATGTAAAAGCTTTTACTAGATAATTATTTGAGCCTTAACATCTTTAAGTGTTTTCTGATGTTCTGCAGCTCAGTATGCGACTTGCTTTTTTTTTTTTTCCCCCATGAGCTGCTTTTGTGGAGATCTTGACATCCTCTGCTTGCTCATGACGAAACAAATCTGGAGACAGAACTTGAATCTTTACAGAAAACATCCTTGGTTCCCTTAATGATGATGATTTAAACACCACTGATAATTAGATTCTAAGTGACTTGCTGGAGTTCAGAGCAGATCTTCAAAAGACCAGTGGCCTAATGATTGAATGGCTGTTCCTATTTAAATCATTTGCAAAAATGTACTAGTTAATAGATTATGAGAAAGCACTTGAATCTTTTTTAATAGCTTTTGGGACTTGGTGCAAGAAGAGCATGTACCCAAAATATGGTTGATGTAGCGTCTGCCTTTGCACAGTTGCAGCAGAGCTCTGCTAGGTGAGTGACACAAGCTGGAACAGCAACCTGGCTGTGAGCAGGTGTAAAGCAAAGGTGGTGTGACCTCCTGGTTCAACCAGAACAAGGATAGGAGGTGATGATCTGAACTACAGGCTAATTTTCTTTTCTTCCCCTGCCCCCCCCCCCCCTTCTCTCTTCTGCTGCAGTAGCATTTTATTAACAAATCTTGATGCTGAAAACAGATAAGACTGTAACCCACATGAGAGGGGAAGAAGGAAAATAATTCCATTTTGAGTTCTCATTTAGTGCCACACAATGGGAGGGACGAGGTGATACTCAGTATAGCTATACCTAATACTGTGGGTCATATGTAACTGAGGTACTCAGTGGCCTGGCCAACTGTAGTGGGAAGAAAAATATTATGAGATTTTTAGCTGATCTTATCCCCCATTTGAGAATAAAGTCCTTTTCTCTGCAGATAAGCAAACCCCAGTCCAAAACAGGGAATGCATTTCTGCATAAATGTGGCTTAATGGATAAGAGAATGTAACGTTTTATGTGTGATTCAGCATTCTGGCTCCCAAAAGGTTATTCAGCTAGTCTAAAATATAATATGCTTGGAACAATGACAGCACCCCTTCTGTTATATTGTGGAAACTCTTGCTGTATTTTGTTAAGGATCAGTGAAAAATGAAACATTACTCCTTAATCCCTGAAGAGTCATCTAGCAGAGCAGTTGAAATGCACAAGGAATAGCTATGAAGAAGAAAATAATGGACTGGCTGTTTCGTCCAACAGAAAGTCTTAGGTGGCAACTCCTGTTTTGCTATGAATAGCATTTTCTCTGTAGCCTTTTTATTTTGCATTGATGTAGGTCAGTAAAGCAGCAAAATTTCGTACACAGCCAGAAGTCAAACTGATGGTTAGTTATGTATATAAACAGAAAAGGTTTGCTTTCTATCTCTGCGCTCATAAATTATGAAATGCTTACATTGAGAAGATCAGCCTTAGTGTATGGAAGCAGAAGACCTGTGTTTCTTGAGGCCGTCCTATCAGAAGGGAAGGGCATCATCAGTATAGTGATCATGAACACCTCTTGTATTTTCTTTTGGATTCACTGGCAAGGAACTAAGCAGATACCGCTGGGCTATTGGCCCTTATAGTCTGCAGATGTTGCACCTGGGGAAAAATTTCCAAATCTGCATAAGGTAATGGGGTCGATGGTTCCTGCTAGGATTACCTTGGGGATTGGCATATCTGGTTCTCCTGGTAGCTCTGAAAATTTTACCCTAAGCAGCAAATATATGCCTTCTTTCAAAACCAGCTGAGATCTACAGTGTACCATAAGATCGCAACAGAAGCAGGACTTCAGGATGGGTTGCATTTCAGGAATACATTAGAAACATAAACTCTAGTGATTTAGGAATGCGTGGGGGCGGGGGAAGGGGAGCGGTGTGGAAAATAAATCACTAATGTGCTTAAAATTCTCATCATCAGCCTATATGTGGGGTTAAAACACTGCTGTGCCTTATGCTGCTGCCACAGTTATCAAACCTTGGGACAGAGGAGGAAGTATACATTAAACACTGGCTTGGTGTTCCTCTCGGGAAGAGCTATGGGCTAAGCAGAACCACTGCTAGTGCAGATCAGCATGCAGAGGAGCTGTCGCCAGCTTAATAAATTGACTAATGCTATCTCTCTTTTGGCTTGGGAGGACTGTGGTCTGGAGAATCATCCATCCAGACCGTGCCTAAAAGTGAATTTTAAGCCTGTGCCAAATAATGAGCATTCAAAAGGCAATGCCTTACTCTCGCAAACTAAGAGTATCGCATGTCATTCTGCCACTTTTTTACTAATATTGTGGATCTCATTAAAAGGTAAACCAATATTATACCATGCTATTGACTTGACTGCAGTATGCCCTGTATTTAGAACGGATGCCACAGTATGGTATTTGTGCTGTATCCTGGCCAATGTTTACTTTTAATGATGCTATCTGTGCTTCAGTGTTGCTGTCTTTCAAATGCTTTTAAAATGGGTAAAAGAAATTAAAGTAGGAACAGATAGTTAAAAACTAGTTGCAAAGTCTTTGACATACTGTCCATTCCCAAGGTGTTTGCAGAGTTGTGGAACTCAAGACACAGTGATGGAACAGACTATAAAACTCTAGAGAATTAACTCAGCTAAAGGGGACCCTGGCAAGAAGATAATAAAAACAAGTAATCAACAGTGGCTTTTGCTTTTAAACAGAGAAGGAAAACCACAAAAACGTTCCTGCCCCCAACGGAATAAAAATCATTGCAAAACAATCAATAACAAAAATGCAATGCTTACAAAGGGCTCTAGACAGCTAAGAGGAGGGAGAGAGCTCCACGTTTTGGAGCTCAGCATTTAAAGGCATGGTCTTCTGGCTGAATGCATCCTTTAAGGAGTCTTCCTTTCACACGAGCAGTGTCTGTCGTTCTGGGGACGATGCTGCTGTTTTAGCAAAGCATTGCTTGGACCCTGGAGGGCAGATGGACCTTGTAGCTTTATGATTTTGGGGCAAGCAGCTCTTATTAAGACACTAAAGGATTGCCTCTGGGTAACACCACTGAGGAATGTAGTGCATATAAACTCCCCCATGTCACCCTGGATGTTATCCGAAGTCTGTTCCCTCCTTTGGCTGAGTTGAGAGAGTGGCCAGCAGGTGAAAAGCCAAAGGTGCCTCTGCTAGTTCCCATAGCAGAGTTCCGCTGTGCAGGGCTGCTCTGCTGCTTGTGCCATGCAAAGACAACCTAGGAGAGCAGTGAATCCAGCCCAGGGTATCCATCACGGTGAGGAGGGTTGAAGAGGTTTCACTTTTGGTCTTATCTGTGCTAGACAGCAAATAGCAGAGTTTGGTGTTGTGTTATAGCAGCACTGGGAGGTTTCAACTGAGCACATAGCTTGTCCACAGCCTCGTCACATTGGTGGATGTGATCTACCTCAAGGCATGTAAAGTCTTGGAGCCAACGTACTAGCTGGGCCTCCACCCGAATACGCAGCAGCAAACTCTTCCAAGAAGGAAACGCAGCGTTCCCAGGGCTGCCAAGATCTAAGTGCCCTGCTGAATGCTTGCAAAATGCTTCTGCGTATACAGCTGTTTACAGCTCAAAGTGGGAGAGACCGCTTTAGAAATACTTTGAGTTGGCAAGTCATGGAAGACCAAGGCTTGCTCCAAATGAGAGTATCGATTGAAACGTTAATTGTTATTATGACTGATTACTCAATGAATCTCCTGCTGAACTTTATGTATAATGCTGGTTTGTATGCTGCAATTTTTTAGTACTTTGATCCAAAACTATAAATAGACAGATTTGGAAATGTGAGTTTGTGTATGGTATCACGCAATGTACTGTTTGTTGTTCCTTCTGATTTTGAAATTATCCAGCTTTGATTAAAAAATTGTGACTCATCAGATGGATAATAAATAAGCAAGCTGCTCAGGTTGACCACCGTTTTAGAAAAAGACATAACTCTAGAGGGGATACATCTCCAGAGTCTTGTCCAGCTGCCTGTTCAAATTTTCAATGATGCAGAGAAACTGCAAATAATACTTAAGACTGATACTTTTTGCAGGCACTGAAGAGGTGTCCCATGAGTTGCTTACCAGAGAGGAGAAATGTTACACTGACAGAATCCTAATGCAAATATAGAGTTGCAGTGGGCCAACGCTGGACAACTCTTCAGCTATTTGTATTCTTTCTTGGCTCTATAGGTGGTCTAGATCTATGGTTAGTGTAGCATAACCGTAGCAATCGTGATATTTTTGTCTTGTAGATCTTGACATAGGTGGGAAGACCAAAGGAAAAGGCCTTCTAATGCTTGCCAGCAAACTAGAGATGCTTATACAACTTATCCTTTGAAAACAGACCTGTGCTAAAGAAAAAGGGGTGTAAAATGCTAATTAAAAATCTGGTCAGGAATGTTCTCAGCTGGTTAACCAGAAATATACTTTTTAGCTGTTTTTATTTATTCGTTTGCTTAATGGAGTGGATAACTGCAAGTTTTTGGGGCTGGAAGGAGAAAGAAACTAATTCTGCTCTCTGTAGATAATACTTCTCGGATTTGCTGTGCTCTACCAGATTTCTGGCTTCAAATGGAATAGAAGGACTGTGCACCTTGCAAAAGCAAACCCTTCAGTGGCACAGGTTACATGGGGAGAAAAACCCATATTGTCTGCAAGGGTATGAGAGCAGAACTGAACTTGGGATCACCACCACAAAGTCGCATTGTTGCTATGTTGTTCATGTAATTCCCTTCCCCTGCTGTATCTCCAAGATGAATTGCTTTGGCATGGCTGGTGTCTCTGCTCATAGGCAAAGAATTGTTGAAGTGTCACTGTTCTACTGTTTGCAGTTTTTTCTCAAGAGGCCTTTGTCCCCTAGAAGGCAGTACTTATAAATAAGGAGAATCTCTCAAGAAGCAGAATTAAGCTTCATTATGCTTCTTACTTCTGTCTTCTAATAACCGACCTATTTATTGTGCCAGTGGTTTGGTCAACCCTGGACACGGGGAGATTAAATGCTTGAATCTCTGTGTGGAAGAATATGTAATTCTGAGCAACTGGCTAAAGCTCTCTTAAAATGTTCTTGACATGAAGTTAGGCTCACTAGCTTTGACCATGTGAAATGTTAAATTGTACCATGCTCTGCTAGGAAATGAAAACTAATGGAATTGATAAAATTTGGAAAGGATATGGGATACCAACAAGTGAGCATTTCCTATTGCCTTATATCCTATTAGTGGTGAAATATAAGCTGCTGCTTAAAAAGGAATTTACAGTAGGTCGGCAGATCACATGTAGCTACTGCAGATAGACTCGGTGCTGCTTAACAGTAGATGATGGGGTGGGGGAAAGTGAACTTCAGAAAACCCCTGGCTCCTTTCCTAAGCATTTAGACAGCTGAGTTACTGGACCCTTGCTAGAGGCTGGCTGTGCATCAGACCCAAGTGGGTGAAAAATGATTTCAAGTTACTTCCAAGAAACTACACACTTCGCATGGCTCCCTTTTCTTTCTGTACCAGGAGAACGTGGATCAACTTTGATTAAACTTTGCTGATGGTATCTAAATTATGAAGTGTCTTGTTAGATTCAGTGGGCAACTTGGGCAATGAGACTGATGGGAGTTTTCCTCCGAGAGAGGCCCAAGGCCTTCAAAACCAAGGGACTCTTGGCAGGGCATCCAGTGCATGGCTTCATGGGCTTTTGTATTTTTGAAAGCTGATGAATGAAATGAACCTAGGAACGGCCCCAAGGACCCTGTGACTTACTGGATTTGATTTGCCAGAAAATAAAGTTATAATGGTTGATCCTGGGTCCACATGTAAGAAAGGACGTTTAGCTGAGTAAGGAGACAACGAGGGCTCAGCCTAGGTGATTTGGCTCAGGGTGGAACTTGGGAATGCTGGTGGTTGTATGCAGATCCACTTCTGGTGGCCAGCAGTGATGGAGCAATGAGTGTGCTTCCCATTAGCATCTGTTGTTACACAAGAAGACAAATTGCTGCTTTGGCAAATGACATGGGTCCTCTGCCAAAGACAAAAGTTTTGTTCTGTGTCAAAACTGAGACACTTATGCATCTTTTCTCATATGAAAAAAATTATAATTCCTGATTTTTCTTTGCTACACGGTCATTTCTAGCCCGGGGCTTTGACGTGGAAGGCCCTGTAGGACCAGACAGCTAAAACAAGACCTTATTTATATAGGCCTCTTGTTTATCTTTCCCTCTTTTTGGAAGATCATGATGGTCCAATGGAGGTACTGTGCCAAGACTTGTGCAGATCAACCTGTCATCCATGATCTAAAAAGAATGAATAGCAAGATGAGAGAAATCACCTCTGAGATCAAGTTATGCAGACAGTCAAAACTAAAGCTGTCAGTGAAAAAAGGTGCAGAAAGATCTCATGACAATGACTGACAAAGTCAAATATAAATAACAGGTCCTCTGCTACGGGTTGTTATCCTGCAGCCTATTCCAAACAGGTCTTTTTTTCCTTCCCTAAGGAGCCAGTTCTGAAGAAAAGATGCTAATATAGTTTTTAGCATCTCTTACACCTAATTCCCTTTTGGTCTTGCAGCAAAGTTCCCAAGATCCTACTCTTTTGGTGGAAAGCGAGAAGGACTCTCCAGGCCTGAAGCTGGCAACAGAACATACACCAGCATGCTGACAAAGTGTTATCAGCTGCCCTGTCAGTCAGGTCATAATGCCTTCCCACAAGCTTTAAGGGCTAATATTTGCTGTGGCTTGAAATGCAACTTGTGGGAAGTTGTGGTTGATATCTCTGTTGCTGGTAGTCTTGTGGCTGTTGCTAAGGCCAAGAACAGCATGGAAAAGGTGGGGTCAACCATAATTAGCCCCTTTCGGGAGGTAATGCTTTTAATGCTAGCATTGGAAGGAGGAGAAGATGAGTGTTTGGCAGCACTGCCGTTGCTGATGATTGTGCTGCTTGTCCTGCCAACACTAGCTCATGTAGTTGGGGCAAATGCATGCTTCTGTAAGCAGTTCAGAGGCTGCTGTGTTGCAAGAGAGCTCTCGAGGCCTGAAACAGGAGCCACAGTATTTGTATGCTCCTTTATGTGTAGTCTGACCTTCGTGTGAATTGCGCGTGCATTGTTATGTCTTGTTTTGATTTTCTTTCTTCCTTCATCGGTTGGTACCAGGATGTTCAGGATGTTTAAATAGAATCGAATGTCACTGGTTTTTTAAATGCTAGAGCCTTGTCTTGCTGCAGATTTTGCTAATGTCACTTTCTCTTGCTGATTGCTGTTGAGACTTCTGACCAGCTGCTGATAGACACAAATCTCTGTATGATTTGTTGCAATGGCTGGACTTAATTCAGAGCAGAAATAGATCTCAAAGAATTGTTTCCCCTTGTTCCTAGTAAAGCGTGTGGAGCTTCAAGTGCCCAAGAGCATGTATGGCTGCCAACCGAACAACATCCTGTTTGGATCTGTCCTCCTCGATATTGATCACAAAACCTGGGGCTGCTGCTACTGTGGTATGTTTCCTCCCCGCTCCATCCACTCCAGGCTGCTGCTGGTGGTCTCTAGCTCCATACTTCCTTCATCAAAGACCAAAATGTCCATGTCGCAGATGGTGTTAATAATAACAATTGTGTCTCCAACAGTGCTAATGGCCATGGGCTTCCTTTCATCCATCTCAAATGTTTGAAATCCTCTTCTAGCACTGACCACCCCTTTTTCAGGCAGCTCAGTGGGGCGGTTTTGGCTTATGGCGGGAATACCAGCAGGCATACTGGTGATGAAACAGTCTTAATTGCAGTACCCCATGGATTCCCCGTTCCCACTCCCTCCTCACTGCTACCTGTGGAACGAGATAGCAGCTGTGAAGCAAGATCTTGAATTGTGGGTACAGGAGTAGCCCATTGACCATGTTGGCCCACCTGATGTGAGCTCAGAAACTTGTCCCGAAGTTTTGTTTGAAAAATAAATGTATTCCTAGGCTTTTTATGTGCTACAGGGAAAACCCTGAAAATGAATGGAAACTTTCAAATGCAGCCTTTTTCAAGCGAAGGTCACATCCTGATTTAGGAACAAACTTTTCCGTTTTCATCCTTTTTTTACTATTCTTCTGTTTCTCTGACCTATTCAATCTCTAAAACACATCCTCTCTCTTTCTAGTGTGTGTAAATAAGACTGGAAGGATGGGGAAAGTTGCTGGCCCTTTCAGGAACAACAGCAGGTTTTGAAAGAATAAAACTCCTGTGATAAAGAAGGCCAATATAGCCTGCAAGTCACAGAATACTCCAACTAAATGAATAAATGTGACATTCCTCTGTGCTGGGTCTGGCTCAGTATGCAACAGTACAGGGCCTTCCTCCGGGCAATGTTTTCAACCCCCAAGCCATTATGGGAAAACATGAGAGAGTTCTTGGAGTTGTCTCGTAGAAAATTGGGCCGGGAGTCAGCTGACCAATATCTTATTTTAGGCTTTTCCTCTGCTCTGCTGTACATTCATATGGATCACTTTCTTGCTACTCTTGTCCACGCTTCCTGAATTCTGTCTGGTTTCATAGTCTGATCTACTTTCTGATTTACTTTCTCGGGCTGCTGTGCTGGACACAACTGACTGGCCTGGATGTGTAGGCTTTCAGGTGGTACCAAGACGATATCACAGACTGAACAAGAATAACTTGCGAGTACAATGCCCAAAGCGTACTGGGAAAGAAAACCTACAAAAAACCAACCAAACAAACCCTTTTATCTTCCGATTTTCACAGTATCATGTCCCTGGTTCAGATTTTATGGGACTTATTAGAGAGGGGAGCTTTTTGAAAATTGACTATTTCTGCAAGCTTTGAAACTGCTGAAAGGTAAGCATTACAGGTCTCAGCCTTAAGGGGGGCTTTGATTTAAAAATATATTCAGAAAGGTACCCCCTTTATTTTGTTTAATCTGGACGCTGCATTGCATTAAATGTGTGCTTTCTTAATGCTTTTTTTGCCTTGGAAAATAGGTTTCAAAGGAGGAGGTATCTTCTGAATGCTGATGGTAGACGCCAACCTCAGTTTGAAATAATTGCGAATTGAGAAAGAATGAGTTGTCCGTTTTGAATCGCAAATTATTTACAGGAAAAGTGGTAATAATGTTTTCAGTATTCCTTGCTGACCTCGAAACTTAATACAATCAGTAAATATTCTGATCAAGGTCATTTTTACAGTGAGTTGAGTTAAGCAAGCTCTCCTTGGAGAAAAGTGGGAGGGGGGTGACATACAGAAAGATCCCACCAAGGCAACAATGGGTTAGAGCAAAGTGTTCAGGAGCATTCCAAGCAATCCTTTTCTGATTTGAAGTTTGCAGCTATGCTCCTTGCCAATGCAGAATGTCATTTCCCAGTAAACTGGGAGGTGAGGGAGAGGTTGGATAGAGTCACAGAAAGCATGGAAAAAGAGAGAGAGATCTATATAGATATGTATGCATACAAAGCTATTGCTGCAGTTCTTGTGTTTACCTGGCCTGCAAAGCCCTTGCTATCTTTTTCCATGAGCTTCTAGTTTTGTTGTTTTGCCTTAGATCTTCACATCCAGCATAGAAGGCTTAAACCTACAGGCCGAAAGACCAGGTGGTGTAAAGAATGGAGTTTCTCGAATAAGGATTTGAAACATGTCTCTTTAGGGAGCAAGATTGGGTGTTAAACTGGCGTCCCTCTGCAGGGGCTTTACTAGAGCTGTGAATTTCTATGCTCCAGAGTACCAGTCTTCATGGGATTTCAGACTCATCTGTTAGAAAAGGCAAATGACCCTGATTTGAACTTCCTCCAAGTCTTCCCCTTGTTGCTCGAAAGCCTTTATTCTAGCCAACTGAGCAACAGTTCAATCCCACCCCTTCTCCCTCAAACACCGCTTCAGCCTCTGAAAACTCTCTTGTGTATCATATTAGATACAGTGTACATTAGATAACTTGAACTGCATCTCGCTACTCCTGGCATTTCTGGCAGAAGGGATTCTTGATTGGTGTGCGAATAGTTGCCCAAGTTTTGCTGCTACTAAAGAAGGGATGCTCTGAGAGCTGCATCATGAGCAAAGATTTCACAGCAAGGATGTGGAGTTTTCACAGCCAGATGGCAAACATTGCTAATCTCTGCAGGATTTGCCTGGCAGAGGGAATAATGAAGGGATTCCTGTTAACTCTCTTGGATGTAAAGATTTAATAGAAGAAATGGTGCTATTTCTCAGTCTGCTCCCACATCTTATTGTAGGCATTGACTCTGCTCCTGCTCTAGTTTTTTTTTTTAATGATTTCTGTGGTCCCAAAAAATCCTCTGCTCTTGCTCTTCCCATCACCCACTGCTGTTGGTTTATTCTTCCTTTATGTGAGACAAAAGAGGGGCTACGCTTTAACTGAGCCATATTCCCATTTCCTTCACAGCTTCCCCCGAAGTATACTGGGAGATGAAGATCTCCTTTTCCCAAATGAGTATCTGCGGCTTTCCTCCCTCTTTCTATCTGCGGCAATCCCTATAACAGGCACCTAGATCAAACCCTTTTTAATCAACAACAAACACCATCAGCCCTACTGGATACGGCTTTTGTCTGAAGGCATTAAAGTGACAGGATGGGAGCCTATTTAGTCCTTTATTTTATTAGGTCTTACAAAATCTCTGATAACTGGAAACGGAGAATCTCTACGAGTCCATTGTGAAACTGCATAAATTCAGAACTTAATGAATGTAATTAGTGGCATCATAATGGGCTCCATATGTTAGTAGGTCATTTAGGAAGAAATACAGTTGTTTGCCATTCTGCACAGCACTGACAAATTAGGATTCAAACCATACAAGCCTCTGTCTTTCATGAATCTCTTATACAATGTTTGTCAAGAATGTACTAATATGAAATGATGTGCAAAGCAGGATGCACAGAACTGTTCTGTCGTGTTTCCACGTTGCCTCTTTGTATGTGAGAGAATCAAGGATGTGCATGCCTGGTTCTGTGTTGCAGGAAGTTCAGACCATCTTGAGGCTTGGATGAAGGAGTGCTCAGACTATAGGTTACCTTCTATATTTCAGTACATCCTGGACTTAGAAAATAACTACTTCCCAGGGAGGGAAGTATCGTCTAATAGATTTGGTTGTCATGCCTGAAGGTGCTACACAAATGACAAACAGACATATGTTTGTATAATCTTCATTACTTTTAACACAGCTCAATATAATTTCACGAAATGTTTCATTTATTTTTATTTCAAAGATTGTGACAGTTAGGATTTTGAAGTACAAGTTGCCATCTGCAATCAATTTATGATCTCTCCCTAGTGCAATTGTGGAAAAAAAAAAAAGGGGGGGGAAAAAGAGAGAATTATTTGGAGTAAAAAGCATTGAAAAACAAGTAGAGTGGAGTAATAGCACATCTGTTTTCGTAAGAAATCATGGAACCTGGACTTTTTTCAGTGTGGTATTTTACTACCACATGGCTTTAATCCTACATCTGGGCCTGTTGTTTTATGAAATATTTCCCACAGATGATGTCAATTATAATTTTTGTCCCGCTCGTCAATTTACGGACTTTTGGAATAAGACAAAATGAAACAACCAGAAAAAGAACAACTTATGTGGTCTACTCTCTGACAAAATTATAGCTGTGTGATACACTTCTAAAATCAATAACTCTGTTAATGATTAGCAGAAAACATTGCTTAGTTTATGAGCAGAGATGTGGCCCACACTTACCAGATGTTTGGCTCTAAGTTGCATTCTTGTTTGCTGTGTATTTACCAGCAGATGTTCAGCAGTTTATTTAATACCTCTTGTATGAGCCAGTAGTAGGTCTAAGTCTGTGCGACATTTATAAGCCATCTGCCAGCAATACAGGTGGAATGCTTTTATGATTTTTCTCTTCCCCCTCTCTCTCTCTTTTTTTTTTTTTTTTCCCCCAGTGGTGATCTATCAGTGAAATCATAGATAAGTCTTTATGGATTTATATAGCTATTAGGAAATAGAATGCTTATCTTTGTAGGAAGGCCCTAAAATGTATACCTCAGCAGAGTCTTTTCAGCTGTTCTTTAATTATTATTTTTACACTTAACCTGCAGTATTATATGAAAGATCTGATGAAACTCTCCTCCTCAGAGATATTCCAGATGTTTTTAAGTTTAGACCATGATTCAGGTATGAATGTTCTGAAGGCTTATGCTCACTGGAGTCTGAACCTTTTTTTGAATTGGCCTTTGAAAGAAGGGCCTGGGCAAAGTAAAGATCCAGTTTGTGTTCCCGGCTTTCCCAGAGCTGAGGAGTATTTGAATTTAGGGTTCACAGTGAACTAGACTCAAATTGTTTCAGTGCATGGGCATGCACAAATTCCAATGCTGGTTTTAGTTGGAAATGCTCATGGGGTCTGATCCAAATCCTGTTGAAGTGAAAGACTCTTGCTGACCTCAGTGGGCTTTGGATCAGGTCCATGGAAAAGTGTTTCTATGAAAAGAATGCATTTACTGTGGCCCTGATTCAGCAAGGTATTTGAGCATGCACATAATGTTTCAACATGTGTATGGTCCCGTTGGTATACACATGTTTATTGTTATGCAAAGGCTTGCATTGCTCCTTGAACAGGGGCCCTCAAGAGCCTCCACCCTGTCCAAGTTGGGCAAAGATTTCTTTTTTGTTTGTTCCTCCTTCCCCCCACCCCACACCGGTAGGAGGGGTCAAGAAGCTTAGCCCCAAGCTCTGCAGAGCTTCAGAAATCTACTCTATGTAATGGAAATCCATGCAAAAATCTTGTGTTCCTGGCTCAAGACTATCCTGAGTGGCTCTCCAGAAGCATAGCTGGAGTAGGTAATAGGATATTATCCTGTTTTTAATGGCATATTGGACTAGATTGTACTTCAAGAAGATGGTCCCATGGGAGAGATGGTCAAGGGAGTACAGTTGGGCAAGGCAGTCCCTGGTGCATGATAAACTGCAGATCCCAAAGATATCTGAGGCTAAAGCTACCAATATACTGTGGAATCATATCACAAATTATATTAGCACGTGAATTTAATTTCTAGGTTGTATAGTAATACCATTCAGATACGTACATGCTCCTCCTGAGTGTTTGCCGCAGTATCCAAAACTGGTGCATAAGTAACTAGCTTGGTAGTGAATTAAAAAAAGTTTATTGCTCTATTAGAGGAAGAAATATCAGAAGTAGACTGAGTAAATACAGGCAGCAGGCAGAAATAGAGTAGACATTGAAAGGTATATGGTAATTGGAACAGTCATTGGTATTATCACTAGCTACTGCATATTCTGGCTGTGTAAAGTGTTGCAGTGTTTTCTGAACATGGTTCCTTTCCTTGTCTTTACCCCCTTTGTGCCAGCCCTGGTCAACCCCAAATCAGTCTGATTGAAAAGGAATACCTGAATTTTCAATAAATAGTTTAAGGTTGGTAGAAACCACCTGTTGGAGGTGGGAAGAGTGTGATCTGCAAAAATATTTCTAAAATATTTCTTTACTTTTTCTAATTAAAAGTATCATCTATGTCAGTTAATTAGTTTCCACTATAGTGAAGACACAAACTTGATGAAGCTTTCAACCTCCAGTCTCAGTTCAGTTCTGTGGCAAGTGTGACCTTTGAATGTATATAAGAGTGTATACCAGCAGTACTTTTGCCTCTCTACACTGCATTAAGACTTGCAAGAGAGCCCTGTCATTGTGCTCCTTCATGAGGAAGGATTCAGTGTAATAATTTTCAAAGAGAGCCTCAAAAATGAGTCTAAGCCTAAGCATGGGGCTCTTAGATCTCAATTTATTTAGCTGTCACAGCTGAAATTGAGGTGCCTTGAGCATCATGTAGATATTTACATGTGAAAAGATGCTGGGATGGCTCCCGGTTTGCTGACATGCAGAACAAGATCTAATGGCTGGTCAAAGTCAGACTGTTTCAGCATAGAGTAAAGGTGACACTTCATAACAGTGATGTAATGAAGCCGTGGGACAAATTAAGAAAAGAAAAAAAAAAAATTTTTTTTAAATTCTTTTATCAGCACTTAAGGTCCTCAGAGTGAGAGTAGGGACTTGATTCAGTTTCTTACAAACAGAACATCTCCAAGGCACTTAAAACCTAAGGTCTCGGAGAGATCTGGCTGAGGCTGGTCTGAAATAGGACTGCAGGTACTTGTGCCCTTCTGGAGGAGCAGGCAGATGAGATCCCACCCACCCCCCTCCCCCAGCATCCAAAATAGCCCTAAATATCTCCATGCAATAGAAGCAAACCCTACGTGTCTATCTGAAGGATACCGGTGCTTTAATCCAACTACAGAGAGCAATTACTTGGTATATGGTAGTATTCATTCTCTTCTTAGGGAAAACGGGAAGATCTGTACTGGCTTCAGTGCGTTCCTAACCCTTTTGAAATGGAAAGCCGTAACCAAATCTCATGTTTCAGGGCTTCAGCCTGCAGGACTTGGGAAGGATTTATTGTTTGCTTTCCTCTGAGGCACCAGATTTTTCCCAGCTGGAGACATGACACTGGAGGTAGGCCAGTGCTTGGACGTGGTACATAAAATCCTCTTTTTGCAGATGACTGGCTGGTCAAACTGATTTGATTACCAGATTTGGGAAGAAATTTTCTTCTGCATCACCTGGTAAGGCCCAGAACCATAACAAGGCATTTTGGTTGGAAGGGCAAAGCAGAGAAGGCCCCATGGTGTGGCAACTTAAAGCAAGTAGCTGAGCCCACTGACAGAAAGTCTCAGTTGTAGACAGGACTTCAAGGGGAGATGCTCAAATTCAACCCAGCCATGAGTTCAGTAAGGTGTCTCCCAGCCCTCTCACCTCTCTGTCCCTAGGAAGGGAACTAGGCTGGGCTTCACTTAAGTCCGAAACAAAGTTTCTAGCACTAAAATTAATGGCTCACAGAGAAGGCGTGCTTCCCCCTGAGAGCCTTGGAGGTCTTGGATGCCCAAGGTTATGCTGGCTGGTTTTCCTGCTGCTCCATAAATGGTTTGTTCCCCTTCCTCCCCTGGGGAACGAGTCTCTCCTAGCTTGCCATGCAGTGGCATGAAGAGGCAAGAGGCCCATCAAAGGTGTAAAGTTCATCTTCCTCTACATCCAAAAGCTTCCTCAGCAAGCAGGGGTTGCTCTGGGTTCTGCTGGCAACTTTGTGTGCCACAAGGTAAAGCAAGGCGGGTGTTTACTTAAATTGAAAAGCTTTTTAGTGACTAATACACAAAGGCATTGGACTCAATGCCTTGTGAGTTGCCTGTTACCAGACTAGATTGCTTGGCATTGCCCTGTCTGAATCAGTTGCTGACAAAGCTTGAAGAAAATAGCAGCAGTGGGGAAAAATGCGTAGACTGAGATAGTCAGTGCCACCTGCAGGATCGGGATGTTAATTTCAAAACTCACAGAAACAGAGTGCCCAGATCTTCTAGAAAGCTTTGGAAGTATTACTGCTTACAGCTAACTGCACTCAGGCTGTATGGGAATCTGGAATAATGCTCAACAGCAGGATCTTTTCAACCAACTGAAACAAAATAGCTGTCTTGAAACTGCCTGTTGACAGAAATCACAGGTTTTCAATTAAGCTTACCTTGAAAAAAGGTTTGCTTTCTAGGGAAACCTTTTTCTTGAAACCTATTTCTTGAAACCCAAAATGTTTCCATCTGGATAAGCTGAAGGGCTGGTGTGGGAATTTGTTGGTATTCTGCAGCCTCAGATCCCCATTCATTTCTCTAGTGTGTGTGTGTCCCACCAGGAATTAGGAAATACAACTTTGGTGATGCAGCAGCTCTCGTCTGGAAAAAGGGAAATCAGCTGTATCATGGGGCATAAAGGGAAATGAGAGTATGAGACCTGGAATTCCATCTCCCAGGGCACCACACAGCAGCATTTCCTAATGGAAATATTTTGGGTTTTGGTTGAAATATTTTGGTATTTGAGTTTCAGCCAAAACATTGAAATTTTTCCTTTGAAAAATTGAGATGAAAACTATTTTGTATTTTCATTGAAGTTTTGCCCAGGAAAAATAAAGCACTTTCCAACCAGCTCTACTGAAAATCACAAAAATCGCTCTTTTTTTTTTTTCTTTTACCATTTAAGCAGCTGTTAGAGGATTAAGATGGACGCTACAGGCAAGAAAACAAATTGAAAAGGCAGTGCATCAAAAACAATAAGGGCCAAATTTTTTTAGAACAGTGCTTCAGCGGTGTCAATGAATTGTGTATATAAGCACAAAGCATCAAATGTGCCTCCTAAATACGAAATTGTGCAATGAAAGGTTATGAAGGCTTGTCTGCTTTTTCTGTTTTGCATATGCTGCTATTTGTAAGTAGTCTGTGTCAAGATACGTACAACACTTCAGTATGACTTGGTTTTTGAAAATGTGGGCTGTCTCATCTAGAGTACTTCCTGGATCCCTCTAACAGACCTAGCAATGTTAAGAGCGAGTGACCCATCCAGGCCCTGATACAGGCTACAGAAACTGTACAATGTCCCTTAAATATGTTTCGAATTGCCCAGTGATCCTCACTGCTCTACGGTCTTGTGTGAGCCAAAACAGCAGCAACTGTGTGTGCACGCACTGCTCTGGTGTATCGTTTCACATGCACTTGACAAGCAAACAGCTTGCACTCTCTAAGCGTAGAGGCTTTGCTGTGTCAAGAGTAGAAGATGCAGGAAAAGGTGACTGACTGGAGAGAGGATTCTTTGAGGGAGACGGTTTAGAAAGAGCTCATCGTTGTGGGATATTTATTAGTGGAACTATAGTCACATAACTTGTGCAGATGCAAGTCCTTGTGTGGACAGCTTCATTCCAAAATAAGTCTTTTTCCGCTTAAGGCATGTCACCAGCATACAAGGAAAAACACTAATTTTTGAAAGCTTTAATGATACATTGTGGCTATGCCATTGATAATTATGGTCTACATAAATCCCGAGACAAGGTTGAAGTTATCCTTAAGGCACCCTGACCACAAAGCGTGTTGCAATGATACTCCTTTCTGAAGATGGTCAGTTGTTATTATAGGTTTTTACCTAACATAGCAACAGCAGTTCATCCTGCGTGAACTGCTGCACAGGAAAATGAAATGTTATCCATCCACGTGCGCTTGTGACAGTGCGAAGGCACAACTGTTGTCTGAGGCGTTCCATGTGGTTTCGGTGCGCCACTGCCTGCATTGTGGCATCTCCCTGTGAGAAAGACTAAATAATTTCTTATATGGCAGAAGGCCTCTAGCCTTCGGTTTTAAGTATTTCCTTTTTGTGGTGTAGAACCATCATCAAATTGATAGAAAAGACCTGAGATGCCACTAAAGGGTTAAAAAAGCTTATAACTGTGCTGACAGGGGAAAATGCTCTACAACCATGCTGAATCACCAGCTCTTCCTTATTATCCTAGGCACAGGGGCACTTGCCACAGGTGTGGCATGACTAGAGATGGGCAATATTCTGTGGTCACTGTTACAAGACAGAAACAAGAATGTACTCGCCAGTGATGGTTGCTTTTTGTGCCACCACCGATGGAGAAAAGGAAGGGTACGGATCTGGAGACAGTTAAAGCATCCTGGGTTGCAGAGCTGAAGATCGGTAGTAACGGAAGCCAGCACACTCAGAGAAGCTCAGGTTAGGCATCTTACAAAAAATATGCACAAGCTATTTGGGACTTGGGAATTGATGTAAATAATGCTAGAGGACTTACAAGAGGTGTTTTTTTGAATCTGCTGATGCATGTTCTGAAAATCTTCAAGTAACGTGCAGGAATTCGGCTAGTTCTAACACAGAAGATGGAAGAGTTAAGGCAGCTCAAATCAAATAATTTATGGTGATTTACCCTCTAAAGGATCAGTTTGCTGTCTGCTCTGTCTGTCAAACGTCTTGCATGATCCCTTTTGTAACTGCTGCAAATGGATTAAGTGGCAGGTATATCCTAACAATCTGTGCTATGGGATCTGCTGTAGGAATTCAGGTAATGATATTACAAATAGCATGATAATGTATTTGTGGGTCATAAATTAAACTCCTGCCTGGACTTGCTTAAGTGTGATCCACAGAGGGACACTGAGTGGTTTTTTTTATTGTTTTGTGCTTTTTGTCTTAGAAAAGTGACTTACTGGGCACAAATAATTGCAGTTGGTGGTAGAGTTCTTGCAAAGGAGAAAGGTCCTGGAGATAATTTGAGTAACTGCATCAGACTTATCCTCTGATCATTTAGAAATGACATTGAACATGCGAGTGTTTGCAACGCTAGCAATCGAGCACAACTTCAAAAGAAGCTTCTACATCAGTGCTGTGCCTTCAAAGCATGGAGCATATGATAGTCACCAATGGTGACATGTGATGTTGCAAACGAACTTCTGCTACTATGGGTGACCAAATGCTACAGACGAGAGAGTTTTTATTGAAAAAGCTCTACTGCTAAGTGCAGGCACTGCTCCAGATGCCTGTGAGACATTATTTAGACAGAAGTCATCATTCACCTCTTGGAATTAATTTGTGGATGAAAATTTAATTATAGTAATGCATTTGTAACTTTTTGTTCTTTTCCCATTAGGACATGAGGAAAATGCAGAGTAGGTAATAGCCGGATACCACAGCTTTACCCGGATCATAGCCCCTCTGGGACACGGCTCTGTGCTTCCAAAACCAGCTGGGGCATTGCTGTGTTCGTATCTGCATGTAGATACACAACCGTGCCGGTGTGAATCATGGCAGCCTGAGCAAATTTTGGTGACTTTAATACTGTCTGTGACCTTTCTTCTTGCGCCGTTTGCCTTGTTACGACTTAATATCACTAAAGCTGCCTTTTGCTTTTAATCTCTTTTGGTTCTTCCTTACTGATCAAGATCAAGCTCCTTCTGCTTGCCCTTGTTGCCTTCCCTGGACACTGTACTCTTGGAAAGGTAGCAGTACAACAGACGTTACAAAAGATATCAGTACGCCTTAAATCCCCCTTTGGGCAATCTCATACAACTAGTAAATTTTCAGGCAGAAAAAGGCCTCTTCAACATCACCTTCAGAGTTTAGTATTTAGCAAACCCCGCCCGTGGTTCTTACCATTTTTATTGCTGTTTTATCCAGTCTTTCAGCAATTTTAGCCTGTGTTTCTGAACAGACTTTCTTTTCCTCTGCTTGCTTTTTCCTGAATAGCCTGTATATTCACTGCTAATTTTCCAGTCATGTGAGTTATTCCATTATATCTGTTATGCCAACTAACCTATAATTTTGATTATGTACTGATGCTTTCAGTTCCTCCTTTTCACTTCCCATACTACTTGCCTGAACATGCAGACATCAGCAAATCGACCCTCCATTTCCCTTTCTGTCCCATGTACAACCCTGTTATCACTACCCACAGTGCCTTCCCAAGGGTTAGGCTTTTTTCCAGGTCACCATGTTCTCCCTGGTTGCCCTGACATTACTTCAGCAGTCAGTCATACATGTGCAACCCCAATCCAGGCAATCTCTTCTCTGAACTACTCAGTAAACTCTTTTTTTTTTTCCCTGGTTCTTTCCACCCGTATGCTTTGGGAGGGACTGAAGAGTCTGAGAAGGAAAACAGAATTGAGGAATGAGCCAGCAAGCTGAAGAAAAATCATTGGGGTGGGTGGGAAAATATAGCTCAGTGTTAACCAGTATTTGTGATTTGTTAGGCGAGCTGCTGTATTTAGCCTGAGTTATTGGAGTGCTGCAGTGTACCATTACCACTGTCGAGTATGTCTGCTAGTAGGTCTAGGAGGTTTTATAGTCTGTCTTGCACTTAAATTATTGCAAGTGACATAGAACCCCTTCAAACGGGGCATTTGCTAGAGGACTAGCGCTAATGACATGGGTGGTCTGGGGATTACTAAAGTGACTTTGAGTCATTTTAATTTTCCCTTTTATGTCTACCTGTGTGGCCCTACAGGAAGGAGAATAATGAGGGAAGCACTCATTAAATGTGGAAAAGGGATCTAGTTACTCATTTTCAGGTGTGTCGACATGTGTAGATCCTATATGGAAAAGTCAATGTATAAAGGAAGGGAAAAATATGTTAAATGTGAAAGTTTGAAATTCTGCAAGCCTTGAACCTGCTTTGCAGTGTGACATGTGACAAGCAAAGAAGGGAAAATTGGCAGAATTATGCCAATAAAACACTTGAAACCTAAAATAGTAGCGAGAATTTTTATGCACCAACAATCCATGTACCGTAGGAGTTTGCTAACTGCCAGGGCAACAGGGCCTTTTGAAACCGAGGGCTTTCCACATGTCTAATAGGTGCATGACCCCTGTTACTCTAGTAGTGAAACTCGTGACAGTGTTGCTCACATTCCTCTGCAGCCACTTTGGTATGTGTCTTACTTTCTCTGTTGCAATGTGAGATGGGGAGAAGTGAAGTGACTTGTCCAAGATCAGGTATGCAGGTGTTTGTAGGTGTCGGGAGTTCCTCACATGAGCTACGGCACTGCTCTGCCCCTATTCCCCACCCTCTCGCTCCCTGTCTGCCCAGGATGGTTATGGGGCTGGCTTGCTGCACTCCTGTGGATGGCTCATGATTGCATGTGTGCTGTCTAATTCGACAGCCTCCCTAAAGCTGCGACTGTCACCCGTGTGTGTTTGACATGGGCACCGTTCATGCTGGGGCCTTCAGATGCTGCTAAAGTGAAGATGGAAGATACTTGGGCATATATACTTTACATGTGCTTCTATCAATGCTTCCCCTAACTTTTTTTAAAGTGGCAGTCCTAAGTACCACATTTAGCATTAGAAGGAAGTTAGTTTGCACCTTTGCAAGTCGTGGCTAGTAATAAAGAGTGTAGCATCTCCCATATGATACATATTCTAGTCCACATACAATTTTTTCACGATTTTCACACAGTTCTTATTGCAACAATATTAATGTACTTACATTTTTATGAGTCCACCTGCACCATCTGTCCCTTTTAAAGCTCCTATTTACCTCAGTGGTGCAGGATCAGGCACTCGCTGTGAAGAAGTACGCCGGCTACAGTTTCTATTCTACAGCTATTTCTGCGTGGAAATGCACCAGCAGGTAACACAATAAGCGAACACATGGTAGGAAAATTGTCCAGTGCACAAAAGAGATCCTGGATGACATTAAACAAATGGCCCAAAGTAGCTTTAGAAATGGTTTCATGCATCTTGGGCTGTTAGCTGTTTTATGTTTCCTGTCTGGAACGAAGAGAGAGACAGGGCAAAAGAGTGGGGGCCTTGTTTATGCTCATGTGTTTATTGTATCAGAGACCTTTAAGTAGGAGGATATGACAGGTTTTCAAGGGGACAAGGTATGACTCAAATCCAGGTGCAGTTTATTTTCCATGAAATACATCACTTGCCTATTAGACATAGATTTACCGGCGGCCAAAAGAAATCTTGGCAAAGTTGGCATTCTTCTTACCGTAAATGAATGGCATCTCAGCTTGTTATTGTTATTTTACAAATATAACAGGTGTTGCTGATTTCTCCTTGATAACCTGCTGTTTAAGGGGAATTGTTTAACTTATACATACAGATAAGTGGACTGCTAAACCAAATTCATCCCAGGTGTAACTGCAACAATTTTTTTTTGGTTCCTAAACTACAGATTCTTATCCTAAATCTTATTTATTAGAACTAGACAGATGTTATTGTGTTCTTCCTAAAATAATGGATTTTGAGGTGTGTTTGCTTCAAGGAGTTGAGGTTTTTGGGTTTGTTTCCCCCCCCCCCCAATCATTCTGGTGCCTTCTATTTGCGTTTGCTCAGAAATAAATGGCATGGTAAGCTCATAAAAGCATATATCAGAGCTTCACATTCTTTGAAAAATAGACATTGTGCTGTGGATGTGCCAGGAATCTCGGTCACAAATGGGATTTCAGCCTGCAAATGCTCCTGTACTGTGTAAGGTAAAAGAAAGCTTATTGGAAGAACTTGGAGGAATTCATTTGGATCATAAATATGTTTTAGAAATCAGCATCCTTTGAGAGATTAAATTAACATGGCCTGTTTTAAGAAGCACCCAAGCTACTGCAATCTTTTAAAACTTAAGCTAATGAAGAACTGTCTATAGATGTTACTGACTTTTTTTTTTCTTTGGGGCGGTGGGAGAATGACACACCAAACAAATACTTCTTTAGATACTGGAAGTTAAGTCCAAGGGAATGGTATTTCCAGGTAGCCTGCCAGCATCGGGTGCTGCATGCAGCACAGCAGATAAGATCTGCTACACAGTTTAAAGATATTTGAACACTCCCAACATTTTTGCATGTTTCCAAAGAGAGAAATACCACAGACCTGAGGTTACGGGTGTCTGTGTTGGGTTTGGTGGGAGGGAATAGATTCATCCAGTCACCCCGCGGCACTGAATCATTATTTCCAGAAATGTTACCTCCTGAGTCAGTCAGTAATTTGGGGGTATCCACAAGTCCATGCTGTAGGTGGGTATGTAAGTACCCACTCACATCTAGTGTAAATACCACTGGCAGGATAACTTTTGCGTGAACTACTATTCAGTAATCCTTTAGGAGCTTAAGAGTTAGCGTTGCCTCATTGGGTCTTTGGTTATGCTAAAAACTGTCCCCCAATTACTCCTGTCTGTGGATGGAGGCAGCTTGACTAATTTACTGTTTTATAATCTGAATCATGGTAATGGTTTTACAATTATTTCAAGTTCCATCTCTGACATGATTCATCAAAACGGCATGCAGTGTAGCCCCACATGATGATGTTCCTGGCTTTTGTATCTCTTGGTTTGGTTCTGACTACGACCACTGGTCTTTCCCATAAAAGTGTTTCTGAAGGTTTTTTCCCCCAGAGGAAATGAAAGTGGAAGGGACGTGTCTTTCAGCGCAGCTTGGTGAACGAAGATACGCCACTCCTGCTGCTGCTGGCTGCTAAAATCAGTTTTATTGTTGTAGGTGCTTTAAAATATATACCATAGGTAAGGGAGACTTGATTGGCTTGGTTTTAAGGGTTATTTGTTACTGCAAGACTCCAGCTGCCATGGTGGCCTCTCAAGCTTGATGCTGTATTTATAAAATTGAGAATGGTTCCTGGACTCCAGAGCTTTCTAAACTCAGTAGACAAGACAGACAATATGTTGGAAAATACTATTAGCCCCATTTTATAAATACGCAGAAGTCTTGCACAACAAAGCGACTGGCCGGTAGGTGACACAGAGAAACTGTGGCAGAAGCAGGAACTATCTGATTTTGGAAATGAGAGGAAATTCAGTCTTTTACTTAAAGCGTGAAATCTGTGGCAGTTCATGTTCTGAGTCAATATTTTGGTACTTACTGATAAAACGTAGCTTCTCTGGTGAACTTCTAATAGACCAATAACAAAAAAGATGCCAGCAAAGGCCTTGAGGCAAGTGTATCAGGTCATGCTGGATATGCAAACAAAAAATAGTCATCGACGCAGAAATTTTTTTTTGTTCCCGAGCAGCTCACAATATACCTGATCCTAACACCTTTGTTTCATGTAGTGGTTTGTTGCATTGTGCTGTGCTTGCTGGTGTAGCATTTGAGCACCTCCTATATTATCAGTGATATCTTATGGGATCTCTTCAGGAGAGTGATGTATGGCTTTGGATTCTACTCTGTGTGCCAAGTGACTAACCGGGTTTTTAAAATTTGTCTCTCATCTCTAACTTACTCCAATGTGTTCTTGCCCTCATTAATCCCCTTAGGACAGTGAAGAGTAAAGGGAAAAGTATTTGTATGGTTGTTCTGTTGTCTTAGCTCGTTCTTGGTGTGCTCTTTGAGAACAGAACTTCAAACTCTGCATTTGTATTTGGACTGGGAGAAGTGTGTGTTCCTGTAGGGATCTTGAGCTACTCCCAGATGGGAGCTTCCCACCCAGAGGCAGCTCTGGTGGCGATGTCTGCAGGTTTTCAAAAGATCTGCCTCCAGGCCCAGACGCCCAACAAACCCAGCTTGAGTTCCTCATTCTAAATCAAAACATAACCAAATGGGTTTGGGTGTCACTATGAAATGACCTGGCAGTTCAGTTTTGGCAAGCCGTTTTCTTTTCCTGTGTGACTAATTTGGCTATTTTTCTCCCACTCCCCTTGCAAATTTATAATGGCTTCCCAAATCTCTTTCCCCTTGTTGCTTCCTACTGCTAAGTCAATTAAATTTGTCTTAACTCTCCTCCTTCATCCTGGCCAGCTTTTCTGCTGCACTCCTTGTGTATCGGTGATATACCTACCCCCTTATCCAAAGGCTGAGGTATTGAGGCTGACTTCAGATGCTCTGCTTACTTGGTAAATGCAGCTGTATAAACTAGAAGCCATTTTTTCCTTCCCTGAGACATTCTTTGGGGTCTATGACTCTCTTAGAGACAGCTGTTGTCCTCTTCTGTACCTTTAATCCAGTTGCTTCTTGCTCTGGGAGCTGCCTTTGTCAGACAGGGCTTTTTTTGCATGAACTCAGTGTTTGTGTTGCAAAATATGCCTCCATGAGACATACTGTGCAGATGGCAAACAATAGCTGTCTCCAGCCGGGGAGGAAATCCATTTGTCACTGTTTCATCATCAGTCCCCATTGTGTTGCCTTCAGACAAACCCATTCATCAAGACAAGTTCCAAAGTGCTGGTGTTTACCAGGGATACTGCACAAACCCAATCTGTTTATAAATGCAAGTCCTCCCTCTGTGGTTTCTAGCATTGCTCTTTATTTCTGTTACAAGGATGTTTAGAAAGACTACCTGAGGTCAGTGACCTGTTTGCAGGTGCTGTTTAGTTTGGAACCCTGAGTGGGTTGTTGGCAACAGGGACAGAATCTGTGACCTTCTCCTGACAGCCTGTTCAGCCTAGGTGAGACTAGGTGGCGAGACTAGGTGGCTTTTATTTACTAACATGAAGTAGAATGTGAGCTTACATGTGCCATCCTCTACATGTTGCCCACCACACCTGCCAAATACCTCATACTGACAGGAACCTGTCTTCATGGATCTTGCAACCGTTGTGGAAATGTTTGGACAAAAGTGTGAAAAGGGGAAAAGATGTCTTTGTGTTTATCAGGGTAATAGCAGAGCTGGGACTGGACCCAAGTTCTTCTTTTCAGTGTCTTGTCCACTCCTTAAAGCTTTCTTCTGAGGCTGGGTTCTTACCTGCTGAAGTACTGATATCTCCAGAAGAATACATACTCTGAAGGGCCAGGAGGAACCTCTGTGGTCACGTAGACAACCTGCAAAGCACAGAGCATAGGACTGGATCCTGCAGACAGGGAAAGCGGCGCTCAGGATCAGGTGGTTGCGTCACTAGACCCAGTAACTAATGCCAAGTGCCCCACGAGCTCAGAAGGGCTTGTGGGTACTGCAGTGTCTGTCCCACTAACCCTGAGGAGTTGGCCCTTCAGCTAGGGACAGGGCTTGGCACTGGACTGTGCGCAAAAATGTTTTTGCCGGCACCAGATGAGTCTGACACACAAGTCTTTGGTCTTGCAAGCTTTGCTTGTTCTGATTTTGAGGCGTTTTCAGCCAAATTTCCACCATTTATGGGTTAACAGTGAGAATTTGCCTGCCATGGGGAGGCTCAAAGAGAGACTAAGAACCAGTTGGAAAAAATGTTCTTGAGATGGCAACAGCAGCCACAGAAGCAAGATCAGGTATTAAAAAAAAAAAAAAAAAAAAAAAAAAAAAAAAAAAAAGCTGAAGGCATTCAATTTTGGGTGACCTGAAATCATGAGAACGCAGCTAGAAGAGAGGCTGCGGAGTTCATGCACAAATCCAGAATGTGCTGGGGTGGGAGGGTTTATCCAGAGATCGAAGCAAGATCAATCAAAGACTGAGGGTTATCTAGGAACACTGGTGTGGGGACTCTGTCTGGAGGCACCGAATTAAGGGATTTCTGGCCAGGGTGTTTAGTGAGGGAGTGTTCATAACAGTAAGCAAGCGGATGTTGTTAATCAGAACAATATGGAGCAGGCAAGTACCCTTCATACTACACGGCTTTTTCTTTTTCCATTCTTTCCCCCCCCCCCTCCTCTCCCTCCCTAGCATGTATATTATGTACTATATGAGGGCTTGGTGGTTTGAAATCAGTGAAGATGGGCTGCATTGCAAGAGCTGAGGATATGGCACATGTAGACTTAATTACGAAACCTGCAAATAAAAGAAGTGTTCCGTATACCCGAGAAATCACGGAAAGGGTTAGTGTTTCACCAGGAAGCTGACAGCACCACAGTGGACCACAATTAAGACTTTAAAATATGTAACAGCATTTTTATGACATCAAAGTACTGTTGCCGCACAAGGCAGCGTTTATGAAAAGATCCCCGCTCTTCACCCTACAATCATGATGTACATATTGGCAATAAGGAAGTCAGCAATAGCTATTTACTGCTCTCCTGCAGCTGTGGACTTATAACTTGGGTCCCTAATTAAGTAGAAGCAGGGCTAACCACGAAGCACACCACAGTGCCTTAAAATGGCTTTCATACTGCGGAAATCTGGTGTTTGGTTACTCCAGAGAGTGGGTTTTTTCCCCTTGAAAACTATATTTTCACATTCAGAAATAATTATCTGGAGATTAAAAAAAAAAATGCTGTCTTGATGCACCATGAGATCTAAAGAGCTTTTCATGGAAAGCATTTAAAATAAAAAAAAAAAATCCCTCTCTATATGGGAGATATTGACACCAGCCCTATCTTTGTCATCAAATGTGAGTGATTGTTAGCAAAGAAACTAGTCATGCTGCACAAAAGAGATCACAGCGTGTGCGTAAATCTGCATAACCTAGTTGACTATCTTGGGAATGTGATCTTCAGCTGTAAAAACCCGCTTTTGACAAAACAATAAAGTTGAAAAGGAATGTCCCATCATTATGTTCCTTAAATGTCACAGGAACTGCAGTAAGTGCATCTTGGCAGAGGCAAGCCTACATCATTAGTTCCTCTCCTGGTTGCTTTTAGGTTTTTTGTTCCACATGGCCTGACTTGACAGGACAACAAATAGGCTTTTGCATCTGTACACATTTATTAGTGGATTTTATCGTTGGACATCAAGGAAATTGAGTCTCATCTAAAGGTTTATGACTGTACACATCTGTGGATTTTACTACCCTCCTTTCAAACAAACAAACAACAGCAGCAGAAAATTATTTTTGGAAAGTACAGTTTAAGATTTAATAATCATTTGATGTTCTGAGAAGTCCTTGGCCGTTTGTTCAAATATTTGCTGAACATTTGTTGAGCAGTTTAGTTATTGGGGGGGGGGGTGGGTGGGTAGGGAGCTGGGGAGGCAGGCTTGCTTCTGCCTTGCATGAAGAGGTCATTTGTGTAATCACAGCCTTCCTCCCTACCCCCAGCATAGCTAGCTTTTGTTGGATCGTGTATAGAGGTGACTTATGATTGGGAATAACCACCTTTGTACATATAGAAATTCTGTCTCTAACAGATAACATGCAAAGGAATCTCGTGGGGGGTTAAACTGGGGCATAATATTGCCCTGTGCTGCTTTTGCTCTTGTCTGTTAATAAATAAGATTTCAACACATTCCAACTCTGCCGGTTGGCAAAAGAGAGCCTGAAATCTAGCTAAGGTAAAGCAGGGCCTGAACAGTCTGCATGCCTTGCTCATTTAAATTCCTCATGAAATTAGTGGGCTAAAGGATTTGTTCAAGACTTCCTTATAATCAAGGTATGGGAACGTCACACCTGGCTATGGTCTGAGCTGTCACATTTAAATTAAAAAAAAAAAAATCAGAATCCTGAAGCAAATTTTGGAAGCAACAGCGGGGTGTAAAATGAAATGGTGCATGCCTAACATTTCAAAGGGGCTTAAACAACCATTTTGTGAGTGAATTGCTGCCTATTTTTTCTTAATGCTGTGTTTATGCAGAAACCTAAAGATGACAGCTTACATGCCAACACTCTGAAATATTTTGCTGATAATAATTTGAGGGTCGTACCTCCTAGTGTGTTTCATGGAAGAGGACTGTCCAAGGTGAAAATTGAGGTCTTAAGTTAATGGAACCTGTTTTGATGGATTATGCTTTGTTTGTGAATATTTTAATAGCTTACATAAGGCAGGACTGGAAGCTGATTTTTTTTTAACTTAGCTTTTTCAGACTGGAGAGCTGGATGGAGGAGGAATTTTGCCTAACAGGAGATTCTTACTATCTGTCTTACACAAAGGATGCTGTTTCACAAAAACATCTTCAACCTACTTTATTTCAACTTGTAAGTGTTTCAGCTGAGATTAACTTTTTAGATGGAGAAACTGACTAGTATAAAGAGCCTGAGAAGATGGTGCTTGTTATTCATTGTTTTGTAGTAAGGAAATAGGACTCTTGGTTGACCTTATAGATTGATTTCACTCTGCTGAACGCTGATGTATTCACTTTGAGGTAGGCCTTCACACACCAGCTCTTGGAGGAAGTGCCTGGAGAAAGAATACTGGGCTACACGGTGCTTCCCTGAAGAGAGGACTCTCCTCTCTTCCCGCTGCACTCACGGTGGCTCTGTTTTGAGGCCCACCTCAGGACAACAGCCATGTTCGGACTCGCTCCTGTGCAACTGCCTGAAGGTTGTGACAGAGCCTGGAGCAGGGCCAGGGCCTCCATACAGACCTCCCAAGTCCCCATGCTGCGGCCTGACCTCAAGACCAGATTTCATTGTCATTGTTCTGTTTAAATGGTGGTGCCTGGAGAAAGCGAAAGCTGCGTGTAGGACCAAAATAATAATCTTAGAGGAACTGCTGGCTAAACATCTTTATTGGGCTCAGCAAGAAGCCCCAAGAGCATGTCTTCAGGACGAAGGATGGAGCGCTACTTAGGCCTTTTGGTGAGCTATTGCAGCCAGCTCATTTAACGGTTATGTAAAGGCAAAGTTTAAAGAAACAGTTGCTTGCTGGGAAGAATAAATGTATGTTTTCCCTATACCACACAGTGCAAGTGAAACTGCCACTGAGGTGAAGAAAGCCTGTGGCAGTCCCTCTTCTCAGTCATTTGTAAACCTTTGAATGAGTTCCCAATGCGAATTGTTACTCCGCTCTGCAGTGGGCTACTTCTTGGCCGGCTCAAAGAAGCCCCAGAAAATATTGCACCCATATGCGCTTTTTTTTACATTCTCATTAAGTTTATAAAACCCACAAATTTAGACCATCTGTCCTATAAATGTTTCTAAACTCCACCAAGATGAAAAAGCTGTTCTAGCTTTTTGATATAAGCGGTCAGCAAACCAAACACAAAACCAGAGCAAAGCAAATATTTTCTTGTCATACATGCTTCCCAACCGTGACGGATGAACTGTTATTTTTGATGTGTGTTTGGATCCAAATTTTGGAGAGAAATGCCTCCTAGATATGCGCGCTTAACACCAAACCAGCTTGATATGAAGAATTCTTGTTGGGGAGGGGGAAACAGAGGGAAAGTTGCACCACATGCTGCCCACGGACTATATTAAAGAAGCTGTTTCTTCAATTATTCATCTTCCAACTGCCCTGCTGACTGCTATAACAAAGCCATCCCAGGCATGGACTATGTCAGCCCATTCTCAGGGTAAGGTGTTCATGCTTCTATGCAACCCACCTCGCTCTTGGATGTTAATCTAGGAATATTTATTGCCTCCATGTGAGACTCCAAAGTGGGGTTGGAGCATGATAATGAAGAGAGGCTGTTTGCAGCACTTGGCTGACAGGTGGGATTAAGCCCAGGTCCTTGTTCACAGGCAAACTCAACAGCAACCTAATTATTGAGAAAAGACTCAATAAAGCAAGTGGTAGAAAGTGGAAATCTCACTTGAGATCCTTTTTCCTGGTGTTTCCATGGACATGGCAAACTCCCAGCCTAAACCCTTTAGGAATGAGAAGGCACTGTTTAAATTGTACACCCTGCTTTGGTATTTACAGCTAAGTGGAAAAAAAGAAATCTGTTCTGACGGCATTTTTAACTTCACTTGCTATTGGCGCGTTACTGTTTTGAGGGCCAGATCCTCACCCAAATCCTGGGTCAAGAAGGTCTTGTTCTGTAGCATAGACCCTGAGTTTGTATGCGAAGTTATTCTTATCCGTTTGCTTTAGGTATACCGCAACACTTACTATGCGGTTCCTGCAGGCTTAACCAGAGCACGGATATGAAGTGGCGTATCATGAGGTAGCCATGGACCTGTCTTACTGGTGTGCTGAGGAACCATGAATGGAGCAGTTTGAGGGGAGCTGTGAATGCTCAGTACACCTGGAAAACTGTACTGAATTATTATGTCCTTTTTGTGGAGGAGGAGGAAAAAGGTGGTTGAGCTATGCAAACAATGAGGGATAAATTGTTGTGTGTGTGAGCAGCGCTGGCTTTTTGGTGTCACTGAATTCAACTTGCCTACCTTCAGCTATTTTCTGTGCAGATATCCACAGTTGATACAGTCCTCTGGGCCCTCTTTATCATCAATAGGAGTTAGAGGCGATACTTAGCCACAGTTCATCTGACTTGTTTTAATCCTCTTTCTTGGAGCTGAAATGTGACTTAAAAGTGTATTGTTCTCTGCTGTGTTTATAGGGGCAATTAAGATAAATAGCTTGTAGATGCCTATGTTTGGGCTGAGGAATGCATCCTACTTGTCAGTTCTCCACTGTACAGCCACCTGTGTTTGTCCATAAAACTGTGGTGCAAAAAAACCAAAGTCCTAGTTAAAACAAGGTAAAAGCTGAGCCGTGTTCAACACTGCCATCGCTTCCTGACTCTTTCATGGTATTCAAAGTTTCTCCATCTTTGCTTGCCCAGCCCAAGTCCGATTCCAAAAGGCACTTCTTCCAAACCTTTCCTGACAGTTATCTGTGGGTTAAACATCCTGACTTTTATGGCAGCTTTACTCCAGGAGAGCAGGAACCAGTGTGCTAGGACACACTAAATCATTTCCGTGCAGCAGAAGGTATGGTGTGAGCTGTCAGCATTGGCTCCAGAGGAGTTGCCTGCCTGTACATCTCTAGGGTTGGTTTCCTGCTATTTGTGCAAGACTCTTGCAAAAACCAAGCAAATGAAAAAACAAACCCTTCTCCCAGTACAGTGTGTGGGATCAGCACAGACAGGTGAAATTTTTGGAAATTTGAAATGTCTAATATAGGTTTTACCTGCATAGAACTTTTGGCTTTTTAATTTCTATATCAGATTTTGAGCATATAAAGGGACCTAACTAAAGAGAAGGAAAGTGTAAAAGGTTACAGACTAATTCCTTTGGAAAACTTAGTTTTGTCAAATGCAAAATTTAAGGTTTATAGTTTAAAGCAAAAATAATCTGAAATCCAACGTTTTGGGCTGATCAGGAACGATTTTTGCTTTGTCTGTAAACCCCAAAGTTTACATTTCACACAACCAAGCTGGGCTTTTTTTTTTTTTCCCCTGGTCACCCAGTGGAAACGTTGACTATTTCCGTAGTCTGAGTTATAACTGCTGTGGAAGAAATGCTGCATTCTGTATTTTGGCTCTGACAGAGAGGCTGTGCGGTGCATTGAGGAATGATATGTCCTGTATGATATGCCCTGTTTCCTACCAGGCGCTCCAAGATCGGTAGGAGTCTCTGTAGTGACAGTAGAGGATTTTAGATTTACAACTCGGTGGGAGTTACATAGTCTTCTGATTTCTGCAGCCTTCTGTGTATGTCTTCTAGTGTCTTATAGGAACTGGAGTTGCATCATCAGTCAAAGATTGTGGACTTAAAAGTTATATATACGAGTCATTAAAAAATTGTAAACTAATGTACCAACATATGAAAACTTTACATGCACACATGCTCACATACCAGACAAAGATCTGAATTCACTACTGAATTGCCTTACTGATCTGCCAGGCTCAGCAGCCAATCAGCAGCTCTTGATAAATCAGGTTTAAAAACAAATAAATAAAAATTTTGGAACACCCCTCAAGTGAAAGAGGAGGATTGAAAAGAAGCATTTTAGAACTAAGAAGAAAAAAAAAAAACAAAACACAAAGAAACCATTTTGCAAAAGATTTGGAGAAATCATTAACTCTGCTCCTTTTATCCCCCCCCCCCCCCCAAAAAAAAAAAAGTTGAAATACAAATTGTCAGTGGTCTTTTCAAAGGTTTGCAAAAGTTCAGCATGTGTCAGGCTAGCTGGTGAAACTTTTCTGTTCATTCATTTACAAAAGTAAACAGGAAATTTTGCATTTTCATTCCATCTAGCAAAACCCCATTACAGAGCTTTATTACTTTACCGTCATTTCCGCCCCCCATGCAAAAAATAGGTGCATGCAGTACTCAAACAGCTGAAATGAATGTCTGAACTGAAGTGGGGTCATTTATACGAGTGAGAGTATTGCCTTGGGGTTTTTTTAGCCAGACTTTTCCGAAACAATATAGCTGACTTAAATCCCAGGTTCACATCCAGGTGGGCAGAGTCATCCTGACGCCCTGTGCTCTGTGGAGCTTCCTTCGGACTTTGGCAGCTTGTGGGGGGTTTTCCGGAGGAGGCCTGGAAGGGAGGAGGAGCAGAGGTGTAGCATACTCATGTCTGATTATGAAACAGCTTAGGAATTTGGGACACCAGCGAAGCTCTCCGGTTGGTTGTCAGTGATGTCAGCTAATACCTTTGCCAGTAATGCCCAGTAGCTGCCTGCTGTATTTCTAATGCATCGATATACTTCTTCTAGCAAGTTGCATTTCATTTTTTACAGAGTGCTTCTTTAAACAAGTAGAAAACTATTTTACTGCATGGTGGAAATACCCTTCTTTAAAAGAACTCAAATAACTACCGTAGACTAATACTGTTGGACCAGGAAAGCATGAAGAATTAGTCTTAGGAGCTGGATCCAGTTGTTGCCCTGTCCATTGCATTCATGTGCTTGCAACTGATTCATTTAATTGCATGTCCCTGTGGCCAAATACTAATGTCTGTATTCCGCAGATACTTATCGTTACTCCTCTGCCTAATTGTGTTTTACAGTGGGAAGGATGCTTACTACTGTATCTGTCTATATCTGTTTTACTTCTCTCTTGAGCCTTAGATGTCCTTAATTACAATGCGTACAGTATCTCTTAGCTGCTGAGTCTGAATTTTTCTCCCCCCGTTGTGCTGCAAGAGAGCAACAAGATGTGTCTGTATCTGTGCAATTAAAGCAGAGGCATACTGAATTTCTTCCCGCTTGTTCCTCACCTCCGTTGTGGACAGAGTTGTGCTAGGAAGACTTATGCTTGAATAGTTTCCCTACTTTGGTGAAATGCAGTAAGATATCCAGGTGTTTGAGGCACTGTTTGAGGTACCATATGAAAATAGAATTGAACTGTTATGAAAGGTTATACTGTAATATTTAAACATATATGAGTTAATCCACGTGGTTGAATTGTACAAGCGAAGGTGCAGTTCTTTTGGCTTTTACGTTGCTTTGTGTCATAGCAGCATTTAACTACTTCGCGCGCAAATCAGTAGCTCTGGCAAAGCCCTGGAATAGTCTGTGGTGCCTGACACCAAGTTATTTCCTCATCACGGGCAAAACTCAGTTTGAGCTGTGTGTCGTTTTCAGCTGTTAGAATTCTGCACTTGTGTGTGTTGGAGAGATGGGGATAGGAAGACATAACCCTGCAGCTAGTTCCCCCGATCTTTGGACGTTCTGAGCCATCAGGTACCGTATGCTTGTACAAGATCAAACTTCTGCGGTAGCACTTTCACTCCACAAGTACCCCAGAGACTAGCATTTATTAGTAATTTAGTTGCTTGGATTTGTCTGTGCCCTGTCTGTGGTTTTAGGTGAGCAAACTAAAAACAACTATAACTTTTTTTAGGTATACTCAAGAGCATATTACTAAAAGTATTACTATTAATAAGGAGAAATAACGCAAAACTAGCGGAGGACCCTGCTTCTCAGTTACTGGGTGTATTTCCAGCTACTCCTATCTCCAATGCACAAGCATCGTTTCAGTTGCCAAACACAGGAATTGATCCAAAGCTCACAGAAATCAACAGGAAGGATTTCTGTTAACTTCAGCAAGATTTGTGTCGGACTTGTGCTTCAGAAAGGCTGTTTTGTTTTCCTTGCTTCCCAAAAATAAAGCAGGTGACTGTTGCCAGCAGCAGTGATAGCTTCTGTGCAGAACTGAGTCTTCTCCAAGAGGCGTGCTGTCTGCTGGCTGATCCATCCTCCAGTTAAGAGGTGGTTCTGCCAAATTTGTCGTATCTGTAGTGTTTGCTTTTTGACATCTTTGTGTGTATATAGAAAGTAGGGGCTTCCCTGTCACATGTCAGAAGAGGACCACAAACTGACCCGTTGTATGTGGTTTTAAAGAGATAAAATTATTGGTGTGCAAGCTTTCCTATTGACAGAATAGCATCAGTTCACTTATTTAATCTTTACACTTTTTTTTTTACTATCTAACTCTTTTACAGTGAGTTAGATAAGCAGCGGTGTAAATAAACGTAGTTGTTAAACTGTTTCACTAGAACACAAGGCTAGCAATTTTCTGAATTCAGTATGATTTTTCAGCTGATCAGAAATTGTGGATAACGGTGTTGGATAATGTATCCCAGGAAGAATGTTTCCTATGCTGAATATTCTACCTCTTAAATAGAGTACTCCTCATGCCTTTGCATGTCAGCAGGTAAAGGAATCAGGTTGTGATGTGAGTGAAGTTCACAAGGAGGTTAATAACTCTATAATTAGCACTGGTTGGGAGATAAGCAAATCAGCATTCAAACATGCAAAGTAGAGAGGGAAAATTCCTGTTGGACTTTCAGGTTGTGATTAGTAGGGCTTATTTCTTTGCTTTTTTGATGAGGAACAGCTGGAGATTAGCACAGGGTAATCAGAGACAGTAGACAACCTGGTAGGGTCATTGTGCACTGCTCCTTTGAAATGCTCAAGTTTATGGGGTGTCAGAGCAAGCTGGGGCATGAACCGGCTGGGCTGAGTTATAGCAATAGCTTGAATCGCAACGGGCCGGACCATCAGCTGGTTGAGATCAGTAGAGCTCTGCAGTGTAGATAAATCCACTTATTCCAGGTGGGAATTTGCCCCCAAAAGTTTTATCCTTGTATCTGCTAAATTTCTATCAGTGCAAAAATTTGATGTGATCTTGGTTGGGGATGGTCCTACAGTCACCCCAAATGAGTGTTTTTGTAATGGAAAGAGTTTAAAAGGTGACCACATTGAGCCATGACCTCATTTTTAGAAATAAGCAAAGACTGCTGGTTTTGTGCAGGCTGTGTTTTGAAAAATGAATTTTTTTCTTTTTCCTAAATTGGAGATTTTCTTTTTGAAAAAGATAATTTCTTTTTTAATTGACATATGAAAAGTATTTTCTCTTTTTTTTTCTCTTTTGGTTTGTGGGTATGTTGGTTTTGTTTAATTCCTCCAGTTGTATGGTGCTTCCCCCCCCCCCCCGCCCACAGGTTGGTCTTCCTGGCTTTCTTAACTACCTAGATTGAAAAGAGCAGTGGAAAAAAAAAATAGTAGAGAAAAAGGAAAACAAATGATGGAAGAAGAAAATCAGAAAAGCATTTTTAAGGGGGGGGGGGAGCAAAAGAATGAACTAAAATGCCAAAACAATACTGATTGCATTTAAAGAAAAAGTCATTGTTAAAAGCCTGTCACTTAAAGCATTTTCTGATTTTTCCCACTAGCTCTACTTCCAGTTTATCTTTTGCACAGAAAATATGAAACCTTGTCTATGAGTGTATGGTCCATTTCAACGTTTTAAAAGGTTTTGGGCATTGCATATTCTCTGCCATGTCCCTTTGAGATTCAGTGTTTTGGTTTTCCTTTTTTTTGGTGTGTGGGGTATGTTTTTTGGTTTTGGCTTTTTTTTTTTTTTTTTTTTAAGCTACGCTGTAGTCATTAAGTTCAATGGGAGCTGTGTGAAATAAATTCCTAGACCAGTATTGAACATCTCAGCTGAGCACTTCTGGAGATGAACCAAATTTATGTAGTGTTGTTGCTTCCTTGTGCCAGATTATGGACTCCGAGGTTCATTCCTCCAAGCCGTGCAGCAAGTTCAGGAGCAAGCCCAGTCTGTTGACACAGGGCTTCTGCATTCACTTTTGTTTAGTTTCTTACACCAAAATAAACACTCAGATAAGTGGGTTAAAATGAGTAGGGGACCTTTCTCTTCCTTTTCTACCCATATTTGCAATTGCTGAGGATTTGTCCCAGTACAGAACAGGAATAGTTTTTAAATCATTAAAAAATAAAACTTCTTAATAAAAAGGGACTTTGACTAGAAATTCCATTTTTGGTGGAAATTATGACAGGTTTGATACATTGCCTTTTCGATCATATCTTCTCCCACCTTAGCTCTCTTAGGCATTGAGGATCTATTCTAAGGGTAAACTGTATTGGCTTTCCTTAATCAAATTCAGGTCTTTTTATAGATACTGCAATGATCCATGTTTTCTGTGACTCTTTGTCCAGCCTGCCATATCATCAGCTTCTTCCCTGTGTGTGGAGGGTGAGGAAGGAAGCCAGTACAGAGTTGGAGGCTTTGCATTGATACCTTGGTAGGAATCTGCATTTCCCTGTCCTAGCTTTCAGCATCACATCTTTGCCAGACTGCCTCAGCCTTATTTCAGGGTTTAATGGCCAAATACTACATATTCAGATCTTGTCTCCTAGAAGATTGGAAGGAAAATTCATCGTAAAACATTGATATTTTATTTACAGTTGGCTGGATCAGAATCGAAGTCATGTTTCCTTTTAGCTTAATGAGTTCACATCTGCAGTCCAGCAGGTAGATCGGTCGTGTCTGAACAGGAGTAGTGCTGACAAGGGTAAGAGCTAATCAGCCATGTTTCGTGTTGGGATTAAAAGTCAAACGGTGGGATGCTTGCTGTCCCTCGGTCACTGGAGTTTCAGTTCTGTGGAGAGGGTGATGTTACCAGTGCCTGTGGGGAGGCTATGAAATTCCTCCCGGTCCAGCAGCGTGGTGTAACAGGAGGTTCAGTGCAAATTCTGAGTCAGACTCAGAATCCTCAAAGTAAAGAGGATAAAACAAACAGGGAAATGATGGCTAGACTTTTGAATTGAGATTCTCTGCTTCTGTGAATTCATTCAAAGTTTCTTCTGGGTGACACCAGCCAAAGGTCTTGTGCATGGACACCTTTTGGGCACATCTGAACAGGGTGGTCCTTTCTTTCATGCAAAAATGGGCATTTGGGAAGAGGTATTTGCAGCGGTTGAGTAAAGATTTGGCCAAGCCTTTTCCACCATCACCTGTTGTAATCTTTAGGAAATGTATCAAAAGCTGAACTTCCCATGCATCACTTCAGAGTCCCGTTCTGATAACAAAAATCTGAATTAGAGCCTGTTAATTTTAAAAACAGATTTTTTTTTTTCTTGCATGCATATTATATGGGGTTGTTATTTTTCAAATTAGCCATGGGTAGCCATGGGAATTTGTGCTCTTAAAACAAAAATATAGAAAGAACTGAAAGCATCCCAAGTATTGTTACCAATCATTTAGGATAATGTTAACTGAAATGTCAGTATTGTCTCCTATAACTAGTACTACAGTTTGCTTTTTTTCTATTGCAAAACTTGTAGTTTATGCAACTGATGTCAATGGAACTATGCTAATTTATGTCAGCTGGTCTGATATTTTTGCTTATGATTTTTGCCTTGGCAAAACACACATGTAATATTGTTTTTCCCAGAAGATTGGCTGAATACTCTAAAAGTCATTTTTGACTAATACTAGGGTTAGCCAAGTAGGACTAAGATTGCTTTCAGTAGTGGAAACATCGATCATTAGGGTGAAACAGATTGTATTTTGCTGAAATAAAAGCTCCTTCTGTTTATTTGTAGGGCATAAACATCCCATAGGTCTGTTCAGAGTTATAACAGTGTAAATCCATTATAGCTGAGTGGAGACTCAAGCCCATTATTTTTCAATGAGTGATATTCACCTGTTTGCTTAAATGATGCCAGGTGGACAGAACCAACTTTTATAACAAATTTAAACTCCTCATAAACAGAGCTTTAACTTCCCCTCTTCTTTGATTTTGTACTGCAGGCCTTGAGAACGATGGGGACATCTGTACCTTTGTGGTGAGGCATAAGAGCAGGTGAAGGAAAAATCATTTGTCCTTATCCTTACTGTATTGAACAGATTTGCCTGCTCATGAGATCACAGATCATCTGAGGGGGGAATTAAGTTACACTAATTTTTGAAAAGTTAACACTTTCTAAAACTTGAAACTCAAAGCCTGGCCCACCGTTTTGCCAGCAAGCCCCTTTTGCAAACAAGTGGCCTCAACTTCAACAGGTGTAATTGCCCTCTAACTCCGAGCAATGCTGACTTACACCAGTTTGATCCCATAACACATGAGCTGGTATGGGTTTGGCCACGGTGTGGTGGAGCAGGACCTCCAGCAGATAAGAAACCTGGACAGTAGGTGGAAGCAGCAAGATTTGCCATGACGTGGATGGTGATGAGGGAGGAGAGGTAGGTATTGGGTGGAGAAAAGTCACAGGAGGAGAGGCTGTGCCAGGTGTAGAAAATCTCAGTAATTCATAACTTGGGTATTGGTGTTAGACCTGTCTCCTAAATGCATCTGAGGGTACAGAGTAACAAGGGAAGGTGATTATGAGAGTTTCTTTCCCCGTTGATAAGATCTTTCAGAACAGCATCTGGCTGAAGTCTGGCATCAATATCTTGATTTTGCAGTGGGTAAGTCTGCCTTGTTCTTTAAAGTGCCAGATAATCCGCTCACAGTAAGGTCTTCAGCTTTATTTTGGGTGAACTGAAATTTCTGTAAAAATAATAAGACTCAGGAGAAAAAAAAAAGTAGTAATCCCTCCTGGCTGTGACAGAAACAGGTCCAACCATTTCCAGGTCTGCAGGAGCCTGGCAGGATTAAATGTTAGCCAGAGTCCTAAAAAGACAGCAAGCTGTTTCAGTACATCTTAGTACCAGGCTTCTGAACAGAGGGTTGTGGTTCCAAGGTAAACTCGCACATTTCTTACAGATGTGCAGACAGGTAGTTAGAGTCTTCTCCAGAAATTGCACACAGCGAGGTTTGGGTTAAGCGATGTTTTACCTACGTTCTAAGTCAGTATTTGCACATCTAACCTTTCCTGTCTGTTTAAAAATAAAATGGAAAATTGATGTGCAAGCATTCCATCCATGCAATTGCGCGAAGGTCACCCACTCATGCTCAGAAAAGCTCTCCAGTTATGATCTCCTTCCTGTAGAGTCCTGGTTTTGGCAGATATTCTGTGGCTGGAGCTCTATTCTTTTCTGATGTGCTCTCATTCTTTTAATCTGCAATATTTGAATTCCTAAATACTGGATGCACCCCCTTTATTCCTTCTGTAACCTGGCCAGTGTCTTCAGATGCAATATACAACCTAACCCAGCGTAAGCAGTGAACATTCTCAGTTTTTTGGGGGGTTTACCTATGCAATGAATGGAAGTGAAACAGAGCCAGACATCTCAGAAATCACTCCCTGGAAGGCTAATAGTTTTTCAGCTCCTCCTCTGACATATCCACAAGCTAGGCTATTTCATAGGGAAAATTTAGTGCTGGTATAAAAGACAAATCCTTACCTGACATTCCATCTGCCCTGTCTGGTGTTCCTGTGTACTCTGGCACTGTGGGTGTGGTTTACGGGGTCTGCTGCTGTTGGGAAAACCTAGCAGCTGCTCCTCCGAACCTGTCTGAGATTGCTGCCGTGCTCCTGGCTGCAGGAGGAAAGAAAGGCTTCTCTCTTTAATAACCTGTAAGCTAAGATGAGCCAACAAAGTGGGGATGAGCAGACAGCCACTAACCACATCTCTTTATTTAGGCTCATAGTCATGTTTTTATTTAGGAGACAGTGCGTTTTTGCCAGTTCCAGGGTATTTTCATTCAACCCATTTTGGGGGCTTTTAGAAAACATTTTGTTCCAGCCATCATCAGGAGGTGTCATTACCAGATGTAAATCTTTGGTCAGGCAAACCGGTTTTGGTGCAAACAACTGGTCTGTAATGAAGCACACTTGACCTTCTTTGAATTCTTCAGATCAAACTACTTAGATATTTTTCATTCTCCTTCCTGCCTTTTGGTGGCAAGATATCAGTAACATACTGTTCTGTACAAGTTTACAAAACTCTTGGTGTCCAAATGGATGATTTTTATGGTTGATGTGATGCTGTCAGCAGTTTACCCAGTGTAGAGTCCATGGTGACTACGCAAAGTCAGGTCTTACAGGCAACAGTGGATAAAGGCTGACCAAGGCCTGACAGCAATCCATGGGAACCGGAGTTCCTATCGAGGACAGCTTCCCAAAGGAAACCATCCGTCTCCCTTTATGTTGACCTGGATGCTACGCTCCATTCTAACTCCAGTGTGTGTAGTTGATTTCTTGTCACTCCCGTAAGGTGTCCTGTATGTTGAGCCTTGGCAGCCCATGCCGTCTTTACATGGTAGATGGATTTGGCTGGAAGACTATGGCTTACTTCTGTTCAGGTACTTTCTCGTACTCTAGCTTTCCATAATAAATGTCTTACTATAAATTCTTGGCTGACCAAAGAAGTTTGGCTAATCCTAACTTCTGGATGCTTATCAAAACCAAAGCTTGAATTTCATCCATCGTGAATCGTGGTCTATTTTTAATGCTGCTGTTTGGAAGCATGGCTCCATGTGCTCTTAATAAAATAGTGGAAACAACATGCGGCAACTTTGTAAACAAACTTAAAAACTATTTTTTTGAGACCCAACTTATTTGTAAATAATCTACACCAGATGTTGGCCGTGACATAAATTTCCACTATTAATATCTCTTTATATGGCCTTGGACAAATCACAAGTCTGTGCCTCGGTTCCCCAGCCAACAAAAAGGTGTGGTAGCTTCTGAGGACATTAATGCTTCAGGAACAAGGGTTATTTAAATAACTAAGAGACAACATTTGTGCTTAGACCATAGTGATGAGTACTGGAACCTAGAGGCTCTTAAAAGCACATTACTAATACTTACAAAACTGCCACGATTGTAGGACTTGTAGCACAGGCACAGCACCGTCCAGTCTGTGTGTTTATATATTGAGTATATATTTTGGATACTGCTACTTGTAGTTGTGTTGAAGTCACTGACCTAATAGTTGGGGCAGAGCTGGCCTACTTATGCTTACAAGCTGGCTTTTCCAGAAAGAAGCTTGAGGCACACCTACTTGGAATATTTCCAGGATGTGATTTTAATTTAAGGGCAAGATTTTACAGAGCTTGGAGCCTGAAGTCAAGATGCTGGGTAAGATTTGCAAAGAGACTTGGATTTCTTCATCACCAAAATGTGTTGAGCTGCCAAGCCGGTTAGAGATTACATGCTTTTTAAGGTACTGGACCTAATTACTTCAGTGGTCAAACACAACACCATGGTGTTGCCCCAACTGTCAGTCAATTAGGTGAGCAGCCATAAGTATTTTCAGCTCAAGGTCAGCGGCAAAACCCCGTTGTTTGCTTAAGTGTCATCCTGGGGCTGCTGATCCTCCTGAAAAGTGACTGTGCTGGCCTTAGTGCAGTTTCTGGTTCGGCCGTTGGCAGAACCAGCTCAGTGATGCGTGCACCAGCAGTACGGACATGCCCTCGGCTGCTTTCAATCAGAATTTCAGGCTTCTGAGGCAGACATAAAGACAGCTGAATTTTCTGCCTTGTGTTCCCATTGAAGCAAATAAATAAAATAGCCTGCATTTTCTAAAGTGTTCAGTCCTGTTCACCAGCTGAAGAACGTGGCAGAAGTTCGCGTTGCTTTCTGGGAGAGCTGAGGGGTGTTTTTTCTCCCCACATAAAAGCTGAATTCTTGTGATAAAGTCACTTGTTTCAGTGTCAGAGTGGGAACTGTTGGGAGCAAAGCTGTTCCTAGGACCTTTGTGTAGTGGTGACATTGAGAGGCAACAGTGGAAAGGAAATATATATTTGTGCAGTTACAAAATGAATCATGCAAGACTGACTAGGTTTTCTTAGATCTCTGCTGTCCCCCCAGCAATGCAGGCAGAGTTGTGTCCCACCTTCTTGCTGGGTTTCAAGTCCTTCCTCCCCGAAATAACAAATAACAAATTTCCAAGATGCTCAGTGCAAGTTCTGCTCCACTCACAAATGGGATTTGTAAGGTGTAAAGCGAGACACCAGCTTGAATGCATGATTAAAAACAAATGTAAGTCCTAAATCGGTGTCTTTTTTTTGGTGAAAGTGTCAGTATTTCTGCATACCTCACGGCACTTGCACTGTTTTTGTTGCTGAGCATTCCCTTCACATAAAGAGCTTCTCTGTGTTCTGGTAATAATGAAAACATCAAAACCTTATTCTAGTCTCCCTTTGGTGCTGATTTGGTTTTGATTTCAGATTAGTTTGTTCTTATTTGCTTTTCCAACACCATATGCAAAGATGCATGAAAACAAAAGCAGAAAAGACCAGATTTACAGATCAGCTGTAACATAAAGCTTCCCAGCCCTGAAGTCAGCAGGACCAAATGTATCTGATAGAGCAGCAGCTGAGCAGCTCCCCTTCAACGTCCCTCAAGGACAGATAAAAGAGGATTGTTAGGCAGACTTTAAAAAAAAAACCCCATGTTTTCATTCATCACTACACAAAGCAGTGGCGTGGATTGTAGCTGCACACCTGCAGCTGTGTTCCAGTTTGACCTTTCTTGTTATCCCTGCCAAAAAATAGATCTTGACAATAAATTCAGAAGAAGCTGGTATGGTTTAGAAAACAATAGCGGTGTCTCATTTCTCCTTTATTATTTCCACATCTGAGGGGTGAGTGTGAAAGAGGAAGCAAAGCCCATGTGCAGGTGGAAATGGAACGGGTAAGATTTAGCAGTATGCATGGTGGAGCAGGTCGGAGGTAACTTGCTTCGTTTCTGAGGACTTTTTCTGCCTGAACTAAATTCTTTTTAATAGGGAGGACATTTTTCCTCCTAATATAGTCTGTGGCCATTTTTCCCCTTTCAAAATTAAGTGCAGTTTACTGAAAAACTTACAAAACTCTGATTTTTTTTTTTTCTTCATTCTTACCATGAACTTTTTTTGTTGAAGCATAAAGTGCTGACAGTGGCTATTCCTATAAAAGCGTTTCCTGGGGACAAGGAAAGGAATGTTTCCTAAGCACTTCCAGGTTGCCATGCTTTTAAGCCTTATTTAAAGTTTATTTCCAGTTGGATTTTTCCCCTTTTTGGGACAGGGGGTGGGGAACAGGACACAAACATTGCTGCAAGCTCAGGATAGGTTTTCTAGAACTGGTACTCAAAGGCTAGCAGCAGCAGATGATTTCATTCTATTTACTGGTAAGTAAATGGCTTAAGAGGGGCCAGTCTGTCTCCTTTCCCCCTGGGGTCTGAGTTGGGATGCAGGGAGGTAAGTTCTGCTCTGTGCTTCCGGCACTGCAGAGCACACAGAGGTTTAGAGGAGCATCATTTGGGGCAGCTCTGTCTCCACCAGCAGTGCCGCTGGCAGATGGCTCCAGCCAAAGGGCCTGGCTACCAAAGGATGCGTATTTCCTCCCGTTTTGACGGTTGTCTCTGGTTACTGGATCCTCACTGCTGAGCCAATCCAGCCAAGCTGCCTGCCCTATTTCTTTATCTTCTTGCAGGACTGTGCCATTTTTCTTCCTATCACGACTCCATCCCTCAAACATCTTTCAAGGGCTCTTCCATATATGTTTGCTTGCACTTAGTCCTGTTTTTCCTGTGTCCCCTCTCCTCTCAGTATAAAGAAGAAATAAAGGATCAGTTCTGCCCCTTTTATTTGTAATGTGCAAAGATATATGTCTAACCTTAGCACAAGTTTTATCTAAAGCCTGCTGGATTCAATGAGTCTTTGGCTCGCATTCTGAACTACTTGAATTCCTCCCTCTTCCTTTCTCCTAGCTACCACCTCTCTTTTACCTCTCATGGCGCATTAGGCCCTGACCATATCTGCAGTGTCTGCTTCCCAGAACACATTCATTAGCTGTGGTGGAACATATGCAGAAAGTTTCAGGAGCCATGTAAGAAAAACATTACTAAAAAACCCCTAATAATGGAATTAAACATAAATCTAGTTAATCTGTGAAGAGGGCTAAGTCCTGAACACAAGATTGATACCTGGGAACATCAGATGGCTGCCACTGGGACAGGTTCCCCCTGGATATAGAATAACAGATGAGAATTGCCTCTGTATTGTGCACACCTGCACCAGCCCTGGTTTATGGTGAAGCATGCCCAACCTGTAAGTAACTTTACATTTTCAGAAACAAGCCCCTTTTGCCCTTGTTGTATTTGTAGTACTTTAGCCTTAAGTAAAAGTTGGATTCACACTAGGTCTGTTACTTAAGTGGCCTGGAACTGAACCTTTTGTTCCCATCTTTGTCATATATACAACCGTATATAGCACTGGAGGGACTGGTTTTGCTCTCGTTGAAGTCTGTGAGATGGTTACTATTTGCAATAGCGGAGCTGAGTTGGGCTTCTTGCTCCTGCATTGAAAGCACTTGGTGATTCTGTTTTTACAATGGAGGCTCGGCTTGTGACTCGGGCTGCCTTCAGGAAGGGTCTTATGGATAAATATGAAATCAGTGAAGGTCTGCATTAGATACCATCCAGCAATTCAGCGCAGAAATGGTCTTGTTTGAGTCAGCTGGAGAATTACATCAGAGTTCAGGGAGGAGAAGAATGGGCTGGCTTGTACCATGGACCAACCCCTTCCTTGGGGAGGGAAGTGTTCACCAAGTATTAACACACTTGTGTATTTGATTTAATTTTTCAGTGTAATTTGCAGACTTTACTGCACTCCTTATCTCAACATTTTCAGGAATCTAGCCCTTTATTCCAAAACATAAATGTAGGAAAAAACCTTCCCCTTTGCCCTCGCTTATCTCCCTCCTTTCCCTGGCCCTGGTTTGGGCAAACAAAAACATTCAGGTAAAACTTTCCCAAATGAGCTTTGTGACTAGGGGAAAAAACGTAATTACTATGTTCAGGGAAAACAGACATTTTCCTCTAATTAAAAATCCAGTTTTCCATGGGGGTGGGGGGGAAGTAAAGTTCAACATCTCTTGTCGCAGTATGTGCTTGAAGTGCATAGAGAAATTGCACAGATGGCGGCTCTGTGAATGAGCAAGCAGAGACAGCTAGAAAGCTCAAACTTTGTAGGCTGCATAGGTATGGACTGCTTTTTAGCATCCCTTGGCGATGTTGTTATTTGGCTTTTTCCTCCTTTTATTGTGGAATTTTCCCCCTTTTCCTTTCCTACCCCTATTTAGATAATTTAGAAGAAATGTGAAAAAGGCAGGGAGGGGAAGTCCAAATAAAAGGTAATTATTTTTGAACCAGCTTCTTATTTTATCTTGAAACTTTCAGAAAAGACTTCTCCTCTCACCCCCTGTGAAAGTAGATCTATATTGGCCACCTGTAACTGTGCTAATCCAGCAGCTTGCTGCTGTAATAGTCTGCCTGATGTGCGGTAGAGTTCTAGGTGATTTAAAGGTGTGAATTTGGCTCTGAAACTTCAGAATACAGATACAGAGCCAGGTGAATGAGGGAAATGACCGCAAGATCTAGCGAATAACCACGGCTTCCCTCCATCCTGCTGTGTGTGTTCATGGCTAAGACCTCACTTCGAAGGGAAGAGCAGAGACACAAAGAAGGTTCTGTAGCTTTCACAGTGGTTGTCCTCTTTCAGGGTGTGTTTTTGCTGCTCTGAAGGCATATTTCATGGGACACTTCACAGAATCAATGCAACTCATCAGCAAATGGGTGCTACATGCACCAGGCCTATAAGAGGGCAGGCATTTGTTTTCACTGCACGTCAGGGCCTTTCGGTCCTGCACCAACACTGAACGTCTCATCCTTCTGCAGGTCAAGAGAGGTTTTTGCACAACCCGAAATTTGTGCAGCAAATCAGAATTTATTCTATAGATAGTTAGTTCTTATCTCCGATTAAAATCCTGGCAGAATATTTTTTGATTCTGCCAACATGACAGGCCACAACTGATTAATAAGCATCGGGTGCTAAAGTTCAGAGATGGAACTTCATCAATGACAAGGCTTAAATTATCTTCTTTCCTATTTATTTTTTTCCTACACTTCTGAATGTGTATAAAAGCCCTGGCAAATGCACCATTTTAGAGTTTGGAGATAATGTTTGTTTAAAATACTTCAACTACCAGCTCCACAGGGTAGGCTTGCTTTTATAAAATAAACAGCCACCCATTTGATAACCATTAGTGCGTAGAAACTTAAATACAAGAAACTTGCAAAAGCAGGCCAGCGCACAGGCTCAGGCAATGCACGGCTGTCCGTGCCTTGCGCTTTGGCAGGAGTTTTGCCTGTGTTACAGAGTCAGCCTCCGGCTTTCCAGTACGGTGGATCAGCCCCCAGCGGCCTTGAGAGACTGGCTGATGAAACGTGGAGGTGTTCTAGAAGTAATAGTTTGGGAAGGCTCACTCTTTTTGTTTCCCTTGGCCTTCTGAGCCTTTTTGTGAAGGCTTGCTTTTGTGTTCTCTACAGCCCCAATGGCTAGAGATGCATTTTTCTACTTACTGTGACTGGAAAATATCAGAAGGGACAAAAGTTCTGACCGGAATGTATCCAGCAAGAGGAACCGTGCAAAGAATTGCACTACTGTATGATCAGGCTGCGTGCGCCTCAGTGGCCAGTGATGTTACCCCAGCTTGCTATCGCATGGATGATCCACAAGTGGATCACTTGGTTGGGCTTTGTTACCTAAATTCCAACTAATTTTTTAATTATGTTATTATTATTATTTTTTATCTAGCCCTGTATCAGTACCTTCTTTCCAGGTATATATTCTCACTGACTTAAACATGTGATAAAGGAGGGCCAATTATGTTGGTCTTCATGCATATGTAGCAAAATGAGTACGATGTAGATATTTCTCCCTGTCTTGTCTGTTTTAATTGTTGACTGTTTGTAGACCCTCTCAATATCTTTTATTTTGCTGTATTTATTTTTCACAATAGGAGCATGCTATCACTTAAGACCTCTAGGAACAGCTGTAATATAAATATCAGTAAACAGAAATGTGAAAAAAGAAGAAAACTGACCTACAAATGGGCCCAGGCTGGAATTTGAAGCTTCTGTGGTTCATGTGGTTTGTTGTCATCTAGGGAAGTGACTATGTTCTTCTGTTGCCCCACCTCCTGAGTCAGATCTGCTTTAGACTTTTGCATGTGACAAATAGGATGGTGTCTTTTTTTTTTAAAAAAACAAAACAACAACTTTTCTAGTGCTCTAGAAAGAGCTTGCACAGACAGTGACACCAACTAGGTCACACTCTCACTGGCAGTTATTTTGCACAGGGAACTGATATATTATTTTGCTGGTCAAACTTGTTCCTTCTGCAGGAGGATTTACTTCTGCTGTGTTCTTAGCACAGCTTTTTATTACTGACTTCTCCTAAATGTAGATAGTCTTGCCTAACTTTACGTTAAGGAAACCAGACCCCGGTTGATTCCAGGTAGTATAGAGTCAAGGGACTATAGTCTTAATCAATTAACACATCAGCGCACACTAACTGATGATCTGGTCTCAGCCAGGTTGAAATACTTTTGTTCTAAATGCCTTACCAAAGATTAAAAAACTAGGTGGTAACAGGCTGCAGAATGAAGTCTGGGTATCCCTATCTTTAGTCCTCTCTCTTTGTCACTCAGCAAGATAGTCTGTCTTAAAAGGAGGATAATGTTGCTCTGCCTACAGAGCAAACTACTAGAGACGGGGGTTTCGGGCAGTATTTTCTAATGTATCTGCATATGGAAAACCGGCAGGAGAAATTCTGCCCACATTTACACATATGCAACCCAAGTTTGCAGTTAACTGAGCGCAAAACGCTGTCCTGCATACACAAATATATTAGAAAACATGTGTGTTTTATAAGGATCGTACTACTGGTTTTCAGCATGGTTTTATTTAATGAAAGTTAACATGATATATGGTAATTGTTTGTGCAGTTATGAGTCTTTGACGTAAGCATGCAGTCATGAACCCACTTCTAGCACATGGTTTTAATTTTTTCTTTGTTACTTTCACGATTTTACACTCTTAGCCAAATAAAATATTTTTTGAGAATTGATTAATGAACATGCCCTGATTTATAACAAGACTGATTTATAGAGCATTAATAAAGAATAACAAAGTTTACCCTAAGATGACTTAGTCTTTCATTTCTGGTAGCTTACTAATGTGGCAGGTGGTAGAAGATAGCGAAAACATTGTAATGAAAAAGGCACGGCAAAATTCCAGATTTGTTCCACAGGAATTCAGGAATGGGAAAACTTTTACTATGTATGCTAATATTTGTGCAGCCCCAGCTTTCAGATGACTGCAGCAGGTCTGAGTAATCTGCTGTGGGAAATAGTAGTCCTCATTCTTTCAATGCTATTTTCTAGTGGTGCCTAATAATGTAGGTGACTTGCATTTTGCTTGTGGTGGAAGTGAACTAAACTTGGTGATCTTATGAACTGATGCCTTTGCAAACTGGCAGAGTTGATGTCTACACCTGTACCTTCACTGAGATGGGGAGAATTGGGCAAAATGAGACACCTCATGATTTTCAGAAAATCAGTGCGTACTGCGTCTGGCCCAGCGGCAAGACAAGTACTAGTCTAATAGCTTTCTGGCATGCTCCCTCCGTAGACATGACGTTTGTGGAAATGTAATTACGTTTCATAAAAGAAAAAAGAATGACAAAAGAAATGCCAACTCAGTTGACACGAATAAAGAAAATATCTCATAAGGCTGAATAATAACCATGTTAGTATCAATTATATGATAACTATTACTGTAGTTTTGCATTTGAGTGTCTCATCAATTTAACTATGTAAAAATCCATGATTTTGATCCTTTTCTTCCTGCAGCAATCAAAGTTTTTCTTGAATTTTGTGCCAGATGACCAGCTTCATTCATTCGTGTTGCAGGTTTAGCAGACTGTGATAATGAGAGCTTCTTCCATGTGTCTCTTTCTCAGTGCACCTTCATCCTGACTTGGTAAAAGCATCCCAATCTTAGTCCGGCACTGCGCCCAGCAAAGATGCAATTACTGCAGATGACTGAGATTTTGGAGATGTTTCTACCTGTCCGCTATGTTCTGGGCTGTCAGTGGTAGCTCACGTTACAGGAGCCAGTTGACATCTGCTAGGTGGCAATGGCTCTGTCCCTACCGCTTGGGTTGGATTCAAACCAGTGACCTACAGCTGAAAAGCAATGCAGGCTGCAGCCAGCTCCTTGGTTATGCAGACTTTCTGTGCTGTGGGGAGTGAGTTTACAGACTCTCATTTAAACTTTCTCACTTCTGCAGTCTCATTTTCTTGCTCTACCCTTTGGGGCAAAATTCTCAAGCAATTTGTGCTCAGTCTCATATCACCAGACTTGAAAAGATTATTAGAGATTTCTGCTAGGGTAGCAGTTCTCTAACTTGCTATTTTGCCGCTTCTCCCGTTTTAAATCATACAGAGGCTTTCATATTCATTGATTTATTGTAGAAAATCAGGGTTTCAACCCTCAGCAGATGCTCTGGAGAAGTTTGAGACCAACACTCAATTTCAGCTGCAAATCAGTTCCCTGTGTTGGCTCAGTTATTGGGGGGGGAAAGTATCTGAGTATAGTATACAAACATTATCTTATACTGGGGTGAGTTACAGAGCCAAGCTACCAACTGGCTTCAGATACCTGCTGAGGTTGTGATGCCCAAGACAGCCATTTCCCCCAGCTTTCTCATGGCCACAGTGAAGATCTAGCCATGAGCTGCCTTTTCAGGGCAGCAGGTGGTTTCTCCAGGCAAACCCTGGACCTTACACAGCCCGTCTGTGGGGACAGGGATTCATTACGATGCTCAGGTGCCAGCAGAATATCCAATTCCAGGCTGAAGTGTATTCCTTGACACTGGTTTCCAAGCTTCCCTCTAATCCTGAGGCGGGATTGTTCCCCTAAGGCTGCTGGTGTAGTCTGGTGTCTCTGTAGTGGCATAATTTTCAGGTGTTAGCCTGGTTCTGTGCCATCAGAAATAGGTTTTCATCTTGGGTTGCTGTGATTTCTGGCATTTCAATATAAACCTTCCGAGGTGGAAAATCAAATGTCAGGGAGAAACGGAGAGATGAAAGAGGATACATGTTTGGGTCTTTGCCGGCGGGCTTATCTCTAAATACAGGTGCAAACCAAAGCCACAAAGCCCCTATGTAGGTTCCGAATGCTCAAAAGGGTTAATAGTGATGCACGGAAGGGTTGTTTCCAGGGCTTGGATCCTGAAATGGCTTTGCGTTGGTATTCATTAGACAGCAACTATGCCTTTCTAGAGCCCTGATAGCTCAGGGAAGAAACTTAGGTCAGCTGTTGACCGAAGAGCCACAATAGATTCGTCTGAGATGCTGCCCTGTCTGCCAATTCATGTGTCCAAAACCAAAATTACCAAATGGAAAGACCAGTGTTTCCTCACATAAGGCAGCCTAAGCAATGCTAAAAAGAAGGTAATAAAAAAGTAAAAAACCACTAAACTCATGCTGTACCACAGGCAGCATGTATTTACTCACTCAACAGTCCATGTATTTACTTGCTCCGTGCCTCAGTTTCTCATCTGTGAAGTTATTAGAGTAAGATCTCTATTGCCTTGTCTACTTAGATTTTGAGTGCTTCTGAGTGAGTCGTGCCCTGTATGAGACCATGCAGAAGCTGGAAGAGAAGGGCCAGGTGCTTTTTGGGTGCACGGTGCTGCAGGTAGTTGTACTTTTAAAACAGATGCAGCTGAGACCTGTGGTTGTGTTAACCAGCTTGCTGGTTATGGGCAAGCTGAATGCAAACGCCGAATCATGCAGCAGTGTACTTAGGCATAGCTCCAGTGCTGGCGTCGAGAAGGGATTTGTAGTACTGCTTGTTGTAACAAGGATTACAATTATCAGCATAGCAGAACGCCTACTTTTCATCTTAAATTGCAAAACTCTGCTATAAGGGGCTATTGTCCCTTTACACATGTTGCATTGCTCTCTGGCATTAAATTCTCTGAGCAGCAGTGGAATAATAAACTTCTGTGTATGTATTCTGCATTAGTCCCTATTCCATGCTTAAGACATAGCCTGGAAATAAGCCAAAAAGAAATGTGAATTTGTGGATCTGGGTGATGGTTTCTCTTTTTTTTCTTTTTTTTTCCCTCTTTTTTTCCTTTTTTTTTTTTTTTTTTTTTAAAAAATAGCTTCCCCAGACAGCTACTGGCTCAAATTTGGGATTCACCTCTCATGTCTGAGTTCGTCTGTTTGGCATAATTGGCATGTGAATGCATGCTTAGAGAGCTCGGAAACACTGTAGTGCTAAGAGAAGAATAGAGATACAAGGTGCTAACAGATTTCAAGAATAATGCTTGGGAAAACAGGGTTCAGCTTGACCTACTTTTCATTAGCTTTATTCTTTAAAAGCAAAACAAAAGACTTAACTATTATTTAATTTTCTGGAGCACTTCAAAAAGCGCCTGAAACGTTCCATCTGAAATGGAAACCAGGAGAAAATGCCTGAAAGCCTGACGGTGTGATACAGAAAGCAAGCGTGAGATGATGATCAGTAGTCAGAATAAGTGAAATAATTAAAAAAAAAAAAATCCAGAAAATGAAGTGAAGAGATACTGTATCGTCAATTTTACTAATAGATACGGTCTATGTTAAGGAGTTATCACCGCGAAGTTACTTTCACTTGCTGTTTGAGAACAGTGGGGCAATAATACACTAAATAACATGATTACCCTGTGGTTGGCCTCTCAAGAGGTTACCGGAGAGCGGTCACTGGAAATATCAGACTTTGCTTACTTTTTGGATGAGAAAGTTTTTGAAGGTGCTTGGTATTCCTGCCAGAAGACATTGCGCTGAGCACCGCGTCTGCTGCCTCCAGGACCTCAACTACTTTAGAAATGAAAATAGTGCATCTGTTAGCCAGTGACAGGCTTACCACCGCACTAAAAGTGCAAAAATTTATTAGACTGCTCACTACAGAAAAGTGTCTGAGTTGCTTAATTAATTTGTTGCACTAAGAAAAACATCATGGTAACTTACATACAATGGTATGGGAAAGATTAGAAATGTAATGGGGACTTTGCTGTTGCTATCATTTCTGAGCGAACGGCACTGAGATACCACGGGTGTCAATAGGTTGGTTTTAATGCTGTAGGAGTTTACATCTCCCCCAAAAGCAGAGTGGATCCAAGGGATAGTGGAATCACCAAGAAAGTTCTGAGTCAGCAGGGCCTTGAATGGCTGCTATATCAGACATAGACCCAACCGTATGAAAGCACTTAAACAAGTATGCAGTTGTTAGCGCGTGAATAGTTTTGATAAGAAAGATGAATTTCCTTATAATGCTATGCTGAGGCCTAGTGAGATCTCAAAAATATGTTTTACTGAAATCATGTGTTGCTTTAGTTTTAGTAATTGGGGTACATCTCTTGAGCCTTTCCTACCTGAGCGTGTCCCTAGCAAACCTGCCTGGTACAGGATTGAAAAAGGCATTTCCAGATCTGCCTCAGCCAAGTGCTGGCAGCACGCGTCCTGGGAATGCAGACAGTAAAGCTGGGGGGCAGAGCGGGCTGGACCACAGTCTGTTGTAGCTGCTTCCAGTGAACTGTTTTGAAGCATCTCCAGCCCAGCCTTGGCAATAACAACTGGAAGCGTAAGCTGTCATGGAGGTGGGTGTTGATAAGGATGAGCAGCCAGCTGAGAGAAACTTTCTCTCCTGTTTCACAAAAAGATCAGGATGCATAGAGGAATTTTTAGGGGTTCTGTGCCCAGCACTACTCCCATCCTGGGAAATGGTGACAGTATAAGGAATGTGATCCAGAATTACAAACACTAGTAAAAAGGAGGAGGAGCAAGAAAGAGGATTGGCAAGCAAAAAACCAAAAGGTGGGATTACTAGAAGAGAAAAAGAAGAGATCGAGATAAATTAATCAACTGACAAACACACTCCAGGGGTCTGGAGGGAGACAGTAGGTGCTGTCTTTCTGCTCTGCATGTTCACAGTGCTGCTGTCCAGCTCAGTGCTGGCCTCTGCCTACCGCCATGTTATAACTGTTGCTTACAGCGGCTGTCTCTCTGCATGTATATGTATGTATATTTATATACAAGTGAAATCGACTTCATTTTGCTCCCTTTTCTTTTTTCTTCTGAAGTTGGACGTAAATGTGCAGAGCTGGGTGAGAACCAGCTCTCAAGGGCGGACAGTGCTGCTCTGTTGTAGTGGTTGTGGTGCTGTGTACTTAGCTGGGACGGGGTGGGGGAAAGGCACAGGTAAGGCAAGTGCTTCGACAGTGATTACTGCAGTTCTGGAGCAGGGACCTCAGCACTACAGCATGCTCTCTGGACATTGTGGTGTTCTCTTGACACTTGCACAAGCGGGGGATATCCAGCATTCCAGTTTGCTGATGGAGAAATTCAGATGACCTATCTCATAAGTGAAGGTCCCAGGGACAGTCAGCGCTGTGTTGAACAAAAACCTGTTCCTCAGGCTAACGTCCTAACCACTGCGCATTGCTTCCTACTAAAGCACAGATGTGATGCTCGAGTGAGCTGAGCTGTTATCTTCCAGGTGTCATTTTGTGTATCGCCATCCTTAAGAGACATAATTTTCCGCTCATGGGGAAATGCTTTTCCATGGGTATTGGCATGGAGCAACGAAGACATCCGGTGGCTGGTTGTGTTAATGGCAGGTGAGTGTGTGTTCCTCGCAGGGAGCCTCGCTCAGGTTTTATATGCCCAAAGGTGCTGCGCCAGATCTAGTTTAAGTTTCATGTTGCAGCCACCCACCAAGGCTGGAAGCACACACCTCCCACGTACAACGCTGCGTCCTACCCCATGGGGGCTGAGTTACCAAGCTGCCTCTCTCTTTCCCATTCCTGTGTTCCTGAATCTACTCATATACAAAGGGGGTTGGGGAAGAGGTTTCAAGGCTACTATATTTTTAATCCCTACCCCAACTTCCCTCCATGGCTCTTAAGCAACAGCTCCTGAGGATTTCTCCTTGAAAGCTGGTAACCAGTGGACCAGATGCTCTGGTCTTTCCCTCTGGGACTTGCAGCTACAAGTGCTACCAGTGACCTTTGAGGACTCCATAAAAAAACCCAACCAAACCACACACTGTTTTCCCATAGACCGTCACTGTGGAAACTACAGTCTTTCTTTGTGCTTCATTCATTTTCAATTTGGCCAGCCCTGCCACTGATATATGGACAAATGAGGAAGCGGCAGAAGAGAAAAGAATACTTGACAGAGGAGACCGGCAAATAAAAACTGTTATGTTACGCTGTCACGCTCAAGTGTGAATAGTGCTGCACCTGGAGAGCGCTGACAAAGAGGCTGCATTCATGCCCAGTCCCTCGTGTGTGGGAAGCCAGCAGACGTAAAGGAGTTGCCGTGTCAAGAGCATGATTCAGGAGACCTTCCTTGTTTGGGATTAATCATATAAAAGGGAGGCATGAGTAAAAATATCCTGTTCACAAGAATATCCTGTCGGCTGGATGTATGTATTGATATTAGCTGAGCAGAGCTGCAGAGAGGTCCGAGACATCTGGGAGATGAATCATCCCCGTCCAGAACTGGAGCAATTAGCTACATTTAGACCAGCAAAAAGCCTTGAAAGGTGTCTAATTGAGTGGCTTGCAACTGCGCCAGGAAACAATGTGGATTTGACAAGAATCCCACAATTAATTTCTGTATTGACCTAGTGGGACACCATTTGCTAATGTGGACAGATTATCCTAGATAACTAATTCAATTCTTACAGCATCCACTGCAGACATAAGTGTTTTGTTAACTAGGAGGAAAGTAAAGGAGGTAGTTAATGGCAAGTCTTTCTTGCAGCCCGTTATTAAATCTGTGACCATTTAAACATAAAACGGAGTTTTTGGCAAGGTCAAGGCCATACATTTCTTGGGAGCGTAAAGTTCAAAATTCTGCCCTGGCAGCCCCAATGGTTTTGAACCACCGTGTTAAACTATTTTAAACAAGCACACATTTACTCGAGGACAAATTTAGAAGCTTGGTAAAAGAAGACATGTCAAATCCAATTTAAAGGTATTAAAAAAATAGAAGCGAATTATGTTCTAGGTAGGTGTGCAAACTTAATTTCCCAAGAAAAACAGCAATCGCTTCCTTTATAAATACTAAAAATAAAAGCTTTTGAGCTTACTTTAAATATTTTTTTTAACAGTGACAATATTTTTTAAACATTAGCCTTTATTATATGGAATTGCAATATAAGTATTAAAATTCCTGCTTTTAGTTAGACCAAAAATGTGATGGCTAGACCTGAGAACTTGTTGGCAGATTATGATTGGCAAGATTAAGCCAGCATTAATTTGTGAAATCCAGAGCTTTGCAATTTATTAGTAATTATCTCTGTGCGTGTATGTGCAGTGCTCCCCAAGAGGAATAGCTTTTATATAACAAGTTGAGAAAATAAATAGTTCTGGGGAGACGGGTCTAACTCTAAGCGAGGAGGCAGAAATAGGTTCCTTTTAATGATGGTGACTGGCTTTTTTCTTGGTGGTTGTGTTAGAGGAACACTGTAGCTTAACTAATCACGTTGGACCTGTGGCTTTGCTATCAAAACCCTTTTCTGAACAAAAGAAGTTTGTAGAAGATTGGCCCTTATGAAGCAAAGAGGCTTATAGCTGCTTCTTCACGCTGGCCAGATGCAGAGCTGGGCTGCAAAGCAGTGTGAGTTACCTTTGGACAAGTAGATGCGGACAGGCCAAAACTCATTGTCTGAGCCAAATTGTGAGTGGATAAGCTGGAGAGGACGACCCTTGTGATAACTTCCAAGGGAGGTGTCTATTAATACAAGGGATGGCTTGCTTTATTATTTTAGTGAATGCCAAAAAGCCCAAAGGGATATCTTCCCTCCCACCCCCATTGGCACAAATGCAAACTCTCCTGAACCCCATCATTCTCAGCCCTGAGTCTGGCTCCACTTCTGCCAGCTCAGTAAACTCTGTCCCTTGCTCAAGGTTTGTGGCAGTAGTAATGATTCAAAATAGCTCCATGTCTTACTTTAGGGAGTAGGATTAGGGAGGAAGGTTAGTCTGATGACAGAAGAAGGATTAACAGGATTATTAATCTACGGATTATTCCTGAAGCAGTTAGAGATGAATATGTGGCAGATGCTTCAAGGTTTAAAATCAGCCCTGCTTCACACCTCGCAAACAGCTCAGTCGGTCTCGCCAAGTGCCTAAGCAGCCCTTTGCCTGTGCACTACAGCTTGGGGGGTGATGAGGGTCGCTGCTCATTTTGGTGCAGCCGCATGCAGATGCCCCTGCTGCGGGGCAGTTTCAGCCCTGAAGAACTTGCACTCTCAGTAGACAGCACAGAGAGTTGAGGGGGAGGCAAAGGGGCAAGCTGGAAATCAGACCCCTGCCCAGGGCAGAGTTCATCCCTGCTCACCCCTGGGTCTGTCTGCTGAACGGTTTTTCGGTGAGGTCTGAATCTTCTCCCTCTTTGCTGCAGAAGGTAATAAGGGAGAGAACATCAACGCCAGAAACAGGTTTTTTTCTTTTTTTAAGAGAAAACCCATGTTTGATTTTGACAGGAGTCAAAATCTTCAAGGAAGAAGTCAAATTTTGGAGCAGCTTGTGTGCAGTAGGTCACTAGGAATAGCAGTTCGGAGTGTTTTGCAGAAATTTCGGTATGAAGTGGCAAGGCTGGTCCAGACAGCAGGAAAGGCTGGAACGCTGCTGCATTAGCCCGTGTTTGCCAAGGACTCCTGCCTCTAGATAAAATCTGCTCCAGACTGAACAAATGCTGAATTTTGGTGACAAGAGCTGCATAAGTAGATAGTCTATATTTTTTTTTCTTCCAGAAGTTCTTTTAAGGTAATACAGCTTTCTGACAAAGGAGATGTTTTCATAAAAAATGTTCATTCCCCCTCCTCCTCCCCCCACCCACCCAAAAATGAAAGCCTTCAACGCTCAAGAAGAAACAAACAAGAGCAAGTTGCTGGGTCTTGTGTTGCCTTTCATTCATTTTTTTTAGCTTTCATTTTAAAATAAATAATTTCATCTACCAAAGTCAAAACAACAGAGCTGCTCTAGAGGGGAATAGTCCCTTTTCCTGACCTAAGTGACTCCATTAAAAGGTTATCCGATGGACCAGAACGCAACTCATTTAAGTGACCAGACTTCTTTTATGACATCCCTAATGTATAAGCTTATAAAAGGAAATCAGACTCATTCCTGTGACAAGTGGTTGAGCCCCAGAGAAGGGGATGGCAGCTCATTCCTGCTGAGGAGTGGCTGACAGCAAAAGCATTTTGGGACCAGTAGCAGTGGTGGTATTTTGATATCATTAATGTGTTGGGGGATTATGTATACAGGACAGCGGTGCAGTTGCTGTTGACTCTAAGTACTTTCTGTTAGCAGCCACAAGAGAAGAAATTAAGAATGAAGCAGCCTTAACTGGTTGAGTCCGCCAAGGAGCTAAGGCACTTGGCCCCAAAGCCAAATTTCAGCCTTAGCGTAAGCGTCCTCCTGTAATGCACAACGCTAACGTGATGTCAGAAAAGTGTTTACAATTTATTTCCAGTTATTTATTTTAATTATTAAAGTGGGAGTTTGGAGGATTTGTTTGCTTGTTTTTTAAGCAAGCGGTTGTAAGCTAAAGTTTAGTGGAGCTAAGTGAGGGCAGCCAGTAGAGCAGATGATGTTGCTGTACACAGCAGCAAGATTTCATTTCATCAGGCTCTGGTAATGCAGAAGAGCAGCGTTGGCAGAAATAGGCAGGATTTCTCTTGCACCCAAGCGGGTTCTGAATTTCTTGGATACTTTGAGGAAAAAAAGGAACTAGGAACTCATGCATGCAGTTGGTGAGTTTCTACTTAATGCAGTGACAGATATAACATAAAGGGTCAGGCAGGTTTTACTCCATTAGATTTGAGAAGGCCTTCCCCATGACTGCTGCGGGCTCTGGCTGTGGTCCCCAGCTCTGTGGTTAGCTGTGCTGAGGACACAGAATGAATAAGAGGAAGAGATTGTGCAAGATCTTCTCCACGCATCTCCCCGTGAGGAGAGAAGGGATATGAGCTTGTTTGACTTGGGTAGACGGGTAACCCGCTTATTTTGCTGTGAGGACAAAGGCTGAACTTCTCTTGGGCCCAGAAATGACACAAGAGTTCTGGAAATCCTGATGAAAGAATTAATTCACAGGTTCCCAGTTCTTCAAGACAGCTCTGCTGGGCTGGGCTGCTCTACAAGCTGTGTTTTAATGGATCCAGGAAAACTTTGTTGTCCTTCCTGCTTCCCAGCAGGAGTTATGGGAAAACACTGGAGAATTAGCGGTACTCATCCAGTCACTACACAAATGTCTTGTCTGTGGGCCGGCCAAGGCAAGCTAACAAGCCCACCCATTTAAGTTAAGAATTCCTCTTCTGTGTGAGGTGGTAACTCAAGTTACAGCATGAGCTCACTTCGCAGCGAAAAAGTGTTTAAAAGGAATTTTCCTAAGGCCTTTCAAATTTTGGAGGAAACATTAGAAATAGGTCATTTCTTCCTTTCACAATGAGATGATGTCTTTCAATAATACTACTAACCGAGCTTGTTTAGATGAAATAGGAAACACAAAATGAAACAATCACATTTTGATCATTCATACTAACAGCTGCGGAAATGATTGGAAAGCTGTGGGCTTGGTCCGTTGTGTGAATAGACTTCGTGATGATTTCTGTTCATCCTTCATGTACAGGAAGAAATGTCCAGGAGCGTGTTTTGTAATACTCCTGAACTCTTGGTAATGTGAGACTTCCTTAAAGCAATCTATTAAATCTTAGCAGAGAAGGGGGAAGAGACCACTACTTTCTGTGTGTGAATTATGAGGTGTGTGGATTAGCGATGGGAATACTAACGAGGCTTTACCGTGCTACTTCACACAGTGTATTAGTTATCCTGTCAATCTTACTGCTGCGGGAGGTCACCAAGCCAAATGTGTGAGCAGACTGGGAAATGGGATGGGTGACTCTTCTGCTACAAGAGTTGAAATTTCCTTAAACTTTGCTTCTGAATTGCTTGATCCAGGGCATCAATGAATAGCTTTGATTTAAAAAAAAAAAAAAAACCACCAAAACAAAACAAAATTCCTCACCCACTCTCCCCTCAATCAAGCACCTGAATCAAGGTGCTTCAGTGGAACTGTCACTTTATCTGACAGTTATTGCAAACTTGACAAACAGCTTAAAAAAAAATGGCAGTTTTGGTTTGCGAGTCCTATGTGGTGCTCTTTACTATCTTCCTAAGGGCAGAGCTCCTGGAAGTTCTCACTGAATTTAGAAGTGATAGAGCCGAAGGCCGTCACTTTGTGGATTTAGGAGACCAATTCAAGCTGCATGTCTCTGAAATACCTTCCTGGAGGTCACTTGATCTGAACATCTGAGAATACTCCCATAGACTGGTGAATCCCAGGAGCTGTGTTCCAGAGGCTGAGCCGTTCTTTGTAAGAGCTCACATGTTATCGCTAGCAGAGCAGATCTTGCTCAACCCATAGGTACATTTCTCTGACCTGTTTTGAGCCAGCTTAATGGGAATCTGTATCAAATAACTAGTAATGATGGCTGTGGGGGGAAGCAAAATTATTTGCCTGACAATTGAGTCATCTTTGTTTCATCTTCCCACAGCTATTAATTTGCTTAAATTCCCCACATCCTTTGTACGACAGTTGCCCTCCTGCCTCTGCTATTGATTCCCATATGTTTTACCTCTGGACTGGAAGTCCACTTGTATACAGTTGAATTCTTTTTCTTTTTTCCTTGCTGCCGGGAAAATGAGGTTGTTCTTGTAGTTAATTTATTGTTCCTTTTCACCACATGATATCATCTACTTCCAGATGTCTTTTTGAGTAGATGTCAGTGATTCAGTCCTATCTGAAACTGGCATCTGAGTCTTCCACACACAAAAAGAAGCATGCGTTGGAAGGTATCATCATCTGTTCATAAGACTCAAGTAATCTTCCGTGTGCTTGGCATTTGTTGTCCTACAGTTAGACTCTTTTCTTAAAGAGAATAACCTAATTATAGGCTTTGCTTCAGTGGAATATGTTGGTAAATCATGGGTGAAAGGGGCAGAGGAAAATTCTGCAGATATACAGGCAAAAGGTTGGGATATGACAATCAAATACCACTCCTACCTTTTCTCCTTGATTGTAGTGCTGTCCCTGCTCGTTGTGTCCCTGGGAAGAGATTAGTGTGATTTTCCTCAAAGATTAAAAATGCGTTTAATGCATCGTTTCCCTTCACTGTTTATACAATTTGCAGTGTCTAATCGCAGAAATATCTATAACATGTATCTTATAAAAAAGAATTGTGCATCTTCGGTTTCCGTGGAGAACTTCTCAACACAAAAAGCAAACACAAGTTACCAACGATTTATTTTGTGTTTGCTTTGGGATTTTATTGCGAAATTGCTACTCTGATTTGTCATGGAGAATGCTTTATGTTATTTCTCTAGCCTTAGTCAAAGAACAGCTATCACAGCGGTAGTCATGGCATGCTAGATCCTATAGGCAGCTGTATTTAATGCACAGTACTAGAATCTTCTTGAAAAAGTGACTCTGCTACTTCTCATATAGTTGCAGTTAGCATCAACCATGTGCATTTGGACAGATCTGTCCTACCCTAAAGACAGACAAGTGTGAGAAAAAAGACAGGGAGGAAGAGAAAGACAAAGGATTTTCTCAGGGTCACCCAGCAGGGCCAGGAAGAGAACTAACCTGTCCCGTTTGCAGGGACTTATTTCTCCTGGAGTTACAGACATAAATCCTGATCCGTGGGAGGAGGAAGAGTGCCATTGTACACGTTCATCTGACAGGCTTTAGGGCTCACAAGTGAAATACTGATGGAAAGCACCCTGTAATGACTGCAGGGTGAGTCCTAGGTGGGGCTGGTAGGTGTGACTTCAGGTGCTAAACTTCACTAACTGATTCAGAAAACAATTCTAGGGCTGCACATCTGCTGGGCACTTCAGTTTCTTTTGTGCCCGCATGTTGGATCTTATGCTTCCTTGGGTATGTAATATTAGCTTTCTGAAGCACAGAAATGCTGCTTTCTGACTTTTATGCCCAGGTCTGTCTTTAGCCAGCACTAGCTTATCTTTGCTCTGGATTGCTCTGAGGTGCCCAGCTTTCACCTGTGTATGTCTCCCTTCAGGGGCTTCCTCCCCTGGCTGCAAAAGTGAGCCAGAGACCCGATTTAGTCTCCTTTAACTGTCCTGATAGATCTGGGCACTTGTTACTTAGGCAATAACAAATTGCCTAAATTCAGGCCTCAAGTGACAGCTCTTGGCAATCTCTGACCACCCCTGCTTGAAAACATCCAAACTTTTCCAGCTATTGTGCCCAGTACACGCTACAGCCAAGATCGCATTTCTGAGAAGGTATATCCTACATGCACTGTGTAAGGCAATGTTTATCGCTGAAGATATAAAACATATTTGGGCTTTGTCTTCTGTTAACACACTCTTAAGCTGGCTAGATCCTCACCTGATATAAATTAAAGTAGCTCTGTGCAAATCAATGGAGAAGTGCCAGTTTATACTGGTTAGGTAATATCTGTGCATTATTAATCAGGGCTTAGATAATGTTTGTAGAAACTTCATTCCTCAGCCAGAAGATAAATAGCTAAATAAGATATAAAGCAGTAATGAGTGCAGTAGGCCAGAAATACATAGTGATGTGGAAATGTCTGAGATGTAATTGTTGGCTGTGATAGTTTCCTTTCCTAAAGGCCAGGTGGTACCTCCAGGCACAGGAGGTTAGCGCTGGGATTTGGGGTCAGCAACCCGTTGCAGGCAGCATCGGGAGGTTAAATCTTAAGGATTGTCTATGCCTGGAAATTAACCAAAACAGCTATTCCAGAGTATCTGGAATAGCTATTTTGGTGTGTTTCCAAGTGCAGGCTGCTTTGAAATGCTAATGCTTTGAAGCTGTTTAGCTTTTATTTACAGTAAGAAATAAAGATAACAGCCCACTAGAAACTTGAAGGAATGGGGGGATGTTTGGAATTAAAAAAAGATGGGGTGGCTTTTATTTTATTACAAACAGTGACTGAGCATTGCTGGTTCACACAAAGGGATAAGATGACACCGTGGCAATGAGTTTTCTGGTTGTGCCCTGGAGGTTGATGACATTGTGTAACGAGGATCTTCTACCAATATACAGGCTTCCGCAGAACAAGGCGGGAAAATTCTGTTCTCGTAGCAGGTAGGACAATTAGTGATGAGCTTAAATTGCATCCAAAAAGAGTCGGGCTAAGTAGCAGGACAAACTTTCTGGCATTAAGAACAGTGCACTGCCAGGTTGTCTGCCAGGGAGGCTCCGTATTTAAGAACAGCACATATTTAAGAACAAGATAGAAAATAACTTTTTAGAACAATACAGGGAGCAATGATTCTGCCTTGGGATAGAGGATGGGTGAGGAGACTTGCTAGCACTACTTTCTGGGATCTGTCAGGTGTATCTGGGCTATGGATGTGCCCTGCAACCACAACATAGGATGTCTTGCAGTATCCTCGCTATCTGATGACATCTGTCCTGGTCCACCTGTACACTTACAGTAAATGCCTGCAGAAGAGGCTGCCCCGGCCCTTGGGGGCCTCAAGTTGCGCCAGGAGAAGTTTAGATTGGATGTGAGGAAAAATTTCTTTACTGAAAGAGTGGTTAAACATTGGAACAGGCTGCCCAGGGAAGTGGTGGAGTCCCCATCCCTGGAGGTATTTAAAAGACGAGTAGATGAGGTGCTTAGGGACATGGTTTAGTGGGTGGTGGTGTGGGGTTGACGGTTGGACTTGATGATCTTAGAGGTCTTTTCCAACCTCTATGATTCTATGATGGGGAGGGGACTCTGCCAGCGGAAGATGCATTTTTGAGTGCACGACGAGATGTTCCGCAGAGAGCTTGTGTGGCCATCGGGATGCCCCAGGAAGCTGCTGTAATAAAGGCTCTAGGAATAACTGAATTGTTCTGCAAAGGCCCCATGGGAAGGCAGCAGGGTCCCAGCTGTTTGTCTGCTGCTGACAAGGGGACACAGCTGATCCCCCTTGTCCAGCTCTGCATTAGCAGCAGTCCGCATGTGGGATGACCATCCGGAGCATTGTGCAGGCCAGTCTGCAGGGACTAAGGGCTATTGATCTTTTGGAGAACTGGAATGCACCATTTTAAACAGATAGATCTATCTTCTGGAGGTATTTCCTGACAGTTTCTTTGAAACTTGAATTTCCAGCAAAATCCTCACTTCAGCCTGAAGGGGAGAGCTCTGAAATGCTCAGTCTATGTCTTTCCCTTGGCATGGGGGCTTTTATGTTTGTTAAACTTTGTGTATTTACAGCTCTCTGAATGGAGCACACATGGCAAAATGGATACTGCCATTCCTGCAGCTTGACTGTGAGGCTCGGGCCTGAAATACCTGCTTCACCCAGGAAACCTGTCGCAGGGTGCCTGGAGTCGCAGTCGGGCTGGCCAGGGGCTGTTTCATAAAGTCAGTCCGTGCAGGATGCCCCGTGGCTCTGTCACTGCCCGAGAAGGCATCCTGGGTGGGACAGGAGGAGAGCTGGCAGGCACGAAACCCCACAGCATCCTCATGCCCTCTCTGGAAATGCACGCAGCAGCTCGGTCCTGCCTCGGCTGCAGGTACCCGGCCTTTGGGGAGAAGGAGAGCAAGTGTTAAAAGGACTAGCGGCTAAGGTAAGTGTTGACTGTAGCAGGTACCCTAATGATGAATGGCATGAATGGACAATCACTCCTGCCACAGCAAATAAACCCTGTCACATGGAATCCGGCGTTTTCCAGGGAAATCAGCTTTCACTGCGGGCTGCCAGCGCCAAATGAGCTTCATAAAGCACCTGCAGATCCGAGCGTCAAGCAATTATTCCACTATCTTGCCTAAAAACAAAAAGGGCCCTGCCCTTCGGTCACCTCCGACCTTTTCCAGCTAACATAAACTAATTATATTTGCGGCAGGAGGAGGAAGGGGGGTAAAACCCACCACCCCAAACCTTTCTGCGGGTCTTGCGAGGGGCTGTCACCAGCGCTGCCAGGTTTGCGGGGTGTCTTGCGGCTCCTTCATCAGCTCATAGCGGCCGGGGAGCTCCTTCGCCCAAGCGCTTTAAAGAGATGGGGGGGGGGGGGCGGAGGGGGGATGCTGAGCCCCGTCCCGGGAGGAGCGGGGCTGGGAGCGGGGCTGAGCCCCGGCCGCCCCGGGACAAGAGGGCCTTTGTTCGGCATCACTTAGCAGCAATTACAGCCCGTCAAAACAGTTTTTGTTTTACGACAACGTGTTAATGGGCCCACGGTTGGGTGTGAGAAGTAACCCAAGCCGCATGCACTGAAGCGAGGTTAGAGGTTAATTGAGACTTTCTAACACAGCGCATGAGATTTTTGCAACCTTTTGCAGCGAGGGAAGTGGGGAACAAAAAGGAGATAATGTGATACAATTAGTCGGAAAGCAGGAGGGTCAAAATTCCCAGATGGAAAGGAAAACTGGCCAAGTGAATCAGGCCAGATGGGCCACCTGGACCATAACGAATGCCAAAAATAGCTTCAGTCCTTCGTCTGGTGGACAAGGCGGTAGGTGGTATGTCTGTCCTTCACAGTGGATTTAAAAATAAAAAAAAAAGCAAGGTCAACATTATGAACAGTAGTAGCCTGTTGCAATTTGTATTCCAGATCTATGATCATTAGTGCGGCTCATATTTTTCTATTTATTTATTTATTTCAAGGTCATTTGACTTTAACCCAGCAGCCCCCTTCAGACACGCTCGTGGTACTGGTCTGCTGATAAACTTTGAGCTTTCCACCGTTTGTGTTGCTTTCCCCTGTGCGAACCTCCGGAGCGTTATTAACTAAAGCGTTAACACTTCAAGACAGGTTCGGTGGCAGGGGCTCCCCACGGTCAGCCTGAGGGTGTTTCGGTGTACCCAAGGTAACCACCTGTTCTTCGCTTACCTCCCTCTGCAGCCAGTGACCACGTGGATGCTGCGCCTGGAGCTGGGTTACGGTGCCCAGAGATGTGGCTCTGGGTCTGTCTTCCTTGGAAGATCGCTAGGGCTAATGCGCTCATCCCCTTACTCGGTGCTGCTTCCTTCCTCCTCTGTACTTTGTCATTTTTCAAGACCTCTGCAGGGTGACACGTGTAAAACAGCAAAAAAAATTTCTTGTATTTGCCTCCCAGCTTGCACTGGAAATGAACTGCAAGGTGACTGGAAGTGCCAAGTCATTTTTGGCACCTGCTCAGTGCTTATTTGTTTTCCTAGAGCCAGTGTGATTAGTTTCCTTCACTACCTCGAGACCATATAAGCTTCCTCTATTGAAGCTGAATCATCTGCCGCAGGTGCCTGTAACTCCTTTTCTGTGTCACGTCCTAACGTTTGGGGAAACCATGCGTAACGAGTGCGACATGCGGGAAATGGTGCCACCCGCCTCCGTTGCGTATAGCTGCCTTTTCCTTGCTGCCTCAGCAGCTTGCGCATGCCGGGCTTGACAGCCCTCGGTTGCTGCCTCCGCCCTCCAGTGGGCTGAATGAGGTTGATGTCTAAGGAGGAGCCGCTGCCAGCCCTGGGGTACCTGGCACAAGGTCAGTGAAGCTCGGCTGGGCTTCATTAAAGAGGACTGGCCTGGTGGAGAAAGAGCATTGTCAGGGGGACAATGGCACTGTGCAGCCTGAGAGCCCGAACCACCAGCTCGGCAGCAAGGGAAGAGTAACAAGTTAGTAGGGCAGTGGATTGCCAAGGCTGAGCCCAACTTTGCTGACCCTGCCGCTCTCTTTTTCCATCTCTCCTTACCCCTTCATAGGCCTAAAAGCAAATGTGGGGAGGAGGAAGGGGTAGGAGGAGAAATAGGGATGTAGAAAAACTCAGGCAAAAGTGAAAGGGGGCAACAGAAGTAGGAGAAAATGGATTGCATTTCATATCTGTGGATTACCTAATGTGCCCGCTCGAATTCCCAAGTTCAAAGTGGCCAGTTACTGCACAGAGAGAGAGAAAGAGGAAAAACAGAGGAGGCTTGAAACAAAAGCAGAGCCTAGCCATTCAGAAGGTTTACATGAGGGAAGCGACTGTGATTCGGACAAGCCTGGCTGTCCTCTAACAGGATCTCACTGTGTAACCAGAACATTGCGAGGTGTTAGAAGTTATATGCAACAACCAGACCGTTCTAGGAATGAGAATCATCAACAGGAAACATAATAAACCACTAAGCTTTCATGGAGGACCTCAAGCAGACTAATCTGGTAGCTCTATGTTCATCCAGGATCCTTTCCTGTGCTGTAAATGTGCCCAAAGTGAGTACTCTTCAGAAGATGCTGCAGTGAACTCATTGCAAGGGTATTTATAGTACATAACGTGTTAGAGCCTGTGCTCACCATAATTACTTTTCTACCCAGGTGTAACTCTCAAATGAGCACTATCCCTGACTTTCCCTGACTCTTCCCCTGCTCCAGCCGGTGCTAGTAGTGGTTTGTAGGGCTTGCACCTACCTGGTGGCTGGGGAATAAAGCAAAGGAAGCTAAAAAAGACAGGCTTGAATACAATACAAGGCAAACTCCACCGTTACTCCAGGACAGTTCTTCTTGCCATTGAGCATCTCTAAAGAGGGGGTGGGAAAAAACAGAGGAGGGATGTGCAGGGGGAAAAAGCTGGCCGCAGCTCCTCGTGCCGACACACTGCACATGCTAAATATTGTGCACTTGGGAGCGCCGGCTGGGACAGTCTGCTCTCACCTGGGTCACAATACAGGGCGGTGGAGGTGTACCTTTCCCCTTCAGCTCTGCTCTGTCACTGACAGCAATGCTTTTATCCCAGGTACTGTGTGAGATCTCATGACATTGCTTCAAAAGATACTCAGAGGCTAGAATTCACATACATTATTTTTAATTCTATTAATTCAGTCCTAAGATTGCCAGCGTAGCTCACAGGAACCAGAGAGACTTTCTTTTCCTTTCATTTGAACAACGTGGCTTCTGTTTATTGTTCTTCCTATTGTGGAGGATGATTCATTTGTTGGTTTATTTGTGGATGGTTTTTTTTTCTTTCTCTTTGAAGCATCAGAGATTGGCTCCAGCTGAAGGTAGGATGTTGGGTGACTGACATGTGCTGGTGTTCCTGCTGTGCCTAAGCAAACTTCCCGGTATCTGTCTTTGACATTTCTTACTCTCCTTTGGCAGTGCTTGGTACTATTCTTGGTTTTGTGGTAGTTTGTACTGAAAGCCTTAGATTTTTCTCCATGATGCCAGGAGGGTTCTGTGTCTTCTGGTATGTGGGACAAACCTTTTGGGGATTCCTCTCGACTCGAGTCCACACTTGGCTGCAGTGTTGGAGGCCTGCAGGAGATTGTCCTCTCCAGTCTTTTGTTCCTTTCACCCGCTAATTTTACAAATCCAGTAAAAAAAGTCCAACCCAACTTTTGAGCAAATATTTTGGGAACTGAAATTCTCTACTGATCCTGGCTATTATCACAGATCACTTCAATTTTCTTTCCTCTAAATCTCTCTTTTCCAAGGTCAATTGCTTTTCCTTTGTGATTTGTCATTCTTTACTGCCTTAAAGATCTCTTCGGTGTTTCAACTACAAGCGTAAAAAAGAACCAGTGCCTCATTCTCTGCCAATCTATCTGAGTAGATAAGAGGGTCACGTCTATATTGAACATCAAATTGAATTAACTTAACATTGTGAAACACAGCAGCTATATCTTCACCTTGTGTAACAGCTGGAGGTCTGGCTCCTAGTAAAAACATTGCTTGGTTTAAGCTAGTACCTCCCATGTACCTGGCTGGTACAAATTGGCTAAAACATTACGATATAGAAAAAGAAAACGTGTCTGAGACTGTTGTGTTTCAAGCATAGTTTGGCACTATAAACGGCATTAGTTTAAGGTACAGCTACTGCAAGACGTGGTGTAGCTTTGGCTTTGTTGGCTGGCTGTTGTAGTCGGAAGAAATTGTGTTTAAACATGCTGGTGTGAATAGATTCCAAGTGCTTTAAAAACAAGCTTGCAACAGCTTATGATGTGGATGTCTTAAGGGTCCCATCAGAAAGTATATCCACTCATCACGAAGGTCATGTCTGTTGATTGCAATGGACGTGCCTCAGGAGAGGACCGTAAACGGCTGGTCTCTGTACGTGTGTGTACGAGATGGGAAATACTCCTACTACTGATCCTCTTGGTTTTGCAGCCAGGGAGGGAGCAGTCATAACCTGGTACTGCAAACTGGTAACTCAGCTGCAAGTCCTTATCTTTTGGGTACAAGAATGTGTATGTTATTTTTCTTTTGAATAGATCTTTAGGTATTAAAGCCATATGATTTAGCTCATTTGTCATCAGGAAAGGTTAAGAACGTTGCTTGAACGATAAGCCAGTTAAGATAATAACTTCTGAATTTGGAACAGAGCAGTGAAGTAGGGTGAATGGTCAGCTCATTTCTCCGCTGTGAATGTTCACTAGTAGCTGAAGATTTCCAACAATAAATATCTGTTTTTACTTTTTGGGAAAAGCACAATAGGGAATAAAAATAAAGTTACTTAGCCAATGAAACACAGATTAGTCAGAACAAAACACCGCATTTAAGTACAGGAACTACAGGAATATTTCTATTGTCCTTGAGTTGTCTGCTTCTGGAATGAAGGTTCAACTCAACTTGATGAGAGTTATTGCTACCCAGTGCTTATGCTGTCTTTTACCTGAACATCTTTTTGAAACATTACTTGAATGCCAGCATCAAAAATAAGGTGAAATTTCAAAATTTAGAAAAGTTTGATCAGCTCTAACAGGATAAATATAGAAGAGGAAGGAAATCTCTAAACAAAAGAAGAGTGCCATTGACTTTTTTTTGTTTGGTCATTATTTGTTGGGGTTTTTTTAAATGCTATTTATTGTTGATTTGCAAGTTTTTTCCCCCAAGATGATGATCTGGCTGATTTTAACAGAGCTCTTCCATGCTGATGGTGCTGTAAATGAGGGGAGAGGCAGGCATATCACTGTAAAAAAAGAAGAAAAAAAAAAGGCAAAGCAGTTTTGCTATCTAAGTTCTGCTATCCAGCACTGTACAGTGATGCTCCTCCAAGCAGATGGGATGTCGCACCTACAGCATTGCTCATGCATTCAGCATAGGGATCTTCTGTGGAAACTCTTGGTTGAACTCCTGAAAGCTGGGTGTGGGATAAAGAGCAAGAAAAGTACATTTTCTGAGAGGCTGGGGGTTTTAAGTTTGCCACCTCAGTGAATTCACTGACAGCTGCACTGTTAAAAACCCGGGCAGAGCTGACAGCCCCAGCGCTTTAGTTTGAGGTGTTTCCAAACACACCATTCCCTGCCTGTTGCCTCAGAGGGAACAGATGGAAAGTGTTACCAGTAAAGCACATTTTCATAGGCTTTCTGGTTCTCTTTAGCAAAAGCCTTACAAAAGTCTTCAGACAAATTAGTGCCTGAAGGTAGAGGAAGTCTTTAGTAGCGCTGGAGAACTGCTGACTCAGCCTGTTCTCAGAGCGATGTCCAAGGGGACCTGCTTTCCGCCTTCAGCGTTTCCACCATGGATGGTGATTCCTTCAGAATCAATTACATTACTCTCAAATGCCTTCTTAAGTTTAATGAGTCTAGTTAAATCCTAAGAGTTACTCATGAGCCATAGTTCAACGAATGGCAGGCACAGCCAACGACACTCAATATATGACCCAAGGAAAGATTGTGTCAGATAAGCCTGATCTCAGCTGGGATGTGCACTCCTGCATTTTTCTTCCTTTTGATCTCACGCCTTCCTGCCCCGCACACTGCTGAGCCAGGCCATATGTGTGCCTACCAGGGGCATGCGGGTGTAGGATGGGGACAGGTTTTAGCTTGGCCATGGGTTGACCTGTTCCCGTTCCTGGTTCAGCAGCACATCTTCCCCGGCCACAGCTCTGTGCAGAATACAGCAGTGCGACTGCACTGTCACAGCAGAGGAGCGAAGGGCTTAATGGGGGGTTAAATGCATACACATGTCTATATGTGTGACCATATACACATTATTAGCTGTAAAAGTTCAACAGAGTAATGTACATACTTATAAAAAACACAGTCATTTAAAATACAATAATTTAGCCTATTTTGCATTGTTTGGGCTAGATACTCAATGAGCAGAGTTAGCATCAGTGTAGCTAGGCTCATGGATTTGTTCTTAGATGGTTTATTCTCACCTGTGCTGTGCTGAACATCATCTTCCCCCATCCCCTGGAAGAGCAGGTTTTTTCTCAAGTTTGGTGATCCCTGTTTGGAATGACTCCACTGGTGCTCTGGGCTGTGTGTTTGTCATGGCAAACACAAATATGTGGATATACAATGAGGCAGGGCTGACAGCATCTCTGTCACAACCTGCTCCTTGCTTTGGTTTCATCGAAAGCCCAGAGATGCTATAAGAATGATCTCTGTGGGTTTGTTTGGGCTTTGGAACAAAGCAAAGGGTAAAATTTCTGACTCCCATGTGAAGTTACTGTGACTCTGATATTACTGTAACGTGAATATTGCAAGGCCATACATAATATGATGTGAAAGAAGGTGTGGTAAAGGACATGGACACCCAGAATCATGACTGTCTTGGAGAGGCTACACAGGGACTGATCGTTCACCGTCTCATCCAGCACGATACTGCAGTGATATGGCATCTGCGGTGAGTTCATGGAGGCCTTGCCTGGGCCATCTGGGACAGAAATATTTCACCTTGGGGCTAAAAGGATTTCATATCTCCTATTTGATTCTGCGTGCAAAATCCAGCTTGCAGCTGCAATACGCGGCATCCAAAAGATTCAAACCCATGCTTTGCGTGCCCAGAACGTCATTTTAAAACAACAATAATTATTATTTTAAGAAGGGTTGGATTTGGGGTTTTTTTTTTAGGGTTTTATTTCAAACTGGGAAAATACTTAGTCTTCTATTAATCACTTGGCAAGTTCAGGTTTGAAGAAACAAAGCTGGTTTTAAATCACATGAGAACCAAAAGAAGAAAACGTCTGGAATCTCTTAATTTATTCTTTGTATGTTCTATAAAAGTCAAATATAGCTGAACTAAATTTTTCAAAATATGTTAAAAAATTTGTTTCCAGGCTTGAATTGTCTCTGCCAAATTTCATCTCAGAATGAATTTTTACCCTGATGTTGATTTAGAAACACATTTAAGCAGATGTATTAATTTAAGCATTTACGTCATGGGGACTATGCATATGCTGAAAATCAAGCATGGTTTTAAGTCTTCTGCTATGATAAGGAGGGAAATGTTTCATACTGAAAAGATTTTTTTTGAGAACTAAATATCCTGAATTTCCATACTTTCATGTTGGAGGGGTCTGTTTCTCTGAGAAAATAAAATATGATGGAATTAAAGCTCTTTGCACAGTGGAATATTACTACTAATAATTAGAGAAATAACTGGTTGGGATCTTGTGCTCTCTGATTTATAGCCAAATGAATATAGCTAAAGGGAACTGTGCCTGGAGGTATACCTCTCAGGCTGTGATTTCACGCAGTACTTAGAATGTGCTTAAATTTCTTTGTGTAAATAGTTTGGTTGAATGAATGACTTCAGAAAGATTATCCTTGCCTTGAAAGTTTAGCACCTACTTGAGTACCGGGCTGATTTGAAGCCATAGTCTCCCCAGACCAGGAGAGCGCCCAGTTTTTCATATAAACTCACTACAGCCAAATCAGATCACCAAAAAGGTTAGAGGTGGCTGTTTTATGGAAAATAGGGGCCCATATAAATGGGAAGAACGAAGTTTTGGAAGAGTGTTTGTTCAGTAGCATGTGACTAATCAGGGCGGATTTTAAAGGTAGATGTTTGAAATTAGTCTAATTCAAAGCCCACTGAAGTCTCTTTGACTTTAAAAGCTTTTGATGGAGCCCGTAGTGAGCACACATCTGAGCTCTGGAGCTTGGGTGTTCATACTGCAGAATCTGCAACTTCTTATCTCAGAACATGTGGTCTCACGCTTCAGGCACAGAGCTGGTGCTTCTGGGAACGCCTTCTGGGAACCACTGGGGTACCAGAGTTTTCTGGTACCTTGCCTAGAGCCATTACTCTAATAACTAGATCAGACTTCATTTATTTATCCAGGCTAGTGGAACGCAGCATCTAGTGAGCAGTCTATCTGGTTTTCCTGGTCATCTCTGTGACTTCTGTTGAATTTTCGGAAACGATTCGCGAATAAAGCAGTACAATATTCCATGGTTTGCAATAGCTTGAGCTAAGTAGGATGCTTACCGAAGGAAAAGGAAATAATACATATTTCCTCTTTGCTGATGGATTTTGCTTATGTTGAAGGAAAGAGATCTTGGTGTTGTAAATGGGCTGTATCTGCGTAGGTGATTCTGAAATTCCCGTTTCCGTATGGAGCGTGGTATCACATGCAATTTTTTCTTCTGTCATTCTGTAACTGTATTGGGTTTGTATGGCAAGGTTTTGGTAGCAGGGGGGCTACAGGGGTGGCTTCTGTGAGAAGCTGCTAGAAGCTTCCCCTATGTCCGATAGAGCCAATGCCAGCTGGCTCCAAGACGCTGCTGGCCAAGGCTGAGCCCATCAGCGACGGTGGTAGCGCCTCTGGGATAACATATTTAAGAAGGAGGGGGGCGGGGGGAACCTGCATAACTGCAGCGGGAGAGAGGAGTGAGAATATGTGAGAGAAACAACTCTGCAGGCACCAAGGTCAGGGAAGAAGGAGGGGGAGGAGGTGCTCCGGGCGCCGGAGCAGAGATTCCCCTGCAGGCTGTCCCCCTGCAGCCCATGGAGGTTAACGGTGGAGCAGATATCCACCTGCAGCCCCTGGAGGGCCCCACGCTGGAGCAGGTAGATGCACTTGAAGGAGGCTGTGACCCTGTGGGAAGCCCATGCTGGAGCAGGCTCCTGGCAGGACCTGTGGACCCATGGAGAGAGGGGCCCACGCTGGAGCAGGTTTGCTGGCAGGACTTGGGACCCTGCAGGGGACCCACACTGTTCCTGAAGTTCTGCACCCCATGAAAGGGACCCACGCTGGAGCAGGTCATCAAGAACTGTAGCCCGTGGAAAGGACTCACATTGGAGAAGTTCGTGGAGGACTGTCTCCCGTGGGAGGGACCCCACACTGGAGCAGGGGAAGAGTGTGAGGAGTCCTTCTCCTGAGGAGGAAGGAGCGGCAGAGACAACGTGTGATGAACTGACCGCAACCCTCATTCCCTATCCCCCTGCGCAGCTGGAGGGGAGAAGGTAGAGAATTTGGGAGTGAAGTTGAGCTTGGGAAGAAGAGAGGGGTGGGGGGAAGGTGTTTTAAGATTTAGGTTTTATTTTCTCATTATCCTACTCTGATTTGATTGGTAATAAATTAAATTAATTTCCCCAAATCAAGTCTGTTTTACCTGTGACGGTAATTGGTAAATGATCTCTCCCTGTCCTTATCTCAATCCATGAGCCTTTTGTTATATTTTCTCTTCCCTGTCCAGCTGAGGAGGGGAGTGATAGAGCAGCTTTGGTGAGCACCTGGCATCCAGGTTTTCAAAATTGACTGAGATTTACAAAAGTGAAAGAGGCAAGTACAAAACACAAAAGAAATTTTGTAGTTTTAAATACAGTCAGACTTTCAAAACCCCCAGAGCTGTTTGAAATAGTTAAAGGAAAAATCTCTGAAGAATAGAGCTGAAAAAGTGGGGAAGGACAAGAACAGTGTTTGCTTTCACTGAGAAAAGGAAAAGAAGCAGGGAATATAAAAATGAAGCATACGTACTTTCAGAAACTGGGATTTATTTCTGGTTTCAACCTGTAAGGAATAGAAAGAGCTTCAACTTTTTCTTCCCATAATTTTTTTTTTGCCTCCCTCATGTGCACTTGGGTCTTAGGAAGGCAAGAAGAAAGGGACCGACCTTGACCTGCACAACAGGGCTGGACAGTAGAGCCAGTCTTGTGATACTGATACCAGACAGTGCAAACTTAGTTTACTGAATCTTTTAATCTGTGTCTATTTATTTCAGCTGCACTGATGGTCTTTAAAACAAGATAGGATGTATTTTTAAAGGTCTTCTGTGGCTCAGCTGTCTGGCACGGGTTTGATGCAGGAATGGTGGGGCGAGCTCCTCTGTTTTGCAGGATATCAGATTGACCCCTCCTAACCTCAAAACCTTTTTAGCTCTACCAGCCACTGAAAAATCTCCAGATAATGCTGACTCCGAGCGGTACCATCTGGACTTCATTTGAATCAAAAGTCAGGATGGAAAATCCTCTGTAACTCTCAGACCCAAAGGCCGAGGCTGGAAAAACAGAACCCACCACACTTGCAAGAGGGCAACTATTCCCGTGCCTGTGAGCACTGACGTCCCTCCATCACTGGTGAGAAACCACCCACAGATTCAGAAGTGTTTCGTGTTTTTTTTTCCAGGGTAACCAGAAAGGCATGTGTGGATTATCCTTATAATAGACCAGTTGGCAGAAACAGAATTGTATGTGTTTAGCAAACAATGTATTTTGAAATTCAACATGATGTATTTTTAAAACTCCTGCTTGGATTTTTTGCTAAAATCAGCAATAAGAGCACATACTAATTTCCATGGTCAGAAAAGAAGTTTAAACTATTGACTTTCTGTACTCTTCTATTTGGAGGTACAGGTAGCTGGTGTTTATATTTTAGCTTTGCTAGTTAAGATAAAATAAAATAAAAGGGTGCGATTGGAACTTGAACAACAATATTACAGAACTGCATGAATTAATTATTCCGAAGAGGAGACCTTTTCCTGAATAGCAGTCACTGTGGGTTTCCTCAGTGGCTAAGAAAGGAAGTGTTAACCAATGTTTGCAGCAAGTCAAGTCCTGTGTGCTCGCTGCTAACATTGGCAGGTTTCTATGCACTGTTTATATATGGTTATGTGTAGAGATGGGTGAACCTCAAAAGGTTTTGGAGGTTCAATCCTAGTTATTATAAGCACCTGAAAGGCTGAATGCTTATCTGAAGCACAGCAAAACCTCAAAGCCAGCTGGGAGGCTCCCGGGCAGAGCCTTCTGCTTGCCCTCTGGCTCATACCGATGTGCAGTGCTCTCCAGACCTCCCGGGAGCGGCAGAATGTCTTTCGGGAAGGCTCTGTAGAGCATGGCAGGAGCAGGATGTCTTTGATGTGGGTCTTTGTGGTGTGGCTTGTTGATGGAGACCACTAAATGAGGTCTCAGAGCTGCGTTGCTGAGCTAGAGCAGGTGACAGGTTTGAAGGGACAGAAATGGATCTCCTTAACTATTTGTTATAGGATGCGTTGCTGAGCTAGAGCAGGTGACAGGTTCGAAGGGACAGAAATGGATCTCCTTAACTATTTGTTATAGGAAGTGTTGCAGCTAAGGGTAGTTATTGGGGAAAGGAAAGGGTTTCCTGGCCCTCTCCCTCTATCCCTAGCGATGGCCTGAATTTGGATTATGCTGGGCTAAGGCATCATATTGTTACGCTGCCGTAACACCGATGGCTCATTTCAGTCTGCCCATACCTCCAGTTTCAGCCAGGCTGAGAAACAGCACAAGACGAGTTTGTAGTCAGTGCGTGAAATGAAGGTGTTGAGTAACCAAGATCAAGCATGGTTGATCTTTACAAAGGTGTCTTTGGTGAATAGTTGGTTGTGTTTCTCTTCCTTAGCATTAGCAGATCATTTTGGAAAGATGCTTAATTCTGTCAGCTCTTTTCATGATACAAACTTGACTACGCCACCCTTGTTGCTGCTTTCAAACAAAGAACAAATATCGTGTCCTGTTTTTTTGAAATGAAGCTGGACTTGTGTTGCCAAATGCTTGGGAATTTGGGATGTTTCTAATGTTTTACTTTGATGCTTGCTGTTTGTAATCATTATGACTCATTTTCCAGAGGGAGTCAGAGGTTTTGTCTGAAAATGAGGATCCCATAGTGTACTCTCAGTGACATCCAGACCCACTTCACAAACACACAGTCAAAATAGATCATATAGAGAGAACAGAGGCATTAGTCAGAGCCTTGGGATGGGAGCGGAGCTGGGACTGCAGTCCATGTCTGGCACAGGGGTGCTGCTGCTGAGCTGGGAAATAAAGTCACATTTCACAAGACTGCCCTTCTTGTTGACATTCCAAGCATTATAGAAAAATATCAGCGTAGTAAGTGTCAGTGCTGGCATCCCTTTGTCCAGCACAGAAATAATCTTGGCTGATCACTGAAGAAAAGGCAGAAAAAGCCAGAGTCCAGTATTTTTATCTCATTTGCTTTTATCTCACAGTAGAAAAAAATCTTCAGCATCTTTTGTCTGCATGATGTAGGTTAAAATAACACCACCATAGCCAGAAAGTTTTCTGTTAATGTGCGAGAGTTATTTCAGGAGTATTATGTGATTTAAACATAACCAAAATGTGCCTGCTTATTTTCATCTGAGCCCACTGTTTCTGTGCACTGCTTTGTAGAGTAAATACTGTCCAAGAATTTGAATATTAGTTCTTTTCCAAGAGAGAGAATTTAGAAAACTTTCCTGGTCATTTAATTCACTTTTTCATCTAACTCTTTTCCCACCAACCTTTTCTTAATCTGCAGTAATTTTGTCCCTATCATTCTGATATAGTTTTATGGTGTCCAGCTAATGTTTGATCTCTGGTATGGCCAAGACCATTTCCACTTCACTTCTAGTTGAGTTAGGGAGGTCAATCCAGAGTCTAATCCCAACCTTAGCCACAAAATCTGAAGTAACCCCATCCACTCGGTGGTATTAAATCAACTGCACATTGATCTGAGCAAATTCTGTCCAGGAGTCTCTGACTGCAGATGAATTTTTGTTGCAGAGTTTCTGGAGAGTCCTCCGTAATGTCTGTGGGCCTGTTGGCAGAACTGCATGAAATCTCTCTCAAGTGATTTCCCCCCCGACACACACACACCCCCCGGATGTTTGTTTCTTACAGCAGGGTTTGTGTGGAGCATGTTTTCCTACGCTTTGGTATGCTGGGAAGATAAAACAACCGGGGATTATGGTGCACGTTCTTGGTTGCTTTGGTGTACTGAGCGATATTGGACACGTACCAGTGGAGGCTGCTCTTTAAGTAAGACGTTCTGGCATTTGCATGACCCAGTGCGATAGCATGCAGGATGACAGTGGCAGAGGAAGTGAGTCAGCCTCCTGGGGAACAATGACCCAGACGGTGGTTCTGCACCATGGGAACAGCGCGCTTTAGGATGTCGTCTGCAAAAGCACCTCATTAAGTAGACCACCAGAGAACGATGACAGCGGAGGCAATATTTTCAATTCCCTAGAGGAAACACAGCTCTCACGAAAAACCTCCTGGCACTTGTTTATGGAAAAATAGTATCTTGATCAAGATTTTGCTTTAGTACAGGATTTCTGATCAATTCTCTTGTCTTCCAAGCCTAAAATGCTCTCTTGATCTGGCATCCCAGCAACTCTGTGCCCCTGGAATAAATGCCATCTAGGAAGATTGTGCTTCCTGCTCTGGATTTGTGGCAGCACCACTGTGAATGAGGATCACAAATCCAAGAGCAGCTGTTGCTCAACACTACAGAGCAAGACAAGGCGTTGGTTTTGGTCCAGGCCTGATGTAAGCAAGTCTTGCAGGGCTTGCAGTATTGTTGAATTTGGCCTATTCTTCTTATTCAGGAACGGATTGTGCTGCCTACTTGGCTGTCCTAGTCCTTCATCCTGAGCCAAAGAAGGCTAAGACTATTTGTGGAATCTGAAAGTGAAATCCTGGCCCTTTTTGACTCAATGGGCATTTTGGTGTTGACTTCAGCAGGGCGGGAATTTCACTCTGAGTATCCCAGATGTCAGGAATACTTTCTGGTTTTGTGATTCTTTGTGGAAGATGTTAGATGCTGTTTTCTTTAGCTCTGCTTCTCTGCTCGGGCATAAGGGACCTGCTTGGATTATTTTAATTGGCAAATACATTTTTCCAGCGTCTGTGGCAGAAATAGCTCTGTGCTATTTCTAAGTGCCAGGCTAAGTAGCTCCTGTTAAGTAGCCCCTCTGCAATCCTGCAGTTAACACCAGTTGTTACTGCCAGACCCCTCTCCATGGGTTGTGTAATGTCCAAGTTTTGGTGGCTGCTGCTGTTCTACTGTTGGGTTTTGGGTTTTTTTTGATTCCTGGAGGTATAGCCTTTGTTTTGGGGGTAAAACAGGAACGTTGAAATCCTGGTGCCAGCACAGATGAAGGCAAAGCTTCCATGGGTTGAGGCAGGGTAATAAGAATTTTATCTGAGAAGTCTGAAGGGAGCAAACAGACCATATTACAGTCCTGATGCATGCGAACACTTGACATTGCCTCTGCTGGTGTCGAACCAGGAAGCATCAGGTGTGCGGGGATTTCCAGCGGGGAGCTGCAAAGAGTTCCAGAGCTTTGAAGTGTTTCTATGCTGAAGTCAGGGTAGGAAGGAGGACATAGACTTTAGGAGTAGGTAAACTAGTTTTAGGTATTATGCTGGGCTTTGGGAGAGCTGGATATATTCTGGTTCTCACCAGGACTCCTGGTATGACTTAGGGTAATCACCCCAGACCAGAGTTTTTGTAAAGCATATGTGACTTTGTGGACACCTCAGAGGTGATTTAGAGTCCCAGCTCTCATACAAATCTGAAGGATTTAGAGACCTAAACACTCCTGAAAACCCTTGACGAAATCTTATCTCCTCCTTACAGCATTTAAATACCTTTACATGCTTAATATATCTACAGACCTGCCTTCTTATGCCTTCATTCCACACCTCTGAATGGGAGATAATCTTTTGCTTCTCTCATCCCATGCTTGCCAGGTCCACGCTAGAAAATAAAATGGGCCAAGGACTCTCATCTGGCTTTGAAGGCAAGTGGTTCATCAACAGCTCATGTCTGTGTAACTAACTCTCTTCCCTATCAAAAAACCCAAACTGGCTCTGGTCCATAATGCTTATTGAAAGTGGTCAATGGCCCATGCTGTTGGTGTTGTCCGGAAGACTGCAAAGTGTCATGAGCCAGGACCTGCCCCCAGGCAGACTAGCGTGCAGGTGTGTAGGCAGCCACCTGTGGTGCCAGGGCTGTTGGCCCTCTTGGCTTCCTGGCAGTGGTGTAGTCTTTGTAAACCCTCTGGGGAAGGGCTGTGCGTACGTGCAGAGGGATAGGGAGAGCCACTGTCTCAGCAGGAAAAGGGCCATCAGCTTCCATGGCAGAGCTTTACTGATATTCTTAGCACAAGAGAATGTGGGTGCAACGTGGAAATATTTGGAAGTGAGAGTTTCCCAGAATACTTTTGTTTTTTCTGGAGCACAAGTCTTATTGTTCCTAAAATTTCCCAGAATATATGTACTGCAGAAAAAGTGATGGTAGGAATACTGACTTTTTGATGGGTGTGCTTTAATTATAAAGTCCTTTTCCTGACCTGAATATGCAATCCGTTTATCAGCCTTTTGGTACTTCTGGCTGGGCATCAGGGTGGTCTCTTAAAGAGTTTTAACAGTCCCTGTGCTGCAGTTATTGCATCCTATTCTATAAATGTTCACCTGGAATCATAGAATATTTTTTTTTTTAATTGTTATGTTCACAGTGCTCATTCCACAAGGTTTAGTGTGCCCAGTTTCCAGATGAATTAAAGGTTCCTTCACTATTTGGTAATGTTTTGTAGCAATTAATCTTATTTTTTTTAACATCAGCACCTGTTCCATGACAGCTTCCTTGCTCCCTCCCCCATTTCTGACACAAGTAATTTATTTATTGAGGTTTTATTGTATTTCATAGCTGAGCTTACCTTTGAAAATTTGTTGGAGAGGACCTAAATAAATCAATAGTTCACTCAGCAACACCATTAATGTGGTTAATAAAACAAATTTTATAAATTTGTCACAGACCTTGAAAGTGGTGCCAAAACCTTTTAAATCCAAAGCACTACTTTTCTTCCACACACCCCTCCCGCCATGCTGGTCATATTTTCTGTTTCTGCAGCAGGGTGGCTACAATACCGAGGCAGATTTTAATTCTTCATAATATGGTAAATATAGAAAGCCCTAGGTCTGTTGCCCAGATGGCAACATCCTGTAAAACCTGCCAAGTTCACTTCTTTAAAGCAATTTATAGTCTTTAATTGAAGGACTGAAATGGACTAAGTAATCATTTAAAAAAAAAAAAAAGACCTATTTTCTTGTTTTTAACAAAAAATAAAGTCGAATTTTAGGTCTCATTCATACATGAATATTATACTCTTTTCATGCTACAGATAACAACAGACACCCGCCTCGGTCCAGGCTCAGTTATTCCACCTGAAAGTATTTTTGCAGGAATAGCTGTTTCCTGTGAAGGAGGGGAGATCCCTTTGCCGAGAGAATTGTGTCCATGCTGCAGACAATACTAATATAGTGATGCTGATCAAAAATAAGAGGCCACAACCCTAAATAAACCAGTTGTAGCATTATGGACAGTGTATGTGCTGTGGAGGGCCCCTGTAGAAAAGAATTGATCAGGAAATACCTTGGCAATCAAAATTAAGACTGAAATTCAGGGATCAAGCTTGGGCACGATGACTTTTTTTTTTTCCTTACTTGTAAGACATGCATCATCTGTTTGTGCAAAAGTCATCTTAGCATGAGAAGGCTCTCTGTGGGATTGACACCAGTCTGTAGAAATGCATGTAAAAGCTGCCAGGGACTTCAGCTTGAATAGGGAGAGGTTTTCATGAGCAGTTCATATCTTCTGTACCCAACTCAAGCAACCTGGTTTAGAGCAGAGCCCTAACTGGCAATTGATGATCAGGAAGATTAAACTCTTTATTTCAGGGCAATAATGCAACCTCCGTGTGGCTGCTCTTCCTTGCCATGCAAAAGTGCTGTCCTTTGCCAGTCCAAACTCTCTCTGTGGCTCATCTTCAGCTTCTCCTCCAGTCAATGATCAAGGCTGTTCTGTAGCTGGCAGGTCCCTTTGCAAAGCCCTGGGTGTGACGAGGAGGCTGAAGCTGCACCTTGCTCCTCTAGTCTCGGCGCCCATTTTGGAATTGCTTCCATGCATATCTTTGCAGAGCTCTGTGTGCTGTTGCAGAGTGTCTTTCCACCAGTTTCGGTGGGAACCATACTGTGTTCACAGCTGGCAGAAGCAGGCCAATAAAGTCTATATGGCGGTATCTCAGGTGCAGGCAGTCAAAGCCATTATTAAGAGGCAACTTCAACTGTAGCTACGGAGAAGACTGGGGCAGTCTGCAGAGCTCCCCTTAAGGCTGTTAGTATCTGAATGGCTCTAGTGTTATCTCTTTCCAGTGCTCCATGCCTGCTCCGTTAAGACTTCTATGTCTTTCCACTGAACAGCCAGCTGATCATAACCAACAGGATTTTACTTTAATTTCCCAATAGAGTTTTTGCTTTTCTTGAAAAAATGACTGAGACCAGAAGGATTTTCCAGCTGGAAAATAAGACCTGTCAGTTGGAAATTCTGACTAGATCTAAGTAGACACCTGTATAATAGTTTGGATGTATTATGTGGCTGGAAAGGAGTGTGAGGGTGCAAGGAAAATGGAGGGGGCAAGAGAAGAACTTAGGAGCCTATTATATTCATAGCTGTTTTGCATTTTCCCATTTCTAAATAAGACTTACCTTTAGGGAGGAAAAAAAGGTCAAAGGAAAGTAATATTGTCCACAATAAATTGGAACGTTGAGTGACAGTGGAATTTATGCTGGACCATAGTACGTGCTGATGCTGTGCCAAAACCGGTGGCATCCATGTGGTGTTGTCACTATGGCAGAGGGAGATTTCGGGAAAAGCCTCTGGGACACGAATATCCCTTTGAGTCAGTGGAGCTGTATGTTATAGGGCATTGCCATTAACTGACAGCCTGCATCAGCTCAGCTATTTTGGATAGTTGGGGAGTGGAAAAGTATGTATGGAGAAAAACTGCAGTTAATTTGCCTCTTCATCTACCTCCCCTTTCCTCATTTTTCTCCAGTGGGTCTTGTTCTCTCTCCTGGTTCACCGTCACTGTATGTGGAGACTAATGTTCTTACATAAGGAAAACACAGATATGAAAATGTGTGTTTTTTTCTCCACAATAACATTTTTTTGAATGCAGGTAGCCCAAACTAGTTATGATATACTGGTTTTTTTTTTAATTGGGTATGAAATAAAGGAAATAAAACCGTATTTTAAAAGTCTGTGGGTATCTCACTAAAAGTACTTCAGATCTATTTGAGTTCTTCCCTTCAAGTTTGATGAAAAAATAACACAAGAAGTTTGTAAAAACGATCATAGTGGAATCCAAGCTATGTTTTACCTGCCCAAATATTCATGTTGGTCCTGAACATTAAACTGACTAAATGTGTTGCCTGCTTTGTTAAGGTTCCCAGAGATATTTAGGTGAACCCAGGCTTTCCTTTAGTGGTGGTGCAGGTAAATGATGCAAAATTCAGCTTTGCTAGTTTTATTTCTGTATGATTGAAGGCTCTTTATTAGTTTCAGTATTTGTTTGAATCTGAAATAGGAAGAGAATTAGGGGATTCAAAAGCACTGTGGGCTGAGACTGAAGGAAATATTTGTACAGCCTGCTGTGACCTGAAATCCCTAAGCTTTGCACAGCTGTAGAAAGAAATCCATTTTGGAGTCTATTATGTTCGGACATGAATATAAAACACAACCTCTCAAGTGCATTTAGGGAATGCGTTCCCAGCAAATATTATTTGTACCTTAATTCATCAAGCAAAAGAAACTAAATTAAAAGTCTGGGCTGAGATTTTTTTCCAGTTTGTACTCAGATAATAAGTTTATGATGTTTTAGAAACACAGCATGGAGGGCAGAGAGGCAATTTCCCCAAGTCCCTGCACTGGTGCCGGAGGAAGGGCTGTATCTTACCCTGTGCCTGGTACCCCGAGTCTCTGGTTGCAGCTGGGGCCTCTCACTGAAAGTTGTCCTCATCCACACCCAGGACTAAGCTAAAAATAATTGTACCTGGATAATGGATTATGAAATAATTATAAAACATTTTGAATTATAGCAAAATCAGCATGGGTCTAGAGATTAGCTGCGATGCCAAGACCTAAAACAACTGGAATAATCTAGAGTGAAAAGCCTACTTTAACTTGTTATTTCCATGGTTTAAAAATACACCTTCTCACTGTTGAGTCTTTGGTGTTGGTGGTCGCGTTGCATCCTGTTGTTAGCACCTGGAGCCAAGCTGAGAAAATCCAGTTCTTGGCATGTAGAAGCTAATGCTTCGCATCGACGTGTCGTTGCCAAATTACATGGAAAGCGTTCTCTTGCCAGGTCACTAGAAATTAGATTAATTGTAACACAGAAACCACCGGGAGGGAGAAAAAAAGCAGTGTTATGCCTCTGAATATCACTGTACACCTTGATTATACAACAGGAAAGTTAGCCTGAAACAGAAACGACGGGCAGCATGCACAGAAGTATTTCCACTGTGTTCACGGCTCCTTGGTGGTGGGATTCAGTATGGAAGTGATGAATGTGCTGGTACCAGTAACCACTGGGGCCATCGAGCAGGATGGTGAAAAGGGGTATGATTGGCATAAGCAGATATTAATCAAGTTTCCCACTATTAGTTTATTGTTCACTCACAATGTAGATTGCATCTGAGCTGTACTCGCTGGGACTAAACATGCGAAAATAAGCATCGCCGTGTCTGACAGCACCACTTTGAATTATGTTTTCTTTTTCTGAAACAATTTTTGCTTACAGAGCGCAGGCCAGAAAGGCTCCAGCTACGGCCTCTTAGGGGAGGTCAAAGACGTAGCCAGGCTAAGGTCTTTGTGAAAGTACAAAGCTGTGTTGTGCCTAACCCTTGTTGGGGGGCACAACTGTGGAAACGTCCTTGCACCTTTTGTTTTCCATGGTGCCACGTTGCACAGCTCTGCAGGAGCCCGACATCGTTTTCCAGCAGGTCTGACGTTCTCCATGTGGCCTGTCCAAACGCCCTGAGTCTCAGCTACCCTACGCAGGGTAGAGTGCAAGGGCGTTCAGCTTGGCTGCCTAAGCAAACCTTCACCACTGAGGTACAGAAACCAGGGGGTGGAATAGTTGTCTTTTTTTTTTCCTCTCTGCTTTCATATGTGAAAATGTAGAATTTCCTTTTGGGCTATAGCCTCTAGGCAGTTCTTACCAGAGGTAGTTAATGCAGTTGAACAGACAAACTTCTCTGTTGCAGAATATTTTCTCAAGTGGAGGAGAAGCCACATGTGGATTTTTCACCAACACTGACCATTTCTCGTTTGCTAAGAGTGAGGGTTTTCAGGTGTGTTCCGCTTCACTGCCCTGAGCTTTCCTATTGATTTTATCAGGAGTAAGTTAGATTAAGTCCGAGTGCTGCCCTGTGGGCTCTTCACCAAGACAGGCTGGAGAGGTGACAGGCGTGTACCTTACCGAGCGTGCTGAGCTGGGAGGCAGGAGGCTATTCTCCATCCTGTCATTCACCTGCTTGAATATACAGGCAAGTCTTGAAGATACAGGGTAGCTCCCGTGACTTGGTTTGCTGACTCTGAAATGTTGCAAAGACTTGCTTTACTGTTGGATAGTGTTTTGAGATAGAAAGTGTGATACGTAGCACATGGCATGTGTTCCAATTTTATAGCATGACAGTATTTCCACCCATGCAACATCAAATTTAAGCATCTGACATAGAAGGAGCAGTGAAGAATAAATGGCAAATAACCAGTAATTGTTTTATATACACATACCTTAGCTGTAGTCACATATGGCGTGGAAACAAATGTTTTGCGTGTGTTCCCACAAATAAAACATCCTAGGGAGTAATGCCAGCTCACAGCAAACAAAAAAAGGGTATTAAGACTATTGAGGGAAAGAAGTGCTTGGAACACAAATAAATATTTATAAATATTTGCATCCCTCCTGTGTGATGTCTGGCCATACTCTCATATGTTGTCCTTCCCCCACGTTGGGAAGTTAGCTTGAGTAAGAACTTGAACATTTAGCTTACACAAGTCTTACCTCAAGTAGTGAAATAAAAACTGTCTTTAGTCAAATTTAACAAAGAACAATTTTGGAGAAGTCTTCATCCGTCATGGCAGACTAGCGTAATTGTTTTGAGGGCACAAAGGAGCAAAGCTTTGGATGAAAGCTCTGGCCCCAAGCCCACAAGAGCAAGCCAGTCACTACCCGTGCTTTGTATGAGGAAGCTAATCGAACAAAGTAGTTCAAATAGGATTTATTTATTTATTGGATGTGCTTACAGCGTGGACTGCTTGAGAACACAGGCCTCATTTTACCTATGTGTATCTTGAAAGAAATCAAACTACTTTCTGTTGACTTTGGCCACAAGCAGTATCTGTGGAGCAATCTCTCTTAAGTCATTCCTCGTGCAGCTGTGGAAAATCCCTCAAGGTTAGCAACTTTCAGATGCAGAGTTACTTAAATGCTGTAGGATGCCTTTGAAAAAACAAATGGTTGTCCAAAAGCAGCCAGCATATGGGTATAATATTAGAGCTGAGATGGGAAGAGAGGAGGATCCTTCAAAGAGGACCATTATATTCTTCCCTATTTTCTGCAGAAAATATTTCCTGAAGACAGAATGACTAGTGTGTAACATAAACCTATAATAGAACAAATACTTCAAAGACACCTTGGGCCTGCTAGTAAATTCATGCTACCCCCTGTCCATGACAGTGGTTAAGAACATTGTTCAGCAGTTTGTATCAGCAGATGCTTACCCTTTTTTGACATCAGTCTCTGGTTCAGGAAGCTATTGAAGCACATGCCTGATTTCCAGTACGTGAAAAGTCCCATTGATTTCAGCCTGCAATATAAAACTAGTAACTATCATAATTATTATGATGCATTCCTGAGTCCTAGACGTTCCGTGATTGATCATCTAATGTGCCCAACTGTATTTTATCACATCAGCAGCTTCCTTCTTGCAAAGAAAGCACAATAGCTGATTTGTTGCCTATAATTATAACTCTAGTTTGTTATACAAAACTTTTCTTAAAAGTTTTAAGAAAACTTTTCTTAAAAGAAAAGTTATTTAAAGGTCTAGCTGATCACCTCTTGCATCCTATTAAAAGCAGTCTACAAAATGCCAGCTGTGTGGATAAAATCACATGCCTTTTCCACTTCCCGTAGGTTTCCTCTAAGTCTTCAGTGTGAGTGAAGTACTAACACGGGCTTAAATTTGGTCCTTGTTTTTTTAGGAGGATAGAAGCACTCTGATGCCTCCTGCACAACAGATGATGCTTCTGTATTGTTGGAGGATGTGAATAATTAAAACGTGCATCATGTCTTAACCGTTGCAGTTTTAGAAAAGGGGTATATTTGTGGCTGAATACTTTTCGTAGCTGCAACGCAGAAAATGCATGCGCGGTAGACTTTGGCACATAAGTTCAAAACTTCATAATTAACTGGCTGTCAAAAATTTGGAAGCAAAACACAGGAGGTGGTTAGGAAATCAAAGTATGATGTGTTTTTAATCACAAAACACAAGGAAATTTTAGAAATTTATGAGTAATAAATCTATATTGTTGGTAACAAATGGCTCCCTTTGCAGTCCTTTAACACCTGTGCTTCCTCTCAGTGAATAACAACCCATTTTTTGACTGCCTGAGGAGCAGTGCAAGAGCCTGCAAGGCTCAGGAGAACAAAGCCAGGTTCCCAGACTGAGCTCTGACTGCACTTTAGGATTCCATTTACAGTCTGTTTGGTTTGTAATTCAAATCGCTCCAGACCAGAGTTAATGTTTAGACCACAGCCACCTGAAATTTGCTTTAGGGCTGAAGCCCAGCCAGATTGCAAATGGAGGAAACACTTGAGGTTTGCTAAATACAGTTAATAGGGGATTAGAGGCTGTGTTTTTTATGGTAGCACAGGGAGGTCTGTAATAGAAAAAATATTAAAATGCAAATATACAACTTCAGCCGTGCTGAGCAGGATGCAACTGATTGCACTCTAGCTATCAAGTAGTTATTCTTCCTTTCATTAAGCAAAGGGAAAATGAGAGGAAGAAGATAACAGGGCTCTGATATAGTTTTTGATGAGGGATGGTCTATTACACCAAGCAGATGGGAAGTGACCCAATGGCTGGGTGACGGGACTGTAAGTTACAAGATTCCAGAGATGATACCTGTCTTTCTGCTGCTAATTTGTTATACGTGCAAAGACTTGAGCAAGTCTTCATTTTTGTTTTCCGTTTGTTTTTTTAACGGCCACGTCCATTTAGCTCCTTGGGGCTCCTTCGCTCTGTGTGTGTGCGTGCAATGCCTCATGCAGTGAGGTGTGGGTGTACCCATCGTATGAATATTTACCGCTGCCCTATAAATCACAGAGTCGCAGAAACGGAGAGCTGGAAGGAACCTTGGAGGTCGTTGAGCTGGATGAAACAGGATCAAGTGTAGCTAAGCCATACCTACCAGACGTTTGTCTTAACATTTTCTTTAAAACTCCGGCGAAGGAAATTCCACATTTCTGCGTTGCCTGTTCAAGTGGTATTTATCTAAACTTTGTCTGCATAATTTCAGTGAAGGAGATTCCACACTCCTAGGTTGCCTGTTCCAGTATTTCACCGCTGTAGCTGAAATGTTTTTCTAATATCTGACCTAAGTTGTCTTTGCTAGAGATTATGCTGATTCCTCCTCTTTCCTCTCCCGCTGACTATGAGGAACAATCAATCATTCCTCTCTTCTTAAAAGTCCCTATGCATTGGAAGACTCTTTGTCACATTCATTCCTCAGTTTCCTCTCCTCCAGACTAAACAACACCCAAGTCTTTATCCTTCCCTTAAATGGCCGATTCAGAACTGCAGCTGGCCGTTAGAGTGATTTCTGTATTGCCAAAAATGTGCGTAGCCCTTAGTTGTTTCTCCAGAGCTAAGAGGGTTTACTCTTCTGGAACTCTTTGCAAATTTAGTCCTGAGATTAAGAGGTTCAAAAGCTGTTGTGAATGTAGGAGAGACCTCGCACTTGATATGGTTAGAAAAGGAACATCAGAGGACTCTGGGCAATTCCACTGCTTTTAGGGTTTGTATGTGAGTGAGAAAGCGTGTGTGTGTGTATGCAAGCAGCTTTTAATGTGACAAAACTAGATTTTGAAGGATGAGTTTCACTTTAAAACAAAACAAAACAAAAGTGCTTTCCTGAAAGGAGGAACATGGACAGGGAAGAGCTGGCCGCTTGGGTTGGGGAGGGAAGCCGAGGGCTGGCAGGGATCAGAGGGGACACGGGTGGGGTGGAGCTGTGGGGACCACCTTGGAGACGTGCACTTGCTCTGAAAAGCCCTTGTCTGCTGCAATTCCCAGCAACCAGAACTGGAGGAGTTTGAATGCCTTTATTGGCTTTTTTGCTCCCTTCCTCTCTCCTTCTGGCCTTGCCGTTCAATTTGTTATTTTCTGGTCCTGTGTGCAATTTCAAAAAAACAGAAACTCCCAAAAGAACCAAAACTTCCAAACTCCAAGGACATTTGTTTCCACATTTTTGTGCTTAGGGAAAAGAAGGACTGTAGATCTCGGATATGATTCTCACAATCCCAGTCAGACTTTTTGTTGTCCTTACTAGAAAAAGGAAGACTTTTAACTGGGAAAAAAAAAAAGGCAAACAGAAAACCCTCAAATTTTAAAGGACTCCCCCAAAATCTAGACCAGACTGCCAAAGATGAAGTGCCGGTTGTTTTTTTTTCTCTGATGAAAGTCATGTTGCCACAAAAGAGTTTGTCTTATCAGGAACCACGTTTAGCTTTAGGAGAGACATTTGGTCAGAAAATTTTTATTCAGAAAAGACCATAGGGAGTTTCTGAGCCGCTTTCTTCAGAGACTGCAGGCGGGTAGCACCTAGCATTGGAGGAGACATGGGGCAGGAGCTTGGCTCTGCGAGCCCATCCTGCGGGGACAGACTGGCATCGCCATGTGTCCTTGTTTCTGCCAGAAGCAGAAAGCAGGAGAGGCTTTTCTGCACCTGCAGCTGGCTCGGCGTATCTCCTGCTAAGTACAGCAGCTCTTGCGGCCTTTTATGGGGCGATGGTTTGGCCAGGTTTTTATTCTTTCTTTAAATCCAAGACAGGAAATATGCAAAGCAAGACACGCATGTGCATCTTCTTTGATATCCACGGGGAACACTTGCCTTCTGCCCGGTGCTAGGGATGTTGGCATGACAGAGAAGATGATATTGCAAAGCCCTCAGCTGTCTCCTCAATCAGCTTTTGAAGAAATCTGGATGATACGCATGCTTTTGTGTGCAGTTTTAGCATGATCCCAGTTATTCATACTGCCTTCCACAGCAGAGGTGTGCAATGTGCTGACTTACGTGTTGCCAGACTAAAACACTGGCTCTGTAGGATCTTGTGACTGACCCACCTTGTCCGTGAAACTGTGGGAAAAACAAAATCAACATTAGGAAAAAGACGAGATTCAGCACCTATCACCTTGCTACTCTATCCACTACTTAAAAATCTTCATTCTCTCTAGAGGAGGATAGCAATAAATCACAGCCAATGCCTTACTCATCCTAGTACTAAACAACAAGCTCCTTCAGTGGTTAAAGCAAACCTGTAAGTGTAGCTATTCTCAAGCTAATATCAGTCAAGGTGACTCATCCACCTGGAACAGTGTTGTGAGCTGTTTTTTTGCAGCACAAGTTTATAGCTCTGTCTTCCAGCAGGGTTAACAAGCCAACTTTCAGGACCGCCCTCATACAGTTGTATTATTTAAGTATCAGAACTAATTACTACTTGTACCCCTTATATTGGGGACCTCTGCCCTGTGCTTTAGTTCACAGTGGAGAACTGGCCGGAATTGTATGTCGTTAGAAACATCCACCTATGGAAGCTTCATCTTTGTGCCTATCTCTGATATCCCTACCCTTGTGACCTGTTAGATGGATGATCTTTGTTTTTCCAAAGACTTCTGAATATCTGAACCTAACCTGGCAGATGTAGTTGAAAAAAGATATCTCCCCTGCTGTGTGTAAAATATATGGTAGATCCCTGACATCTATTTAAAGAGAAACTCTTACCTACGGTACCGACACGGAAGTTGATTGCTTTGTACCACAGTAAAGGATCAGAGCCAGGAGAATTCCGAAAATCTCGCTTGTCAAGTGACTTAGGATTCAAACAGCTTGTTGCTCTGATGATATTCATGCCCTCCTTCACTGCTTGCAAACAGGATTTAAATCAAAGAATACAGGCACGCTTTAATTATTGCTGCTGCTGCTGATGGCAGTGAATCCAAAATTCCTCAGGGACCAATACGATCGTCCGCTTTGACCTGTGGTGTAAAGCAAGCCAAAGAATTTGACCTTGCTATTTTTATATTATTCCCTACCAAGTACATGAACTATCAATGACATTAATTTGTGACTGAGCCATGAGCGCATCTTTTAGAAAGGCATCCAATCTTGATTTCAGATTCCAAGTGGTGATAGAATTACAACACCCAGGAGAAGTTACTCTCATGTGTTTAAAAAAAAAAAAAAAAGTATTTCCTACTTTGAACAAGATGAGCTTCAGCTTCCAGTCAGGAGTTCTGCATGTCCTGTCTGCTAGATTACGCATCCCACTGACAGCACTTCTCTGATCTAGACTTAGAAAATGTGAAAGAAAATGATTGGCATTTTTCTTAGGAAAAAATCTTAATGAACTCTAAATGTTTCAGAAAAAATCACTGTTGATATTGGATTTTTTTTTAAATTGTCTTTCAAAATACTTTTTTTTAACTAAGTGTGATGAAAAATGCATGACATTACAAAGAAAAGGTACATACCCTCACACGTTTTCATTTGAGAAAGCTGTACTGAGAAATTACGAAAGAGAAATTGTGTACATTTTAAACACTGTGAAACAAAAAAATATCTTTGGTATCATTTAGCTGTGCTGAAATCCTTCCAATTTTAAGCACATTCAAACTGCCTGATTATCTGTCACAACTTTAGATTCTAAAGTTCTTGTACAAAAGGATTACCTTATTAAGCCAATGTTTATATGTATAATTTCCTCTATATAAAAAAGATGGGAGATAATTTCATTGTGCAGTATGAACACTGGTGATTTGCACAGGCTTAAATGATGTAGAAAAGCCTCAAAAATTTCAAAAGTGCTAGAACTAATGAACAAGCTGCCATTTCCCTCGACAGTGATTTTATTTGGAGCTTCTGTACTAACTTAGAGCATCCTTGTCATACTTCTCTATCTGTAAACAACCTCCAGATTTTTCTTCCTGAAAGCAGCCACTGAAACCTGAAAGGTTTAATCAGTGTGATGAAGTAAAGCCCCAAATTCATATGGTGAGAAAGCAGACGGTTGACTAGAAAGAGGGTGTTTGTAAAATACAGATGCAAAACCCAGACATTTTCCTGTTTTGTTCCGCTGTTGGATTTTCAGAAACTACTTTTCTAGCCATTTCCTTGCCCATTATTCTTAATAAAGATTTTACTGGGTTATGGACTATTTTCTTTGGGCCAGGCAATAGGTGCTAAGATGTTTCCTCTGGAATTTAAAGATTCTTTTTTTTGTGAGGGTAGGTATGTTATTCTGCACCGTGTGGGAAGTCTGATGGGGAAAAGCTTACAAATAATTGATTTGAGGAAAGGTAAAATATTGTTTACTCTTTGATTGACTCCTGGGAGAGGGGAGGCAAAAATAAATCAAAACATTCCACTCTGTGAGTTCCAACTTTTATGGATTTCCCATTGGTAATGTTTCACTTACTATGGTTAAGGACGTTGTGTAATGAAGTAGGTTAATATATATAGGAAAGCATTTAGGCCGACAAGGTTTGCTTGATCCTGGACCAGTAAACACAAGGTTTTCTGTTTAAGTCATCTGTGCCAGCCACCCCTTTTAGACTGTCTATTTCACTTCCACTGCAACAGCCTCATTTAAGCTGTACCTGCCAACTTGTGACTAAAAAAAAAAGTGTATTTTTAATTTGCTTGAGATCACATGCTTCAGCATTAAACCACAAAAAGGAGAAACTTCATGGCCGCTGCTGCTCTTTACGTCTCCCGTGTTACCGAAAAGGAGAAAGTGGAAGGGGGGGACAGGAAAGAAGCCATGCGGGGTGCGCATGTGTGCGTGAGAGGGATGGGAGCATGGAGCGGGGCTGTCCTGCTTCCTAGAGCTGGGGCCAAGCCTCCTGCTAGATGTTTCTCTACTACCGTCCACTACGCTGTTGATGCACAGTACTTCTTACCTGACTTAAATATTCCTCTGCTCTGACCTCCTCATCTGATGGACTGCTTTTCTTTTATAAGTGGGGGAATGAAGGAATGAAGGGGAAAAAAAAGCAGAGATAGCCTTCTAAACTGCTGGTTCTTCCTGGCAGGGGTATATCCCGCTGTCCAGAATCCCTCTAGGGTTGGTGTCTGCTGAATTCCTTGTGTTCATAGTCCAAAGAAAACCACTGCAGTTGTCTCCGGGACTTGCCTCTGTTTGAGGTCCTCATAGAGAAGCCAAGGGCTGGGGTGAATAAAGTCTTGTAGTTAAGAAATAGATGGGGATTTCTGGGCTCTTCTCCTGTCTGTGCCAATAAATCCCTATGTGCATTATATTCATAAAATGTATATGAATAGAAATGTAAATACATTTGTGTAAATAAAAGTACATGTAAGTAATACAGGTGTATTCTAAAAATAAGAGTGGAAAGAGCTCAGGGCCTCTTCCTCCTGAGCTAATGGTGAGGCATACACATTTCATTTGAGGTTCATCAGGGAAAACTGGAGCAAGGCACAAGTCAGTCAGTCCATGTTATGAAACCTTGAGGATGCCACAGCCACATTTTCTGAAATGGGAAGGTGACTAATAATGCTGAGGATCCAAATCCAAACCCTCTTCGTTGTTGAAGTTGCTAATGTCTTAGCCAGTTGCTAATGCTGATGTTGCCAGCGTCTTAACTCAGCACAATTGGGTATGGAGTGCTCTCTTTCCCTGTCAGGTCAGGATTCCTTCGAGTCCTTCCTTTTCCTTTTATCTCTCCCTCAACTATATTTGTGCGATGAAAGCATTTTTCTGGGAATCACTAGCAGGCACACTTCCTTGTAATCTTCCAAGGCTTGCTCATCTGTATTATTTTGTAAGCATTATGCAAAGTTTCAAATATGTTGAGCTGTTCCTAGGTTGTTGATGTAAATCCTTTCGGAGAAACTGTGACAATCAACAGGGAAGTGTTTTCCCTTCGTCTCTTTCTGCTGAGTCCCTTAATGCAAAATTGCTTATGGGGAAATAGGCCTCAGTATTTCCTTCAAATTCAGTTAGCTTTGCCAATATGCTCTTTTGGATTACTGATATTTGAGGGCTCGTGTCTACAGTGTAGGTCCCTGACATCTCTTCTAGTGCGGTGAAATGCAGCACATGTCAGCAGACAGACAACAGGACCGTAAGATCCCCGAGGCAGGCACTGAAATTTTATTTTGTATTTATTTGGTCACTAACACAATGGGTATCTGGTCTGTGACAAAGGCTCCAAGGCCTCACTTCGGTATATATCATGCTTAAAATATAAGAACCTTTACTTAACCAGAAGCTTTTCAGAGGCAACACTTTCTTCGAAAACAAAAAACCAAGTTATTTTCCTAGAAACAGTTTACAAAATTTTTTTCTTAAACAACGCATGCTCCAGCATTAATTCTACACTGTAGTGCTGTCAGATCACTTTGTATTTTTTCTAGGAGACTTTTAATCTTTTCCCAGTACCAAGAGCCGTATAATATTATTTTACACGCTCTTCTTTGAACCTACAGCACAGAAAATTAAAGTGCAAATAGGCACGCGAACCACCCAAAAGTCATAATAAGATTATATGAATGCCTGCAACCACACGGCAGGAACAATGGGGTTGCACAATTCCTCTGCTCAGGCACTGCTGAATTTTAATGAGGGATAGTCGGTACATGCTGATACTCCTATAGCTACCCTGGAGCCAGAACAGTGATTTCAGATGCCAGCGACATAGTGTGTAGGTGAGTCTTAACTGTAGCGTGCCTTGGAGAGTAGAGCATGATATAGCAGGCTGAAAAAATGGCAGGGAAATAAACTGATGAAATTGGAGTGAGAAATGGGACTGGTAGGAGAAAGGCTCGCTTAAAATTGCCAATCACCTGTGCTGCTTTCATCGGCTGTTTAGCTCCCGTTGGAGAGAATATGACACTGTACACCGATAGGAATAATAGGAATAACCCAAATAAAGAACATACACTGTCATGAATCGAAAATCTCATGCTGCAGGGTTTAAAGCAATCTCTTAAATATCAGGGATTAAGAGGGGAATTTAGTGAAGCGATGTTACCTCTCTCCCATGCCAGAGTTTGTTTCTGCCTTCTCTCTAATACCACTGCTAACCTAGGTACGCCTGGGAGCCACTTGGGAAAGCATTAGTGATAGGTGTACCTCTCAAAATATGTACTTTTCAGATATGAAGATATCCCTCTCGTTTGCAGCTAATCTAAGAATAAGCATTGCTTAAGGCGAGTTTCTTTTCAGGCGGGCTGGCTGTGTTCCTGTTGCACGCCATAGGGTCTGCATCTTCCCTGGGCCCCTGTAGGCTCTTACACATATTTGTAAGAATGCGCATGTGTTCCTCAGTGCAAAACATTTAAAATAATGTGAAAGGTTTGTTGGGGCCTGTGAGGGTGTGTTTGTGTAGCATGATGCCAAGGAGAAGTACGATACAGCCTGGGATGTGGGAGGACGGTGTCCTGGGACGTGGAGGACAGCGGGGGTCAGACCTGCCCCGCTCATGCTTTAGGGAGAGATCCTGAGCGTGAACTATCATGAGAACCGCAGCAGAGATTCATCTTCTGGGGAACCTGTTGATTCATTACAAATGAGGGTTTCAGCCATTGAGTAATATAGATAATTATGTGCTGTAATTCTGGTTATTATTGGAAACTGTCTTACTATGACTTTGTGTTTGGGCTTACGGTCTGTTTTGTAGTGCAGAAGAAGGAAATCTTTTCACCAGTAGCCAAATCTTTTCTGCTTCCGTCTCACCAAGCTCCTTGTGAGCAGATCCTAGACAGAGATGTGGCCACAGTACATGCTCCTGTAATTCCCTCAATTACACGAAAGTTTCTCACAGAATTACCATTACTATACAGTATTTTCCTTGGAATAATAGCTCAGTTTTACATGGGAATTTTATTTTGCTAATACCAAGTTAGGACATTTCACTGAAGCCGTGTGTTCTTCCTTGATTGCATCCTTTCCAGAAGACAAAAGCTTTAACTCTTTGAGGCAAAGTGGTTGGTTTTTTTAATATCAGGTCCTGTGTACTGCAGCTTGTCAGTTCTCACCACGTTGTTCTCATAATATCATGCCAGAATACAGTTTTTGTAGCCCAGGATACGTGTAGCCGTACTCACCCGTCATTTCCCAATTGTTTTAACTGAAACAACAAAAGTATGTAGGAATCACCCTTGTCAGTTGTCCGAAGCCAAGTAAAGCACAGAAAATTGGAGTGAAAGCTCCAGCCCTAAACCTCTACCCAGCAGTTAGAGAAGGTCGCATATCCACAACCTAGTCTGCCTTGTACTCCAGTGTTTAGTAGTCTTGACCAGGGATTGCTGTGCTCAGTTAAGCAAAAACTGAGAAGAGGAGATTTCTCATCCCAAAGGTGCTGCTCGCTATGTGATTTATAGAACGTGTTACGTTTCAAAGAGATGTCCTCTGTTGGTACTGATACCAGCCCAATCTGTACACTGTGTGAACATTTTTCAAAGATGAAGCAATTGAGTAAATGTCTCTTGGGTTTCTCACGAATTAGACGGGACAAACAGTTCCTTAATTCATCTAGCCCAAGTTTGCCATTCCTTTTTTTTTTTCCCCACTAAGAAAATGTCAACCCTTTTCTAGATACCAAAGACAGATTCAAATCTATAGTGTGGTTGACTTAAAGTTTTAAAACTACTTGATCCTTTCTTAAAGACTATTAGATTATTTTATGAGGTTGTGGAAGGCGATTTCTTTTAATTGATCTTGAAAAGGAAAACTTTTTTCTGTCTTGGTATTTTGTGCTTAGAAGCAACAAAACAAAAGCTCTGCTAATCACAGTCAGTATGTGCATCTGGCTTTTCTTGGGGTTAGAAGCTGCCTTTCTGAAACACATCTTACTATTGAGAAAGGAAGGAAAAAATTGGTGTAAGCACAGCCATGCCTCTAAATTGATTATTCTTGTAGGATTTGCTCATCCTATTTTGGCTGTGTTATAAAACGCAATGGGAGCAATTCCAGCTCGAGCACATCACTCCAGCGTCAAGCAGCCCATGATGTCACGAGGAATTCCTTGTCGTAAGGGACGTCCCCCGAGGAGAGCGTTTGCTCTGCTGGAAAACGGCCATCCACCCACACGCTCCGTCTCCACCCAGCTACTCCGTCCAAATAACCAAACCAAAGGGAGTGCTTTGACTAATCGGAGCGAGTAGGAGTGATGCCATGACAATACAATAGTGCGTCTGCTGTAGACTGTTCTTGATTTGCATTTGATTGTTTGCAGTCCTACCCATCTGTAGCCAAAGGCAAGACGTGATAACCTGTCATGTTATATAAAAACATGTTTGGAAAAAAGTGGAGTAATGCAAGATAAACAGTGTATGCTCTCTGGGTCTGTTCTTCCCAAGGAGTCCTGAACTCATTCCACAAGTTGCCGGTTTCTTTTTACTGGAGGATTTCTTTCCAGATAGTTTCCATCTGAAAAAAAAAAAACAAAAACCAGGAAAGCCTATTTGAGTGAATAAAAGTACAGCTTATTGCAATTTGAAAAGAAATACTAAACAATGTGGAGCACTAACACAGAGTCAGGGCCTTAGCAAATGGACAGGAGAGCGAAAGAGTAAGTGGCATCAGTCACTCAGCAGTTGGACAGAAAGACTTCTGCTCAGTTGAGTCAGTAATGCTACCTTAGCTCATGTCACATGGACCATCTCTGTCTTCTCCTGTGTTTCTGTGGTGTTACGGTACTGAAAGTTTGAGCTGGAAACAGCAGAGAATCATGTCGTATGACTGGAAAAGTTCCCCTCTTTTGTTCAGCACATCCTTTGTTCTTCTATAGCTGATTGTCAATCATTTAAGTTATGCAATATAATTAACATACAGATAAAGCTCATAGTGAAATCTTGTTGGCTCTGTTTAAGCTTGTTTTGTTAGGATGTTTTAGGAGGTTTTCCCACCAACTGTATAACGTAGCCTCAGAGGGAGAGGGCTTTCCGTCCTATAAATACAGAGATGCAGAAATATAGACTGGAGAAGCTCTTGACAAATGGAGGATGAAATACTACCACACCTTAAAATTACCTCCAAGAGTCACGCTTTTTCAGGTAAGGTGAATAGTAAGAGGGTCAGTCAAAGTGGAAAGCGTGGAAAGTCTTGACTTCAGTCAGGGGAATGGGAGCTAAGCCTCACTTAAAGGTAAACAGTTGTAGATCCAACTTAATACTGAGTTGTCCCTCTGTTTTGGACTGAGCCCGCTTTACCAACAAGTCTAAAAATGTGACGACTTCTTCTTCTCTGAATAGAGAGCATGGTGTGACAGCCTGAGGACCTCATTCTCCATGAGGATACCCTGTGTGGGCCTTTTCACAGTTGTCCCAATGGGTTTGAGACATTTTCTCTAGTGAATCTCTTGCAGCGTGATTTTCTTTACTCGTCCTTCCCACACTCCACGAGGTGCTTCATCACCACTGTACCAGCAGAGCAGTGATGAAAGTGGAGACACACAAACCTGCACTGCTGATGGTCCTGTTCCTTCATACGCAGTTTTATCCTCCCTGGGTTATTTCAGGATGGATGGCTGTACTGTAAAGCTGCCTGGTGAGTCTTCATCTCTTTGGTGTTATACCTGTAAAATACTAATTAGTTATGATAGGAAGGCATGGCTACATGAATTTATGCTGGCAGATGCGAATGAGCTCAACCCATCGTTTGAACTTGTTCCAGTCTTATTTGTACATGGTATCACCATGTTAATGCTGCCTGCAATCCGAGCAAATCCCTGCTGAGAGACAAGATATTTTAGCTGAAGCACGGCACTGCATGGACATGACTTGCCAGCTCCCAGATTAGACCTAGCTTGCATCCAGCCAATGCCAAGTGCAAAGCTGAAGAGCTGTAATTATAGACAAAATGGGGGTCTGCATGCTCATATGCATGTGCATCACGTGTTAAGGTTTAGGATCCCCTGAACTGTGGCTCTGGTGCCAGCTCATGGAAGCCTGTGAGACATCGGCTCATTTGTCTTTGTTTTGAAGTATCAGGTTTCTAATCCCTAGGTCTGAGAAGAAGGGCATGAAAATGCAAGTTACTTTTAACTGCCACGGAGATACACAGGCAATTCTCACCTGATTTGGTGAACTGCGCAGTCGCGATGGCATAACTCCCTGTTTGGCCATTCTGGCTCTAAAATTCACATACGGACTTTTGCTTTAGCTTAACCTCCTCCAAACGGGCTGAGCTAAACCAAAACCCAATCCTTCCGATGCAGTAAGAATTTCATTAGATCTCCATCAAGATAGTTGTAACAGTTTAAATTTACACCTCAAGTTGCTCTGATACGACTGAGTTCTGCGGCTGCCTCGTGTGTGTTTAGATAGTTTGAAAGCATAGCCATAGGTGTGGGATTGTCCTCTGCATGAGAAATGGGTGTTGGCTTCAAAATCCCCTGTTCCTGGGGCCGTGCCAAGTCAATCCTAATGGAGTACCAGGTGCACTGTTGTGTGTATGAGCAAATATATGTGCGTGCGTGTGTAGAGACTTAAAGCTGAAAATAGGGATGGGCAAAGAATGCAAATAACTGTTGAAATAGAATTTTGCTTTTGCTTTGTTCAGAGTGAAACCTCACAAATTGGTTAATTTCCACCAAATCATTCTCTGAGAATAAAAACATGATCAATCAGGAGATATTTTGATTTTTCCTTTTAAAAATTGTGGCAGTTTTTTATCCTATAACATGTAATGCAAAGCTATTTTCAAATTCTTAGGTATTCCCACCGTCCTTTCTTATACACTTCAATGAAATGTATGTGAATGAAATGTGAATGAAACCGTATTCTCTGGCGGGCCTCCACCTCTTTGATTGCAACTGCTTTCTAGAGGGAGAAAGGGTCCCCTGACCTTTCTTCCCACAAGGGGAAAGGGAGAACAAGAGGCCAGCTTCGGTCCCAGGGAGGGCAAGGGGGCTGCACGTGTCCTATCTGCACTAGCTAAGGCAGAGCAGTGAATAACCCACCAGAGCTGTCGGTGCTGGGGCACCGGATGGCACTTTGCTTCTCCTACCTGCGGAGGAGGCCTCTTCCCAACAGAGGGAGGCAAAAGATAGACAGCAGAGAGCTATTGCTTCAGTGGGAAAGAAGATATGTGTGGGTGTATAATGAGGGGGCTTTACAAATAATTCCTTGGTGATTATTCATTTTAAAGGGACGTTCAGTTGCTCTAGAGATATCCCACGGAGTACTTAATTTCTGGAGAAGTTTGGAGAATACAGGATTTTGATTCCAGTGCTTTTTTGTTTCCTGCCCAATAGCAAAAATCATTTTCATAATCTGCCCTGGGGATTGCACTGTGTCTAGTACACTGGTTGTGTGCACAGCCCATTTTGAAATACAACTTTTTTTTCTGAAACTGCAATTGTTCCAAGTAATAATACCTTCCCTTCAGATTTTCATTTTTCAGAAGTGACCCACCCACTATTGAATAATAAAGTTTGATAACCATAGTTTCTCAGATAACATGCAGTGAGCTGCCAATATTGCTTTGGGACTAAATCAGGAAACCACTGGCTGGTGTTATGAAGGAGTCAGTTATCCAAATGGGATCATCTACCCTTAAAATCTTTTAAATAAGAATGTGGGTTAGAGATCACCTTTTTTGAAGACGTCTTGGATTAAAAATGAAATGAACATACAGATTTAAAGAACAGAACAAAACACATCCATTTCCAGGTCAAGAAAAATTGTGTTTCAGTCCAGAGTAAATTAAAATCACACACTTATGTGAAATCCACAATAAAGAAGGTTTATAGTGGAAACATTGACTGACCTTTAACAATAGCAGCGAGGCCAGCTCTGCTGTAACAACAATTGGAAATAACAGGCGGTAGCGTTACAAGGCTATATAGGCTAGGGCAAGGTCTTTCCTTAATCTAGCCTGAACATTCAAAGAGAAAATCCCAGAGCGGTTGACTGAATCTCATCTTTTTTCCATTAATTGGCTGCAGCATAGTACTCTGAAGTTGACAGAAATAACTGCTGTGATATTAGCCCAAGTCTAAGCATTGCCAAAAGACATTTTATTTCAAACCTCTCTGAATTACAGTATAATTTCCTATATTGCTTACCTAAGAGACCAGGAAGTTGGCCGCCCATCTGCTTAGCGAAAGGCTCCTAGATTCATATGACATAAAACTTTATTTCTCCTATCTGTGGAAAAATGAAGTCAGGGCATTTCCAACTGGGATGAGGATATGGGATGGCAGATTGAGCTTAGAAAGACTACAGTGATCCAGTTTTCAGGTTCAAGGCCCTGGCTGCCACTGCAAGCATCTCCTGGAGACTGCACAGCTGGAAACAAAAAGAGCCAGCTCCTGGATCTTCTTGCTCTACACCACCTCTGCCCTTGCAGGTAGGCTCTTCCTTTCCTTTCTCACCAACGTGCGGATGGTGTGAGGAGGCAGAGACAAGCTATGGGGAAAACAGTGTAGTGACATGTAGCTCTCGTGCGGTAGGATAATTTGAACCTTATACAGGGGCCACAGTTCAGGTCTTTGTTGTATTCCTGGCTCTGGAGCGTGTGATGCTGCAGGAGATACATCAACAGTCCCGCTCCTGTACAAGACCCAAGCTCTCAAAGACAACCTTGTCTCCTGCTCGGTGGCTGCTGCTCCCTAGCAAAATGGATCTCAGAGCTGCAACCGACAGACAATTAGTAATAACAATGATGTTCCCTGATTATGATGAAACTTCAGCTTTTTGGGATGGTCTAGATTAGTATTCCTTGCAATAATTTAAAGGCATACATGTGTTTCCATAGCAGAGCTTGCTCATTTTCTGGGAATGTGTTAGGCTGTTCCACTCATCCAGATGTTTAATATTGTTAATGACCTGCAGCTAAGCCTCTCAGACAATTCTAGTAGGACTCGTTCATCTTGTTTCCCCAAGAATATAAAACGCTGTGTAGTAGGTACCATTCCAAGGGCCAAACTCAGAGGTGAATATAGGTGAGTTTAAGCAAGTTGAAATTCAGAGGCCATCTAGATTAGTGCAATCTACTGCTTTACTTGAAGACCTTTCAGTTATATATTCAGCACATGTACTCCCTGAAGGCCTAAACTTGTTGACTTAGACTTTTTTGGAGTCACTCGGCCAAATTAGAAGATGTTGTATACATTATATTCATCTGTCGCATTCATTTCCATTTCCTGCAGCTATTTCTGTACCAAAAGCTTCAAAGGTACGAGATGTAGTATCCTCTCCCCTAAAATATTTTATCCTTCTTTTTGGTTTTATGCAACAATTTAAATTCCCTTAGATGTTGGTATAGTGCTTAGCTATAAAGGAGTTTAAGTTAAACATTGTGTGAAAGTGATAATGCTAGTGCAATGTGAAGCTTACTGTTGTATTAATGTAGTTGATTCATTATTACTTTGGCAAAGAATCCTTGATGTAAGAGAGATGGCTTGATCAAACAGAGTAAATGCTACATCTCAGCCACCTGTCCTCCCACACTGTCTCTTTCCACCAAGAAGACGTTAAGCCCCTGCAAGGCATAAAATATTACGAGGGTTTTGTAAAAGGCAAGAATTAGAGATGTCTGCGCTGCTTGTATTGCAAAATACTTGAATGTTACATCAAATATTTGGATCTTAAGTGTTCTCTTGATAGAAAATTAATTGCAAATCTAATGGCATGAAATTTGTGTTTGAAAAGAAAACCAGCTGCTTAAAGTTTCAAACTTGCGTCCTGATTTTGCATGTCTTCATTGTTGCTTGGCCATTCTGATGGAATTTAACATCTGATGCTCAGTAGCAGCTGGTCCCCGAGATTCACGACCTTTTAGTTTGGATACACAGGGCACCACAACAATTATGACTAGGAATGCTGTCTGTATTTTTAAGAAGTAGAACATAACATATGTTACTTTAAATGTTTCTCTCTAAAGTGGATATTCTCGTTGTGGATAGAAATCCAGAAGCACATCGAAATTTATCTGAAAGTTAACCCTTGATAGAATGGTAATGTTTCCTATTTCATTTAATAATGTTAAATATATGTATATCTTAAAACTTATTATTAAGATAGCTGCTTTTTTTCAGTATTCCTACTTATGCACATTACATTTACCGTATTTTATATACCTTATTTTTTATATCAAGAATGTCAACTCACCTTGAGAAAGAAATCAGGAGCATCAATGGATAAATACAGTGTGACACAAACTATAATGCATGGGAGTTTATGTCAAGAATATAATTCTTGCAGGAAGCTGGATTACATTCCTAATACAATTTTAGAAATTACTGCTCAATCACTGTAAATATTAGTAAGACCGAACACCAGTAATGAAGTTCTAGGTTTTTGAAAAACCATGTGCATGTACTTTTTCAGCTGTAGAGACAATTTTTAAATCAAATCAGAATAAAATAAACTGAGAATTGCCTATTAAACTTCATACACTGATATTCTATCTTTAGTATTTTTTGCAATATTTTCCAGGTCTTTTCTCTAACAATCTAGATGTGGTATCAACTTTTTTTCTTTTTTTCTCGTGGGTGCTTGAGTATCTTTAAGGTAAGACACCATTTCCAAAGGACCGATGAATTATATGCATTTAATATGTTACCGTAGAACACACAGTAAGTAGTGGTAGGTGTATGATAGAGAAAAACAGTCTTGGTTGCATACTGGGATTATATATATATACACACATGCATATATACAAACATATATATATGTAAAAGAATATTCTCTGCGTAAAGTCTTCCAAAGTCACAAAATAAATGCCATATTTTTCCGACCAACACCTGTTGCACAAGCATTGACAATCTATGTAACTCCCATTGGCTTTCACTGGTAAAATATAAGAGTAGATGGAAATTATTTGTCTGATTCCAGTCTTTCCAGCTACCTTGCTTGAAGGCAAGCCAGAAATATTAAGAAAAAAGAATTATTCTTGCCAGAATCAAGAAGGTGAATAGATATAGGAATTTGGAACAAAAGCAAGGCAAATATAAGTCTTTTGACGATGCAGTTCTGCTCCAAGTTTAGGGCACGGATTCAAAATATTCTATTGCCTGAACTCTTATGCCCTGGTCCCTGGAAGGCAGCTGTTCTCCGCCTTACAGTTTAAAAAAAATTAAATATTAAAAAAAAATTAAAAAGAATTGAACTGGCAGTAGTTTACTCATTCAGATCCTTTGCTATCCTAGTCACTTTGGTAGCAGGATTGTCATTCAGGTGCTGTATGAGTGCTGAGTCTTTTTACATACAAGAAAAGTCATAGCTGGAAGGAATTCACACAGCTCTCAACGTATTTGATGTTGAAATCTCTCAGCTCTGTCCAACTGCACTAAACACAGATGAGAAATCTGAAATGGGATCCAGTGTTCACCCTTAAAAGGTGCAAAATAAAACTTCTGGTCCGAGAAAATTTATACAAAGGTAATATAGTATTTCCGTGCTTTCCTACACTTCTAATCCTGGGTCGTGCATAAAAGTCATCAGTGGCCCAGATCTCTGTATCTGCCTATGCAGCTGGAAAAGTAGATGAATTACCTTGAATAAAATCAGGGATAAACCAAACTGAAATCAGAACTGATCTGAGATGAAAGGAGAGCGGGCAATTCATTGTTAGTGATTTTGAGCACCTCTTAACTTTTTGACCTGGGCATGATTGCGCTCTTTCTTCGAAAAGCAGGAAGTACAAAATAAACCTCACATGAAAACCTCTTCCTGTGCCATTTCTAACCTAATTTTGTTGACAAACCATATGTATACATTCTGACTTGGAAATGTCAAAATGTTTATTTTCAGTCAAAATGTTTCAACATTTCAAACTAAAAAAAATGTTCTGAACTTTTGATTCGGTGGAGAAAAAGCTCTGGATGTTTAATCTCGATTTGAAATTAAAATCGTAATTTCCTGAGGTGGACATCTTGATTTTGGTTTTTTTTTCTTATCAGATCTATTCGATGCTTTATTGCACTGCTGTCCCTCGGATGTGCGCTCTCAAATATCTGCCAGCCTTTCAGCTTACGCATCTGCTTAGTGCTGTGCAAATGCAGGTTAGACGTGTCCTGTTGGGTGACTACTCGGTTTTGTGAATAGTCACATAAATAATAGGCAGCTGAAAGGCTGGATTCGGGCTGACTGAGCATCTAACCAGTAACTGAGGTTTAAAAAATGCCAGAGAGTCTTAAAAACTTGCATGTGTTTAAGCTGATTCTGATCTAGCTTATACCTGTTTATAAAAGCTTTAACTCTGGTTATATTTATTCAGTTACTGTAGATTTACATTACCATAAATGAGACAAGGATTTGGCCTATTTTTTTTTTTTCCTTGTTTAAACAGAAACTACTCTCTCTTCCTTTTGGATGGGACAGGTCGCTTTCTGACTTCATTAAACTGCTTGTGTTTGGATTGAGGGGAAGTCTACGTTTCCATGACTGGGTACTTGGGGTATTTTTAGCAGTCTACCCACAGAAGCAACCCTCTTGAGCAACAGGCTGAAGTCTGGGATAATTAGACGGTGCTGAGGATCCTTCCTTCGGGATCGCTCTGGCTAGCTGAACGTCAGCGTGGGCGATCAGCGCTACAGCAGCAGAGACGTGTTAATTATAGCCTTCAGATCTAACCTTTCTGGAAGGACATCCTTTTCATTGTAAAAGCCCTTTCTGTAAAAGACCTGGGGTTTGCATCTTGAATTCATCATTTGTGGCCGACTTTGAAGTGGAGGAGACAGCACTGTGCATTTAATAATACAATCTACAGGGCACCGGCTGGACAGGGAATACTGAGATGGCAGGAGAGGAGAGGCCTTTGCTACAGTGTGCTCTCAACAGGGATGATCTTCGGCAAGCGAACGCTGCTGTAAACATTTAGGAAGGAATGGGTGGCGTGCCAGCAGGGTTTGTGAGTGATATACAAGGTGCACGCTCAGCTTTCGGCTTTGATTAATGTGTGCAAGAGATACAGGCAATCGATTGCTGTCATGTTAATATTAATTAATGAGCAGCAATGCCTAGCTCACAGCGTCTGATAGTGGAGACCTGTTAATTCACTTACTGCCAAGGTTTGCTTTAGCAGATGGAAAAGGATTATTTTACCATATTTTCAATGGCAATTCAAGTCTATTTTTATCTCTCTTTTGGCTTGCATGAAAGGAGACTGCCACCTGTTTTTTGCAGGTTGTTTTCAACGCTGCAAGCCAGATTCAAAATTGGCCTAGTTAGTGCTTTATGGAAAACAAATTTGCTGCTCTAGCAGAGAATAATGAAAGTATCCAGGTCCAGTGCTGGCGACCGGCCCTCTGTGGTTGTGTGAACTCTGACTCCGGCGAGCTTTTCTGGGTCATCAGGATCCCCACTGCTGGTAGCGCCGTCTGCTCCGTAGGCTGCTCCTGCCTCCCGATTTTGACATGAAGCGCAAGAGAATGGAGGGGGTTGGGTTACTGTTTGCATGGCTCCATTCAGTACTGACTTAAATGTCTGGGAGAGTAAGGATGATTTAGCAGAAGATCTAGAGAGTTGCAGTGACTTTTGGGAACATTAAACTTTTTAGGCGGACAGCCTTTAACAGGGAGTTACTCACTTTCGATCTCCCTGGGGTTTAGCAGTGTCTGGTTTTAGAGTTTACCATTCTCCACTCTTCATGTTAGTGTGGACTGTATCTTTCTGATATGAATAGCCCTTAGTTTTCCTTACCGTGGCCCTGACCTGGACATCTCTGAAACATCGTCACCAAGGCAGCCCAGTGGAAGGCTGTGTTTTGCTTCAGTTTGCGTAAGTCAGAGAGGCCCAAGTTCATATCCCTTCCCACAGCCTCAGGGGGGTGGCCACCTTCTCCAGCTGCTCGTAGAGCTCCTCCATATGCCACTTGAGAAATTTAAGAGCGAACAATCTTCAAAGAGACTTGTGACGTTCTTGCCTGAATCAGGAGCTCTTATAGTCAGGTGAGAGGTTCGCAGCCTCTCTAAGATGCATTTAGATCCATTTCCCTCTTTCAACTTACTTTCTCACTGATTTGGTAGGTGTTACATATGACTGTACTTAGAAGCACCTGACTCAGAGCTCCTTTTGTTCATCACCAGGAACTCCACCAGAAGAGCTACATCAGAGCTCGGCAGTGATGTTATTTATTCTGGCTTCTCTCATGGTGACTTTCTGGGTGGGTTTTTTTTGTTTGTTTTTGATTTTTTACTATTCAATTGTTAGGCTCTTTTCTCAGTTTGTACTTCTGGATCTACTGAAGAAGTATGAGCTCCCATATATCATGGGTTTTAAGCCCTCTTGCACTAATTAACTTATGATTTCGTATTCAGTTTCACTAAATTTGGTACTTGTTTTACTGTAAACACCCATTTGTTCCACTGGGTAGCACAGCTCTCTGAACATCTGGGAATCATCATGTGTCATGAATGACATGATGTATCCTCACTGTCAGACCAGCACAATGCTAGATCTGATGGATGGAAGAAATGTGTCAGGGTGAAGATTAATATACACTTTGGTTTGCGACTTGTGACTCACAGGGTAAACTTCATTCTCTCTTTGATGGTACGAATCCAAGATCTGCTTTTTTCCTCTCCCATTTTGGTCCTGGTTTATAACACAGAAGCTGGCACTAATGAGACTAGAGCTTTTGCTGGCTGATCAGACCCTTCACTTCTGCCTGGACCAACACGTCTAAATAAATCCTCTCTTTGTATGCCACAGCTGTGCTCAAGGCTCTCTTCTGGAGAAGGTTTGCTACCCTTAGGCTAGGCAACTGATAAGAATTTGGTAATATTTGCTTCTTGCTGTGTCTTTGGAAGTGCACACGGTACAATATCCTCTTTGAGTGCCCTCTGGCTGGAGGATTAAAGAACAACCTCTTCTGACAAAGCGGGACAAAACAAAGGTATCAATATTTGATTTTCCCATTAAAGTTTCCTACTGATATCTCTTTAAAATACCTGTTTGTTCATCGTCCCTGCATACCCATGCTTCAGCAACATCATGAAAAGGCCCCTTGGGAAGCAGCAGGATGGCGTCTTAAAGGGAGGGTTGTAACTTAGCTTTCTAACACATGGATAGATGCAAGTCATGTTGTAAGAAGCATATTTTTACAAGCATAACTGATACCGCAGGAAAGAAAATATACAATTTCTGGGTGCGGGAGCACTTCTTCAGGCACACTAGATCTAGGCAGGGTTTTTTGCTGCAGTCACTGGTTGCCTCTCAGTTGTACCATGAAGCAGATTCATGGCATCTCCTTCAAGAGCTGTTCATATATGTTGCCTTGGGAGAAGAACAGCCTGGAATATGAATCAAAGCAACTCACAAGAGCAGTGGCCACTCATGCATGCACATGTGGGCTGTCCTCTGCCCAGGACACCACGGGTCCAAGTAGGAAAGGGATTTTATTTTTTTTCTGGTTAGCAAAAAGACATTAAGCTCCAAGTACCTCTTGTGGGAAAATAGAGAAGGCAGCCAGGGAGAGCCTACAGGCAGGGCTAGAGCTCAAAGAAAGCCTGGAGTTTCAGCAGTTTGTCCCCAGACTGGCTTGAGCAAGGGCTTCAGTCTGGCCAGTGGCAGCACCAGCAGCAATGAGGAAAGTCAACGCTGGGTCCCCTTTACATTTCACACAGAACAGAAATTAGGGACTGAGACACAATATAAGGGCTGTGCAAAGCTGAAAGCTGCAGAGTGCAGAAACATTCATAAATTTCTAGACAGAAGCTCTGGGAACGTGAAAATATCACTGTCTTCAGTTATACTCTTATTGGGTTTTTTTCCTTCCGCCCCCCCCCCCCCCCCCCCCCTTTATATCTTTTACCTAGAGTCCTGGATTTTTCTGATTTGATTTAACTTTTTAAAGCAGATTTCCCTTTCTAGGAACTGCATTAACTCTACTTTCAGCCTGCTGTATCACTATTCATTATTACATATTTGGTGAGCAGGAAAAAAAATTGAGAAATTATTAGAGGCTGTTCAGAGTTGAAACTGTTGCGATGGTCATTAAAAGGGAAATGTGGCATTTTGTCTGTGAAATTTGTCAGAATGAGGCCAGAGACAAGTGAGCAATAATGAGGCTCTTGAAACCGGTCTGCAGGTGCATAGTGGTAAAATAATAGGCAGGTGCAGAGAGCTAGTCTTTAATCAGAGTCTTGGCAGGGATCTTGTCAGGGTCTGCCCTGTTTGGCTTCTGTGCAAAGGAGAAAATTCAGCGGCAAAGGACTCAAATGCAAACTGCAACTTATGCTTGTGCGCCACAGAAGGTTCAGGGGTTTTTCTATTTTCTTTTCAATGCACTACCGTCTTAGAAAGCTGAAGGCTTGTTCCTTGTAGCAGGAATAAATGAGTATGGCTAGCAGGAATAAAGGAGTATGGCTCCTTGTCCTTCTGAGGATAGCTGGCTCTAATCTAGAGATGAATGCATATGTCAACATTTTCCATAAATACTGCAACTTAAAAAAAAAAACATTTTCAGAGAAATTTGCTCTATCAACAGTTGTGATTTATTTTGAGTTCCTTACCAAGTATTTGAGCAGGTGAAGTAACCTTTGTGTCTCATTCAAGGATTATGCAAGGTCCTAGACAGCCTTGGAAATGATTGGAAAAAACGTAATTTTAACATCACAAATTGCAGTGTTTTGTTTAACAAGTGTGTACCAAATTAGGACAAAGAGTAAAAGTATTGATATCTTCTGTGTTCTGGGAAAAGTAAAGGTGAAATAAGTAAGCGGCAAGAAAAGATTGTGTCATATCATGGGAGATACAGGGGAACAAAGCATACAGCTGATCCAGAACTGCATTTTCTACAAAGCATCTTTGTGCCTGAGGACTCTGATTCCTGAGCCGAAGCAAGTAGCGCTTCTTCCTGACCTCCCTAGCAGAGCTGTCCCACCACTTCCAATCTTTCCCCCGAAAAATGTTAACCCTCTCTTTTTCTCCTCTCAACTGCCTCCTGTCACCCTGGATAAAATTCCAGTTTCAAACAAGGAAAAGTTTTGTTTGAAACCAGGGCAATGAGGAAATGAAGATTAGCTCAAACCATAAGCTCCTGTGCCAAAAATTCAGAACATACTGAAAAAAACTATACCTATAGCCTGTGTGTCCGGCCAAAACTAATCATCCCAGCTCTACAGCTGAATTTCAGCAACCACAGCCCAGACATACTGGCTGTGGTGAACTTTCAGACAATAACTACTTTTAGCTATTACCAATTGCAAAAATTTAATTAGTGACTGCTCATTTTAAGACAACTGCAAGTCGCTTGTTGACAATTTGTAAAGAGAAGAATGATGAATTGCCCTATTCATTTATTCAGCCTAATCTCCATAGCATGTCACAGTCTGCTGCCTTCAAGCACCAAACCTGGAGCCTCTGCTGCAGCAGCAATTTGTCTTTGTTGACCTGAAGGTTCAGAGGCAAGACCTACGAAGGATGATGTGCAAAAATTTGTCACGTATATACCACTGTCACAAAGCCCCTCTTTGGATGCTCTCCATTTCCATCCACCAAACCGATGAGTCCACAAGTTTTTGTTAATGAAACTCCGTAGTTCAACTGTTCACAACTCCCTAGATCTTGACTCCACTACACTACTTGGTGACCTGACAACACTAGGGTTTTTAAACCAGACGTTTTCCCTTCCTCGCTCGCTTGTGGCAAGTCTTAGTGTCTTCTAAAGATGGATGTCATGATGGTTTGTGTGTCCTATTATATTCAGTCATCCAAGGGGTGATGCAGTTTCTTGCCATGGGGAATGACTAGGGTTGAACCCCCCCAGCTTGCTGTGAAGCAGCACCCAGGACCCAAGACTTTCACAGTGGCTAAGAGACTGCCTTAACTGGCAACCTGTCAGGTACTCGGGTGTGAACTTTCTCTCTGCTACTCTTACCTTTGAGGGGAGGGCGTGCTGCAAGCTGGGGCAAAACTAATGTGGCTATCTGATCGACAGAGAAGATCTACAGCTCTACACCCATCCATATGGGCACAAAACTCACCGCATGCCTTGCAAGGGGGATTCTTGGAGCTGCTGTGAATCGGTCTAAGCGGCAGGTAGTTCAGACCCCCTACATCTTTAAGCCCAAAGGGCACTGCAGGAATCTTCTGTGTGGTCTAGCCTCTACGACATTATTAGTAGGGGTTATACTTGTCCTGCTGGCTTGTTTGCAGTAAGAGCTGTGTGGTCTTCGAAGTGCTCTTTGAAGTTAATGCAGAGTCACGAGGACAGAATTAAGATGAGCTCAGAGGGGCTGATTTCAGGTGAAGCTAGAACATCCGGGAGTATAACAGGTCTCAGTGCTTGCTTGCACGTATCATCCACAAAAGACAGAAAACACATGATAAATTATAGCCATGCCTGAAAAGTAGTGTGTAAAAATATTTTAGTTGAGATTAAATTTCTGTTAGCAAACATCTCTCAGAGGCAGAGAAATAAAAGCTTGGAATACCTACACCTGAACTATACCAGGCTACTGTGTGCTTGCTATGCTTTTGGGGCAAGAGAAGGAGCGTGAATATCCAGCAAGCCTGGAATCTAAAATCTTTGACTAGTTTTGGTTTCTTCATGTTCAGCTGGTTAGGGTGTAATACGCATTTTCAGATCCCTACTCTGCTCCAGAATTTCTGGCATCTCCTGGGAAAGTAATTCATCTTCTCCACGTCTCAGTGTTTCATATTAGATGAGGACGTCAGCACCACAGTGGGCCAAAAACTCTGAGGTGCTCACGCTAAAGTTATGGGAGCTACAGAAGTGTTAAACACTGTGGTTTGTATTATTTTTCTGTTGCTAAGGTGAATGTAATCATCAGCCATATCAGTACTCAATTTCAGTATATAGTAAATGATAACCACTTCCAAGAACACTTCCAGTAGGGCCAACTAGTGATGGGCTCTCAATTATCTCTACTGCTCTATCCTGATACTATATCATGGCTCATAGATCCCACTGGATCAAAGCAGTTCCTTGGCAAACATAGGGTAAGGGAAATTTGGGTGTCTGAAGAAAGGTAAAAGGTGTGTGTGCGGCAGGGGGAGAAGCAGAAGCTATTTGCTAACAGGGTTTGATTATAGCAGCAGAAAGGAAGCCACTTTATTCCAGGAATAGTATTGTAAGGATGCTGGTCCTGCAGTTTCAGGCAGAGAAACACCTGAAGGGATTAAGATAAAACGGGATTGTTCGGCACACTTTCTGCAGACAAGCAAAAGGAAGGAGAAAAGTTAGCAGTGGCTCTTGAACTTTGCCAGTGTGCAACTTAGTTACAAACAAGGGGAAAAACACTTCTATAGCTATCCCATGCGGATTTAGGAGAGCTGGTCAAAAATATACAACTTAGACTCCATCAAGTTTCTGATCAGTGTTTATGAGGATAAATTAAAGAGTCTGCAGAAAATGGCCTTTCCTGTGAAAGTGAACATACAACATTTTCCTCCATTGCTACTCTTCTCTAATCCGCCTGGTAACCCTCTCTCTAAAGGCTGCCTCTCTTCCCATGCTGTACAGAGCATATGAGTGTGGAAGGTAATATTTTTCGTCCTAAGTGCAAAGTTCAAGTTTCTATTATAGATTGCTTTGTAAGGTAACTTCAAGAAATGACAGCAAGTATTAATAAAACCTGCTTAATTGATATTAGCATAAATGTAAAGCCAAGTAATATTATCAGTGTCAATGCTGGAACAGTTCCATCACATGCTCTTCACATCTCTCTCTCTCTCTTTCAGGTGATCTCAAAAGAGAATGCTTAGGGGGAATTCAGGGACCAAAGATTTAATGGTTGCAGTTTTATAGTCTTTATCAGATCATCAAGGCTGTAATCGAAAGATAGGAGTTATCACCTCCAAGAGTTCTGTCATCTCAATCAACCTTTGAGGGAAAATCATCGCAACAGAGCCTCTGGTAAGTCTATGAATTAATCCAGATTTGGAGAATGTTATATAATTTGTGTTATGTTAACACCCGCAAGCTCTAGTCATGGATCAGGAATTTTCTGTGATAAAAACTCTAAGAAAGCAAAATGAAAATAAAGTCCTTTTCCCAAAAACCAACCAAACAACCAAACAACCCTAAAGGGTGGTGTGTAATATAGGCCATTTCTCATATGTGTTTGTTGCATAGCATCATTACGGGATGCTCATTTGATGTGTAGAATCAACCTTGTCTCTGCAGGGAGCTAGAAACTCTGGAAATTGGGATAATCCCAGGCTTCTCCTGTGGAACAGAGGACTTGGAGAATGTACATGTCAGCATGTATCTAGGTGGTTTGATTAAGAGGGAAGCGGTCATTGGGACTAGAGATGATTGGTCATTAGGAATGTCTGTCTTTAATCTCCTTTCCTGACAACGTGTACTAAGCGCTGTTACGTGATGAATACTCATTGTGGACCCTAGTACAACAACCATTAATCTGTAGATTTAATTCATTTCCATCTCTTTATCTAATTTAGTGGGAAGAGGTTAGAAAGATATTAGAAAGAGGAGCACGGGTGGGTGCCTGTGGACTTTGCAACCCTGGCCACTAATGTTGTACTGGAGCACTTTTGGAAACCCAGTCCTTCCTCCGCTGCAGAGTTCAGAGCTGAGTTGCTGCGACTCTTTCCCTGATTGTCTAAAATAGAACATGCGCTAATTCAAGTTGTGGCCAGCCACAGCAGAGAGGGAAAAGGCAGTTCAAAGATTCAGTCCTGCTCAAGCGTTATCTGTGATTATGCACTACATCCCCTGTATTAGCCATCCGAAACAGATGTCTGCTCCTATCGGAACTGTCCACGTTGATAGCGAGGGTGCTGTGGGAGCATGCTTACTGTGCGCTTGGCTGGGTACTGCACATCTGGTCAAGGTCTTGAGCTTTATTTCTCTTTTGCCTGATTTGGAACTTCAGAAGCTTATACTCAGTATTAAGCCAAAGGCTGTCTTTGTTCCATGAGGCTGCCCCAGCTGGAACCTGTTGCTAGTTGACACAGTCAGATCTTATATTGAGACTATTATATTCTTTGGCATATTACACTGCGTTTACATCTTTTAATTCACCCCAGTAAACAGATGGGTTGTTTTAAGAACCATGTGTAAGAGCTTTCATTAAAACCATTACAGGACACCAGATGGGGATCATAGAATCATAGAATCATAGAATCATTGAGGTTGGAAAAGACCTCTAAGATCATCGAGTCCAACCGTCAACCCAACACCACCATGCCTGCAGAATAGACAGCAACAGGGCCGCTTGCTGCCATGCTGGACTTCTTGCGACACGTTCAGAAGTGCACAGCTCTTCTTGCCACTCAACTTGTCTGCTTTCCTGCATCGTGGCGACCCAAACATTTCTGGGTTTGAGTTATATTTCTACGCACCAGTTGCCAGTTTTTGCCAAGCAGGGTGAAATGCGTCTGGATTTCTTCATCTGAGTTTTCCAGATCACGTCATTTCTGAATTATGCTTGCTATGGCAAATATGATTTCGGGAGGGGTGTTTTATGACAAAGAAATGGCAAACGAAATGAAAATGAAAGCTTTTTCCCAAAAAGTTCACTCTTCAGTTTTGCTTTTAAGTAAACAAACAAGAAAGGAATTGGCTGAGGATTTTCAATGCCAGAGTAACTTAAGAGACAAAGACTCATCAAAGAAAGAGTGTCACTGAGGTGTTCTCAAGTATACTAGCATCTTAAGTTCGCCAGCATCTAGAGAGTGTGCCAATGGTCTTAAAAAAGAGAGTGGTATATTTCAAAAAGGAAGTAGATTAGTGGATCTAGTAAATCTTGACCTATTTGGTTTAGATGTTTCACTGAAACAGATTAAAAAAATCTCTGATCTGTAGGGTTTGGGCTGGCAGTCTTGTGAACTAGATTCTCCTGTTAGGTGCTTCTCCTGCCACAACAGTTCCTGAAAGAGTGCCAAAATCTTTGTGACAGTGTGACAGTGGTTGGATTTTTTTTTTTTTTTTTTAATAATGAATCTGACATCTGCTAGAGCGAACGCAATAATTAATTAATAGTATTTGTTATAATACTTGTGCTGAATAACAGAATTCCTAAAAAATGGAGGTTCAGGGCCACAGGGGCTGAATCTATTTTCACAAATAGATTTAGGGTACATTTAGTAATATCAAAACAGCTCATTTCTGTCAGATGTCAGCCTTTCCTGTAGGTTAAAACACAATGTTTTGCTGCGATATTATCAAAAGATCATATGTAATCTTTGGTTTTGAAATTATTTTTACCTGAAAAATGTCATGAACTTTAAGAGGTTTTCAGAAGGGTAGTAACGTGAAAGGAAACTAAATAAAACAATCGAGGCTCTGAACATGAATTTATTTTAACATTTTTTCTGAATGGAAAAAATACTATGTTTTGGTTCAACAACAGAACCCCCGAAATCTGTTCTAGCCCAAGGATAGCATGGCTATAGTTTCCTGTATCTACAAATATTTGCTTCAGATTCTTTTATAACTTCATAATAATATGCTTCATTGTATCTTATTTTAATTTATCCATCTGATTGACAGCTAATACAACCACTTGTTTATGTTTAATTTTGCAGATTCTGTAAATTAAACCTTTTCTAGCCGAGAAAAGAAAAATTAAGAATTTCTATTTAACATACCTATCACAAAATTTGAGTAGTTCAGCATTTCGGTGGAACTGGAACTCTGTAATTTTTTTCAGCTGAAATTCTGTTCTTGGGATAGGGATGAAATACTGAAATTCTTAAAATCAAAATATCCCGGTTTTGCTTGTTGATGTGACTGAGAAGTGATTCATTTTCAATCCTGTGAACATTAAACTGTATTTAGCTATATGTATTCAGGGGCATGCCATGTCTTAAGGCAGCTTGAGAGTCTGATCAACTCATTCTTTCCTATAAGTGTGGTTCACCGGCTGGTCTTTCCCTTATGTACCCGCACCCAACTGATTCGTGTAACACCTAACACCAGAGTTAACCATCCCTGTGTAGCCTCATGGGAGGCAAAGCATTCTGTGGATTCTGGCCTGGTAGGAAGAAAAATATTTGAATACCTGTTCAGTATAGACCTGCACTTCAATAAATCAATGGACTTTTAGATTTTAGGTTTAAACGAAAATCTCTAGTGCATTTCAGAAGCTTACACTACTGAACTATGCGACTTTTTCTAAAGATAAAACTTCAGCTCTAGAAGTCACCTATTTTGCCCATCAGGCTGTTTTAACTGTTTTTATAACTCTAGATGCTCTCTCCTTGCTACATTATCTGAAATTCCTGTCTTGAAACTAGTCCTGGCAGTGTGAACTGAGAGTCCCAGCTGCTCTCTCCCCAGGAGCACATCAGTGGAGATCTGCATCCACAGGAGCAAGCACGTAAACACAAAGGCTAGCACGCAAACCTTACCTCCCGGTGAACTTTGCTATTTGCTAATTTATCCCTGTTCTAAGTTTTCTCTTGTGTTTGCCTTTTTCTATGATTTCTTCCTGTAAAGTCTGTGTGGGCTGGCTTCTAGTTCCCGTTCAGTGCAATCTTCTAATACAGCAGTTTCACCTCCAGCTTTGAACATAAATCAGCAGAAAAGTCCCACAGGTTCCTTGCGTTCTGTTAGGGGAAGGAAGGGGGAATAGTGCAGATATTGAGCTAATGCTATCAAGCTGCCTAAAGCGAGAGAAGAGATTGATAAGCGAAAGCATTGTATTTATGCTTTCTGGCATATAGCATAGCACAAGTCCTATTTGAATTCTTCAGAAATTAGTATCAGATGACTTAGGAACTTCTGGCGTATTTGAATCTTAAGTGGTTACAGATAGTTTTGCTCAGACTTTCCTTCAGTTGTTATATGTGCTACTTCTTTCTATTTGTTTGAAGGCAGGTTGGGAGGGTCTGCAAATTCTCAGGAGAGGGGAAGAAAATTCTGCTCTCACTGAGGCTGAATGGCAACAGGGAGGCAGATCTACCTGAGATCAGTGGTAGCCTCTCTTCTACGCGTGCGTGTGCGTCTGTGTAAGCTCATGCAGAGAGATTTAATTTGCCTGTGTGACTATTCAGTCTGACGTTGCCTTTACTTTCCAAATATGTGAGCCTGGCCTTGCTGCCACCGTGATGTGTACATGGTAGACACCTGGTCAGGTAAAGGGTCAACTTCAAATTAACATAGTTTTTGTCTTCAGAAATGGGTTATTGTATGAAGCACCTGAATGAACACTTTAGAAAGAGTAGAGAAAATGAAAAACGCAAAATAAAAATTACTTTTAGAAAGTTTAAGGCATTGCTGTCATCAGAGCACCATGAAAAGTGTGGTGCAAAGGGTGCCCCAAGATGACTGTCAATGGGTGAATCAGTGCCTAGGCACAGAGTAGAGGACAGTGGGTGCCAGTGCATTTCCCATGAGGATGGGAAAGGTGTTTTTCCCCTTAGACCCGACTACATACTGCCATGAATGTGTCTCAGTGGTTGGGCACACTCTCTCCACCAAATGAGGACAGCTCAGAGAGCGTTTCCTTCCTTCTTTTGGAAACAAATTTTTTGTTTGAATTGCCTTCATCTGGGCTGGGAGCTAAGCCTGCACCCTGATGGGCAGATGCCCACTCAGCCAGGTGTTTTGGACATGAAACCTGTTCCCCTTCTGCTCTACTCCCACCCAGCAGCAGCTGAGGCCCACCACAGCAGAGGTCTGCTCAACCTGCCTTCCCAGGGGCTCGCAGAGCAGTTCAATGCACCCTGCCAGCCCCCTGCACTGCCAAAGCAGCTCTTCTGAAACATGAGGACGCGTAGCAGCGCCGGTCAGCCAGACCTGCTGCAGGTCGGCACGCTAACCCGGCAGTCTGCTGGGAGTCCAGCCCCTGCCACTGCCCTGCCTGTGCTATGGAATAGCCTGTGTTTTTCTTCTCCAAGCACCTACGTGTGTGTGCAAGAGCAGCCTGGCTCAGACCGACGTTTCACTGGGCTTCCTGGCGAACCTCCACTGCGCTCCAGCTGCAGTTGGCGCAGCAGCTCGTCCTGCAGCCTGCCAGCAAGCGGGCAGTCCAAATGGCCGGGAGCGCTCCAGGAGCCTCCGCAGCTGGGGAGAAAGCGGGCTGCGATCATGCACGGCTGTGCAAGTGCTGCAGCAGGGACCACCTGACTCCAGCCTTCCCAGCCACCCACTCCGTGGCCTCACTGGGCTTCCACAGCTTCCAACCCCGGCTTTGGCAAAGGATGCTCCTCTGCCTGTTCGTTGCGGTTATGGGTTGGGTCATCTGTAGAAGGAGCAGCGCTTTTCAATCTCCCTGAGGTCTCTGGAGTCCTAAGGGAATAATAACTCATTGGGATGGTTGGAGCTTGACAGGGACCTGGATGTTTATTGCTGTAATTCCCTGGCAGTATCTTTCATCCTTGGGGCAGGACAAGTAGGAGTGTCTCCCACAACAGGAGTCAGAAATCTTCTCCTACGGGAAACACCCAGGCCAAGAGGCCTTTATCCAAGCTAGTTCTTTTGGAGTAACACACTTCTCATTATTTTTTTTAAGGGAATCTCTAAGCTAAGTAAGAGATCTGGTAAATGGATTTCTCACTTGCAGACTCTCTTTGCTGTATCATTAGCATTGCCACTGATCAAAAGATCAGATGCAAATGCAAATAAAAGTAAACAAGTGAATAGATCTTTGTGTTTAGAAATAATGATGGTTGGGGAAATCCCCCTCTATTCTTAATCATCAACCCTAAAAGATTTTGAGGCTGATTCTCCTTGACATTGAGTCGGTGTTATCTTGACACAAAGGCAGAGAGAATAGAAAGTTGCTTTGTGAGAGTATTTTATATCCATTCTGGGCTGTTATGACTGATGATGAGTAACTACAGAATCAGAGTGTCTTACTCCTTTATGGAAATATTGATCTCGTTCTCTTAAAAATTAACTCTTAACATACATAACTTTACTGTATTACTCAACTCCTTTTAGTATTAATGCAGGTTTTATGTTACAGTAAAAATAGCTATAAATAAATTGCATTATCTCTAAATATTGCATCTTACATGGTTTCAAAGAAAGCTCTAACGTCCTGATGGAAACCAACTCTGTCCTCAGCAAGGCTTCTGTTAGATGCGCAATATCTTTTTCATGATTATCTCACTCAAGGATGTTTTCTCATGCGACTAAGAAAATGTTTTGTGTGAAATAGTCTGTAGGGAAAGAGGAAGCCTTTTCTCAGGCACTAAAGTGCAGACTTTACACAGGTGCAGGGAAGTAGACAGTGTACTGAATATTGTCAGAACTGCAGGATGAAGTTCTGCATATCGTAATAAATACTATAGTTCAGATTACCAGTTCAGACTTAATTTTGGAATATTCTGATTCCTGGTTGCTTACTTTTGTGGATTCAGGTATTCTTTTAAAGTTGTCTGTTGACTCAATGTATGCTGTAGGTAACACCAGCAAGGGACCTAAGTCATGCAGGGACCTGCACCAGAGGCCGCTTAGGGCTAAATCCTATTGCCGTTCTTGGTGACTTAAACTGTGACAACCCGTACCCTTAATGCTCTGGTGTGTAATGCCTGTTGGAAGTTGTGGGGCACAGTGCCCGAATCATGCTCAGTTAATACTTTAAAACGTTCCTAAATACCCTATGGACATCTGAAGAAATCATCTCTGTTCAACGCATTCCTTCAGTTTCTCTTAACAAGAATATTAATATAATCCGTTAGAGTTCAATGAAAGTTATTTGGCTTGCTCATCAGCATGTGTGCATAAATGTGTATATAATTTGCAGCAGAAATGTACATTAAAATACATGTATCTAGTAACTTTTTTGCATTTTCAAAATGTCATGCAAAAAATATATAATGTATTTTTATATATATATATAGTGTGTGTGCGCATATGTGCGTTTTTACTAGGAAGTTATCCTTCAATGTTTCTGTGCGTTCAGCGGGTTGAATGAAACACCCATGGAAGCTTGCCAGCTATGCTGACGCAAGCTCCAGGCTCATCCTATAAACATACGCTTCTGAGTAACTTCAGTCACGTACAAACACTGGGACGAAAGAGACCTCATGGGTCACTGATTCCAGTCCTGTGGTATGACAGGCAAGGCCCATAACTCTTCTCATAAAATGGCCAAGCTTTATTGTAAAGCTTTCTGAGTTTTTGCCTGCCACCCTTCCTGCTGGAAAGCTGTTCCATTGCCTTGTTCAGTTGATGGTTAAAAGCCCTTCCCTCGTTTTCAGCCTCAGGTTAGTCATGGACAGTTTCTACCAATTTGTTCTTATGTCGGTATTGTAAGTACCTCTTCTTCCTCCCTGATGTTTACCCGATGAGACCAGCTGAAGTTATTTATGTGTATTTGCAGCTCGGGGTCCTTGGGGGTGGGTGTCCACGTGTATTTTACTCACATACAGACAAACAAGCAGAATGACTTTACAAGCCAACCCTGTCAGATTGATTAAAACAAAGCAGGATCCTGAAGTAAATGAGTCTCGGGTTGATAAGGACTGTCTTTGAAACAAGTGTCCTTCAGCGTGCAGCTATTTCTGAACAAATGCAGCTGGCTAGCTTTGGTGTTCTGTGATTTATATCAGGACACGTCTCTTGCTCACATAAAACATAGGGTGCCACAGTCCAGTATAGATCTGTTCATCATGAAAGAGGATAGCTGAGTCTGTCTCTTATTTTTCTAGCAATAAATTATATGTAAGCTGGCAGAGCCATTCATTTCCACTTCGGGTCTGAACTGAAGGGACGGTTTGCACTTTGGTATTCTTCACTCCAGTGCTGCACCAAACGTGCCACGTTGGCATTCATCCTCGGCTAATTAACTTTTCGAAGATACTTTTTCTTTCTTTTATGACCCTGCAATTTCTGTATCTTCTAGAACTGAGACACGTAGGATTTGGACAGTTAATTTAACGTCAAACATGTTTACTAGGAGTGAGGCAGAATGGGCTACAGGAGAGCTGGACCCCCTTTCCCCTCCTTCCCCTGTCCGATCACTCACAGGCAGCACCCCACACAGGCAGACTACTGCAACTTGTGGCACTCTGAACAAGGAGGGGAGGAAGGCAGGCACTGTATTTCATATGAATTGGCCACCCAACTTCTCCATCCCTTCTCTGAGAGTTACAGTGATGTGAGAACATGCGCGACGAGAGCTGGTGAAGCAGGGAGTGACATGGGAGGGAGAAAGGGGTCTCAAGTGTTACAGGCAGGGGAGTAAAAGCTGCCATGGGGGATCATATACATGTTGAAGTCACATCAGCTAACAGACTTAGCAAGGAAACCAAAGACTGAATCGGGGACATCTTTTCAAGGATGCTCCTTGTAAAGCAGGTTTGATTTGCCATCTTCTAGCTTGTGCCTAATACCTGGATATGCTAGGTCTTATTCTAAAAAAGCTGCTGCCCTAGCATATTTAGTTGGCATTAAATAACTCAATATTAAAAAAGAAGGAATTCCTAATAAACCAAATAATTTTAAATAACTGGGAAATGAGCTGAAAAATAACATGGACAGAAAGCTGTTTTGCTGTTAAGAGGGTTGAGGAAAGAAACTTCCTAATAGCTAGCTGTACTTTCTGCTGGTTGCCCAGATTCAATCGTGAGAAGAGCTCAGAAGCAGAAAGTTGCCGGTAGTTCAGCAGTACTGAAGGTGGCATTTTGGACAGCACTGCAATACACTTGAAATAACCCCATAATAAATGAAATAAGATTTTCGTAAGAATGCTGGCGTTGCAAACCTGCTTTCTGTAGCTCTAGTAGAAAGTTGTTGGCAGCCTCATCCTGCAGTGCCAGGTGATTTGTGCAGCAACTTGTAACAGCAGTTAAGCAATGAAATCAGGTGCCCTTCCCCGAGGCTACAGATGAATCACCGAATTACAGGGAGGGGAATGAGATTGGGAGTAGAGTAGATACACACTAGTGAAGAAAGGAGAAGGGGTGGACAGTTATCATTGAGCCCAGAGAACGTGTCTCGATGTTTTTGTTTAAGCAAAATGTAACTAGTGGTAACTGGAGGATAAAGAACAGGATCCCACGTCAGAAATTGTTTGGGCAGGTGTCGGTTGAGAGTAGCTTAGCGCGTGGATATCAGTGGAGTTGCACTGACGTAACGTTTTGTGCGGTCGGAAGGGGGCCCCAGGTCTGTTCCCCTCCTGGTTACCTGGTCTCTAAATGGAGCTTCCTTTGTCAGTCACCCGTAGCTTCCCAATATTCATAGTTTAAGTCACCTGAATAAAATTCAACTATGTCACCGTAAGCGTTGGTAGTATTCACAAGGGTTCATCCTAACCTATTCTTACACATAGCTAGATAACATAGAAAACATCCACTATATTTTTCTTCCACATGCTTACATAGTCTGAGTTTTCCTGGCAGATCATGCGGAGGTTTTCAGGTGAAATGTGACCTGTTTTGTAGCTTCACAGCATCAGATTCACAGGATGGGATATTTTAAACCTATTTTGCAGTTGTACTGCATTGTCAAATGACTGGTTGCGACACACTTCATAAATCCAGCCCCGCTGACACTCTGACAATGATCCTTGATGTGATAAAACAACCAATACAGCTTCAGGCAATGAAGTAGGAGGATGGAGGCTGGAGCTGAACGTGGGCCTGAATTTTCTAATTGGATGCCTAAAGTTACGCCTCCACGCACGTCTTTGCCCACCTTCGTTTCATTAAGGCTTCGGAGGGTGAAGTGTCTGTATTCCCTGTTTGGGGAAAGTGTGTGAGAATTGTTTCACTTTCAATTAAAATGCAGCCACCGATGGCAATAGAACCACTGAACAAAAGAATAAAATATGGGATGATTGCCTAGACTGGGATTTTCTCAGGAAAATAGCTAACTTTATTTTATCCAACCCTGCACCGATGTGCCTTCCCACCACGAGCAGGTGATTTGTTATATGTTTCTACTGATAGAGTACAAATCCAGAACTTGGTGCTGTAAATGTTTTACCCAGGCGTTTGGTCGGGTTTGATGTACTCAGGAAGGACGGCGTCTGCTGGACTGTCTGCCTCCTCCCTACGATCTGCCGGGCAGTTACGTGGGCATTTCGCTAACCCTCCCGTCCTTGCTTGGTTGGTAAGATCTGGTTACATCCAAGGTGGAGATCCTCTGGCCCATCAGTATTTGTGATGAATAGATGTACAGTCTTTGAAGTGTGAATCATCGTAGAAACATACAGATGTCCTTTTTTATGCCTACTGTATTTCTTATCTAGGTGGACCGTATACTTAAGTCCTACTAGTTTCTGGTGGAAAAAATGATGCTTGCTTTTTGCTTTCGGTAGCACTTGCAAATTTGTCCATCGTATCTGATACCATTTCTTAGAATAAATTTCAATTCCTACATACTGAAATGGGAAATCTGTATAAGGCATGAATGATAAACATTTTTAAAAATTAAATGGCTAACATTTATGTCCTTGAGTCCATGAGCACTGCATTTAGGCTCAAATTCTGAATCAGCTTCCCATTGATTTGAATGTTGAATTGGATACCAAAATACGCACCAAAAACCTTAACATTAAGCACTTTCTGCTTCTTGAAAGCTCAACAACATCACAGGCTTTCTATAAAAATAAATTCCAGTATCAGTTAGGAAAAAAAAGTATTTGAGACAAAATGATGAAGTAATCTCAATACCCTTACAACTAGGCCTGCAGAGTAGCATGCCTTGTAGCTGAAACATTGTCAAACAGATCTTCATTACCAAAGTTTTGCTCTTTGATGTGAGTTAAAAGTTTGTCCGGTGGTTTCAAAAGTGGCTGTCTTTATCTTTGTGTTCTTTGTACCAGTTTCACATCCCAGCCCTATGTTCTTCTTCAAACATCATCAGACATTAAGCCCCAATTCAGGAGACACTCACTCAAGTTAAGCACTAAGAGGCAAGGACTAGAATCCAAGCTGCTGATCTGATGGGTAGATGTATGGAAACCATTAATGGGAGGGGGTATCTTTAAAAATAATGGGAACAGTATTCTTTTTAATCAAAATTTACAGAACAGGTCTTTAGGTTAAAAGAAAAAATACTGTAGCCTACAGATCCTGGCAATATATTACTCTTTTGTCTCTGCAAAAGATATTTTTATTACAAATAAATAACCTGCTTTGCAATACTGTGACTTCATTCAAATCTTTTTCTTTATCATAACTGAAAATCAAATGCCTTATACAGCAGTTACAGAGTCACCTCTTTTTTTATTTAATGGTATTTTGATCTGTAGGTATTACGTAGGTATATTATACGTATGAGCTGAAATGTTCATAAGAGCCTGCGGGCTCTCGTTCAAACCAGCTAGCACCAGTTCAGTACTCCTCAGAGCAGAAAAGCTCTTGCAGCTATTGTAACAGCCCTCCATCTACAGATTTCCTATGCAAAATAAGATACTATACTTTCCTTTTTCATTGATAAGATATTTTTGAGAAAGGTTTCACATCCAAAGTGTCTTTGAAAACCATTCTTGGAAGTTCTAAATTAAATGTATTTCTTTGTACCTGTAGCTCTAAATTAATCCAGATTTGTGTTTTTTTCGAAATACTTACCACGATCTAATACTGAAACAACTGAGCCATTGGCAAGTGATCCAAATCTGCACATCAGTGGCAATTCTGAATGGGGGCTGCATTATTCATGCTATGATTAAGTGAATAAGAAAAGCCTCTGCTGATGAGCGTCCCTCAGTGAGAACAGGGATTTCAGAAATGGACACTCTTGTGGGTTTAAGGTAGGTCAGAGTAACTTCATGATGGACAACGCTGCAAATCATCATAAGAAATGTTATTAGTGGCAGGGCTAGTTCATTTAATCAACTTCAGTTTACCAAGCCCCATCATAAGAAAATGTAGATCTAGTTTCCTTCGGTAAATTACAGCAGGAAGTAATGTTTGAATATTTTCTAAAATATGCCTAAGAGTTAGGGTGCGACGCTATGTGGATAAAGCTAAGCAAAAGGGATACAGCTGGCTCTCCGTACCTCGCAGTGGACTGAAAACTGAGTCGCTACCATGGAGAGGTCACTCTGGTGCTCTGAAAGCAGGTTGGGATTTAACATCAGTTATCCAGATGTATCTGTAATATTCAATATATCATTCATATTCTTGTGCAACAAAATAAGCATATTGAAGTAGACATGATGTGAAATTAGAGCTATTGGGAGACTTTTCCAAAGAACAATAGGAGTTTTGCTTTTATTTCAACAGGACTGAAATATATCCAATTTCTTATAAGAAAGAGCAGCAAGTAATATTTATTATCCTTTTGATATGGAGCCATTACTGGAAGCCATTATCATCACATTTCAGGTTACTTAATCAGCTCTGTGAACTGATAACCCACATAAATAATTGCCTCACTGCTGCCAATAGTGCTCTTGGCACACTATGAAAATAACATTATTCCTTACGAATTAAACCACAATGAGATTTTAACTGACAGATTAAAGGCTTTCTTCAGGTACCTCGAATACTTCCAAACTGAGCAAGTGAGAAGAGACCTACCATTTTGGAGGTATGCGATATAGGTGAACTACAGTTGAGCTCCCTGATGGCACAGAAACGAGATGCATATGTCCAAACATGCCAAGCAAATGCAGATGATGAAAAAGAAAGATTAACTGCTGAAGAGACACCTGCTCTTCAGAGCATTCCAGCTATCAGGCACACCCCAGCCGATACTGTAATGCTCGGCAGCGTATCCACAGGACTTCAGGCAGGGACTCCATTATCTGTTTGGCTCTTTTCCTTGCCTGTGCGGAGCAGCTTACATCTACGGCATTGTGCAAGATATTCGCGTTTCATTAATATACCTCACTTTTGCACTCATTTCTTTTAGTTTGAGCCTTTCCCCCTCTTCTTCTTGTTGTTGGAAATGTCCACAATAGCCATAGCGCAAGCAAAATGATTGATCCCATTATTTTTTGATATTGCATTATCTAGTTATCCTTGAGTGGATGTGTGCTCGTAGCCTTCCTTTCATTGCTAGTGGTGAGAGAAAACATCTGTCCTGAAAGAAGTTCTGATACATCAGTATTTCTTCTCATCCTAAATTATGACAAGAAATCAGGAGACACCAGCCTTCCTGGTACTACCAAAATCTGTGCATGGATAGGAGCTATGAGACACTTAATGTATATATAAGGCAGTTGAGGGAAGGTGAACTCTGGAGGGGGGGATCTCTAGACAGGCGGGGACAAGGTCTTGCCAGGAGAGGCAGCCACTCCATTTTTGAACAGCCTGGTCTGAGTGTCGCTGAGGAATGACCCAGCAATGTCACCTGGAGAAGCTCAGCTTGATGCACTTGCTCTCATAGCAGAAGGCTCAAGTTCCCCGTGGGCGGGCAGCACAGACAGGGAAGCTGCCTGGAAACCCTGCCTGCACCACTTGGGTCCCAAAAGCCGCAAGGGTGAGAAGTTCCTGGAAATTTCAAATAGGAGGTGACGCAGTATTTTTGGCCACATTTTTCACTAAAACAAAATCAAGAGATGGAATTTGGGACTAGATTTAAGTCCTTTTTATATTATGCCATAATCACATGAGATCTCACCATCATTTGTGAGTTGTAGCCCAGGTGTTTCAACCCTCCTTCCTACCCTGTATTTACATGGCTTTTCTGATATATTGTGTGGGAAAGAGAAGAGACACTTGATAGTTTGGCAGATGAGATCTGGCCAGGGATCTCAGACCCGCAGAAGGGAATGAGGAAAGAGACACCTGAACTTAAGCTCTCTGCAGGGAAAAGTGATTTCATACTTGACTGAAATGGAAAGATTTCATTTAAGCTTTTTCACTTTTCTTTTGCAACACTGGGTGGGAGGTTCTGCAGAAAATAATTTCTCTCTGAAAACTTTCTGGCATGATCTACTTGTGAAAAATCTCTGTTGCTGTATTCCATTCAAGTCTCACGGTGTGTTCAAGCACTACCTATGCTGGCAAGTGAGATGTCAGCTCTTAGGGCAGGTACCTGAGCCTCAGTGGGCAGTTGCCCCAGTCATCTTAAGGAATTACCTCTAGATGTCACTCATGAACCCTTCTCTTATTTGAGGGATTTAAATAAGTAGTTAGGATACCTCTGACAAAGAAACCCTTCAATCACTCTGCTTGGTTACCGAAATGTTTGTGTTCTGCTCTCCTTTTCTGCGCTGCTAGAGTCAGATAAAGGCTGAAGGCAGAGAAAGCACTTCTTCAGTGGTGCAGAGATGCCTTCGCTCAGAAGGAAAATGAATTTAAAGTATTGATTAAAATAGAGAAAAACTTAATCTTAGTCAAAATAAATAAAGACTTCTGTAGTCTTTGATGCTGATTGAACGTGTTGGGAGAGCTCAGTATGAAGTTGATAGTCTGTTGATTTGTTTAGATAACTATGTCTTGTTAGTACTTGCTTAGCAATGGGTACAGATGCTTGGTATAACATTTTCTAGCCCTCAATTAAAATTACTTAAGTGGCTATTTCCACACTTGGTAAGGCTCAGTAGAGCAGATCCCCTCCAAAAAGTAAATAATTTGTTAGATGTTTTCAATGGATTCTCATTTTTTTCTTAAAACCTGAAAATTCTTTGCTTGCTTTTTTTAGTAACTAAAAAATCCATTCAAACAGATCTATGCTATACCTTCAATGGGGGGAAAGTGCTCACATGGAAAAGTCATTTCTCTATAAAAGAAAGAAAAATCTCAATGAGAAAATTTTGGGCACCTTTAGCAGTAAGTATGGTTTCTGAGGTTTTGACAACCTTACCCATAGTAAGTAGAATTTTATTCTGCAAATAACTGAGCTGAAACCAGAGAGTCTCCTAATGGAGTAAAACACTTCTAGTGTGTATAAGAGTATATGAATTCTCGTACGAGCTGCGGCTGACAACTGTTCCAATTTATCTCGTGTTTTAAAAAAGTTTGGCCTTGCATTGTTCCAGTTCAAATGTTGATTGAGTGATGTGGTTTCCCACAAAACCTTCATTAAAGCTTTTGGGGGTTCACTTAGTGCTAAACTATTTAAAGGACTTTTTCTTCACTGTTATCATATCTCTAATATCCACCTTCCATTGAAATCAAAATTAATGTGTCTGATGCCTGCATTGCAGCCAGGACTTCCAGAGGGCTGGCAGTCAGAATGGACAAGATACTAAAAAGATTCCTATCGCACAGTAAACAAAGCTTTTAAAAATAAATAGGGGGTAACGAATGTCTGGCAGCACAAAGCAAACACATTTGCAGATCATATAACAATAAAGACAATTCAAGTTTATCACATAATTAACCTCTTCATGTGTGTAAGTGGGTATGTATACATTTATATATATATAAAAAACAAATGTGTTGATTGTTGCCCCTTTTATTTCCATTTTGCTTTGAAAGACTCTTCTATATGAAGAGTTCAACAGCATAATAATTCGTATTACTAGAAGTGCAAGGGACAATAAAACACTTGCAGCCGTACTTGAGTTGCTTATGGCCAACAGGTTTTACAAGTGCAATTTAAAAGCAATGGAAGCTGCACTTTGATGTCATCAAAATTTCAAAGTTATTTTGCTTTTATCTGTAAGGCAGGAAAAAATATATTATATTTGGTTGAGAGCATCTATAAAAATCTTCAAAATATTTCTAAAGGGTTAATCTTACAATGTTTATATGCATGTATAAATATAACCAGACTTTTCTAACAGTACTTGTTAGAAAAGACTGTAGATGCAGTCTAACAGCAGCATCTCTCAAGTGTTAAAGAGTGGTAAACATATGTCTGTGCCATAGGAAAAAATGTTGACAGATTGAGCCAAGCCTCTTCTCTACCTGTGTCGATGCGCCCCGATCAGTTTGTTGTTGTTGTGCCGATCTGGTAACTATGAGGTTACCCATGATGATTTTAAGACACAAAGTTCAATTTGATCTTTGTTTCTGGTTTGATTATTATACATACGGGTAGGCATTTGCTGTTACATTTATATTCCCAAATGTGTTTGTAGGCACCTCTGTGGCAATGGCAGGATGTTGCTTATGGCCGAACAAGGATTTTTGGAGATATAACAGTTTGGCAGAAGGCTTCTTTGGGTCTTGAAGACGCTCACTCACTGGTAAAAGCCCAACAGCAGCTATCGGCTTTCCTAGGGTCCGCAGGGAGATGGTAAGAGCTTTTCTTGCTGCTGGAGAGAAGGATAGAGTGATACGAGCTTCCTACAGGTGCATCTGCAAGAGAAGCAGCTCTCGTGGCTGTTTTCTCAAGCACAGAAACGGGGAGAAATATCACTTACAGTAGGCAGATCCATAGTGGGGGGGTTGCTGCAACTTCACTTCTTCCGTGTCTGGGTTTTTGCTGCTGTTGTATCGCAAACACTGGCTCTGGTCCCTAAAGATGCTTGGCTGCTTTGCCCCGGATGGTCTGCGTTAGGCACCCAAAACACCTCTGGGTCTTAGTCATTAAGTGATCACAAATCAGCTATGGCAGCATAAAAAACAGGGGAGTCCTTCACCTATATTCCTGAAGACAGGCAATTGTTAGAGAGACATTAAGCATGGCAATACACAAGTACCCATGTTGTAAATGATACTGATATCTCTCTACTTCAAAAAAACATAGGCGCAAAGAGAAATTAGGCAGGGATTAAAAGTCAGACTGTTAAAATATCATACGTTAGTTAAAATAACAGGAAAGTAGAGGAAGATCTTGGAGGTACAGACCTGGTCTGAAACTCAGAAAAAAGATCAGTTCATATCTACCCTGCAGGATGCTAGGGTGGTGTGAGAGAATTTATCTTCTCCATCTGGGGAGGTGCCCCCGCTCCTGAAACGGTTCCTTCTTCTTGCTTCTAGAAATGGGTTGCTCTGTCTGGGTTTGACGCAGGGAGGTGGAGGCTTGAGCGTTCACAGGGCAATTGTGAGGTCTTGGGGATGCGGCAAGGAAAGTTAGTTCATTTTACTTTTAAAAACCTGGAAGTTTAAATATACAAACAAACCCCATGATGGAAAAATATTTCATTTGCAAAGTTAAGTGCTCCAGACTTAGGACGTTTCTGTACTCCACGGGATTCATCCTTCTCTACTATGACTGATAAATGGCCAAAGTGTGTGTGAAGAATGCGCTAAGGAGGATGAAACTAACCAAATTAAAAAACAAAAACCCTGACAACAAAACTATCTGCTCATTCCTATACCACAGAAATGATTAGAAACTATTTCCAGGCTCCTGGCATGATTTCTTTTTGCAAGAAAAAGCTGGAAGTAGTACAAATCTGGTTCATTATCTTATCATAATTACGCAGTTACTCAAATGATGAAAACCATTTCTGAAATGATTTGTTGACGCAGCAATCTTCGAGGCTTTTGCTGCTGTGCGGGGATGCCAGGTTGTTTTTAGCACAGCGGGCTGAAGGTGGCAATCAGACACCCCAGGAAAAACCTACTTAAAGAAAAATGGATCATGTAATTAGAGATTATGTCACAATGAATGTGCACAGGGGGACAAAATTAACCTTTGTGCCATCGCGTGGACTTGAGCCACTTGACTGTCTGAAGTGTAGAGGCAGTAGGTCACTGGGAAGATAAGCAGCAGTGAGCAGCAAAGCGCTCGGCAGGGGAGGGGGATCTGCAGGTCTCTGCTGAGCCGAGAACGGTGGGATGCAAGGTCTCGAGCCGCTGGGAACATGCAGGAGGCGACACTTTTGCTTATTCTTTTACAGCCGACACTTCTGCGCTCCTCCCTCCTTTTTAGCCTGTTTCACCCTTGCCTGTCCCACCACTGGTGCCCCTTCCCGGTATTCTCCGTTCCCAGCCTTACCTTATTACGCTGACATTTAACAGCACTTGGCTGTTATCACTAATGTGATGGAGAAATGCTTCGGTAGTACATAGCCAGGTCATACAGGGGTGGAAAGGGGGAAGGGAGGCGAATTTTGTATTCCTGTGCAAGCAAGGACTGTGGTTACTCGTATGCAAGCTCTCAGCAGGGACGTGGAGGTCCCAGCGGTGGAGGCAATTCTGGACATGTTCTTGCTGGGGTGCTGGCAGCGGTGGCATGAGGAAACCAGGTTGGTTGTGCTCCTGTGGAAAGCGTTGACTCTAAGCACGGCCAAAAGCAGGAAGCGCCTGGCTGCATGCCCCAGGCGTGTGCTGGGGATGGCACTTTAACCCACGTTCCTCCAGCCCTCCCCGCCTGCCAGCCACACCACATCCCCTCTCCGCCCTGTGATCTTGCGAATGAGGGGGTGGGTGTGCGAGACGGAGGGCACGGGCCTTCTGCTCAGCATGTGGGGCTACACCCAGCGCTCCAGCTTTCGGGAATACGCACTAGCAGCATGCGCTGTGCAATGCCACTTCAAAGCAGGCTCTGGCAGCGAGGCAGGGAATTGTCTGGCGGGATTAAACCACATTGGAACCATTTTGGAAAGGGTTCGAGTCTTTGATTCTTTCGTATACAAATCTGACATCAAAGCAAAGTCCTGGTGTCTGTCAGATATGTCCTTCATCTCTAGATAGAGATAAAACAGCCTCCTGTCAGTCAGATAACACGATAATTAGACAGTGTGATAATGCATTTATCCTGGTGCTTACAATCCTTGATCATATATTGCAATTATGTATACAGGCCACAGCAGCCAGTGTCTTTAATTATAACCTTGATGGCAAAATGATAGGAAGAAGGAAACTTCCTAAGGGTAGAAAAATGAGTCTTTTAATTCATTTTTATAGATCCTCACTGAATATAATAGAATGGATTAATATGAAAGTCTTTGCCGGAGTGTTTGTGTGAACTGACAAACGTGTTTATAAAGAAGCAGCGGTGCGTGGATATTACATTAATATAGGCCAGATATTAGAGCAATATGAGATAGGTACCAACCTAGATAGTAACAGCAGATAGCACAGCATTTATTTTTTATGTTAATCTGCTGCCCAAAAAATTCATTTGTAAGTGCATATAATAATATTATTATTGAGATTTATTAAGGGTAGGTTTTCAAAGATAAATAGGAGACTTAAACAAAGATTCCTCATTCATTTAATCAGTAACTCCTAGGTTGCTTTGCAAATCTCAGCTGGAGAAAAACAAGTAGATGATATTATCCCTGCTGCAATAAACTGCCTCTGTACCTGAGTGGACAAGGTTCCTGGATCAGGAACCTGATGGTTTACACCTAGTCTAAGAGTGTGTTTTTTCTTGCATATCGTTTAACTGCAGTTACATTTTTTGAGTTATTCGTGTATTATGAAGCCCTTGATTGAAATAAATGAAGCAAGGGAAGGCAGTGGATGTTGGGAAGCAGGAATTGGTTGTAAAAGGTAATCTGTCTAAGAGTTCATAATTCTGGTGCTTGAGGTTCATCAAATTTCCACTGCTCAGTGTTTGGAGTCATGAAAAACCCACTGAGTGCTGCATGTCTGACTGCTGGTCCAGCCCAGATTCTCCTCAAAGTCCATTTCTGCTCTCATACAGAAAAGTGACCATGTAACCACATCCCTTGCATAGGGTCCTGGTGACCATGCCTGGGAGAGCACCAGGACTGGAGGCACCACAGCCCGAACATCTGCTTGGCTCTCAGGAACAAAGGCCAGAAACATAGAGGAAAGGGAGAAATGTAAAGTGAGGATTTTCCCAAGGGACCAGTGGAAGAGCCACTCCTGGTTCTTTTGGATACTGAGAAGCTGAGAAGTCTCAGCTGTTAGGAAGTGCTGAAAGGTTATGCAGTGAAAATCAGGCCCCCTAAAATAAGATACTCCAAAACTGAAACACCTAGGAAAAATGGTCACTTTGGGAAAACTTAAGTGTAGATATAATCAGATGGTTACAGAAGGCAACTAAACCACATCTAGATGTGTTAAAACATGGACTTACCTCTGTCAGGACAGGAACTGCGTCTGAAGCTATAGGCCCCCATTAGCATCTTCACTCTTGTAACTCTCCCAGGGCAATTAGTGTGTTCAGCCACAGATAAGCACAGTGCGAGGGCAGCGTTAAGTAAGCAGGACGAGAATAAACCTTCTTGGCCGTGACTGTGCATTTGCTTAGTAATGATCAGCACTGTGACTTCTATTGGCGTTGTTTGTTTCTTGTTCTTCAGTACAGAACTATGTGTTTATCAGATTAAAAGGCCCCTAAAGCCCCCCATCAGGGGTTGGGAGTCCTTCTCCGCATCTCTTATTTTTGTAGGGCCTCTCCTTTCTCTCCTTATGCCACTGCAGGGCTTTCCTCTGTAGCTTCTCCTTAGGCCCTTCCCAGGAACAGTGTCCTCCAGCTTATCCTCTGTGCCTGCTTAGTGCCTAAATAATGTAATTTCTCCTTGTCAGCAAACCAAGATGCGTGGTATATTTGGGAAATCAGGCTTGCTAGGCAGCTGAGTCTCTACTGCCCATGTCCCGAGTCCAGACTCCCAGTAGGTGACTGCTTAAGTAATTTGCCATGGCTCCTTGAATGATCAGCAGATCTGAGGAGCTTGGGTTGCCGAGCATGCACCGTCAGAAAAGACACATGAAATACACTGTGTATTTGCAAAACAACTGTGCCAACATGGTTAATAAGGCTTGTGCATAGGAAAACCCCTTTCAGATTGAAAGGCCAGGATTCGGACCCTTGGGGCATTCAGATGACACCGTTGATGGTCTTGCGGTTCTTCTGCAGCAATCCTTTCTTGCTCCCACCTTTCCACCCTAGAGCACCAGGCAATGTGTCTGCAGAACCTCAGAGGAGATAAAGATTCCCATGGCAAATCTCCGTGGAAATTCCCCCTCCAAAATAAGGGGATTAGTCTCTGTACTGAAGAGCCACATACATGCATGGGAAGAAGCTATAAGGCTTTTCTTACTGTCTTACTCCTTTGGTGTGTTGTGTGAAGCATCTTCTCCTAGAGTTTAATCTTACTGTTATAATGCACTACCTAAAAGATACTGGTCACATTATTTATTCACATAAAATTTTCATTTTTAATAGATGAAAATGACTTATGTAAAAAAGAAAAGCTTTTCGACCTCAGTGATTCCTTTCTAGAGGAAGTTTCTATCACAACACCCAAACCAGGTCTTCACGCTATTGGGAACCTAGGTTAAAATTTAAAAATCAGCTGAAGTGGACCACTTTTCAGCAGTCAAAAAGCCAAATGAAAACACACAATAATCAGAAAATCTTTGGGGCAAGGGACGTTTATTTTGGGGGAGAAAACCTGAAGCAGACGTTACAAATTTCTATTCTATGAAAAATAGTGATGGGAATTGCTTAACTATCTACATGTTTTGGGACATTATTGTTGACTCCTTATTGAAATATTAAAGTGTCAAGTGGGTTCAGCCAACTAATGTAACTATGTATGCCATATATAAGTGTGTATATATGTAAATACATATGTAAATATACATACATATACATAAAAGCAACTGGTAAATGCAGTATTTCATGTTATAAATCATTCTTTCAACCATCCATTCCAATAACAACCAATGCTGCAGATCTTATAGAATATTCTTACTTGACTGTGGGTGTTGCCTTGTGGTCATGGCCCTGTGGGGATGGATTAGCCTTCAAACACAAGGGCTGAGGAGCTGCAGGGAGAACACCACCGCTCCCGCAGTGAGGCAAGGGGATATTTATCAGTAGCTTCCATGAGGTTAGGAATTGCCTCATGAATATTTACATGTGAAAAGAGATAAACTGTGCAAATGTATCCAGGACACCAATTTACCACTCTGGCATCTCTCTTGGTTTGAGATAAACAGGAAGCTCCCAGAGAGGTGAGCACTGTTCCTGGTGGAGGACAAAAGAGGGAAAAAACTAGCATGTGAGCACGCTGGAAGGAGGCTGGAGTAGGTGTTACGCAGGGGATGCATTTCCATTGCTCCTGGAAGAACGGGAAAAGGAAGAGGTAGCAGCCATTGTGAAGGCAACGGCAGATATAGTCATAGCTTGAAGCAGCTGCAGGGGGTACAGGGCGTGGCTCCAAAATGCTGCTCTAGATATAATATAAAAATAGCGATAATAATGATAATAACAGAGTAAAGCTAGGGAAATGTTGAATTATGGGGCTGTAATTCTAACAAGGGCTTCTGGGTGACTTAACAGACCATAAGAGTCTCCAGACAGTGGAGTTGTGGTTCTGTAGTTCACAGCTGCCGATGTGAGTTTTTAGTACGCATCTCTCCTTTTTCACTCGTCGATCACTTGGTAGATCTGCCATTATACAATTAACTACAAGCTGCACAGCACCACCTAAAAAAAAGTTCCTCTATTTTACTTGCACCTAAAACCAGCAAGACATACCTGGCATCTTGTGGGCCTGTGCAGGACTATAAGCTTCGTTCCAAAAGTGCTACAGTATGGCTCCATGCCTATCCCAATTAAGAATAATTAGCTCAAGCACTGGTGCGGCTGTACAGCTTTTTGTGTCAGAGCTACACCGCATACCTTGTTTACCTCTGGTTTTGCATTGATGCTCCACGGTCTCCCGTTTTGCAGTGTGGACTCTTCCATGCACAGCTGGGTATTTGCTCACCAAAGCCTTTTTGCACGTCTTTGCGTTCCTAGGAGGAGAGTGCACAACTCTCAAGCTTTTCAGCCACAGCTTCCCTGTTCTCTGCCCGGGGCTGGAGAGGCTGGAAGGGGCCAATTCCACATCAGAGCCATCTGGTGAATTGTGATAAACCATTGGACTATTTACCTTTATTGTTCCTCCAAGCTGGATTGCACATGTTCTTGGAAGTCACCATATCTATATTTCATTGGAGAGGAGAAGGATTAAATAAATAGTGGTGGTGGATTTTTAGCCCTGGTAAGAAGATCTGCAGGGCTAGAAGCTTTCCTTCATCTGAGATCACGTGGCTTTCTCAATTAGGCATGTATCTTGAGTAATAACCATAAATCATTTGAAAGCGGGATCTGTCCCTCGGTACGCTACTGCTTTCAGTTGATCTTTTACATCAACCAGACAAACCACAGTTGTCCTGAAAAGCTCCAGGTTTTGCTCAGCACCGTGTAAGCATGTTCCACCAGCCCTGGGGGCCCCTGAAAGTGGAAACGCTTTGGTTCCAGCAGCTGTTTTCCCAGAAATACTTTAGGTATTTCCTCTTCTCTGAGCAGTCTTAGACTCCAGATCCTTTCCTTTTTTAACTGCAGTATTTTAGAGCTTCTCTACTCCCCCTGCCTTTTTCCTTCCCACTTGTTGCTACAGGCTCTCCGAAGCCTGCTGTGTTTAAGGACGCTCTTTCTGTTTAGAACCCCTCTTCAGCAGCCTTTCTGCCATTGCTTTTTAAAACATGTTTACTGAAGTTGATCCAAGGCTAAAGAGACGGACACGAAGAAGAACAAAGTCTGTCTCCACCAGCAAAAACATCACAGGTTAGGTTTCCAGGTCCTGAGGTACATGCACTTGGATTTCGTTGTGTGCATGGCTTGGACAAGTTGTGAATCATCAGGGAAAGCTCTGCTGGTGCCGTGCAACCCCAGGAACGTGCCGGGGAGTATCACATGGCTTCACCATTTGACAGCAGATGCCTCCAGAGGGGCATTCAGAGAGGCCAGGAGAGGGAAGTGGGTCAGCTCCTTATTGTGTATCGGGGCGTTAGCTGGAAACAAGGGCAACTAGCAGGGAGTCGCTCTGTAGAACGAGAGTCGGTAATGTCCCTCAGCTTCCATGAGGATGTTCAGCACTTTCAGCAAATCCTCAGGAGCAGCATTTCAGAATGGGAAAGGACTCCTATTCAGAACTCTCCAACATCTCAGACATTTTTTTAATCTGTTTTTTTCCTTTAAAAAGCTTAGGTGACTAAAAAAATCCAAATATATTTCAAGAAGCAACACTAATTAAAAAATAGGCCATATTTAGATTTCATTTTTGATCTGATCCTTACAGGTGCAGATGTTTCACATTTCACAGGGGAGGAACTTTGGTACAGGCTGTTTTGTTAGGCATGCTACAGAAATATGAAAGGAAGGTTTGTCTAGGTGAGAAAAAGTGGTTTTTGAAGTCAAAACTTGCATCTCTTGAACATCATTTGGCAGACCTCTAAACAAATAGGGTACCGTCTGTTTGAACTTCACGTTAACTGGTCGTGTTGCTTCGTGATGCTCTTTAATGTAGCACAAGTCAGAGAATCAGGGTTTACAGCAACACCAACATGACAAATTGGGGCCTTCAGCATTTCCACAATTGCCTTTTCCATATTTCTGTTTTCTAAAACTGAATTTATATTTGGAGCCCAAGCAAACATGACAGCATCACTTAATCACCTTTCCACTCATTCCCTTTAAAAAATGACTCCTTTCATTTTATCCTCCCGCCAGGAGAATTGAGTTTTAAAACAGCTTAACGCTAATTCTTCTTACTTTGACGAGGGCTAATTAAATTCATACCTCTTTGAGTAAGCTGTTAAAACCCACAGCTAATCAATGTTTTGGCCAATACGTCCTCATTAAGAAATGTTATTCTTACCAAGAAATAAACCACACTCCTTAAAACCAAGCACGTAAAGCGAGCACACACCGATTTGCTTTTGTGATCTTCACCGGGGCCGGGGTACTTACACAGCACATAGTTCACCTGGAGTTGTGTGAAGTGGTTTATTCTGCTGAAAACGTACTTTGCCTATGACTCTTCTAAAAAGAGGATTATTGCCCATGGGGCATTGTATTAGCGGGGCTGAGACATCCTGATTCCAAACAGTCATTAAGCAAATCGGAGGTAATTTATACTGTGGTGAACAAACTGATGCAAAGCCTGCCAACTGTCTGGCCCTTCCAGTATGCCTTCAGACAAAACTTTGAAGGTCGGTTCGGGAGCAGTTTCTCTTACGTTGCCTTGTTGTTGTGACTAGAGGAGGACAGTCAAGTTCGGAGGCAGGCCTCGATCCAGCAGAAGTTTAAACATCTGCATAGTTTTGAGCATGCGAGCAATCCCATAGGAGTCAACAAGGCTACTTTAAATGCTTAGAATTAGGCATGTGCTTAAGAGCTTTGCTGGATGGGAGCCACGGTAAGAACCAGCCCCAACTGTGACCTAAAATTAAAACTGTGGAACACTTTAAAGATTAATTAAGGCCTTGTCTACATGGGAAAAATTGTTCATCGTGGCATGAGAAACTTTCTTCTCATGGCGTTTGTGGCCCAACTGGATTCAGACCATTTACAGTGGAGTCGGCTCTTATGAGGTTTCCTGACCACATTCGGGAGGTGTGGAGAGTTTGGGAACGCACCCAACGTTTGGAAGTGAATCTTTCATTCACCAGCACACATGAAATTTGTATGCCTTCATAGTCATCTTTATGATAGTATCGTCCTTTCAACTCTTGGGAAAATGGCAGAACCATTCAAGTAGCCAGAAAGCAAACAAACAGACACATTACACACCTCCCTTCTTCACCACAACTATTGAAAACCCTAAATACCGCAAACCAGACCTATTGTCCTCTTAAAGCTTAAGGATTTGAGGACTTGGAAATCTGTGGATCTCATTCTCTTTCCCAGAAGACATCTGCTTTGGCACTCCACAGCGGCTGTAGAGTGGACACGAATTATACCTGCATCAATTTGTTGCCCCTTTTGACTGCCAGAAGAGAAGGAAGGGGAATCGGTGTGTGTGACCAAGGCATTATGGATTAATAAACACCATGTCCCAGCAAAGGAGAAAATCACTTCATGCCTGTGCCGTACCTGCAAATCCATTCACCAAGGGAACGGTGGGGAAACAGAGACACCTGTACCTGCGAGAAACCGTGAAGTATGACGAAAAGGTTGTTCTTTTGGACTTGGATATGAAGGACCTCAACAACTCTGAATGGGAACAGAGAGTTTTGTACGTGCTGGGTTTTTTCCGTGGGAGGACTAGGCCTGCTTTTGAGTCTCTTTACTGTAAAAACTGAAGTCAGCTGCTTCGTTGTGGCACGGACATGGAGCCTTCTTCCTTCCCTGGGGTAAAGGAGCACTGCGTCAGTGCTTTTTGGGGAATGATATGCGTATATCACTTTAACATTCAAAGAAAGGCAGAAAGTTTTTAGTGACTCAGTGTCCCTTCTGACTAGGCTGCATTGAAGCTTTGTTTCTTGGAGTTGGGGCTCTTTCATCTGTATCACAGCAGAGCTGGACAAATCTGCCGTAGTGGCCAATGGCCACCTTTCACCTTTAGAGACGAAACACTTGCTCGCAGACGGGGCGAGTCATCCTTCAGCTGAAGAAAATGCTCAACCTGAATTAGCAATTCAGCTCTGCTCTGGCCTGATACAGCTTGTGATAGAAAAGGCATCTCTGGATAGCTGAAACTAGATGCATCTGTATTTCCAATATTTTTATATTAGTTTCTTTGCAATGGTTTGGCTATTAGCTGGTATGAAAAAGCTAGCTAGTGGGTAAATAGAAAGAAATAATGATACTTAGTGCTCATGTGCTGCCTTGCATTTGTAAAGTGCTTTGCAGACCCGAGGAGTAATTCATCTCTGCTGGCTTTCATGTGTGCGTAAATCTCGAATCACTTTGTACAACTCATGTACAATTTTATCCACTAAATAAATGGGTCTCAATTGTACCATTTAGGCAGGGCTTCCTAGAGGGGGTTGGAGGTGGCAAATGGAGCAGTTTGCTGTGAGGTTACAGAAGGACTGGGTTCGTCTTTCTGCTCTGTATCCTAATAGACAGAGGGTCACACTCCCAGCTTTTACTGCAGACCTCATGGGACCTTTTTCCGTCCCTAAATTTCCTACAGTAAAGGCTGGCTGAGAGTTACATGAGCTGTTAAATGCCCTTGTAAGGAGGCAGAAGGCTTCTTATGGCTTCCTATTTGCTGTGCACCCACAGCTCTGCTACCTGCTCCGAGTTCGGACCAAGCCATTACACCACCTCCTACACTTTTTGTCTCACTGCTAGCAGTTAGAAACAGAGAACACCTGAAATCACTCAAAAAAAAGGACTGCAACATTTTCCTGGCTTTCATCCCTTACCCTTCCTACAGTTTGCTTGCATAAAAGCTAGGGAGAACCTGAACCCAGGGAGACTGAATTTATGGGAATTAAAAAAACCAACCAGCCTGGTTTGATTTCTTTTTTTTTTTATGTTAACAAATGTGTTCCTTAATGCAATCAGAGACTCTTAGTGCAGTTATGAGGATCACTGGACCATATTCCCAGCATAAGGCAATAGAGATATTCCAATAGACGGCCAGCTAGTGATTTTTTCCTCTTGTATTTCTAGCCCATGTTTGATGGACTCTAAAGCTGTATACAAAATACAGCAGGTTGGAAAATGAGGTATTTGTTGCTATTGCCATGGCTGTTGTGATTTTCCTGTAGAAAATGACAATGTTGCATTAAAAAGTGCAAGGTAAAAATTGGTGAAAAACCCACAAATCTCAAGTACTCTCAGCTTGAAAGCTAGATTGAATTGTCCATTTGGGCTGAAGCACTGGAGATTTTAGTTTTCTGATGAGAGAAAAAAATAAGGGGACAGATTGATGAAAGTAGTCGTGTTCTGCAGATGTTTTCATCTGGTTAAAAATAAATGGTTTCAATCTAAATGTGGCTCAACTTTCCAGCTGCCTCTAATATTAAAAGCCCCGGTTGTCATGCAGGATCGCTGTTTTCTACATGCTCTGATCGATTAATCAGTTGTTAAATGGGCATTCAGGTAACCGATGGCTATTTGAGACTAGAGTTACCAGGACATGTAGGAAAGTCTCCCATCACACATGGGGCTAAAAGTAATGGAAATCAACATCAAAAGGAGAAAAATGAGTTAGGCAGATTTGTTTGTATAAATGGTTACACCCAGCATTTTGAAAAATAAATATCCTGCTCAGACCCAAAAATGAATTAAAAGTTAATTGGAAACAAACAAACAAACAAACTAGCATAAATAACTTCACAGGTATTGAGGATTAAAATCTAAGCCTGTCTGAAAAGGGAAGGTGGATAAACTGGCTTGGGTGAAATAAAAACCCATGTGAACGTTTGTCTAAAATTCAAATTCAGTCAAACTCAAAACTTTTAAGGTTCAAAAAGATCTTTTTGCTTTAATTATCGCATGTGTCTCCATTCCCTGGCTTAAGGTATGACTAAAAGCCATGAGAAGGCTAGTCATGAAAACGTTCGGCTCTTTGTTTGGTGTTAATGCAACGCTGGTGTCTTTCAGCAGCTGCTTATTTTCGCATCCATGCCACTGGCCAGGCAAGTTTCCCTAAAGAGAAACATCTTCTTAGTGGTGCAGACACCCAACGCTACCGCTGCAGTGGGATTCAACCCATGGCCATCTTGAGAGAGACCAACTCTAGGTACAGAGTGACTGTGACTGTCAGCCTTTGGCAATGCTGAAACAGGAATTTTTTGTCACGTGGGATATGTAAAGCGGCACCCAGCTTACCTGCCACAGAGTCTCACTGACTCTTCAGGTTAGCTGTGTATTTATTTCAGCAGTTGTTGATGCAGTGCAAACCATAGTCCAGATGTAGGTGCTGCAGGGTCCACCATAAACGGCTGGGAATATTTTGCAAAAGGAAAGACTTCGGCACCTCTGGCACTGACCTACTTAGCAAAAAAAGACAGCATTAAAATGGAATAAAATGGATGTACCTTGACCACAATTAAGCGATACATTTAACTACCTATGTCCAAATCTGGCTTTTTAATGGGAATTACATGTTCTCAGTGAGTGGCACTTGCTAGAGCACAAAAGGGTCTTCATTTGTGTCTGGAGACAGGTATCTACTGAATGGAAGAAACAGCTGCAGGAGGGTGTGATATGGCTGTACCTTGTTTTCCCTTTGGTGTTCTTCCATACGGACAAGCAAAACACAGTACAGCAGAGAGCATATTGGCTAGAAATACTTCGTCAAGTTATTTAGCCTCTTGTTTCAGAACTGCTTCTGACTAGACTTTCATTTTCCCATTTTTTGGCATTACCTTGAAGTTATTGGATCATTTTAAATGAGAGGGGAAAAAAGTGGTTTACTCCATGTATCCCTTTTTGTTTCTTTTGACTCTCTGGTGTCGGTGGTATATTTTGAGTTGTTTGGGTCACTGGGTGTTGCTTCTATTTCTTGATTGAATCACTGCAACTGTGTTAAGTGTCGGAATGAAAGAAATCAAAGGGATTTAAAATATCAACACAAACTTCCAGGAAGGATTTGCCGGACTGTTCAAGTGAAAAACATGGCACTCTGGTCACGAAAAATGAGAAATAAATTCACAGGTATGAGTCATCTTGGAAAGAAAAATTGTAAATTGAGCCTCGAATATTGCTGAGGCAAACCTGTGAGTGTGGAGTCCTTGCGGCTGTTGCTTGGTATCCATTAAGGAGATTCAGTTAGATTTGCAGTAGGTATCAAAACCACTAAGCAAATTTACACCAGCTGAGGATCTGCCCTCATATATGCCATAAGGAGGAGTGTGGATAAACTTAAATGGAAGTGCAGGAGATTAGGGAGAGGGTAGCATGGAGCAGATTATTTGCTTTCTACAAGACAAAAAAAAAAAAAAAAGAAAAAAAGAAGGACGAGGTAGAAGTGATAACGTTGGCAAGCCTGAAACCATATCACACAAATATTAATTCACGATTTACCATGGATTTTGTGTGTTACGATAAAGTTATGTTTTCCAGCCATGTATTTGTACTTACAGGTGAGTTTCCAAGACCAACATTTTTAGAGGTGAAAGGACAAATGCACTGAAGCCTGGGTAGCTTTAAAAACATCTCTGCTTATCAAAAGGTTTTCAGCATGGGGGCTCTGACACAAGCTTTTCAATATTTCATAATTCCAGAAAAAATGGAACCCTTCACCTTTGCATAAAAGGCTCCATTCAGTTTACATTCCTGTTTGGTTACCTTATTGGTTCACTTTTTTCCTTGACCTATTTGCACATCACTGGAACACTCTCCTATAGCTAATGCTACACACCAGTTTCACAAAAATGATTGCATTTGAGGCTCTCAGTAAATCTTCTAAGCAGCTCAAAGGTCAAATTGTAAGAAATATCTGAAATAGCTCTCCAGAACAATGAGGAGAGAAGAACTCAGAACGTGAGAGCCGTAGCATTTCTTGCTGGCAGCCCACACTGTTTTGTTACTTTCTGCAAGGTGGGTCAAGATAGAGTGTATGAGTATCTTTCAAATGAAGATGTAAATTACCATCCCTCTGCTTTTCCCCCTGCCCTCCAGTTGTTTTTTTGCTTTGTTCTTCTTTTTCTTCTTCTTCTTTTAGTTTTCAATTCCCCCCCCCCCGACCCCGCCTTCTCCTTTAACTCTCCCTGCCGAGGAGAAGGCTGCTAAAATTGCCGATCCATACTGTATATGCAGCTTTTCCTATTGCGCTCCCCTTGCACAGAACCCTGGTCCAAAGCCCATCACAACTCCGGGGGATTCTTTCCATGCGCTTCCATGGGCTTGAGATCAAGTCGAGTAAGGAGAAATTTTTCCAGTGTGCATCTTTCAGCTTTCTGCCCCACCTGTTTCCCACCAGACCCCGTCATGGGTATTAAATGTAATTCATGTCTAATTATGGGTATTTACACCTCGACCTCAAAGCCTTCCGCTTCCACCTGCACCCTGGCCGCCGTGGGCTCGGGGAGCGGGCGAACGGCGAGCCGGCTGGCGGCGGGAGTGACACGGGAGCAGCTGTGTTTGTTTGATCTCCTCGCTGCCAGGTCTCCGCGCTTGGGGTTGGAAGAGCGGACGGAAGCTACTAATAGAGGCAGAACTAAAGAAACATACAGAGCAGCTCCGGTGTTACCAAGTACACATCCACCATTCGAAAGAAAAGAGTAGGAACAAGAGGGGAGGGAGCATGGGGAAAAAGCCCGAGGAGGCTCTGGTAACTACAGTGTAAATACAAACAGACCTCGTGTTGCTGTGTGTTCCCTTTGGTTTCCAAAATGTTGAGAGAGCTTGGCTGTAGGCTTTTGCTTCCTCCAGAGGCAGGGGAACGGCACCGCAAGTGAGCTAAAGTGTTTCTGCAAAGACCGAGGCTTTCTGCGTGAGGAAGGGAAAACCATGGGGGCCTCCCACGGTTTTGGTTAAGATGGTTTGAGACAGCAAACAAGTGCAAAACAAATATAAACAGATTATGTGGGGGATGTTTAGTGGGTCTGGAATCAAGAGATTCTTTTCAGGTGCAAGACGTGGTGGCTTTGGGGATTGTTTTGAGCAACCCGAAAGGGCTAGGGGGTGAAACATGGAAATGGTTAGGTTTTTTCACAGGGAAGCAGTAGCTGGGCTTCACATGCAGCCAGAGAGAGGTTTATGGACTCAGTACTAAATATTGGTTGCCACTGCAGAGCGTACCAAGCAACTATAGCTGTGACTTTCCACTTCTTTCAGTACCTGTAGGCACCTGGGGCTGCTCAAACCTGGCTGTCGTGAAAGCCAGAGACAATGAATAAATAAATTCCCGGGGATTTGGGGACCATATTTTCCTGGCTCCCTTAAACTGGATTCCTAATCTTTGCATTTATAAACTTAATTTTAAAAGTCTTCTATTCTGGGATAAGACTGTTGAAAGTGCTCTGCTGTCCGGGCATTTGGGGTGAGCACAGAGGGACAAAAGAGCGTGTGAATGATCATACTGGACCCACCAAAGGTCCAACAGCAGCTGTTTGTGGATGCTCAGAGAGCCGGCAAAGAAATATTGTTTGGTTTAGGTAGTCTTGAAGTTCACTATATCACTTTTAAGTCAAGTTGAGGAAAACCTTTGGTTACGTACATGTAAACCCAAAGTGTTGTCACTGGAATATTGTCCGTTGATTTACACTACAATCCAAGTGGTGACAAAACATAGAAGCGGTTTTTCCAATGAAATTTTTTATCTGTCATTCACCAAATGTCACCAAAATGTAGCAGGAGTTGCCCTTAGAGTTGCTGCTGTCATATATGCTTATTTTTCACAAAGGATCTCAGCTACCAGTTCACATTTAAATATTCCTAGCAAGCTGGAGAAAAGAGCTGGTAATTTAAAAAGCAAAAGAAAGTTATGAAATACATTGTTGGTTACGCAAAATTTTGGTGAGTGTCTTCCCATTTAAGCGAACATTTTTGATGATTTAGAAACATGGACTTTTTTCCTTTTGTTTCCAATTTTCAGAACCCTCAAAAATATCAAGAGAAATGCAGTGGGAAAATGAATATTGCCCTACATTTTTTTGCATGGAGAAATGTATCTAATCAAAGCGTGACCGTGGTAGTTGAGTATCTCAGAGGGATCTCAACAGAAGTGCTGTTACCCCCCGTATGTTACAGAAAGGGGAGGGAAGTGCAAAGCACTCACAGCCTTGCAAATCAGGAGCTTGTGGGAAAACCCTTCTGTGTCCAACTGCCTGTCCATGCTGGCAGAATGATGCACCTCGATTCCTGAAATGAGAGGCACTTTTGGGACCTCGCTTTTGGTGAAGCACAAGAGGCAGGCAGATGTCTCCCAGGCTTTGTCCGGCAGGGAATGATGGACTCATGATCTAGAGGGCACATCCAAAGAATTTTGTCACTCATCCTAGAGCGGGATGGGACGAGGGCTCAGAAAACCTCAGTTTATCCTTTCCAATTATAAATCTCTGATCAGATTATATGACGGTCCTAGCCCTACCTAGCTTGGTGGGGGAAAAGGTATGATGAGCCAGAAGGAGCTGAAACCCAGCTGCAACCATTGCAGCAAATATCTCTTTTCTTCATCACTCTTTCCGTAGCGTGATTTCTACAGCCATGTGTTTCTACAGCGCTTTTCCGGTGTCTTTTTCTCTCTATTACTGAGAGGAGGGAAGGGAACAACAACAAAACTCAACTGAACAAGGTGTTTCTTGCAGGGATACAGGTGCTGTTAGCATGACCTGAGGTAGACTCCGGCAAGCTCCGAGCACAAAAACCAGATCAAAGTAAAAATGCTGGGAAATACAAATGTATGGCCTGTTTTTTGGCAACCTCACACCGCGCCAGCTAGCACCTCCATAGCCAACACTATCAACACAGAGCTGGAGACACACCCCACACAGATGAGCAAGGTCGGAAATAGCAACCCATTACTGTGAACGGTTTTTAATAGGAGAGAAAAATTTGAATAGCAAGTTGTCGAGGAATTTCAGGGGTTCACAGCTAACTTTGCAGAAGCAAAATTTAACTTGCAGCTCTTTTCTTCTTCTGTTTTTTTAATAGTGTTTTCTCATTGACTGATTATGGTCTTTCCAAAAGGGAAAAAAGGGGCCTTGCAGCACACTTGGTCTGAAGGGCTTGAATTAGGAGTTATCAAGAATCCCCTGTAGCCAACCAGCTAATTTCAGCAGCAGAACAAGAGAGCTTCTGTTAACACGCTCCGCTGAACTCCTGCTGCTCTTTCCATGGCAGGTGTGGGCCCAATACCTGTTTATCAAGAGTCCTACTTATATAAAAGAAAAAAGTTCAGGAAACTAAAGAATCTGAGTCACTGTCTGCTAAACTCCCAAATAAAATAGTTTTATTTTCCAACCAACCCAGTTTTCCTTATTTAAGCCCAAGGAAAAGAAAGAAAGAAAAAAAACTTGCTGTGAACCCTGACCTTTGGAGGTGTATTCCCCCCTGGGTGATTCATCTGTTTACCTTAGGACAATTAAATGTGAGTCAGTTTAAATAAACTTTAAAACCAAAGGAAAAATATGCTAAAAACAGACCTGACCCCACCCCTTCTCCTACTAGGGACTAACCAAGAAGCATGAAAAAATGCAACACAGACCACATTTTCAGGAAAATCCTAAGGAATCCGGAGCGAGGCGGCAAGTCACGGTGGCTCCTGTCCCCAGCCAGGAGCTGGAAGGTGGAGCTGCTCCAGGATGGACCATGCAAAGTCTGTCTTCACGCTGCCGCCAGCAGCAACTGGCCACCGCTAATAAGCTAATGCAGGGGCCATCAGTCGTTAACCCCAATGCAATATAGTTAAATGCTTCACCTTTAGGCTACCAGTGGCTTCAAGGAATTTTGGTTCAGTAATGTCCTGACAGCTTGAAATATTTGGCACTGATAGCAGCGCTGCTAGCTGGGGAAATACAGCAAGCACCCAGAGGTCTGCAGCAGATAAAAATGGAGATAAAATCACCAGAGAATTATTAACTGAGGCCGATGGGGAAGAGCAAGAACAAACCCCCCTTAAATAAAGCAGTGCTAAATGCTAAATGTCAGGGTTTATGCCTGCAAGAAATGTGGCAGCTGCAGGGTGTAGCTCTTAAGAGGCCATTAATGGAAAGAATCAAAGCTGCTCTCAAATGCTTCAAGCAGGATTGCCAATGCTGTTAACAGGCATGTGTCGGCTCTGAGACTGCCCTAAAAGTGGTGGGATTAAACAAAAATAACCCTATATTTGGGGAAGTTTTTCACTGGCTTTTGGTTTCCAAGTTGTTAAAGTACCTTCAAATCGCACTAAGACTAGAGAAAAAAAGGTGAGTGCAAGAAAAAGCAGCAATGTTCTGGAGGACCTCATCCTATGGGTCTTGAAGGAAAACACCAACCACTCTCTGAAATTCATAGTGCGACCCTGAGAATTGGGGACATTGCTGAGAAGAAATGTGGCCTACCCTTCTCTCAACACAAACAGGCAAAGGCTCGAGCAATTCCTCGCTGTTGCTCTCAGTGTGGGCATCCCGCAGTGCCTCTGCGCAGAGAGGGACACATCGCTCCTCTGGAGGCATCCAGAGGTGGCAGCAGGGAGAGATGCCTCACAGGCAGGATGCAGGTGGGAAAGAGATCCAAAGAACATTCTCACCTTGGTCAAAACCGCTCTTTTTTTTGGAAAGAGATCAGGCTGTTTTCTGCCAGGAGGATTTAAAACAATCCAATGTTTTTTTCCCATATTATTGACAAAGTGTCTCTAATGATATGTCAGTTGACTTAGGGATTATATCTGCTGGGCAGTTCAGTCCTGACATTGCTTCTGACATTGTGATGAGTGTTGTGCTTTCCGTTGACCTTGGGGCGTAGGGACTGTTCTGGCTGTGGCCACCAGAAGCTGCTGTTGGAAATTTTGCACCATGTGCATGAAGTGGAGAAGCAATGAGGACCCACCAGCGCTGGCTGAGGCTCTTCCAAAATGCTTATTCCTCACCTCCCCACCACCACTTCATGCTAGAGAGGAGCTGTGGGAAAGTGAGATGAGAAGGAGGTGCTGGTAAAGAAGCTTCATGAAAAACGGGGATGGCTCCTCTTTTCATCAGCAGTCAGGGACGTGACTGTCAGTGTCTGTAGCTGCTCCTTCCCCTGCCCGGGTGTGAGCAGCCGTTCACCATCTGGTTTGGCACCTGTGTACAAAGAGCACAACGGTAGCCAACATTTAGAAATCGGCGCCCAACGTTAAGGGTCTTCATCCACTGCTTGGAGCGTTTCCTTTCAAGGAGGGCAACCAGACGTTCCTCACAGTGAGCAGGTATGCTCCTGGGGACCTGGGAACAAGGAAATTCTGGAAATATAAATTTAATGGGGAGGAAGCTGTGCAAAGGCAAGTCTTATTCCCAGCCAAGGCGCTGTAGGTCTAGCTGTGTGACTGGGGCTTTGTGAGTGCCAGCGCTCAGCACAAAGCTGCCAGGCTGTATTCTGAGCCTTTCCTGGGAGCTGCTGCTGGTTTCCTTTTAAACAGGGCAGAGTATGTAACACAACACAAGCCATGGGACCTTGAGAGGTAGAAATGCAGCCCTCCTGCCTGGTTCTTCGCAGGTAGAGAATATTTTTTGGGTTATAGAGAAGTCTGGGCTGTCTCATGGGGAGTTGCGGAAACTGGAAAAAACCTTTCAAATGAATTTTGTGCCATTGAAATATAACTGCCTGCATGTTGTTGAAAAGAAAAATCTTTTTTGTGCCGACTCTCTGCTGCAAAAGGCTTGTGTGTCACTTAACTGAGCATTCGGAGCCCTGGTAGTGGGAGTGCTGGGTTGGCTAGCTGCTAATGGGCACGTATGTATGCAGCTGGGCTAGCTGGTCCAGAACTAAATGCTCTGTCATAACATCGTACCAAAAAAAAATGTTCTGCAAGCAAAGTCACTGTCATCGGAACAAACAGAAATGACGTGGTGGTCTAAACTGTAGGTAAGATGAAGTCATTCATTATTTAATACCCGTAGGAACAGGAAGCAAAATCACCTGCATGTCTGTGAAAATTGCTTACATGTAGAGTACCGCTCACGAGCTACACACAAGCCAACTGCAGTCTGCACAGACTGATGGTCTTTGGGAGCCAGATCTGTCTTTCCGTTTTGCTGTTTGTCCAGTTACTTAGGAAAGCGGGACCCTAATTTGCGCCTTGGGTTGGTAAATGTTCCAACGAGCCAACACACAAAGACCGTGGAGGTATTTTCAAATCACAGACAAATTCAAGAAGATGGCAATCTGCTGGTGGAAGATTTATGCATGAAGGAGTAGGTTTGCAAATAGGATTCTGGTGCTCTCTTGGAGGGATCTTGCCACACTAATGCACGTCGTTCAGGCTCAGGAGTGGGTGTAAATGCACTATAACATTTATGCTCCTACCCTCTCATCCCAGAATATGAAGATGTGGGTTGTGATGGCATTTCACATGTCAGAGTCACAATAACCTCATTGACTCTCTAGAAGGTTACATATTCTACTTGTCAGTAGATGGCACTATTTCTATTGCCTGTCCATAAATACAGCCACTTCTCTTTTCTAGAGCTCCCTGTAAGGCTGAGGATGAGGGGGGGAAATGAGGCTCCCCCAGGGAACAGCATTTCAGGGACCTGTGGCCAGGGCTGTTGGAGTCAGGAAAGCGGAGGGACCAAATGCAAATGGAAATCCCCCTTCCCGGAGAGCAGCGCTCTCGTTTCGGTTCATTCCTGTAGCTGGCAGCCTGTGGGCTGTGTGGATGAGGTGCCTCTTTGGGCAGAGCACCCGTACTCCCAGGGCCTGTCATCCTCTGTCTTCTCCTGGAGTCTGATCTTGCCTCTAGTGCAATCAAATGAGAGCGTTATGGTTTCCATCTGGAGCAAAGCAGGACCTCAGGAGCTTAAGCAGAGGAACGAAGGCTCTCTGCGGGCAAGCAAAAGGTGCCAACTCTGCTCTGTGCCCATCCAGCCACACTGTGCTGGGCTGTTGTGATTTCACCCAAAGGAAAGACCACTAGATACCAGGAAGTTTCGAGGTCCCCAAAAAGGTCTCTGCTCAGCATCTGCCTGTGGTAGGATCTCCTTGCACTTGTGCTTAGGACTCCTTCCTCACCGTGCTGGCCCAAGGGTGTGAACTAAGCCAGACTTGTGGGCCCACGCACACCCGTCCTGCAGATGTCAAAGTGATCACATGGGGCTTATGTTTGGATAGTGTCGAAGCACCAGGTATCGTCAGTGAGGCTATAAAATAAGATACTTGGTCTACCCCTGTGTGCAAATGAGCTCAAATTCATCCCTCAGAGTTTTCTCCTCTGACCTCCTTTATGCTATTCTAAAACTATATAATTTGCTGTCAGCAGCTCCTCGATTCATTTAGGTTCCACACCAGCATTACGCTTGAAAATTATTTCAGGCTATTTGGTCATCGTCACTTACACAACGTGGATCCCAGCTCCTCACCTATAGGACTTTCAATCATGCAGGCTGTACAGCTTGCTGCTTCTGAGCACATAGCCCAGTTTGCGTAGGGGAAAGGCGTGAGTGTACGCAAGTGGATAAAATAGAGCCCTGCGTCTTGGATTGCTTCCATGCCCTGTGGATTTATGATGCACGTCTAGCAGAGTGACTCCCAGATGGGTCTATGGACTGCATTGTAACGTGTTCCCTTAGCGTTCAGATTTACTGCTCTGCATTAAAATAGTCGGCCTCTTAATTGGAGATAGCATCCTGGGATTAAAGCCCAAAACAATTATTGGACTGTTATAAAACTCCTTTAAATAGTCCTACCCAGCCATTTCTTCGTTAGGTAATGACTAGCTAGAATGTTCCTGCCTTCGTTTTCAGACCTCATCGTTAATGACCTCAAAACAGGTGAGACTGCAGCTTCGTGAGATATGGGAGTTTTAACGTAATTGCTTTGCACTCAGCAGCCATTAGGTCAACAGAGCTTTACTAACACGCTGTGTGTTTACACAGCTTCCAACAGTTCAAAAAGCCAAAGGAGGATCACAAGTCTATCTTCAAGCCAAAGGGGAAAAAGATTGACACAGGGTTGTAATCATCAGTGTCTGAAAAAAGCCTTCTCATCTGTTTTTAAGCATGTTCAAACAAGATGTGACTCTTTGTACAACAGGGGTGCAGGGAAGGTGGGCAAATGCCATTCTTGTGGTTTAATTAAGGACCTCAATGAGGATCTAACAAATGCAATGTGAGTTGTGCCTAGTGGGTCTCGCATGTGTGTCAGGAAGGAGGGAGGGAAGGAGGGGGGATACCGGGGAGGGTGGAAAGGGTGTGGGATGTGAAGGACGGTGTGTGGCAGCTGTTCACAGCAAATACTATTCTAGCTCATGGCTATGTGTTCCAGCCCTGTTGGAAAATTACATCTAAATAACAGATCACGAAAGAGCAACCCTGACAAGGCCTGTAATTTAGTCCCAAGAGGAAATTCTTCATTCATCAACTGTACAAGAGACTAAATTAGTTCTCTGCTGGACGAGGCTTTGCTGGCAGTTTGCTCTGCGGGTCAGCCCTACCTTCAGAGCAGGTCCCACTGGGGAGCCACTCCTGCCAGGGACAGACCAGCTCCCAGCCCGTCATACCAAGAGGGACACCACTCTCCAAGCCCAGGCCAAGAGCTTCATTCTCACGTGTGTTTTGGGGTTTGGGGGGAGCAACTGGCACTGTCTGAGGTTGTTGGACAAGAGGGTTGCAGTGAGGGTGACAGTGTCTTGCCCAAGGTGGAGCGTCACCCGAAGGCAGCTCTCCCTTCCCACCCAGAGCTCCTTGCGGTGGACTCTGTTGCTCGGTTTAGAAGGACAAGGAAGGATGCTCTCCTGCTATAGCAGGTCTGTCACTGGAAAGCTGCTACGCTGCTCGCTGTATGTGCTGGTGTAAGATCTCTCTGCTTTCTCATGCTGTCTGGACAGGGAGCGGGCACCCAAAGGGCTTCCTGGCCAGAATAGCTGGTACAACGCAGACCTCCATAATCTGTGGGGCTCCATTCCTATACGTATGGATAGGCGTACAGATATGGGTGCGTTTCTTTTTCTCATTGCAATAGCAAGTTTTTAAAAATGACGACTCAGTAGATAGCCCATTAACGCTTCCCTTGCACACGAAAGCAAGGTTTGTTAAGTTTCGTTTCTTCCTTTACAGCAATTGCTATTTTTCAGGTGCAGTTAACAACTCTCCCATTTCCAGAGGCCTGGTGTGTGGGTGTGGGAGAATAAATCAAAGACATCCAGATCTGTTAAGAGGTGTACTGGGCAGTTAAAAGTACATCAATTGTACTTTTTTTCTCTTTGTGCTTTGAATCTGGTTCTGCCACTTTTCACTCACGCTAAGAAGTATCATTCTCCAAGAGACATCCTATTTGTATTGGGAACTCATGAAAGCACCACGGAAAGCCAGGAAGTCTTCAGGATCAGTCCCAATTTGTAACCATATTACAAAAGGACAGAGTACATAAGAGCAAGAGGACTAGCTCTATCTGCTCAGATACCTCTGAAACGCTATCCCTGTGTCTTAAGTTTCCTGTGTTTAAGACATTCTGCTATTCTGATGCAAGTCACAGGCTAGTTTGCATGTTCGAAAGTTTATTCTTGGTAATACTTTCTTCATCATCACCTATAATGTCCAGTACTTCCACCCAGTATCTTCTTTAACCTATTGATCAGTTCCAGGTGTTTTGAGGATAGTACAAAAAAAACTTATAGATAATTATGGATGATTTCTGCCAGCCTATGTTTTGTTTATATCTGGAAATACAGGGGCTTCTGTCCGCTTAGAAACAAGTCGGTCATCTGCATGCCCTTATAGCTATTGAATCCTGTTTTGATGGTCTCTCAGTACTTGGTCACAGTGATTTGCTGTAGCAACACATCTTCCAGGTTAGTTATATATGAAGGCATTGCCTTTTTTTTTTGTTTTCTTTTTTTGTTTCTTTTTAGTTTCACTGAATGTTTTTTTGCCCTTGTGTTAAGGTATGCAAAATACGTATGAGGTGCTCCCCACCCCCTTCCACTCTTTAGAGGAATGCATCCCCACTTATTTGCTGTACTGACAAATGAAACACCCCTACGCTTTCCAGACTCTCTGCAGAAACTTCTCTGCTGCCTGTCATTTCATTTCTCCTTCCTGAACCCCACACCCTCTTCTGAATCTATTACTTGCTGTTCTTCAGAGATAAGGGTATGTTAGCAAATACAGTGAATAGTTTCCTCTCTGGTCTGAGAGGTAAATCAGTATTTAAGGCCTTGTAGGATTTTTTCCTTTAGGAGGAGAAACGGATGACACAAGCCAGGTATGCACCTTGACACAACCTGTTTTTTTGCAAAGAATGCTCCCGACTGCTTGAGCCCCAAACACAACAGGAGCAAACAGTGGAAAGTCCTGTTGCTCGCAACATTCGAGTCTGTTCTGCCAATCATTTCTGAGCCGCAGGGAGCTCTGCTGCCCTGCAGCCTGTCATCTGTTGGGTTTGCTCCTTTCTCTGCCACACACCCCCTCCTAGATCTTGCCAAGCAGTGCTCGTGCCCATTCCGTTGCAGTCAGGGTAACCACCTCTGCTGAAAGATTTGTCTCCAGATCAGACCTTGGCAGGGATGGTGGCTCCTATTGTTTCCAGCTACCTCCCTGCATAAATGACTTTCTCCTTTCACACACAAAAAAAGAGACATCTGACACCCGCTGGCTTTGTGCAAAGCTGTTATTTGCTATAGACCAATGACCCAGTTGAAGGCAGCCATTAACTCCTTTCACATTAAAGAAACCCCATTACTAGAATATGTTCAGTCTGGTTTTCTGTCACATCCTTCATACTTCTTAGTACTTTATTTACTTATTTGGCTCACTGTACGAGGTATGGAGATTCTTCTTTCAGCTGTTTAAGCTTAGTTCTCCCTGGCCACAGGCAATGACAGGTAATGTATATGCCAAATGCAAGTATGAGTAATTTTCCATTGTACTTTGTAGTAGGCATTACCTACACTTGTCATCAGTGAATTTTGTCTTCCCATTCACCTGCTTGTCCCAGGCTGTTCTGAGTTTCCCTGCAGTCTTCACTGGTGTTAATGATGCTAAAACACTGGTTCCCATCTGCAAATGTTGCTATCTCAGGGTTGACCCATTTTCTGGAGAAGGTATGACTGTATGAAAATATACTAGCTTTGCCTGGAAGTCCGTTTCTGGGCAAAAGTCATTTATAGGACTGTCTTCTCTAGGACTGAGGCTAAGCCCAGGGCTCTTCTGGTGTGTAATGAGCTGTGTAATCGGACCTTTTCTCTGCTCGGATAGCAGAGGAAAGCTGTTTCGTCAGTGTAGTGCAAGGGAGCAGAAGTGAAGTCTCGGGAGGCAGGAGGTGTCCAGCTCAACTCAGCAGCCCAGTCACTCTATGGGACTTTGCAAAGCCCTGCCGCAGTTTCTCAGCCCGTTCCCACCTCTCCCCTGTCTCGTGGGGTTGTCCTGAGGGTTCACCATCGGAGAGGCATCATCTTTATTTTGTACTAAAAGAAAGACTCTTCATTATGTCTACATGAGAGAGCCCTAAATGGAACAAAAGTGACCTGTATGGAGCTGTATGGTAGCATTGCAGCACTGAGGGTAAGTTACAGTGTCTGCTCAATGCCTGACAGATATTATAATGCTTGCTAGATGCAAAGCATTATTATTACTACCAGCAGAGATGGCAACAAACCTTCTTGTGTCCTCAGAGGTACATTGTTTTTGTATTGTCTCATGCCTGGCAAATCTAACCGTGATGCCTTATGTTGCTTTCTTTTTTTCCGAAAGTATTGGTTGGACTATGAAAAATGTAGTGGTTTCAGCTGAAGGTCAGGCAGCCCACAAAGCACTGAGAGAGTGCTTCTCGAATTCAGTTTTTCACCACATTTATTGCACTGAACTCACTTTCACTTTTGCATTGGCCATTCAGGAGAAAATTAATATCCCGTTTCATAAAACAGCAATGAAGAGCACAATTTTTGCCTCCCTCTTAGAGTTACTCAGTAGAGTAATAGGGTGCAACAGCATCTTCACGGGGTATTAAAGTAAAATGGTAAAGGCATGTTTTACTTTTTAATTGAGAGGGAGGAACTGAGTCCTCGGATGCTGAGACTCATGCTGAAGGTCACATACTTTCTTGTCATGGGGCTGAGACCAGATCTCCTAAGTACTGACCTCTGCTCCCGCCGTAAGAGCACTCTTCCTTTCAAGACAGGAGCTGGTGAAAGCTGATCTCACACGTCCAGGTGAAATTGTTACCTAGCAGCTCCTCGGAAATACGAGTTATTCCTTTTGCTGGGAACAACTGAGGGTAATACCTGGATTTCATGCTGTTCTTTTGGTATTAAAGTAAAAAAAAAACTGTGGAACTGTTTAAGCTGCTGACTCATAACCATACCCGTTACATGGCTAGCAGCTTTCATCTCAAATTGCTTTACAGTGTGGACCAGAGGTTGTCCTCAAACTGAGGCCTGAAAAGTAAGCCCCGCTTGCTGATGGATAGAGCAACACCAATAACACCAGCAACCCCAGCACTTTCAGAGCCTGTCTCATCAGTGTGTGCATTGCCAGTGGCCGTAGGAGCAGCAGCTGGGCGCCTGCCATCCAAAGCCAGGAGCTGAGCTCTGCAGGGTTGCCTCAGTGACTATCTCTGCGCTGGCACATTATTTCGTGGTATGGCTTCATCTCAGGTTTTCCTCATTTGTGCAAAGAGTGACAGCCTCCTGGAGTGTAATTTACTTTATAAAGGCTGAAAAGTGCCCAGCTGGTGTCAGCTCTGGGCCCTGGCCAAGAGGGAGTTCATGAACTGGTGAGCTCGTAACTGGCCCCGAAGCCTGTAAAAATGCTGTGCAAAAACACGGTCCGTGAGCTCCTAGCGGTGCAACCACATTTCACCGTTAGGCAACTAAAATCTCTTTTCCCTTCTTCCTCTTCTTTTCATCCCAGGACACTGCTACACTTTTAATTGATTGCCTAAAAAAGGTGGCAAGTCAAGTCCCTGAGGTGACATTTCTGGCTCCAAGCTAAAAGGCCGTCGGCTGGGACGTGTCCACGGCACTTCAGGGACTTGCATAGATCTATTCATATTTGGTTACTTATGTCTGGAGGACTGGACTGTCTCATAAGGAGTTCTCCAAAGGGATGCAGAAGAAGGGGAGCTCCTGAGGAGCTTATAGTCCATGCGCACCAGGTGGACTGCAGCACAGTCATGTTGCTTAAAACGTGGTGGAATAGGCAATAGTGAAAGTCTGTGACAGTGGAAACTTGGAGAAGGATTTTCTGTCCTGGCATCTGATGATGTGACCACAGCCTTTTCTTTTAAAACTCTCAACGTATGCAACAGTTGCAAAGGATAAAAGGGTATCTGTTGCCTTCCAGCTTAGACTGAAGTTTCTCTGGGCAGCACTTTACAGCATCTAAATCCATGAGAGCTCACTTCAGCTTCTGGGTGGTAAAACAGCATATACGTGATTTCCTGAAGGGGATCTGAATGCCTTATGGGGAATCACATGGGGAGGGACTAGAGGAACTCCAGTGTTTTGCTCAGCTGGGATTCCCATGCTCTTCTCCCTCCCCCTTTTGCCACACCACTGTAAATGTACGTAGTAAAAATAATAGTGATGACCGAGGTCATGTCTAGAATAGAAACGCTTTACAACATGTGCTATAACGGTAAAACGCTCCTCGCCTGAACGCAGCTATACAAGGAAAGCTGTACTTTGTAGCTGCACACAGCGAAACCACCCTGCTACCCACCCTCAAGCACAACAGGCTGCAGACCGGCTAAGGTGCCACAGCCGTAGCTGTCGTCTGCGTAGGGGACGGGGCAGCCCAGCCCAGCCCGGGTGCTGCCTTCCCTGCCCGGAGCAGGGTGCTGCTGGCATTCGGGAGTACAGCTGTGCCGGAGACAGCCAAGCCAGGTTGCTCACATCCCGGTCAAATGAACGATTACGGTGGCAAACAAATCCCCTGAGCAGCTTGAAAAAAACCTCAAGTAACTCATTCATTTTTTCAAGAGTTGCTATGACACAAATGATGCCTCTAACTGTCGGGAATAAAGGAGGTAACCATATCTGCTTGCATATGAAAGACATAGGCACTGTGGACTTATAATTGCATGCACTCATGTTTAGCATCATTATCTTCTCTCATTTTATCTTTTTTTCCATGAGAGCTTGCCTGACAGAGCCTTTCCACTGCCAAATCCATAGCATTTGTGTGAGAGCACTTTAACAAGACAGAAGTATGTGTCAGTATCTGCAGTCTGGATTGCAGTGACAGCTCTGGATGGATTGTGCTCTCCTATCTCCTTTCGTGATCCCATATGGAAAAGGGTTATATATATATAATGCATGGCATGAATCAGCCGCGGCTCTTTCTCAGCCAGGTCTCTGTTTCCTTTGCACCTGAGGACTAGATCCCTGGGCCAGGGTGTTTGTCTCTGCAGAGACTCAGTGACTTAGAGTATCCCGGGGTATTTAGGCACGCATCTCGCTTTGATTTCAGGGAAGGAGGAGCCCAGTTGTTTTGGAAGGACTTGCACCGTGTCTCTCTTGTGAGCATGCTTCAGAAAGTTTATGTTCCACATGAGCATGTGGAGAAGCTGATCTTTTTCAGGGTCTAGAGATAAGTCAGCTTTATTGCTGATTATCTCAGATTCACTTTTTAGAGGATGGATTACAGCCGTAAGATAGGACAATATTACTGCCAGTTGTTAAAGTAAGAAGGGAGGGGAGGGGTCTGTTGCTCTTTTGGGGAACAAGATAAGTTTCTTCTAGTGATGACAATGATTCAAGCAGACTTTCCTATGTGCACTCTACTCATACGCATTTCCATGACCGTAAAGCAAAGAAGCTTTTTACATACAAAAAGGCAAAGGGCGAGGTAACAGTTTTGCCAGCTCCATTTTTCACTTGATTCCCCTATTTCCAACATCATTGTGTAAAGCCTGGCTAGATAAGCCTGTAATAAACGTGCCTGTGTTTGCATATGTGCATGCATATATGCACAATTCCTATACTGATCCCCAGAGGCTTTGCTAAAATATTGAAGGTTTACCACCAGATTGCTTGCTTTTGGAAGAATGAACTGTGTACAAACTGGAATCTGCTCTCCATCCCAGAGACATCACTCATTGTGTAAATGGTTAAGAGGATAAGAGGAGGTGGTGCTTGGATGCCAGTGCTATATGGCCTCATACTTTGGGAACCAGGAAAGCCACCGAATGTAACTTCTTAATCAGGCTAAAAATCAGTTAAGATAACAGAAATTTCCAGTGTCTGGCTAGTATTTTAAGCCTCTCGGAAAACAAATTTGGTTCTTATGTCTGTCCTTGCAACCCACTACCTCTAGCAGGGTAAATTAAATGAATTTGAGAACAAAATTTGGTCTCACTTCAAATGAATCCTTTAACCTAACTTAGTGGCCAAGCCCATGACGGTAAAGGTGAAAATTTGGGTACTTTTCAAATTTGGGTAATTTTCAATTATTATTCTTTTCCTCATTATCATTAATGAGCCTATTAGTGCAACTTGGGGGAGGAAACCTGAGTGCACAGTTTGAGATTGCTTTGATTTCTTTGCAGTGCCTACAGAGAATCGGGCTGTGTGGCTCAGCCAGGGATGCGGTTGGCCAGGAGCCGCCCCTAACAGCAGCCAAGAGAAACCATTTTTGGGGAGGAAAGTGTGCAATAGGCGCATATAAGTTAATCCATCCCCAAAGCAGTAAAATGTAGATTTTATGCCCTGAAGATTCAAAGGTTTTATGCATTCAAAAGCTTTTGTTTACTTTTTAAATACTTACTCTTTGTAGCTATTATATTTCTATAATATTACCCTTTGTATCTATTGTGTTTATCATTTTCCTATAGATAGAGGGGGTGGTTTTTATTATTTTCACTGCTTTCATGATGGCAATGTAATCTTGTGGTGAAGAGTGGCACTATCTAGATTTGCGTTCTGTGGAAAAGTATTCCTTTCAGGTTGAAAGCTCATTGTACATGCTATACAAGAAAGGTTAAATAGTTGTTCCAGCCTACTTTCCCTGTACTGCTCCTTATTTTATGAGCTTATATTATCGCCTCGTATTCATCTTCTCATTCATATTGTCTCTACCTAGGAAATTACCCTCTTAGACTAGATGCAGGATGCATTCCAGGATCTCTTTTTTCCTCCATCTGGAATAGGTTATGCCAATATAAAGCAATTAAATATTTTTAGGAGTTAAGCTTTAAAGTGTGAATCAGTTTTAAGAGAAACGATACCAAATCTCTTTAGGTTTTCTTGATGTTATCTTCATGAGCTATAAAATTAGGAAGCCTCCTTTGAACCAACAGAAATAGGAATATCTATTTCTGCTACCAGAACCGCAGGACAATGCTATCACTGAGGCTGCAGAAGAGAGATATACATGACTCTCAGACCAAGCTTGTGAAAATATAAATGGTATAAAGGAATTTGAGTGAATTTTAGGTTTTCGAAATTCATTATTTTTAGTAAAACTTCTGTTTGCGTTTGGGCTCACAGGTAGTGCTTCATTAGTTTTAATTGTAATAATAAACAACATATGTACGCTTATGCATATGCATGGGTTGCACACATACACGTGCCTCAAAAGTGTGCCCAGTTTTGAAAGTTTTTTAAAGGCTTTCCGTATAGAGAAAGCAGCAGAATAAATCTAAAAGATGCATGAACGCAGCGATCGTTAATGAGCAGTATCGCCAATGAACATGCTTCTTCATGAGCTCTGCAGTGTCCACAGCTTAGAGGAGCTACTAATGAACCTTATCTTTGCGTGAGATAATGGTTAGGACCAAACAGGGGAGGTGGAGGGGAATTTGACCACCCACAGAACAAATACCATTATCAAAGTGCAACTTATGCCCCAAAGCGAACTTACTTGCTGGAGTGACATTTCTTCTTGGCATTTCATCTGCTTTGCTAGGTGAGGATCAGGGAGGAGGAGGGGAAGGGGAGAGAGAGGGAGGGGGAGAAAAATAGCCCAGCTGACATTTCAAGCGAGTAAATAACCTCTGCGGGAAGCCAGCTTGCACGGCGTTTCCACTCGTAACGTGTAATTCACATGCCACTTAACGCAGGTCGCACGGAGCGGGATGCGGAGGAAGGCGAGCAGGGCACCGTCCCCGGGGTGGGCTGGGGAGGCTCTCGGCAGAGCCGGAAATCGGCGATCAGCCTTGTCAGGTCGTATCTCATCAACAGCAAGGAACTGCGAGAACAGGGATTTCGTTCCCTCTGAAGATGCCATTGGTTCCTGCGCCCTGTGGAACACGAAATCAGCTCAATTGAGTGAAAAAGGCAACACGTCCTTGCCCTGCGAAAGGCCGGGATTCAATCACCCATGACTACTTCTTGCATAACCAGAGAAGTCAGCGTTGAGAAGTGCTAGCTGCTTCAGGGGGGAGGAAAAATGAACAATTCAATCTCTCTTGGAGGTCCTGTGGGATTATGAGAGCATTTGGTTTCCCTGTGCATGTTCAAAAGGAACGTCTGCTTGTTTGTACCAGCCTAGGAATCTGCCCCTATCTTACAGTATCTCTTGAGAGGATATGTGCTCTTACGAAGCAAAATATTTAAGTTGTGATCAGTTACCCATAGCAGTGCAAAAGATGGAGATAAAACAATGTATGGTTCCTCAAGGCACTGAAAAGAACATCTCGCTTCTGTTTCAGATATGGATATCTAGACACAGCACTGTCGTATTCTCCATGAGACCCAGTCAGCTCCCAGGTCCATTGGGCGTGAGATTTTCCTGCCTTGACTCCCACGAAACTGCAAAAAACCAATGATAGCAAACATATGCCGGTAGAAGACACAGTATCATTTTTCCGTGCTAACAGATAAGAAGGAAAATGAGGCTTAAGCTCCCAAAACACCATCAAAACAAATGTGAAATTAGGGTTATGCACAAGATTACTTGGAGGTATGTTTTGCTTAAACACATGAGTATTAGTTGCTGTATGAGCAGCAATTAGGCTCAGCACAGGTGAATCTGAGGTTATTCTGCAGGAAATGTGCCCGGTGGCAGTACAGTACTGTTGCCGCTCACATTATTTCTGCTAAAATAGTGCCCTGTCAACTGCAGCTTCACGGAAGAGTGGAAGTGATGCAGCACTGAAGAAAGGAAAACAATAATATGTTGGTCCGAAAAAGAAAGGACCGGGAATAGCCAGTTTATGTGCTCGGTACCACATCTGGCTTCTGCCTCCGGTTCCTCCGTGCCGCTTGGGGACACGGAGGTGTTTTCCCACTCCCTTATTACAGATTTCAATAACACGTGAATATCAAATCAAACTGAAATTTCTAGTGCATCTCATTGCCTTTGGACTCTAAAGCTCTGCCATCGTTCAGGTGCTTATAACGTTATGTTAGTGTTAAAGTAAGGGGCTGCAGCAGTGTTTTAGTGGGGTGTAATTCTATTCTTTACTTTCACAAGTTTATCCGGACCTTAGTGGTGTGCTGCCATGGCAGTCAGCTCATGGATTTGGACCCTAGTGATTAATATTACTTCAAAGCAAAACACAGTCCGTATCCCGGAGGTCTTCCTCTGGGCCATGCCATGCCCAGTGCTCTGTGAAATGTCGTGACGCGTGGTACAGTGTCGTAGGAAGTCGCTCACCCGCGGGGCTTGCTGAAGTACTCGTTGTGGAAGTTACTGCAAATCGAGTCCCCTTCATGGATTCATGCAGTTGTCGTGAATCATTCTTTACTCGAGTAAATGTTCGTGATATTCAAAGGTCAGGAATTATCTTCTCAATCTTGTTTAAAGTCCTGTTCTGTGGCAGTTTTAGAAGTGTTCAGAATAACTTTTCATGGAAAATAGTTTTAAAAACTGGTAGCTTTCAATGTTTGCTTTCTCTTTCTATAAAGCAAAAATGTGCTTATAGAATACTTTCAAGCTTTGCTTCCCAAGCAAATACTTTCAAGCTTTTGTTTTCTGTTCATTCTTTCACAAATTAAGTTTGTTGTCCATAGTAATGGTCAAATTGTTTTCCACCGGGAATATATTGACCCACATGGCTTTGAGAGAACTAAAGGAGATTACTCTTCATCTCAGTGCAAAAGTCTTACTTTTATTAAATAAAACAACCACCACCACTAGCGTTTCGTCACAGCTATTACTCAGAAATAGCCTGTAAATGAGCATACCAATTAACGTATAAAATGTTTTCGGTGTGCAAATAAGAATAATCATCAAGGAATCAGCTAAAGTAGGTAGTACCAACAAAGACTGTATCCTGCTGCTAATTTTTTTGAATACGTGATTGAACGAGTTATCACTTGGGAGAAATAAACTTCATTTGTTACATCTGATAGATATTTTACAGCCTCCGCTATCCCAGTAGCTGCAAGTATGTTATCGTTTAAGAAAAAATATACTTTCACTGGACAGCTTTCAAATTAATCTTGGCTGCAAGGAAATTGGGCTCGTTGCATTTCTGCAATTCTTCACCCTTGAAAGGCAGCAATGAGAATATAATGAAACTCTCTTCATCTCTGTAATTAAACATCTTGTGACCAAACAGGAGAGGGGTAGGAATGGAAATACCCAACCCAGTTAGGTAATTGCTGATAATCACAAACCTGCTCTCGGTGCTTGAAAAACTGCAGGCTGAGGGCTTAATACCTGCGCGGCTGCCTGGGGCTGCCCGGGACCAGTTATCTCATCCGCATTCTGCAGCCTCGCGCGAGGCTGAAGGGGAACCACCACCCTGCGTGCAGAAACACGGCCCTGCAGGGAGATAACGAGGTATCCGCCAGACGAAGAAAAGCCTTTGTACAAGAGCTGTGGGAGCGCAGGAAGGCTGGGACATGCTTGCGTTGCCCACTCCGCTGTTGACCACCCACGGGGCTGCCGAGGGGCTCTGAGGGCTGCACTGCACATTAGGGACAGGGTCTGCGCTGTAACAGTCTCTACTTTTTAGGTCCGGAGGTATGTTTTGCAGAGGGGCTGAAAAGCTATGGTTACAAATGATCACGTCTACAGGAGTTTGAATGACTGGGGATCTCTGACACACCGTAGTGGTTTCCCAAGAACGGTGAACGTGTTTGGGTATGTGTTTGTAGCCTGTGAAGTTGCAACGTGCCACCTGGCACTCCAGAATGGCAGGACGGCGTAGAGGATTATAGATCTGTTTGTGCCTTGCAGCCAGCAGAGCCCCTGTACCACATACCAGATAAAGAGCGAAACAGTAGTGTCCGCTATATATCATTAGAGTGAAGAAGCAAGTAAGTGAGAATATCCTAAGGAACTCATTAGGAGAATGCCTCACTGAAGAAATGACTGAGGACGTTTGACCAATCAAAGTAATTTGCAGTTTTACCCAAACTGTTAAGATCTTCAGGCTGGGGACAGTATGCTCACCTAAGGTGGGAGTAACTCAGTAGGAGTTATTTACAGACATTCTCTAAATAAACACAGAAAATTACTCCCGATTTATATCTTCCTTTTCATAAGCATCTTGCCATTTTCCATAATTCTGTAGCAGTCACATTAGGAGGAAACCCGGCTGTCCAGGATACTTCTGCAGTGCCCTTAAACATCTTTGTGAATCCTGAAGCAGAGCTGCTAAACTACATGGAGCTGAATGTCAAAAATATTCTAGTTTTGCACATTTAATTAAGAAACTGGGAGAAGGTGCTGTTGGCGGGTCATTCAGGCCCTGCTGATGCCATTCCCTGCACCGGAGGGACACAGATGTCCAGATGCTGCTGTTTTCACCGGTCAGTTGACCTGAGCAAGACAGATATGACCATTTTGGGGAGCAGCTGTCTGCAGGGACTTTTTTCCCAGTGGTTTTGCTCAGTCACCAGAGGGCAGACGTCTATAGTTCCCCTTTATTCTCCTTCAACCTTCTCATCCTCACGCAGACTGTAGGCTCACCAGGGCAGGTTGGTGACTTGTCAGCTGTGTTACCTGAAATGAGAAGGTGAATCTTAAGAAAGCCAGCAATAACCCCTTCCCCATCATTTCTGAGCATTTCTGGCGAGCCTGTGGCATTGAATGAGATACCATTGATCCTAGCGAGGGAAGGAAAAACATTGTCCTCTCTGGAGCGGTGTTGTAGCGGCAATAGGGAGGCAGGTTTAATCTTCTGTATAAATCAATGTGGTTGTTAAGTAGATCCCTCTCACTATGTTGGTCCGTTAAATAACCTTTAGTCAAGCACAGAAACAATAGTACTTGGTGTTAGAGAAGATGAGAAAGTCTCAAAAGTAACAGTAAGGGGTTTTTTGTTTTCCAGCATAAATCATTTTCATCGCACAATTGGCACTGAATATTCTGTACGTCTCAGACATATTTCATTGACTCCTTTATCTGTAGAATTCCTTTAAAGTTTAACAATGCAGAACTAATTTTGATGACTCAGTAGCACGAAAATTGTTATTTTAAGTGCCGAAAAGGTATTTTCCCTGTGGATTTTCTAGCACTGAGGCAACGTTCTGAATGTTTTGACTGCTACTTTGTCTGACAATGTAAACAGACAGGAATAATTTAATGATTAACTCGTTATCCTTGATGCATGCCTTGATGTCTCATCTTGTTATTAACAGTTTGCCCATGTTTTGAAAGATATATAATATGAAGCAGAGCTAATACTGCTCTGGAATGCTCTTTAACACCATTCCACAACTTTTTCCACCCACCAGCTGAGCTTGGTCAGCGAAGACGCTCTCTGTTAACATCCCAGCAACTCGCTCCGGCACTTTCAGCTGTATAAAATTAAACCCGTTAATAAGAAACTGTTCATCAAAGAACTTGAATATGTGCATAAGTCCATCCTTACTCAGCCTACTATTTAAGCATGTGCTTAACTTTAGTACGCACTTGCAAATTTCGCTTAAAGCAGCCAGACTCTATTTTGCTGGTTGGGTCTTTGAAATACTTCCTGGCACCATATCCTGTTTCTGTCATCTTTAATAGTTACCTGTCTATCATTGCCACTTCCACACACATTCCTCCTTGAAAAGCCTTTTGCAGAAGACTGCAGCCTGATATAAGATCTTGGAAAAATCACGTTTGTCTTAGAGCATGAGTGCCGCCTTGTTTTCCGTACAAACTGGAATGTCAAAAAATAACAGAACACTTTTGCCGTCAAGGAGAATTTTTAATGCGTTTTCACCCAAACTTCCAGTGTGATAATATCATTATGTGCTGTTACTTTTTTTCACGTGTCACATTTAGAAGATGATGTGTGTGCTGCCTGTGAAGCAGGCATTGAAATGGGCTGTGAGCCCATTTTAAATAATATTAATTCATCACATTAGCATGCAAACAGCTAACTGGATAGGCAGCGTTAACAGAGCCTACACTGTGAGTGACCCCAAAGAGCAGGAAAATGCTAAGAATCTCTCGTCCCGGTCCTTGGAAAAACATTTTAAAAATGCGTCCTCTGCTAGCATTGTATGAATTGATGCACCTGAAAGCAATCAGTACGTGAAAAATGGAAACTCTGGCATTAAAACGAGCAGTAAAATAATCATAAAAGCCATAATAGGCAAAGCCCTAACATACATATCCATTTCCAGCAGATGGTGGCGTTAGCAATTTCTGCATGCGCTGCGTTGTCCTCCAGCGGAGAATTGCCCTGGTCCTGACGTCAGCTCTCTCACTTTACGTGAATTCAGACTGGTGAAACAAATAATAGTAGCACAGTTATTAGCACATTTCCTCCAGAAGCCACTAATAAAAAAATGCTTCCCCTGACATTTCCATTCTACACCAACCAACTTCACAACTGTTACAGTAAGTCAGGCAAGGAAAATGAAAAAGAAATGACCCAGCTTGATTTAATTCCTATCTGGCAACTGCCAGGCAATGGCCAAAAAAAAGAAATTTTAAAAGGTAGAAAGGTAAACACCGCTGACTAGTTGAGAACGTGGAGCATCTTCTCTCCAAACACATTGTGATAATCAGTGTCAGTTGCCAAAGCAGCGCCCGCTCTTACTTTGTGATATTCCAGCTAAGTCCTTCGCTTATACTATTAGGATTTCCCCTTTACTTTGGATTCCTAATAACTCAGGTTGATAAAAATGTGTCTTTTGGGCATCTGCTAAATACCTTAACAGGGAAGATGAGGCGCCGTAGTTCCTTCCCGTGTGCAGACAGTAGCGCTGCACCTTGGGGGTGGGATGTGGGTCTGACAGAGGGAAACCTGTCTGCCTAGGGAGGATGCAGAATTCATTATTTTTATGTTCTCTTGTCTACATCGTGGAAAACTCGAAGTGAAAGAGAAAACTGCACAGGCAGTAAGGTAAGCACCAGCCCCTCCATCCACAGGTATCATTATCTGTAATTGAAGTAAATGCACGAATATGAATATGCATGTATTTATGTTTGCAAAGTTTGCCCAAACACCCTTGATTGGAAAGTAGGAGTCTTGTATTCCAAAAGCACTTTTCCGTGGCAGATACCAACATCTGCTGCAGAAACGTGGAATCACTAAAACTCTCTTGATTTATGAAACGTGAAGTCTCAGCTACCTTTTGGCAAGAAACTGCCAGAGACCTGGTATCTTTTAAAGGACTTTAAAGGCACTTCAGCTTTGTGGGAACTTTAAAGGAATGTAAACTGTGCAGGAACTGTGGAAAACCACATTCGGTGCATCTTCTTCAGACACGTGCTGTCTTCTCCGGCATCAGGCTTGCGCCCGTCGGTACGCTTAGTATCTCTGGTGGCTCTCCTCACCCTTCTTGCCTGGCTGAGAAAGTCCCCTGCTCTGCCTGGGAGAGGGAGCTGGGGCGACGGCTGGGCGCAAAGCCCCTCTCTGGGCCCGAAGGGCTGGGCAGAGGAGCAGAGGTGCTAAATGTGACCTGGTGCCAGATTAACTCCGACTGAACTGCTCCTCTCTCCGCAGGTGGGAAGATGGTCTGTCACAGACAAAGCCTGATGAAAATGCATCTGGGGTAGCTGAGTGTTTGTATTGCATTAGCTTCTGGCATGGCCTCTACTGTATTTATTCTTCCGCCCACCTACCTTCCACAGAATAGGGATGTATGCAGTCACCGATCTTATCACCGCCACGCTTTGATCCAGCTGGGATGTTAGGGCCTTTGGGAATTCCCCACGTTTGATAATTCCTGATAGTTACTTTTAAGAAAATACCAGCTGAAGGATGGGGAGGGATTCTTCAAATTCCAGAAACTGTGTGAATGGTGGAATTTATCAGGCGTCTGAGCCAGATTTCCTTGGAAAGAACACATTTATTTTGAAGTGTCACATTTTCATTGTATTCAGCAAGCAATATCACTTAAGGCCAAAGAAACCCAGTCGAACAGGACATTACTAGCATTTTTAATAAGCACAGGAGCCGGCCCTGATAAAAACATTATGAGACATATCTAAACTATGAATAGCTAAGGACCTGGTTTATCCCAAGTAGTAATTCATTACCCCTTTATGTTTAGCTTTTGAAATACCACCTCGAGAGAAACTTGACCCCAAGGAAATCTATTTCAGGAATGTGTGTGGCCCCCATCCCAGCAGGCTATGACTGTCTTACCACCTTTATTATATTTTTCTCACAACCCCCCTGCGAGGTAGGGCCCAGCCATTACCCCTACTTTACGAAGAGCAAATTGAAAAACACTCACGCGTCTCGCTCCCATTAATATCTAAACTGTGGCGGTAAAGCGACTTTCCCAAGGTCGAGGAGGAAGTTTGTGGCTGAGCAGCTCATGAGACCGGGTACCCAGTGTGCTCCGCGCCCGCCCGAACCCAGGGGTAATTTTCTACTCGCAGGGTGCGGCTTCCCACTCCCCGGTAGTAGCCAGGTTACGGGGCTGTCAGAAGGTGTGTGTGTTTGTTTGTTTTTCCATGGGTAGCATCAGGAGAAAATATCCATCATCTCCCGAGACCAGAGGCATTCCTGAGTGAAAGTGTGGGCGGCTGCAATGTCACACCACGGCTCTGGGGAGGTGTTTGCTGTGGGTTGCGCCGAGGCTGTGTCCAGCTGGGCCCACGGCAGGTTTGTGCTTGCAGACGTGGAGTATCTCGCTGTGGCTTTGTCTGGCTCTTTGGGGGGACAAAAAAGGGAAAAAAAAATCAGCTCTACGACTGCTTGTAGCTGGTCTGTTGATTTTGTTGGATAGACACCTAAGCCCCGGATGAACTAATTCAGAAGATTTAAGACCTGAGTGGATCGTTAGGAAATCTGTTCTGACCTCCCAAGAAACACAGGGCTTTCTGCCCTGTAATTCCTGGGTGAAGTCTCTGGTGGCAGGGGCGGCTTTGGGTTTGTGTCCCCCCACCTGCCTTCGTGCTCCTGGCTGCTTCGTGGACCTTCCTATATCCTGGAGTGTGGGAACTGGGCATGAGGGTAGGAAAACTGGATTTATTCTGATAAAGGCAATGTGCTATGGGAAAATAAGATAATTGGAAGAGTTGATTAAATACCACACACAAGGGGGGGGGGGGGGGGGGAAGAAAAGAAAAAAATACTGTGAATTTTAAAGGTCTCTTTTTCACGTCATTCTTACCTTTGTTACCATAGGGCAACATGATCAGGAGCACTTAGTGCTGGTCTAAGGGCTTCCCTGAGAGTCAGTGCTTTTTTTAGGAAAGAACTACATTCAAGCTGTTGAAAATATTTATTCCTTCATACATGGCAAACAAAATAGGGGTTAGAGACCCACCAGAGGGTCTCTAGAGGGAAAGAAGAGCAAGTGGTGGTAAAGCAGGATGGAAGGATAGGTTCACATGCATCGTTTGGTGGTCACAGCCACACCAGACGGCAATGACTAGAATATTTGCCTTTGGTACTTTGGTTATATTCACCATCAGCTCCTGCCTCACCTAGGAAATATGTCTGAGAAACTCCTTCTTCCCACCAGAGAGCAAACACCCATAGTCCTGTTCATTAGTGAAAAGAAAACAGAACCATTTAACTTTGTGTACGTATATTCCCACGCAATTTAAGCATTACCTGTTTATAATTGCTTGAGAAATGTTTTACAAGCATCTGCATCAGGTGAAACATCTTTATTGTGGGAGACTTTTGTGAGGAGACTTCATACGCTGCTGATCACAGGCCCTGCTTTAAAGCCCACTGGAGTCCATGGGAGGGATGCGTCTTTCCCGTGACTCCAATAGCCTTCTGATCATGGCCACTACGTGAAAATGTTGTATGACACCCTGAAGTCTGCTCCTCTGAGGGGTGTTTTCTGCATACGCTGGGCCAGACACTCCCAGCCCCCCGTCGTGTGTGGTGAATGCTCCGTGAGACACCCAAGAGCGGCCACATCCAGTGAGCAATGTGTGAGGTGGGCACAAGAGGTTGAACCTATGTACTCTACAAATGCTGCAGTCATGGAGTAGCCCCTTCCAAACGTGTGTGAGGCATTTGAAAGCCCTGGAGCTCTTCAGCTGGGCCACAAGACGTGGGGCGTGTTGGATTTGCGCCTCTGCCCATCCGGATAGGGCTGCAGTGGTGCTGTGCATGGGTTGTCTCCTCTCCCTTTTTCCTCGGAGGCGCTGCATCTGAGGCAGGGTAGCCCAAGGAGCCTGCAGGTCCATGGATGTGTGAGCAAGTTGGCAGTACCAGCCGCCCTGCCATGAGCTGGTGGCTCAGGTGCCTGGGTTTTCTGGGCTTCCTGTCCTTGCTCAAGCCGCTCGCCTGCTCCCAACTACCGGCAGATACCAGGTCAGCCTCTGGTGTAGCAGGCGGGGGATTTTTTCGCTGGCATATTTCACTGTGGAGCCTTGGTCCTGCTGCAGCTGGAATCAAGGGGGAATGGAGGAGTAGCTCATCTCCAGGATCACGGCCTGGGTGCAGGAGAGTGCATGAGCCATTGCATGATTTTCCACTGTCTTGGAGATAAATGAAGCTTTGAGGATATTCCCTAAAAAGCTAAGGCACTGTCCGAGGCTGGGTGTGCCACTCACCTGGTGTAAATCACTGAGAATTTGCTGGTAAGGATAGCATCCATATCAAACACACCAGCATTTTTTTGCAAATACCGCAAAACTCCTTTCCCCGACCGGAATTACTCATGCTACGAAAATGTGTCATGTCCCAAGGACTGACTAATTTGGCATCCAGAGCTTCTAGCCCAGTATCTCTTCTGCCAGGACTTTTATATTATCAGTTCCATTCATTCCTACCGAAGGCTGATGGGGTGCGATAAAGCAGATGGCCAAAGTCCCAGACAAAGGCCAGGCAGAACAATTAATGACAAGCCGACAGCCCCACAAAGGGCATGGGCCCGGGGATAATGCTGGCTCTGGAGGGCTGCTGACAATAACATAAAGCCGCTCCCCTCACAATGGGGAGATAAGATACAGTACTGTAATAGGAAAGCAATCATCGCAAAATGCCATCAATTATATAAAAGCTGCAACAGTGGGGGACTGATTAAATATGGCTCTGTTGATGTCTCAACATACCTTCACTGCGCTTTTTGCGTGGCTTCTCACGACAAGTCTGGTTTGGCACTGGAGTGGCTGAGGCTCCCTTACCCCAGTTCTTTCATCGGTTTTTGGCTCGTGAAATTACACCGAATAATATGCTTATTCAGGTTTTTATATCTGTGCACCTATTTTATTACCTTTTATAATGCATACAGGGTCGGATCAGCTTGCAGCAGAACAAAGCTAATTACACCTTTCATTACCTAAATATAGCATAATGACAGAGTGCCATTCAAGTGTGGCATTGAGCTGAGAAACCTCATGGCAGGCCAGGACAATGACAGAGGTTATTCAGCTCAACCTGAATTGCTGCTGGTGCAGCGACAGTGGGGCAGGGTTAATAGACAGGTCACTACATAAATTACAGTATCGTATTGAAACGGTGAACTGCTAACACTGCTCTCATCAGCAACTGTATCTTCCAGAGTTAGTGACCTCCAGAGCTAGCGTTAACCTCTTGCGTTCCTTTTGTTATATATATATATCTGTGTATATATGTAAAGTGTATGTTGTTAACAGTAAGACCTGAGAATGAAACGACCGGTTTACGTGCTCTGTAAGAAGTTGTCGTGGTTTAATCTCAGTAGGCAACTAAGCACCACGCAGCCGCTCGTTCACTCCCCCCCACCCGGTGGGATGGGGGAGAGAATTGGAAGAGCACAAGTGAGGAAAAACTCGTGGGTTGAGCTAAAAAACAGTTTAATAATTGAAATAAAATGATAATAATAATAATATGATAATAATAATAATACACAAAACAAGTGATGCACAGTACAATTGCTCACCACCTGCTGACCGATGCCCAGCCAGTCCCCGAGCAGCGGCCCTCCCGGCCAGCTTTCCCCAGTTTATGTACTGAGCATGACGTCCCATGGTATGGAATGTCCCTTTGGCCAGTTTGGCTGTGCCCCCTCCCAGCTTCTTGTGCACCTCCAGCCTGCTCAGTCGATAGAGCATGGAAAACTAAAAAGTCCTTGGCTAGTGTAAGCATTACCTAGCAACAACTAAAACATCGGTGCATTATCAACTTTGTTCTCATCCTAAATCCAAAACACTGTACCAGCTACTAGAAAGGAAATTAACTCTGTCCCTGCCGAAACCAGGACAGAAGTGCAGTAGTGCTACATTGCACAATGAACCGTTCATGTTTTGGACGGTGTATGAGCACCAGGTTTTGTCAGTGAGGCAGGATGGTTGGTAGCCATTTCTAGCACGGTTGGTAGCCATTTCTAGCGTCAGCTCCCAGCCTATTATGGTATTCTTGAAACTTAATTAAAGGCTCGTACCCCTGACGTTTACCATTGCAGGAAATTCTCGGTCATTAGCTAGTCAGTGGACAAAGGCTCAAGGGGCCGAGCACACAAGTGAAAGCGGTGGTGTGGTCCCCATCCCCGGCCAGGCTTCCTTGCCCCCCACAGCCAACTAGTAGCCACTGCCTCTGCAGTGAGACTCCAGATCAGCTGCTGTTGAAGTCCCTACTGCCAGCTGAACTTTATCCCCAGCGACATGACAGAGTTTTCCTCTGGCTTTGATTGGAAGCCACCTCCTTTACATCTCCGCTATCCCTTAATGTCTCATGCAAACAGAGAAGGTGATTTGCTTTTAGCTTATTTCTTTACATGCCTTTTAATAAGAGGCTTCCCTAGTTTTTAATAAAGTGATGGTGAGAGCAAAGGCCGGTAAAAACAGTGTTCATAAAAATTATTATCAGAAACTATTTCATTTCTGCCAAAGCAAGCAAATCACAGAAAGTTTCTACTTTCCTTGGAGTGTTTCTGTTTTTCATCAAAACCAGAAAATGAGACATTTTAATTTGCAAATTTGTTCAGGACTTGAAGAATATTCATTCCAGTTTTCTTAGGTTCTTGCTGAGTACTTGTGTTGCGGTTAATGGGGTTTTTGTCCTTATCTTTTTGGCTGAAGAAAAAATATTTCTATCGCAAGTCATCCTTTCCCTCCCTACTTTCTCCCTGCAAGGTGAAAGGCATTGCCGGGCTGTAATTCCACTGTGGCAGTACTGCCTACATGAAAAATCATTAGGGCCACAAACCTGCGGTAGGAGACAAACAAGATTGGATGAATTTCCAGCTACCATGAAGAGAGACATGATCTCCGGTACTTCGAGAGCTCAGGCTGATACTGGTTTCATTTCTGAGCGCAGTAAAAATGTAGTATATTCTCTTTTGATGGACTGATAGTTTTTTGACAGATTCATTAGTTTGTGGTTTTCTTTACACCGGTTGTAACATTAGTGTTGAAGTCATCAGTTCCCTGTTCCTGTATTTCTAATGTACCAACACTTTACTAGGAGTTTTACAGTGGGGGGGGAGGGATACTTGGGTCAAAGGAGAGTTTGACATGCTAAAATAGATGCTCTGCTTCCACCTCCTCCCTTCACCAAGATGCTGGTGAGGTGCTTGGAGAGTCCCAAATACAGATTGAACTCTTTTGAAATGTCATCATTTCTTTGGTGCTCAAGGGTCCAGAATTTCCTTCAAAAAGCTGGAAGATAGAGTTTTCAGTGGCCACAGGACTAAGCAATATGTGACAATTGTTGATATTGATGTTATGCCCACCTTTAGTGTCCATCAGAATAGTCCCATGACCACTGCTTACACAGAGATTTTGCTTCTCGTGCAAGCTACAACTTCTTAGTTCTCCTTGACAGTTGTTTGTTCTTCCTCCTGTCCGGATTCCTCCGTATTACTCACATTGCCCCTTTGCTTAGGGCTGGACACAAAGCAGCACTGCGGTCAGTGCAAAGATCCTTGACTCTGTGGTAGTAGCACCAGGATCGTAGCTGAAAGTAAGTGAAATAAATTTTGGAGAAAACCAAAATCCAAGGTTCGGAGGAGCTGAGTGCTTTGAACAAGGTGGCAGGGAAAATGCCTGATGGGATAAAAACTGAGCTCAGTTTTCCAGAGCTGTGGATTAGCACCCCAACAGCTGCTCACATCTGCAGGAGATGCCAGGCCCATATCTCTGACCTGATCCAGCTCAAAGTGTTGCACAAATCTGTCTGCTGCCAGCAAAGTTCACATCTGGATACAGCTCCTCCCTGTCCATAGCACTGCAGCCTCCACCCTCCCTGAGCTGTTTGTTAGGCCCTGGGGAGGATCCAGCTTTAGAAAAGTAGGGGTTTATCTCCTTTGTTGACTGCTCTATAAAAACCAGTGTTGTATCTCATTCATTCACCTCTGTGCTTCCTGAGTGCAGCAAAGAAAAGCCTTATACACACTTACCTGTGAACTTTGAAATAGCTTCGGAGACCTCCTTGAATTTTTAATTATCAGGCTAGACACTCGGGCATTTGTTTTTCTGGTATAACAAACTAAGAGGGTCCTGCTACCCCTGCTGCACCTCCGTGAAGCTCAGCGGGGTCGAGCTCCACGTCCCCGTGAGCAGAGTGGGCACCCTCCAGCCAGGTCCCCAGGCTGGGGTGCTGCTCTGTTCAGCTCCCCTCCGGCGCCCAGCAAAGGCGGCACAGGCAGTCCCGTTGGCTCTCGCCCTTGCGTGCTCCAGGGACCGCTTATTCCCCTATCTCTGTTTCAAACCCTGACAGACTTTGCAGTCACTCTTGTGAAAGCCTGGCTGGATCAGGGGACGCTGGTGGGTTTGGCAGGTTTTCACACTCACTCTCTGAGCTTTAAATCACCAAGGGAAATCCCAGCGGTTCTGGAAACACACATACGCTCTTTTTTTTCCCCTTCCTTTCCTCTTTTTTTTCTTTCCTTGGTCTGCGAAAGCCTCCCAGCCTCCTTTTTTCATTTCCCTTTCTGCTTTCGCCTTTATCTCTCCCCACTGTTGTAGTTACATCCTCTGATGATAGCAGAAATGACCCCATGGGGTGACCCTGGAAGATTATTACATTAGCTGTAAATTTTGAACCCGGGCCAGCCAATACAGTAGGGATTGCAACTCCCATCCTTTAAGTGCAGGAGGATTAACGCTCGGGAACATAAGTACGTTAAACCACTCTACAGACACCAGCGACCATTCCTTTCTCTGCATATCTTTGTTTTTCTGCCTTTAAGACCAGTTGGGGAATAGAGCTTTGCTATTTATGTTGAGGTGGTGAAGGGGAAGAAAAAGACAGCATTCATGACAGTCGGGGCAGAACTGCATTAAATAAAGCCTCCATCTTTCATTCTTAAGCTCAGCTCCAGGTCCTTGATGAAGACAGATTTTTCAATTAGACAGGCAATGTTTGTTCTAATATTTTATATATGAACCGCTCAGCTGACATCTTACCCAGATTTATGAAGGAAATCGAATACAAATGGGAGTTTTAATATAAATTTATTATTCAAATTTATCACATATTTCCGCAAATAAAAATTATGGTTGCCTCAAAGAACACATTTTAAAAAAAAGAAAGAAGTTGATAAAGTTTCTTTCCACCCGGTGAATAACAATATTGTAAGTTAAGAAAGATCTGTCATAATATAAATTATAACACACATGGAATACATTTCCCATTGAAGACAATATTTCTTTCTTATACAAATGTTGCACTCCTTCATTGAACTGAAAGGAAGTTCAGGAAGGTTGGCAAAACAAAGTAGCCCATTTTTAACACTATACAGAACAAAGTGTATTCTGCTGCCAATTACCCTTAACTGAAAATGACTGCAGCTTCTGGGAGACACAGCCAGGGGTCACGGGTGGTATAACTGCTCCCCAAAGAAAAAGAAATGTCAAGCGACATTCACACTTCAGCTATTTAAAGAAAAGGACGAAGAGAATTTAAGGGAATAAAAGGCCCTGCAACGCCCGTTTTTAGCCACGGGGAAATTACTGCAATTAATGCTAGGCCATTTATAGCACACGTTTCCATCCTAGGTACGCAGATGGTGTACCTGATCTAGGAAGAGATTAATACTGCGGGAGTTTTCATCTCCAGTCAGACTGAGAAGGAAATATAGGAAAACTTTTCTTTTTTTTTAACAAAATGAAATGTTAAAATGATTTATATATTTTGATTCCTATAAACCAAAACATTTTAGTTTCCTTATTCAGTTGTGGCATTGCCATGGTTTAGCTGCATTTCCAGCCTCCTATATTTCACTTAAGATTTTCCTCTTTTCCAGCTTTTTTTGACTGGAAAACAGTATGAGATTTGAAAGGTGATCAAAACACATCAGAATACTTCCAATGTCTCTGCATTTTCCAGTGGGAAAAAACAAAAAGGGGGGGGGAGAGCATGAAAGATTCTAGTAATAATGTCAAAAACATTTGTGTGTTCAGTCTTTCAAAAACTGAAAGAAAATAGAAAATCTCAAAGAATGCTTTTTGACAGTCGACATGTTTCATCGGTTTTCTATTTTTCATTGAATTCTGTTCTCTCTCACACACACACACACACACGTGTGTGTATTTACAGGTTGTTGCATCTGACGTACAGGTATTCCCATGAGAAATTGCAGCCAGCTCTACCCATACTGTGATGTTATTTGGTGCCCCAATAAACCAAACACCAAGCAGACACATACAAAGACAAAAGGTCATATATTAATGGGTGTTTACTTGTGTAAAAATCAATGGTAGAGACTGGTAGGATATCTGAAGCGTAGGGGTGGCTAACCCAGCTTGGTTTCAATAGGATATGGCATCCCTGCAGGAGGGAGAGAATTTGTCTCACCTAAATTTATCCACCTACAGAGGCCGATCCTCTGAGCCACATATCACCATGGTGCAGAGACATGGGCATCATTTCAGCTCACCCTAAAATCGGCCAAATGAATCAGCCCCTAAAAAGCCCTCTCTTGTTGGCCATGAAGGCAGGTTGGAAAGTGAACCTAGGTCCAGAGGTCTGCGTTTGGTGGGGTGGCTCCCACCTGATTTTCCTATCTATAATTAGCTGTATCAGCAGGCACTTAAATGAATTAACTGGCCCAAAGTTTCTGTCCCAAAGAGTACAGATTTTAGGTCAAGACGAGCGTTTTCTCTTTGCTGTTTTAGATGTATGCCCTTCAGTACCACTACAGGGGAAAAACCCACACAAGGTCCCCGAGTTGTGTGTTTGGGTATTCCCTCTCAGTGCTGCTAAGCCTGAAGGCCACCTTTCCTGGCTGTGCGGAGGGAGATTTTCAGAAGGTCCAGATCCTTCAAGGGACTGAGTCTTTGACCTTTTTATGCCCAAGGCCAGTTCATTTCAGGATTTAAATCTCCTGATTCAGTCGGAGGAGACACCCAAAGCTCTTTGACAATCGGGGTACTAACTCCCACTGAGAGCAACAAAAGCGTTGTTTGAGAAGGTTTTGAAAATTGTATTTACCTTCAATTTAAAACTGTAGTTGGTCAAACACTTTTAAAAGCACCACCTGAGAATCTGGGCAGCACAGTGCTGAGCTGCACTTAAATACCTGTAAAACCCTGGAGTATGTGCTTAACTTCGAAGCACAAGACTATTCCTGGTGAGGTTTAGTGGCTTTAAATTAATTTCTACTGACTGTGCTATATTTTAGCATGTATTTTTTTGTACAGGAACCACTTCTAATGTCAGTTGCACCCATAAATCAGAGGAGGCTATTGCTAAGTCAGTACGCTGAAGTGTGACATGCAATGTGCGGCTGCAAAGCCAGACCTTCTGCCCTGAGATAACAACATAGGAACAGCAGTGAGAGGATTAGAGATCTCCGAGCTGTTTGCTTTCACTCTGAGATGTGCTGTAAGGCCAAGCAGGGAAGTAGAAAAAGAGAAAAAAACAGGAAAGTTGACATATATATTGCAGAGTCTTTTAGATGAGTCTTTTTGATGGCCAGTTGTTTCTGCATATGCCGTTGCACGGCCTCGAGGTTAAAGGTTTGTCTGAGAAAGTCAAGGGCCTCTGTTCAGCTCAGATGGGGGATTCAGAGCTCCCTATGAACCAAGGAGGAGAATACCCTGGGAACGAGGGGAGGGGAGGGGAGGGGAGGGGAGGGGAGGGAAGGGAAGGGAAGGGGAGGGGAGGGGAGGGGAGGGGAGGGAAGGGAAGGGTTCTTTCTTCTCTTGCACCCTCTATCCCCTGATGGAGACGGAGCGGCAGTGCGGCACCGAGCACAGCTTCGCAGTGCCAGGGGATGAGGGAAAAGGGTTTTGTAACGCAGCACCCAGGGCACCCAGCCAGCAGGTAGGATTCCTGGCTTCTCATCCCAGTTCCCAAGATTATTTTGCTTGGGTTTTGTTTTGTTTTATCCCAAGATTGTTTATTATAAAATACATAAACAGTCCTGGGAGAGCTCCCCACACACTGCTGAGAGGTCTGACCACGGACGGTTGTGCAAAAGGCAGGGCATTCCCACCCGTGTCTGTCTGCACTTGGGAAAAAACAAGCCATAAACACTGACCCTCCCGAGAGGGCTCTGGGTCTGAAGTGGATGGAGTCACCTCCCCAGCTGCTCTGATTCAGGCGCCTTCGGCACACCAGTGGGGTGGCAGTTCACACACATCTCTGTGCTCAGCGCTTTTTGTTGGCTACCACAAACTTGCTGAGGCTGGAAGGACCTCTGGAGATCATCGCGTCTACTCCCCTGCTCTGAGCAGGGACAGTTAGAGCTGGTTTCCCAGGGCCATGTCCAGTCAGGGTTTGAATACCTGCATGGATGGAGACTGCACGACCTCTCTGGGCAGCCTGCTCCAGTGTCCGGTCACCCTCTGTATTCCTCCTGGGCCACCTGTCCCTACTTGCACCTCTTGTACGCTTCCTTTTTATGTCTCAGTTTTGTCAGGAGCTCCGTGTTCATCCATGCAGGCTTCTGCTGCCTTTGCTCGCTTTTCTGATTGTTGGGATGGAGCATTCTTGAGTTTGGAGAAGGCTGTCCCTGAAAATCAACCAGCTTTCCTGGACCCCTTTTCTTTCCAGGGCCAGACCTGCTGTCCTGCTCCTCCCACTCCCGACAGCAGCCACTTGTGTACCCTCCAGCAGCAGATCTTGCCTTCAAGGGTTACTTTACCTTCAGGGGTTACCACGAAACCATCACTGCTGAGAGAACAAGGCAATTACCTCTTTTGACTAACTTCAATCCCCAAAATATCGGGGTTGATGTAGTGTTTTTTAATCTCAGGAAAGATCTAATTTACTCCTGAAATACATGAAAATTAGGAACCCATCTGTCTTTGCGCCAAGCAGCCTTGAGCTTGCCTCTCCGGGCTGGTGTTTTTGTGCTTCAGTAGCAACCCTTTGTCATCCAAACAAACGTAATGTTTTCATGTCTTACATTTGCCAGGCAAGACCGGTGGCTGAGTTCGGCTGCAGGAACTTCCCTGCACCCATCTCACTGCAGGGCAGGAGTTGTTTACTGCGCTGTTTTGACTGCCAGCAAAACCCCAGCTCTTGGAGAGCTATATTTTACTAGTGCTGGATGAGTGGTCTTCAAAGCTGTGTGACATTATGTGTTTTGCCAGGCTGCTCATCTCCATGATTTCTTCAGTGTCCATAAAACTCATTATCATTGTAGCTCTGGCTAATTAGCCCATAAATGTTCCAGCGTAGTCAATAAATTACCCTTACATTAAAGGGCTTATCTGGTTGGTGTAATAAGTAGGTCTACACACTTCTTTTTCCTATTATAATAGTCAGAGTATTATTTATATGACTGCGACTGAACTATGCCTGAACTGTGAAAGAAGCACTACACTATAAATAAAGAGTATTTTACTGTCCAAAGACTTTAAACCTAGTTCAGAGCATGTTAGCATCTGCCTAAACCATCTAATTTTGCTTACTCTCTGCTCCAAACAAGTAGAGGGTGGACTGACAAAGTATATCCAGAAATATTAATACATAGTGATCTACTGTGCAGATAGACAGTGTTAGAGGTTCTGAGGATAGCTTATATTTTGAGAGGTCAGTGAGTGGACAACAGCATGTTACAAGATTTCTGGAGCTGAGTAGGAGCTGCTGAATTTTGTTGTGGAGCTATCCCATGCATGTTTTAACATATGCACATTTTGCCATGTCATCTGGGTTGATCTGCAACTAATTTGGGAGGAAAAGGAGTTTTATTTCTAAAAATATGAAGGAAAAAATCATCACTCTTTTTAAAGCAGATTGTTCTAAAGTTGACACTTGTTAAGTGGTTAAAAATATCAACTCTGGTCACATATGGAACACAATGGCATTTTTTTTCTTTGAATATAAGCACTTCCAGCTAATTCGGTTATTTTAATGTTTTAGTACTTTAATGGGAGGTCATTTTAAAAGGTTTTAATTTCTTTATTTGTGTGAAAACAGCATTTCAAAGGGAGTTTCTCCGAGACATCCAAGGCACGCTCCAAAGCCCAAATCCAGATGCGTGCCTAGGAAAGCACACAGCGAGGGAGGCAGGTCTCCGGCGGTGCCCTGGCTCATTTGCTGCTCTCATTAGAAACATCTGCACTCGCTGTGCAAAGAGCCACCCGTGCACCCACCCACACACCACAGGTGCAGGGCACTCACCTCCACGCTAAGCAGTGCCGAAGAAAAAGCCATAGCAACCAGCTATACTGCTGTGCCTTTAGGACAAATGTCTGGGGTTTAACCCAGCAGAACAAATGCACCTAACTAGATTTGGTGTTTATTCAGCAGCTGATCTCAAAGTAGTTGAGAAATCACCGGCAAAGGCGTGTGCATAGTTAACTTCTACAGGTGGCACAGTTTAAGGCAATTTATTAGCCCATGACCAGGGGGGAACCCTGGGAGTTCGTGCCATTGATAAGACCACCTGCAGCAGTACCCATCTCTTTTCTTTGTTTCTGCAAGGGAGCTGAAGACCTGTCCTGCTGCCAAAACCGAAGTGTGGAGCAGACACTGATACTCAGGGTATTGTGCTGCAGTGGGGACACCACGAGCGCTTGTGTGAGGTGCGATATTGAAGCCCTGTCTAAGGCTCTATGGAGGATAAAGGGGAGGAGGTGCAATGTTGGCATGTGCAATCCAGTAACATCTCTGTCTTAGAATAGGTGGTACTTTGGTGACAAATTAATAGTGTGAAGGGATTTTTGTCTGACTGTGTTGATGTCTTCACCAAGAGCTTTGGCTCAGCAGCTGCAAGGAGCTCAGGGGAGGACTGGTGCACGTGGAGTCTGTATTGGAGCATGGCCCATGGTGATTGACTGTAGGCTTTTAAGTAGCATTGTGTAACTGAGAGGCTTGTGCAGATAAACAAAGTGATCCTCATAGTGGTCCTGGGATGTAACAGAATTGTACGCTACAGGTGTATTAAAATACTTGCTCAGTTCTGTGCCTTAAATATAGGAATATTGACCCACGTTGCCCGTCTGAGGAACATTCCACTGTGCTTGCACAAATAATGCAGAGAGATGGATTTTACCTGGACACAGGTCTGAGCTCTGAGTTATTTCCCTACCCAGCAAAAGCTTGTTTTCTGTGGTGAAGACAGTGTAATGAGACTTAGGAGGGCTGGGGTTTGCTCTTATTTCCACCAGCAATTCCTTCTTTCACCTCAGACCAGTTGTTCTGTACTCTGTGTTTTATTTCTCCATTGATAAGATGGCATCGGTGATGCTTCCCCCCCTCGCTTGTCTGCTTTAGGTAGTGAGGTCTTAAGGTTACTTGTTACCTAGTGTTTGCTCTGCAGCATCGTGCTGAGTGCTCACTCGCTCAGACAAGGCTGGGGGATTTAGGTGTCTATGCGCTAGACACAAATAACAGCAAGTCTATCCGCCACCTGCTGAGAATTACTGCTGTCCTTTTAATTCCATCTTAAATGGCTGAAAAAATGTAATTTGTAAGAATATTCATGTGGGGTTTTGTTTTGCTCTTTAAAAAAAAAACAAAACAGTTTTGAAAACAGCTCAACCGTTGCTTTCTCAAGTGCTTCCTCTCTTTCCCTCCCTCTTTCTTCCCTCTCTCCTCGTGACAAATTCACCCTGGGCTAAACGAGAGTGGAAAATATAAGACTGAAGGGGAAATGTTCCACAAAGGAAAAGCAGCAGTATCATGGAAAGTTTTTTGGGGTTTTGGTGTGGTGTTTTTTTTTTTAAACTGGTACTCCAAAATATGCATATTTTGTTGCGTGCATTTGTAGTTTTGTGGCTACGAGCACCATCTCTGCAGCCAGGATGACTTGCAGTTGCACAAAGCTTGTGTCATGATATGTCTAGGCCAAAAGCTATAGGGGAAACTGCATTCAGCCATGCCACCTGCGTTTCCTGTGTCATTACCGCTTAGCTGGGTGCCTTGATCATTGTGTTAGGACAGGATTAATGCATGTAGTTTGAGACTTGTGTTGGTTTTCTTGTTGGGTTGTGGGGTTTTTTGTGGGTTTTTGTTGCTGTTTTGATGCAAGAAGCTGAGGAAAAAGATCGACAAACACACAGAGCTCTACTAACACACAGCACTGAGAAGAATCCACCTCTGGCTTGCTCAAACTGGGGTGGGGGAAACTGTGATGTGTTTCTTGCCATCGCTTTTCCTGGGTCTGAGTGCTAAACTGTTACCAGTGCAATTCAACAGCCTTCCTTTTCTCAAATATTAACTAATTTTAGTTCTGAGGAGCACAAGATTGTTCTTGAACAGTGAAATTATTTTAGTGCACTGGAACGTGTTTTCTGGTCACATATATGTTGGCATTCCAACGTCTCCTGCCTTGTAAGATGAATTCTGATTCTGCATGTTCTTGCCTGTGCATGTGTGTGTTGGACTAAGGTGATTATATATCAAGCTGGTCTTAGGAGTTGTTGATTATAAACATGCAGAACTTTTTTTACTTCAGGCCTCAACACTACAAAAGAAGTCAGGTTTGGAGAAAATCATTTGAGTGATGTAAATTCACCAAGGCAGATTTTACAGGTGGGGCTTTTAATTATTTGTAAACAAAAACAGGCGGTGTATCTCTGTTCAAGTATGCATCAAGTAGCAAAGATTCATCTGTGGTTGTGCAGTTGGTGATATTTAAATAGCTGTGATTTTTGGTAACTAGAAAGAATTTATTTTCTTGAAGCAAACCAAGTCTGGATTCTTCAATGAGAGACCAGGTCATGGCTCATTCAAGGTTTGCTGTTGTTTTGTCTAAGAAGTTGGTAGGTGTTAATTTATTATATTTAGGGAGGAGGAAGACTTACTGGGGATATGTTTAATATTCTCCATTCCTGTGATGTGAACAATGAGATTTATGGCTTGCAATTTAGATGCTGGATGATGTCTATTCTCTGGCAATACTGTTCATGTTAAAGCTGCACTAAACATTAACCTTTTCACTTCAAATACTCGGACGTGATCATAATGACATAAGTATTTATTCTGTACATGACATGGTCAGCTTCTGAACTGGCTTGGCTGGGAGAAAATTACACTTTGCAAACCCCAGAGAAATTACACTCTAGGTTTACTTTTCCTCCTGCATCTTGTGAACAAAACCAAACTGTGTATTTTCCATCTGTGCTGCTCTCCAGCAGAGCTGTTAGCAACCTTTCCCAGAGAACAACTGTCACCTAAAGCTGGTCCTGAGTAGATGTTTCCCAACATGTCCTCAGCAGTGCATATGGCTATGAATTATAAAATCTTACTTCACAGAAAGTATTTTAGTTTTAAAAGAGTGGCAAAACAATACATTAAAACTATATGCTGTGCCAAAATTGCTCTCATTCACTTCAGCAGGAGATGGATAGAGCCCGTGTTTTTTGTTGGAGGATTATGAACTGACTTTAACACTTTCCCAATCTTTGGATTCATGTAAAGACAGTACCATGGGATTGTTCTGTAACTGTGCAGATAGATTAATTGCCTTGGTTTCGTTTCCTTTTGTTATTCCCTTCAATATCTCTTTGTTCTGAGCATCACTTCTATCTATTCTTTTCAGATGCCATTGTGTTGTCAAAAGAGACTTTTCACAGGACAATGAGTCACCAAGCCCTTGCAGTGACTAAGTATATTTGTTTTCAAAAGCCTTTGGCAGTGCCCCCCCAAGCAGAGTAATCCAGTCCCTAATAACACAGGAATTGCTCTAAATAATCAGATTTCTCTTTCTGCTTTGTTTTGGGTGACACGTTTATGGAGATTCCTTCAACCTGCTCACCACTCCTGGGCTCGCCAGTGTGTTGTGAGCTGGCCAGGGAACGTATCGCCACTCAGGAGGGGTCACTGATCCCTGATAAGTGGCTCCAAACAGACCTGGGAGGCTGGAATAGGATCTAGTACTGGGTTGCTTGCCCCGACATCCAAAAATGTAACGGGTGAAATCCCAGACCTGCCTGAAGTCAATGGGAATTTTGCCACCGACTTCAGCAGAGCCAGGATTTCACCCAATATATTTCCCAGTCTCCCACCGCACAAGTGCACGAGGTCAGACTCTCATCGCGGTCACACTGCGCCATGGTCTGGAAGCCATTTACTGAGTCTAGTGGAATTGCTCCTCGTTCTCGGTAATGAAATTCAGCGGGAAGCCTTGCCTGCGTTTTCATGGGTAGGAACCAGCTCTTGGCCGATCAGCGCGGCTCCCACTGCACGCACGGAGGGTGGATTTGGAGGCTGTGGAGGTGTTTACTTCTTGCAGAACACTCAGCCCAGTGGGGATTTTTTTGGGGTCTTATTTCTAACAACTTCTTTTGGAACCTGCTATATGCAGAGAATGAGAATTTGGCCTTTAGGACAAACCTTAACTCTTGCAGGGTATGTGCATGTGTTACTGCTCTCTCTTTTTTTTTTTTTTTTTTGTTCCTGTAGATAGGCTTGATCCAAAAAACTTGGATCCTGGAATTTGGATGCAGCTGTAAGTGAAGGATCTGGCTTGGGAAGTGGTGTTGATCCTGCCTGCTCCATGAGCAGCCATTAGCTGACTCTTTCCTCGCCTCGGAGATGTTCATGATGGCCAACTTGTAGGGTCATTGTCCAGGTCTCCTGTGTTGATTTCTTTCATAATATCGAAAATTCAGTTTAAAAAATTGTTACTTTGACCAAGAAACTAGAATCAAACTAAACCAATAAAAACAGGAAAGTTCACTCTGAATTTCTGGGATGAGAGCCAGTTCTCAGCCACATGTTGTAACTGTATTATTTATGTCCTTATTTATTGACTACATTGGCACCCAGAGTTCACCATCTCTGCCTGAGGCCCTATTGCAGTACATGTGAGAAGCATAATAAGAGTGAGGCCCTTGCCGTGAAGACCATGCAAGACACAACGAACACAAAAAAAATCCTACTATAAATCCCATTTCACGGAGCCGAAACTGAGGCTTCTCTTTTGCAAGGTTGCATGCAGACACGAGAGAGCAGAGGAAACCCAGGGTGTCCTCCTACATCCCAGGTAGGGGCACTAGAGACAGTTACAGCTGCGATAATACTCTCCGCCATCTCTTCTCTTTTCATTAATAAAGCTCTTTTCAGTTTTTCCCCTGTATCCTGCTCTCCATTGTCAGAAGCAGTGCCACCTCTGGCACCGTGGCCGAGAGGATTAAGGGAAGGGCAATGTCCCATTCTGCATTTCCCTTGCTTCAGTGGTTGAGAGAAAATGTTAGTATTATATAAAAATAGTTTCTGGAGTTGAAGCTAATTTATTTCAGTCAGACTTGAAATACCTTGAAGAAAAAGAGATGGACACCAGCTATTGTGGATTGCAGTTTGGAATTCTATATCCTATTGCTCAGGTACCTGTCACTTCTTTTCTCCTGCGAGGCTTTCAATCTCTTTCAGCTCCAGCTAGTAAGGTATGAACTTGGGTTTCCCCTAATAGTGAAACGTGATACTAAATTGGGAAGCTTCTTGAAAGGCTTGTAAGGGAAATGCACAAACATCTGGTTGACATTTAATCTAGAAATGTCAGGCCTCAGCATTTCCAACCCAGGCTTGACAGTTCCTTGGGTTGAACACCAAAACATACTTATTGAGAAAATATAGGGAAGAGGTAGATCAGAGACCAAATATTAAATTGGAAAAAGGTTTTCTAAAAAAAGTGAGTGTAAGCTCTATCTGTAGAAACCCTTGTGCATTCTCGATTGTAATCAGCATACCATTAAAGGAAGGCAGTTTGCTGTGGAGAAAGCTGGGCTTAGGCTTTTTGCTAAGGTGGGGATGACCTCCAGCAATCCTTTTATCGTTTGAATAAGTCAAACCTTACAGCAGCTGGCAAACCAGACCCTAGGGCTGAGCAGACAGCAGAAGGTCCCTAAATCCTATCTGCTACACTCAGATGCTAGGCATTGTGGCATGCTCCGGTCCCATGAGGTAGCACATTTGTGCCCTGGAGTACGCTTGAGTTTTCAGTTTAGCAAGGGATTTATCGAGAGAGATGCGGAGCCTGCATTCCACTAGCACTCAGGACTGTCTAAACCCAGCCTGATGGTACTTTCCATCTCCCTAAATCCCAGGGCCTGGTGCTTCTTATCAGCTGGCTGTGTGCTTCGAGGCACGTGGCCAGTATGGGACATTGTGCTCAGCTTTTTTGGTGGGGCTGAAGACGTTTAGTTGCTCAAGTGCTGGAAAACCCCAATCTTAAATGCATATTTAAATTGATGGAAGTTAAATATATGCCTGTAAAATGCACTGCTCGCTTGCTTTTGAGACCTGGCATGGATTGAGAATGTCAGGCTTCAGGTCTGATTGAAAAGTTCAGCGAGAGTTTCTCAGTCTTAGAAAAGGACAGAAGTTTTCTTTTCTCAAGAAGTAAAATAAAAATAAGAAACAACCCTCTCCTAGGAAAATACTGGTTTTAGCAGAGGTGAATTTATTTTAAAAAGGACAATTTTTTTTACATTGTCTATTCTTTTGAGTGCGTTCTTCTAGTTTTCACTTTCTCTATACCCCTCAGTGTCTTTAATCCTTTCCAGTCTACTTCATCTTAAGGAAAAAAATGAGCAGATGTTCACATGTTATTCCAGATGAGGTTCCACCACCTGCCTGTGACATAACCAGATTTGTGTTACTTTACTCTCCGACCTCACATTCTCTTGGCTCTCTTCGCCCCTGCTGCCACAGAGCAGAGATGCTTCTCGTGCTGCAGGCAGGGATGCCTCGCTCCGTGTCCCGAGCTTGATTTTTACCTCTCCTCTACATACAAGTCAGTCCCCGCAGTGTGCTGCATCTAGCAACAACCAGCAACAGGGCTTTTCTTCCACTACCCGTTCACCTTCCTTCAGAAAGCTTTTCTACCGAATGGCATGTCCTGGTCCTGAGCGAGCTAAATAGCTGCATGTGTAGTTTTCTGCCCACATCAATGATGCATGTTGCAACATGCATCCCAGGGCATAAGGTTGTGTTACTTATCCCCGGCTATGGTAAAAACAGCGGACAGGCCGATTTTTGGAAGAAAAGATACAGGATCTGATCTGGTTTCTATTGGAATCGGTGATCAAGTTCCCATTTCAGCAAAACTCATGACTTGCACGTGGCTCGCAGCATTTCAGTTGCACTGGTGAATGCACTGGGTTAAAACAAAGGTCATTAGGAAATGTACCCAAGAGGCCAAGACCTGTTTAAATACACATTAAGGGATGTAATGTTTGAAGGAAGGGTAGTTAAACTGAGCAAATCTGATAGGAAACCATGTCACCGTAGCTTTTAAAGGATGCCTCTGAGCCTTTGTTTGTTGAGCTGATCAATAAATGGGCTTGGTTTTGCTCTGGCAGAAATGGTGGGGTGGAGAAAGGGATGGAGGGGGGAATAAAAGCAGTTCGTTTCAGGAAACGGTCTCATGTAAGCTCAGCTTGTAAGAATCACAAATTGAAAAGTTCACATGACTGGAAGGCAAAATCTTCTGGCCACACGCCAACTAGGGAAATGAACAGCGTTTGCTGGAGGAGGTTAACCCCATTTGGGGACGGGAGGAGTGGCTGTTGGGGAGATGAGCGCGTACTCTCTGCACCCCTCTGAGTGTGTTTCTACCTTTCTGAACCCACATTGCTGCCTCTCCTCCTCCCGAGGAGGCTGGATCTGTTGATGATGATCCCAAAGGGTGCTGTTTTGCACTGTTATTTGGGGCTACGTAGAAGCTCCTCATAGAATGGGTTGCTCGAGCACAAGCCATCAACATCTTGTTTGGTTGCTTGAGCGTGTCCCTTTCTAGTTGGTACAGAAAACCGTGGGCCATGCAGTGCTGGGAGCTGTGGGATGGACCCTACTGTCAGCTGGTGCCATTGCAGCCCCGTAGTGCTCCTGTGTGCTTGAGCCGGGGCTGAGCAAGACATCAGGGCGATGTTTCGAGGTCTGCGGAAAGAGGGACCTTTCCCTGATCACGATCATCCCCTGGTGCATGTGGCATCCTGTTCCTGTTCCAGCGAGGAGAAGAAAAGGCTGAAAGGGCTGGAGAATGGAGGGGTGGTTCCCCCTCCTCATCCCCTGGAGGGTATACCATTTAATGAGATACAAAGTCTGTTAAAATCAAAAGATTAAATTGGAAACTTATAATGGCCTCCAGCAAAGAGGGGAAAACAAATTCTGAAAAATGTTCAGTTTTAGTTCATACCTTTCAATTTTTGGTCAGACAGGAAAGAAAAAAAGAAACTGGAACTAACTTTCCATGTAAAATTCAGTTTGTGTTTCAAGTTTTCACTTTGGGGTTTTGTTTTCGTTAAACTCCCAAGTTATTGGTTTTAGTCAAACCTCCAAAACTAAAAGGAATTAGAAGCTGATTACAGAACATGGAAGAAAATGTTTTGTTGTTGGGTGGTTTTCTTTGTATCATCACTAATTCATTAAAAAAGATTTCCCAAAAGAGATATATTTTTCAATACATATAAATAAAAGGAGACTAATATATCTCCTTTTTACTTCCACACAAAACAATTGTAACTTTCCAAGCAGTGATACTCCAGCTATTGCAGTGGAAGCATTTTTTGCTTTTTTTGCCCTGAATTCCGTGTATATGTTGATACAGGATTCAGTCTGACAAGTCCAACCTGTAAAAGTCATGCAGACCCAGGTTTAAGTTTGTTTTCAGAATTTGGATGTATTTTGATGGGGAGCTGGGTTGAGCCCCGGCTCCAAGCAATATCTGCCATATGGAAGTATTTGCAGATGTATGCTGGGGAATGTAGGGCTGAACCGTGGCTCCAAATCGAGGAGTACTGCTGCATGCTGAGCACGTTTGGAAATCCAGGGGGTTACGTGAGTAAGGTATCTATTTTCTAGATCAAAAGGATGCATAATTTGGCACTCAGCTCTGGTGGAAAGTCATGGAGAACTAGTTTGCTACCTGCCCTTTGTGACACTGAAAAATATCTTCCTGAATGACTGAATTCAAGAGTTTAATGTTAGACTTGGGGGGGGGGGGGGGGGGGTGTTATGATCTTGACCCAGATCACTTGTATAAAGAAACCAAAGGGTGGGTGTCCTGGCTCAGTGCCAAAAGGTAGAGCTAGGCAAGAAGATGGCCAGATGTCGCAAGAAGTTGGTGTGTCAGCACCTAGTACAGCCACAGCAGACAAAGCCTCTGGACGTGTGCTTGTCCCGTGCAAACCTGCTCCTCACGCCCTGTGTGTCTCCATGAACTGTCAGTTGCCGTTGAATACGGGACATAACTTCTTTAACACCAGGAAACCCCATCCTTGCAGTCCTGCGTATATCCAGCTTTGCCACAGGGTAAGTGTAATACGTTACCAGGTAGGTACTTTCTCTTTTTCATGCTGTGTACTGGTGATGTGTACAGGTACATCCAGAGAAAGTGCTTCTGGGGGTGGAGGGCGGGTGGTGGTAAGGGTTTTCTTGATTTGTGAATCCTTTGAGCTGCGCGGGCTGGAGGTAGAGATGCTTTTAGAAGTGCCACCTACATATATTTCTGGGCAGCCTAGGTAGACTTGTTTTCCCAGTCCCTTTTGCGGATTCCGTAGCTGAAGTTTGTGAATATGTGCCTTGGCTGAAAAGCTGCTGCTGTAGAGCAATGATACGTGATGGTAACCTGTGGGGCATGAGGAAGGTGTCCTTCAGGAGTCTGCCTTGAGCATGCGGTGCTTCGTAAAATTGTTTGCTTAAATGACTTTAGAGATATGAAGTGACTGTTGTTAATGCTACTGCAAGAACGTGCCCAAGCTTTTTTGATCCTGAAATCAGTGTGGAGCTGGAGAAGCACCACTGCTTATGTCACGCTTGTGGCTTAAATAATCAGAGGTGGTTTGCAGCAGAGTTAGCAAAAAGGTAGAAGAATGAAGAATTAGACCTCTATGGCTAAGCTGTCTGAGCAAGGCTAGGACTAGATATGGCGCTTAGGTCTCTTCTCTCAAATGCCCAGATAGCGTTATTTCGTGGAAGAGCCCCCACGTGTTTTCACACTTGCATGTAAAATTTCCACCCCTTTTGCAACAATTAGTCTCATGCTGTTTGACAACACACACACGCGCAAAATCACCACGCACTGTGCAAAACCAATCGGGGGACGCTGTTTGCGTCTGGTGGAACGTATTTAATCATTTTCCCAAAGATATCCGCCTGATATGAATGGTAACAGGATGTTTATAACAGAGATAAGGCTGGGATGAAATCCTATCCCTCTCTGGGAGCTAATAAAAGCAAAGATTTGGAATTAAGTATCACTTTCTCTGAGCTGCACACCAATGAGGAAATGGGGTCAGAAGGGCAAGCTGCAACATTGTAGGCACTTTATCTAAAACATAAACATTACTAGAGTGCATTCTGACCAAATTAACTCTCTCAGATCTGCCATGTTAGCATTCCTGTAGTACTTAAGCCTGCCAGCTTTACTGCTCCTCTGACTGAGGGTTGAACTCCAAGTTGGGGTTGACGCTTGCAAACAGGGCTCTGAGTGGGGAGGGTCTGTTGAACCCTTCTGCAATTAAATATCTTCCAAAGAAATGCCAATGTCATTGCAAAAAAGAAAAAAAAGGGGGGGGGGTGGAGTCAGAATTATGATCCACTCCGCTTGGTGCACAAACCCCTGAAAAGTAGAGTTTTCTTTGCACAAGCAGTAAAAACAGGAGTATTTGCTTTGCTACTGTTCGCTGCGAAGCACTTCGATCAGAGAGGCTGGGTTTGAAATCCCAGCCCTCCTTCGAGTCCAAAGTGAGCCTTTTGATATCAGACGGGTGGTTTAGCCCTGTGTGATGTCAAAGGCTTCCTAAAATCAGAACACAGCTTTGGGGTGGGAACAGTTTGTCAAGGCTATTGGGCAGCTCCACGAAGTCAAAATCATCTATGTTTCTTAAGAGATGTCATGTGATTCCTGTAATAGCTACTCACAGATGCTCAGACCGAAAGCAAGATCCCGTTGTGCCAGGCAGCGTCCAGATGTCTCATCACAAAACACAAAAAGGATGGGAAGCACATGCTATCTCCGTACGTGCCGCAAGGGATCGGTGGAGCTGATGGTATCTCCACCATGAAAATAGAGGAGCAAAGGCCTGAAAAGAGGACGAGGAATGTAATATTAAAATTAGCACCTCCCAAAGATCAGACAAGCACTTGGGAGCTAAATTACTTCCTTGCTGTGGGGAGGGAGCACAGGAGACCAAAAGGTGCTCTACACCTTTCTGTGGAGCAGATGGCTCCCTGCAATACTCATGGACCTCGGCCAGGAGGGATGGGGAGGGGTCAGCTCCAGGGCTCCTTCTAGGCCTGGCTGCAGCTGGTTGAGTTTGGAGTATCTGTTCCACTTGAAATACTGCCTTGTTTTGGTTTTTTTTAAGTTTTCATTCTGATTCAAGATAAAAAAAGGAATATTTTCAAAATGTACTGGGCAAGAAATTTCCTGCACCTTTTACAAAAATCAAGCCATGCCCAACTGTTTGGAGAGAAGGGACTGCTTAGGTTTGGGGCTTTCTTGAAGGAACAGATCCTCAAGCTGTTCTAAATATCTCCGTGATAGTGACCGCTTTGCTACCTTCAGGTTTGCAAAGCCCCGAGGTTGTCCCAAATCTCAGGTCTTCCTGGGATGCCTGGGAGCATTACAGCAGGGAGGTTGATAGGGCTGGGTTTGCCACCTCCAGGGCAGTGTGTGTGTGGTGAGTATGCCCTGGAGGTGTGAAACTGAGGAAACCTGGTCTCCTCACAGTTCCCCATGTAGGCACCCAAAAAGCATGGCAATTTCCCACAGTCCAGCAGGGTCGTCTACAATGGATTTTCCCAGAACCTGTCCTGGGTATCAAAGAAGGATATCGGTTTGAAATGCCTTCTGTAAAATGTCCTTGTTTCAATAGAATGAGATTTTTGTGATGATAAAAGTATTTCTCATATTGCTATTCCTAGTTTCCAATCACCTTAGTTCTTCTCGCAGAACTGAGAGCTGCAATGATCCAGAGTTAAGTGAGTTGCCCAGGGTCCCACAAGCGACTGGAAGAGAGGCGACCCAGACTCCAAGTCCCAGTCCCTGCTTTTAAGACACCAAAACTACCTTTTTCCCAGCTCCCTCCTGAGAAACCTCTTGAGTTTGTAAACAGCCTGGTTAGGTATTTTTTTTAACACAGTCACTTGAATTCTTATCATAATTCCTTATCTATGGCAAAGAGCAGTGTAAATACCTAGAGTAAAATCTCAGCTCTTCCGGGAACAGTTAGTCCTTTTTAGTTCATGGTGGTTGATGTTGTAGATAGCATAGCTATCTGAGGAGGCTTTACGCAGCAGTGGGTCAAAACAAGCCATCCCTTTGTCAACTGAGGTCCATCAAAGTCCTCTGGAGGACTTTGCTGCTGGAGCATCCCCTGGTAGGGCACCGATGTGTCACCGCGAGGTGCATTGGTGGGAACTGGGGCAGCAATCACCTTGAAATCTGAACTCTGCAATGCTGTGAATTAGAGGGGAGCGTTGTCTCCAGCGGGAGCTGCCAAGGGATCTTGCTGCCAGCTTACTCCTTTCCTCATTTTGTTTCCCAGCGGACCAGCTTCCAGCTGGATCCCAGCCCTTCGGAAAAGGGAGGAGACTGAAGGCTGTGACTTGCTAGAAATCATAAATATGGGGGGAAATGGGAGTGGGGTAAAAAGAGTTGGAAGAAGTTCTTCTGGTAGCATAAAGCCACACTGCTGTCTGGAGATGGCGCTGAGCACCCTGCAGGGTAGGACCAATGTAGAACTATCCGTTTCCTCATGTGGTTCACTCTGGTCTTGTGTCAGACACTCTGAAGCCATGTCAGACAGGTCGGTTCACGCTGGCCTTTTATTTTTTCAAGAGAACAAGGAGTTCCTAAGGTTTAAAATCATGCACTGAAACTACAAAGCTTCTCGGGCTTGTGAGCAGCGTAACAAAGCTGTTAGTATTCAGGAGGAATCGCAAACAGTGTGTTAATCCCCAGCACTCGCAGGGATCTCGTTAGGTGAGATCTGCTCCCCTTCCAATGTGTTCCTTTCAGTTTTCTTTTCAAACCACAATCAAAACTCTCCTGTATTTTGTTTGAGACTTAAAACAGCCAGTGGTTCATTGATTTCACATAAAGGGCTTCTGTGCAGGGGATTGTACATCCGTTAAACTACTTTGCCCCTTCCTGAGGCAAAGACCCCGGGAGGAAGCTATGGGATTTCCACTCCAGCCATCCTACAAGGGGAGTGAAGCGGTGCTGGTGCTCCCGACTGTGCCGGGGCTTTGGGGTCTCACTGGGGAGCCGAGTGAGGTTGCTCAAATGGGGAGAGCCAGCTAGGCTCAGGCAAAAGCCTCTGTCCCTTCAGCCCCGTGGCTGCGGCAGGGACCTGGACTCCGAGCCATGTGCCCGTGGAAGTGGCTACCTCCTGCCAGTGGTTCCTCAGGCCATGGCATGTCTGGTGTGTTCTGAGCTGAATATCTGGTGTTCACGGTGAACCTGGGGAATGCGGTCTTGTCTTACATCAGTCGTCTTCATTAAAGTATCTAATATTTTGCAACCTGCCTTGAGGGGGGATTAAAAAAAAAGTCCAGTATAGCTTCCCAGCTTGCCTGGAAGCTGTGTGCAGGGTGAGGTCCCCGTGCCCTTGGCTCTCTGCTCCCTCTCTTCGCTCTCCCCTGGGCAGCTCGCTTTCCCCTTTTGGACCCATGTGGCTTTGAGGTAGCACAGCATAGTCATGCTGGGCTGGGGTCAGAAACACCCTCCCCTCTCCACCACCTCAGAGGAGCTGTCAGAAAGTTGTTTTGGAGCTTGGCAGTGCTTTGGGTAGGAAGCCAAGCTCTGCGTCTGAAATAGTCAGTACGGTATCCTGATAAATAGGTCTGTCTGGTGCTTCTATATTTGGGTTTCTGTTCCTTGTGGTTGCACAGAAAGGTTTGAAAACATGCACTGTAGAGACCAACAAAACATCAATCTATCTTATTTAAAAATTGCAACCGGTAAGCCAATCTCATCCTTCAGTGGCTAAGCCAGGATTTTTGAATGCATCGTTCTGGCAAAAATGAATGCCTTATTATAGCTTCAGTAGATAAGTTTACACCAGCTTACCCCAAGTGACAGAGTTACCACACGGGTCTGCAAAAACTCCTTTGATTTAAAAAATAATTAAATAATAATTAAAAACATTGTGCAAACAACATCGTTTTATTTAATTGGGCTGTGTTGCGTGACAGGTTTTCCACCCCAACCACCTTTTTGCAATAGCAGTGGGGTATTTCAGTTTGAAGTATGACTTGCAGATATTTTTCTCTCCTCTTGAACTGCATTCATGAAAAAGCTAGTTTACGTGAGTGGAAATTGTGCGTGGAACCCTCTCGTTCTAAACAGTGTTGGAAATGACTACGTATTTATTAATTTAAAACTGTATAGGTACCATGGATTGCATGGAAATTGTCAAAACTCAGCTGGTTTTACAGTGTGAAATCAGCTGAGAGATCAGGCCCTAAGGTCACACTCTACCAAAAGAGTTAAAGACTCGGGTGGAAGGAGCATAAAGTAAAGGTAACCAGGGTTAGTGGCAACCAGGACCCACTTAGTTGTCACTTCTACAAGAATTACCAAGCATCTTGTGCTGAGTGTAGTAACACGACCTAGAGTCTGTTTTATCCCATTCCCTTCGGGGCATTTTCTCTGCAATAATTAACTAAGTCCTCGTTAGGCAAGAGAATCACATTTGGCTATGTGCTAATTTCTGCGCAGAAGTTGTTTAGTCAGACAACTCTCTCCTTAGAAACGGCGTGCACCCACAGTATTGTACTGCTGCTTGACAATACTGGCTGGCAGTTGCAAGAGTGTTCACCCAGCGGTCAGATGACTTTCACCCACATTTATTCAGCTTCTGAAGAGCCTGAGAGCACCTCAATGGTTGTGGAAACCCCTCGGGATAGTTCCTGGTTTGGTTATTTGGGCTGAAGATGCACAGCTTTCCTAGACTGTAATGGGACTGGATTAATGCAACTCTAAGGAGAATTTGACTATATGCTCATGGGAGATCGTGATACTATTTTTCATGTTCAGCATCATATGTATCCTCCCCCTTTGGAGGGAGGTGGTTGCTGTAGCGTGGTGAGGAGAAGGAGGTCTGGGCTTTATTCCCACTTCTGCCATTGGCTTCCTGTACAATTTTTCCTCAATTGTCAGAGGTCGTGTTCCCTAGAAGGGTGCAAGGACAGCCATCCAAATGCTCAGCCCTCTACTGTTGGCCTTCCTGGCCTTTGGCTCTCCCGGTGCAAGAGGGACCCCCCATCCGTAGATGCCTTTTAGTTGTACATACAGGAGAGTGTTTGAGACTAGGACTCTGGTTCTCTGCTTTCGTACAGCGCCTAGCACAGAAGAGATCTAACTGTAGCAGAGAAAACTGGGTCCTGCCGTTAATAGCAGCAGTAATAACATGGGAATTGAGACCCCCCCTTCTCAATGACAGGTTACCACTCCCTTGTAGCTCTCTTCCTGAACTATTTCCAATTATTTTGACTAGGAAAAAGTCATTTAATGTATATATATATGCTGTACAGTTTTCGACCCATCACTTTTCTTCTCTTTGCCTAAATGCACGTTTATTTAAAAGTTCAATGTGGGTACGTTGAACCAAAACCCTGACGTGTGCTCCTACTGAATGTGCTATAAACATTTCCCTAATACTCTCCAAGGTTCCCTCTCTATCTGGACTTCAGAGCAGGTAAACTTCCCAGAAAATGTTGTAGTCGATGAGGTTTTACGTCGCAGGGTCCCTCTCACACTCCTTTCCTGTGCTCTTTTTTCTTTTTTCCTTTTGAAGTGGAAGCTCTATTCATTTTCAAAGTAGATATGTGCAGTCAGCAATGATGAAAATGAAGATAACTGTCAAAAATCCTGCCAGAAGGGATTTCTCCACTTTAATTTCTGCTTACATTATTAAGACAAGTACATTATCTCTTCATGGAATGTTTCCTTTTTTTCTGGAAACACTACTGATAAATGATGTAATATTTGAGGCCCTTCTCCACAGCTGTTGGAAGCCCCAAATTTCTATCCCTTACACCACAAGAGATACAGACGCCAAGTAAAACCTTAATCTGACTTTCATGATTAAATGTGATGGTATTGCAGAAGGAAATAAGGAATCTACAAATATTATTCTGAAAGTAATGGATTGATTGAGCTGTTATATTTTTTTTTTCCTGGGTGTTTTTAGAAGCCTGCCATTGTTGTTACAGGGATTAGGATAAAGCCAAGCAGAATTCTGAAATAGTAGCTGAGAGGGGCTTTCTGTAGCTGCGACCCGAAGTACTATTTTAAAACCACCTTGACAGGAACATGCTATAGCTGCTGTGTCAAAGCAGGAAGCTGCTATTTTTGTCACTGAGATTTTAACCTGTTCTCAGGAAGGGATTTCTTTCTATGCTGCTTTCAGATCATCGCTTTCAAAACTTAGGGGATTATTTTTTTTTTTTGTATAATTCAGGAAGATGGAGTAGCCCAGGCAGAAAAATCTCATATATCTGACAGGATAGTATAGTGCCTTTTTGTGAGAAGGCATCCCTTTTCTTTTTTTTTTTCCTTCCTCCCCTAAGCTGTCTACTGAAGCTTGGATAGTAGAGGCCACTTTTGGTCTGTATCTTAAATAATTTAGGTCAGTTGTTGACATTTTAGCACAAGTAGCTTATCTTAGGGGTAAGAGCTGCTTAACCCATTGCAAGGGGGAATGAATACCTTTCCCCCCACCCCAACATAAACAGTCCCTGGACTTTCCAAACAGTGTTTGGGAAGTTCTCTTGACATCTGACACTGTGCAATTTACTATTCCTGTCAGGTGGATAGGTTTGTCCCCGGTGACCAACACTGGTCCCTGTTGCACTGGTGATGGGTGTCTTACTGCCTCTGAACAGCACCTACTCCTGCTGCTTTCTTCCCTCCATGGACAGAAGCACCGACTGCCTGGGCTGCGGGGGGAGTCATCTCTGCCCTGCTCGAGGGCCTTGCCCTTCTGCTTCAAAGATGGGGAGAAAAATGATGCCATTTAATCATTGTAATTGGTTGGAGCCTCCTTGTTTGTCTCTTGTACCTAGATAAGCAACCTTTAAGGGGAAAGCTGACTCGTAAACTCATAGCATTTTAAGCCTAGGAGGCTGTTATGGCCACAGAGCAATTAATAGTTGTGGGATCGCCTAATAATCCTCATTGACACGAGGAGAGAGTCAACCTGTCTCTGGCTGTTGTTTTTCACATTGAAAACATGCAGCTATGCTGACTTCAGCATCCCATCACTGGAGCTCTGCCTGCTTGATATTAGCTATGTAGTGTTAAAGGGGATCGATCTGGTGGGGCAAGGAATTTTAGACCAGGATTAAAGTGCATAAATAGTGTGAATTTTGGATAAGAATCCAAGTGACATGTACCTGGTACTTGGTTAATCTTTACTGTTGCTCTTCTTTGAATCCATTTCTCTGAGCAATGCTTATTTTAAATGTGGACATTAAACTTGAGGGAAGTAGGAAGGATATACAGAAGGAATAACTGAATTTTAGGGGTTCAGAGCTAGATAAGATTTCTCAGGTTAGCTAACAAATCACCCCAACTAGGAAGAAAAATAAGTATTCTTTTTCTCTGGTATATACACAAAAGACCTTCAGGTTCCAATCCAAATACAGTGGTAGGACACATGAATGAGAAGCTTTCACAACACACAAATATTTTTTTGAACTTCTTACACTTTTAGCTGATATCCACAATCTTCACCCCACTTTTGGCCAGATGCAGTTACTAAATCACTAAATGCAAATGCAGCAGCATACCCCAAACAACAAAGACCATCTTGAAGCCATTGCAAGTGGGAAAAGGAGAGGTCTGAGTTCAGACAATGATGCCATTTGGTGCAGGCAGAAGTAAGAGTGTTGGAAAATTGGGAAGCTTTGCAAGGGGTCTTCTCAGACATGTCACAGAGGTGGGCTGCTACTCCATCCAATTTGACTTTTAGTCTTGTTGATGAGAAGCCTGCAAGGAGAACCAGTTAACTAGTCTGTGTGCACGTATACTGTGCACAGCGCAGCAAAGAGGAGGAAATACGGAGGTGACTGACTTCTACTAGGAGCTGCAGAAGACTTGCAGTAGGCAGAAGTGCTTTGTTAAAACGTTACAAAGACATGGCATAATGCGTGTGGGTTTCGCTCTGCAGGTTCGTACAGATGGGAGAGGAACTGCTCAGTTATTCAGAGCTTACCCAAGCATTTCCAAAGTACTCGTTTATCCGAGCACTAGTTTTCAATAAGAAAATACCATTTATGTGGATACAAGGAGAAGGAGGGGACAGGTTATTATTGCGATCGGCCTCTCTAAAAATATCCAAATCCCACTTGTAGCATTCAAGATCCCACTCAAAAAAAAAAAAAAGCTGCATGAGTTCAAAAGCAAACACCCGACTTCCCCAAGGCACTGGAGAACCAACTTCTGACTATCAACACCCTTCAGTTGCTGTGCCTTGGGAAGTAGTGGCCTCCAAAATGTATGGTCCTGCATGAAATGTACTCGGGACGAATTGAATGCCAGCCTCTCCAAAGGCAAAACAAGAGAGGCTAAACATACGTGTGATTCATTGCACTGAGGGAGCCTGCCTTAAATTTGGGGTTGGACGCGGCCGGTGTAACTTCCTGGTGTGACAGAGCTCCCCAAGAAAACTTTACGCATTCTAGGTGGGGAGGTGCCGACTTCAGTGCATGAAGTCAAGCGATGTTTAGCAACGGGCTTTGAGAGCAGGATCGCTTCTGTTGGATCCTGAAGACATTACCTAACCATCTGCTTTCTAAATCCCTGGGAACTGCCCAGCTAAGGACTAATGGAGCCAACCAGACACATGCACACACCAAAAATTAGTTTTGCTAAACACCTGGTGCCAACACCTCAGCTGATGTAAATGGGCAGCAGTGACACTAAGCTAATTTATAGCAGCTGAAGATTTGGCCCAGGAATGCTGCTATTTTTCTATTTAGAGCAGTGCTAGCCATTTGCAGGAGTTTGTTATTAGGAATGGGCCAAATATTTCAGAGGAAATTACGGAGTAATAACAACCACAGAACCTAAATTAGTTGTTTTTAAGTTATAAGAGCATAAAATAATAGCATCTGACACCGCTAACCACTATTCTTTTTTGCACTCCTTAAAACTTCAGATGCCCTTTGCCAAACCAATTGTTTCCAAATTCTGTCAAAAATATTGTCCTTGGGCAGAAAGCTTGGATGCTAAATTTCAACCCAGAATGATTTTTATGGCTGAGTGACAGAAACCTTGAAAAGGGGATTTATAATGAATACAACCTTAACTACTGTGGCGTGAACAGTGCTGCAATTCTCATTAGCTGAGCTTTTTTTTCCCTTTTTTCTCAGAATTTCAGAGGGTGGGGCTGGCCATAGGAAGTAGTCGACTTGTGTATACGCTTCTGTCATGGCAGGGAAGGAACTCGGCAGCTTCATTTCCCCTTTCATCTCTGGACATCTGTCTGGGTTCAAAGATTGCTGTGGGTCTGAAGCAGGAGGATTTCAGTACGGTTTCTCATGTCATGGCCACGAGCGTGGGCAGGCAGTGTGACTGGCATATGAGCCCAGAGGTTTCGGCACCGGGAGTTGACTCCTGTCTTTCTCTTTAATGAGGTTTATTCACTGGGGGATGGTGGAAAGGCTTTGAACCTGAAAACAAGCCTTAGCAAATGAGGAGGCAGAAGGGCCAGCAAGCGGAGGATGTGCCAGGTTCATGTCCTGCTCAGCTTTACTGCTAAACTCCAGATTTCAGGTTGTGGGAAAAGGAAAGAGACTCCCTTTTGTATATATTAAACACCAGGTGTGCAGGGTTGGGAAATGGGAGCGGAGAGCTGGCTGGAGGATTTTTTCTGTGTATCTGGACTCTTGTTTCCCATGAGCAGCGAGTGCAGTCACGAAGTGCTCTCAAAAGGCGGTGCGAGTGCATCCCCTCCAATTTGAGGTATTTCCTCAGCATGGCACAACATTCAAGGCAAAAAAAATTAAGCCTTTAAATTCAGTTTGTTGTAGAAACAGAAAGTCTATGGCTGCACGTAGCCCTGAAGCAGGATTGTGACCCTTCCTTGAAGTTCCCAATGTAAATATCACCTTAAGTATCCAACTTAAAAGCTCTCAGGTTGGGACCTCAGCTGTGGTGGTGAAAACCCTGTGGAAACCAAAAGCCCTAAAATAAGAAATTAGTTATATAGTCCACTGGGTCTCCCCAGCATGGTCTCCTGGGGTTGGAAGATGGCACATGCGGTGAGTAATGTCATAATCATCCCAGAGTAGAAAACAAATCCAAGTAAAAGGTCTTAGAAGTCTTTCATCTCTATTTTCCCAAGCCACAAATGGTGAAATCTTCACATGGCTTGCTCAGATTGCTTTTGAAAGTTGAGAACTTCCGTCCTCGATGGGAGAGGCAGAATGGGACTGAAATTGCCCTGTAATGAAGAAACCATTAATAACTGACTCTGCTGGAAGGTGTTCTCATGGTACCTTCTCTTGGTGCCTTTGGTAGGTAGGGAGAAGATTTTGATGAACCTACAAGATCTCTCCTGTCTGACTTTAAAACCATTCAAATTTATTCAAGGTGAGGAGAGAGGGTTCCCCCAGGATGAATACCCCAGTTTGCAGCTTCACTGTGCATGTACTTTGCAGCAGATGGTTTGAAATGTTTTATCTGGCTGCTGGCACGCTGCCTTTCAGGAACCATATTTTTTTTTCTGAATTGCTTTTTTTTTTTTTTGGTAAAAAGAAAATACCTTTCTGGTGATTAAGATCCTCAGATATATTTTTTTTTAAATTAACTAGTTCTTACCTGGATGGGGAGGAGGTGGATTGTGTTTGAACTGAAGACTGAGTTGAGTGCAGTGAGGTGTCATCACCCAGTCCTTGATACCCGAATCCATTAGAAATATCCAAGTAAGAGAAGACTCGGGCTGGGACGCATTTCAGCAGCCCGCTGTAGGTTGTGCATGCTCTGCTGCCATCTGGCTAGTGTCGAGCCCTTCCACCCTAGCTTGGCAGTGGAAGGAGGAAGATGTCCTTGCGTCTGTTTTGCGGGTGGCTGGGATATCCTTCATGCAGTTATATGCAAATGCTTGCAAATACGACCTCTCTGCCACAGTGAGTGGCTCCCATAACCCAGTACAACACTGGTCTATTCAGTTCAGGAGCTGTGACTTATTTTTTCTAATTATTTATTTTATTTTTAGCTGGGAATGGTCATTTAACACATGGGTGCACCCCTTAGTCTTCAGCAGTTTTCTGTCTTCAGGGCCTGACCTGGCATTTGGGGGTTTATGCACATGATCTCTGTTTGACTGTTAGTAAGGGCAGCTTAAAAGAAAACAGTTGCCAGCATAAAGGTGTCAGGTACATGTGCTTTGTCTGGCCTCTCCTTTTGGACCTCCTTTTCCATCCACCCCATGTTTGTCATCCAAAGAAAAGGCTGCACCAGGCTGTACCAAGCCAATGCAGGGCAAGGGGAAGAGAATAAACAGAGTCATGTTTGTTTTCCATCCTCTTACTATCAGATACAAAGAACAACTTCAAAGCAATACATAACTAAGTTAGGTGATACACCAACAATAATTAAAACGCCCCTGCAGGAAGTCATGTCACTGAAAAAACAACTGCTTCAGAAAGCAATAACATTTTTCTGCCAAAGGCATGTGAAACTACTGTATCTGGGCTGTGACTCAAAAAAAAAAAAATATTTGGCACTCGCCTTAATCCATCCCTATTCAGGACAATTGAACTTAATTCTGAGACTGCGCTGGTTACACTGGGGCAAAATTAAAGCACAGACCGGCTAGGACAGAGTGGCTTTGAGCCATCTCTGAGCAGAGGGGGCTTACGCGAGGGAGGAGAAAAGGCTGTTGGAGGTGATTGCCACGGGAGAGCCGTGCATGGGCAGAGCACAGCCTTTGCAACTCCGTCGCGCTCTGCGGTTCTATCGAATCTTGTGTCACCCGTCTCCCACATCCAGGTTCTGCCCCGTGCGAAGGAAAGCAGGACGCTGCACTGCTGATATGCAGGAAAAACTTGGGGTCAGCAGAAGGGTGGTGCGACCCCCCGTCTTTGCTCTGTGAGCGCAGACGACGATAACGGTGAGGTGCCATTATGGCACCGCTGAGTGTCTGCATCGTAAATCAGTGATGTTCAGGGGGAAAATGTATATAGTTGCCCGTATTGTATATAGAAGCACCGTATTGGTGACGATTTGCACAGAGGCAAAGGCATCCCTGTCCGTGCCAACACTGGTCATTTCAGCATGATACCAGCTTGCTCACGTCTCTATCACAAGCAAGACCCAGAGCTCACTAAAGCCAACAAAAGGACCCTTCCTGGCTCTGGATCACACTTTTGTGCATTTCTCATAGCTAGAAGAAACGGTCCTTTCATAATTGTTGTGGGTTTCGTTACTATTAAAAAACATCTGGACCGCCAGCTTTGTGGCCTGTGTAGCTGCCGTCCTCTGTAGATGCTGCAAATGCCAGTGCGTTCCTCAGTGCTTTCTTTTCTTTTTTTTTAAGTCAGGATTGGAAAGGATAAATGTTGCTGAATGATTATTAAGCTGACTTTGAAAGACTTTAAATAAAGTCAGTTTACACTATTTAGAGAGTAGTAATTCTAAATTGGAAGCAAATTGTTGAAGAGATCTACCTGTAGGGGGAAAAAAAAAAAGCAGTTGTTGCTGTTTGCTTTAAGCTACTTTTATAAATCAGAATAGATGCTTCAAAAAAAAAAAAACAAAAAACCACCAAACCAAAAAGCCCAAAAACCTGAATGCATGTCACTTTGAAGGGAGGAGTTATTCAGAACTTGTGCAATAAGCCCCAACAATGAAGTTAAGTTACAGACAAAACCCATGTTTTATCAATCAACTGCTACTTTTAAGTTTGACAGCTTTTGTAAGCAGGAAAATGTCAATTACATAAGATATTTGAACCTGTGGAAATAGCCCATGGAAACACAAAATGTCTGTTCACACATCAAAATGATCCAGGCTTGAAGGAAGTTAAAAACCAGAATGCACTAAGGAATTATCTGACGGAAAAATGGAAACTTTGTTATGAATTTTCAAGAAATATTGGCTAATTAATTTCTTTGGTGAGTTTATAAGGTTATTTAGGATTGGAGAAAATGAGGTAACTTCCCTATTTTTCCTGATGTGTAACAGCTATGGAAACACTTTGAAACGAGTGTCCCATCATTATGAATTCATTTGGTTATCCTTTTAATAACAATGATTGTACTCAGGCATTTTATATGAATGTTACATCCCATCTCTTTCAGGTGCTGCTTGGTCACTTCACTGAGCACTTGTCAGCTGGGTCTTATTAAATTCCCATTAAGGAAGGAAGAGCTAAATACCTAGTAACAAAATTGAAAGGGGAAAAAATCTAAAAAACACATAAGCTTGGACCTGGAAAATTAGTTCTTACAGAGTAGAAAATGTTCTATTTAAGCGAACAAAAGCACTGAAATTTACTGCTACCATCTATTGCTGCGTGAAAAAAAAAAATTGTCAGGAACCTGGTTTTACAAAGTGCAATCAAATCAATTTATTCAACGCCCGTTTTCTGCAGCAAGATGTGATTTTTTTGGTAAAGTGTTTTATTAGATGTAACTGATGTAGCTGGAAAAAGTAGACACAAACTTCCAGGCTTATGAGTTCTTCTTCAGCTCTGAAGAAGTGTCTGATTTAATGTAACGCGTTTTGGAAAGCGTGTTAAACCAAACTACCAGCATTTCCTTAGGGCCAAGTAAGACTGTCCACATGGAGATCTAATAACTAGTAGCAAGTTTGCTTGAATTTGAATTCAAATGTCACTTCACGTTGCCTTTAATTTACAATTCAAGATGAACAAATTGGGATGACTTTATATCTGTACAAATGCCCGTATAGAGTTTTGATGCCGTTTTACTGGCCTGATGAAAATAAGCAATCTGCTGTTAAAACTCCAGGCGTACAAATGCTAAATTAGTGCCCAAAATTATATAGTCAAATGAACACATTTCCAGCCGTGAGGAATACAGCTTGTTGCTTATTAACATATCTGGGAAACATTTCTTTTTTTCCATGGAAAATTTAACATTGTCATTAAAGACTAAACGTTTTTAGTCTAACCTGGAATGCTTTCAGCACGAGGCTGAATCGGGAAAGTTTTCAGCCAAAATCTTTTGTGTTGCAGAAAATTTTTTTTTTTTTACATTTTCTGTGAAATGTTTAATTTAGCTAAACAAAACCTTTTCTGTCTAAAACCAGAAATATTCAATAGCCTACTTAGGATTATTTAGTTCAGGAGGGTAATAAGCTAGATGGGCTGAGGACCCTCATGTTGCATGTGGCCCAAGCATTACTGTTCACCAGGAGCCGGTATTCCTGCCTTTTTTGCCTCAAATTTTCCTCCTGCCAAGGGAACGGTATTATATAGCCAAAATCTTTTGCAAAGCCCCGGCAGCCCAATGCTGCGTGAGTGACTGAACATAAAACAATTAAAATATCATGTTGTTAACACCAAATACCATTTCTCAGTGAAATTAAGACATTCCTGGAGTAAAATCCTGACTGCCCAAAACACTCTTTCTTTCTTGTTGAGCTGGTGGTTGCTTGAGGCATGTGCAGTGCCCCTTCCAGCAGCAGGAGCTCAGGGCCAGCATGGCTTTGCGTAGGTGCTATAAGTGGTGTAATGTAGAGAGTGTCAGAGCCGTGCCCACCTATTCCTTGGGCTCTTGGACATGGCAAGGTCTGGAAGGGCACGTAAGAGCAGCTCCGTATGTGATAGAACTGCAGCAGGTGCTACTTGGAGGGACTGTTGCAGCCTCCAGGGCTTGGGGAGAGGAGCAGCACCCCAGCCCTGCCCTCTGTGTCAGCCTGCTTGGGAGGGGTGGTCATGGGGCCATGTTCAGCCTCTGGGTTACTCAAGAAAGGACTCGGAAATTATCCAGGGAGCTCTGGGCCAGTTTATGCCAGTGCAGCACCGCCACACCAGGAGCTCTTTCATTATCTCTTAAAGTAAAATATCACTTTGGCTTCTTACCCTCAGTGGCTGGAACGAACGAGACGTTGTGCCCATTTGCTCTGTTCGAACGGTGCAGCTCTGCTGAGCACCATCTCCCTTGGTGTAGCCCCAGGTGTGTTTCGGTGGGGAGGGAAGCACGCAGGGCTATGTGCTTGCTGGGGCGCTCTCAGTCGCTTGAGCAAAGGGCCCTCCCATGCAGCAAACAGCAAGAGCTCAGTGGATGAGCTGCATTAATGGGGTTTGCAGAATTAACCCCGTCAGCTTATGAAATATCATCAGTACTTGCTCTTGTTCATGGTGGCATTAACTAGCCCTCACTATCACTGAGAGGAATGCGCTGCGAGGCTCTTGCTACCTAGGGGATAGCCTTTTTATGATCACGGGGCGCTGGCTCGGATAGTCATCTTAAAGCGACTTCCCATTAAGCTGCCTGACATCATTGGATATGATTGCTGACACCTGTTTAGTAAATAATAAAATTACATCAGATCTTTTCAGCAGCAGGTTGTCAAAAGAGAGCTCGAGTGCAGATGTAACCTCCAGTATGAATAGGAGAATTCATTAGGCATCAAGGTCTTTAAACTCATCAGGGTTAAACAGCAATTTACCTCACACCGTAACTGTTAGCAAGTGATTTAGTGACAAGGGATTGACAAGGTACATTTCCCTGGAGGGCACAATAAATAATTTTCTTCATCCTGAAGCGTTTTTGCAGAAATGTTTATGTATTTGAGTATTCAAAGTTAATTCATTTCCAGTAGTTTGACAGAGGGCTCTTTTTTTTTTTCAATGACTGACAAAAATCTTGTGTGAGTTCATCTCTTTTTACAGTATTATTTGGTGAACTTTTCCTGCATGATCTAATCTCACCGTGGAAAACCAAATAAAAATTTATTGGTAAGCAGGAATGAGTTCACTAGCCTGCTCAGCTGGCATTCTAGATGAAGACAATGCTTTGACATTTTGGAAATAGTGCTTTTCCTTGGTTTTTGGAAGCCATGATGGTCATATTGAGCAAATCGCAAGCAATGTTTCTCAAACCGTGCCACAGCTGTCCTTGGGTAGACCATCAGTATAATCTTAGCTGACTTTCAGACCCGCTGTTTCTATTGCAAATTAAAAAAAGAAGCCTTCAGCTGTTCTGGTTGTCACACATTATCTTTCCATTACTGTTGAAAGATTTTCTTTATGATCTCTTAGAGGGTTTTTTTTTTCCCCCTGCTTGTTCCAGCAGGGGCTTGTCCACGTATGAGTGATAATGGTCTCATGCAGGCCACCATGAGGCAAGAGGCATATTCTTCCAGACATCTTCCAAATGGCATGAGGTGGCAGGATTTTGGTGCTGCCTCTTGGGTAGTCCAAGCAAAGAGCCCAGCTCACCAAACAAACGCCGAGGTTTTAGTGACCACAACTTAGATTTACATCAGGCAGTATGTCATCATAGATGAACTTACCACGTGGGTTTTTTCCATTAATACTGAACTGATTCAAAATGAAATATTTTGCCTTAAGGTGTTTTTCAGTGACTTTTAGAGTTAACAAAATGGAAATTTTCATGGAGAAAACTTTTGAGCTTTCGTCACTGCAAAATTTCTCCCAGTGGAGCATTTCCAGCAAGCTCTAGCTATTAATATATGTTAAAGCAAAAGGCAGATTGAAGGGTATTTTAAATGCTCATGTTAAGTTTTCAGTGCTTAATTAAACAGCACTTTACTGTGTGCCCATTAAATTCAAATAATGCCACTCCAGCCACTGATCTAAGGCTTTTAAATGACAAAGTGTTTGGCCTGCAGCTTGACTTGTGGTTATTAGTGACTTTACTCGCTGCTTTCACTTTCAGAGCTGTTTTGGATTTCAGAATCCAAGCCCTTTGGGTTTGCCTCTTCAGTTCCATTTTTCTACCTACCTGTGCTCCAGACTAATATGCTAAGTCCTCCACTGAAAAGGATATTAATTTCTCCCGCATTTCTGTTACTTTTTGCAGTGATTGGGATTTATTATAATTCCTGCCAGGGTGTAAGCTATGTTGATCTTTGCTAGGATGTTGGCATAGCAGCTCTTCCCATTCACGGCAAAGGATTTCAGCAGTTAATTTCTCTGAATTATAACGGCAAGAAATTGGAAGATGGTAGGGGCTCAAAAATGGGTCTCTTGCACGCAGCTGGAGTTTTAACTCTGGCAACAGCCTTACTGAAAATAGTTGCCTTAAAACAATGTGTGGATTCCATGTTAGAGCAACAGTCTCCCAGGGTAGATCTCATGCAGTACATCCCTGTTGAATGGCTTGAACAAAACGCAAGGAAACTGTAATCTTATTTAACCAATGTGGACTGAAGCCTCTTGTTCTCTCTGGGACTGTTTGCCGAACTGAATCAACAATTTTCCTGTATTATGTGAATGTCTTATTTCTTTGTAGAGTTTCGTGTGCAAGCTCAGTCTTAGGGCTGATGACTTTTGCGGTTTCTTTATGGGCAAAGAAGTTTGTGTGTTAATTGTTTTGTATGCATGCAGTAAGTTACCTATGTCCTAAATGTATAGCTCTGTCCCGTTAGCATGGTCTCTGATGTTGCTGCCAGTTTGGGATCTCCACGTTTCCCACCTTAGCAGTTGTTATCAGGCATATGATGCTGCTGTTTCAGCTCACTTTGTCCGGGTGGCCCGAGTGGATGCGTAGGGTTATGCTGGAAGAAATGTATTTCGCAGGAGCTTTTGGTCTCCCGCAATAGCTGTTGCAGCAGGAATTTCCCTCTTCGGAACTCATAATCAACAACTCATTTCCATTGAAAGTTGCACTTTCAACCGCCAGCCCCTCAAATGTACTGAGATACCTAAATCACGCTGTGGTGACTAAGTCCCTTTGAAAGCAGGATTTAGCCCTTTTAAGCTGTGTAAGTGTTTCTGCAAATCACATGTTGGTTTCTGAAGTAACGGGTGCTGATGCTTTCTTTGGCAGTCACGCTGATGATCGTGTTCAGAAAGCTTCAGCTGGTTGTTTTCCAATCCTCGCTAATATTTCGGGTCAACAGTCATGTCTGTCAAGCCTATCCTATAGCACTTGCAAGCCTGAAATACTTTGCACAATGTTAATGAGGATGGGAGAGGACTTTTCCTGTCCTGGGAACAGACTTAGCATAATAGTTTTCTTGTGTCCATGTAAGATCTGTTCTGCCGACGGGGTGGAAAGAAAAAGGCCTCTGCAAAAACAGTAGTTTGCTTTCGCTGCTTTCTCTACACACATCCCAGTGGCAAATGACTTCTCTCCAAATGAAAGCTCACGGTGAAAGAAGAAAGCAAGAAAAGCACCAAGGTAATTTAGAGACCGCGAGGGAGGCATTCCTTCTTTAGTGAGGCCTGTCTAAATCCCTGCTGAAATACAGCGTATCATGTTTTAATCCCCAAAGGTTTCCTGCACCGTGTTATTTGCGTAGGCTGTTCTTTTCCCACCCACATGAAGGAGGATAGAAAACACAGGCTCCTGCTCTTACACAGTTTGATGACTTTTCCCAAGAGTTTGGAGATTTTGACTGGGACAAACTTCCCACTCAGTTGACACCCCCTTATCTGAAGGCCGAGCGCTTGGGTGGAGGGAGAGGGAGCTGGCGTGTGAATGCAAAGGGCAATACTGCCCAGAGTGGATGCTCCTGCTCAGCTGTCTTCTGTGGATTATTTAATGGCTTGTTTCCCAAGTGGATTAAGTTGAACGTGATAAAGGCGCTATCAGCATCCACCCATGCAGATATTGATAAGTACCTGTCCCATGACAGCTGGCCTGATTTGTTTTCCCAGTTAGACAAGCCCCGAGTGAAGACTTTTGAAAGCCCCCGAGAGGTTTAGCAACACATAAGCTGTCTGATTTTCAGCAGGATTCGTGGTCCTCTAAGGGGCATCTCTAAAGATAGACAAAGATGACAATGTGAGTGTTTGCAAATATCCACTCCGGTTCTGGACAGCTGTCCCAGTCGAGCACTTTGGGCCTTGTTTCTCGCCAAAGATGATGTTTCTGGTTTATGAATGTCTGTGGAATTCATACCAAGACCCAAGCCTTCGCACCAGCACCCATGGTATTGTGAGACTGTTTCCTAGTACTATGGTGGCCAGCCACGAATCAGTAGCTAATAATGAATAGCCAAAGCGAGCAGTTCATTAACATCCCATAAGGTGTAACAGATAAAATATTTGACAAACGCTTATGAATAAAATAGGATTTATTTTCTTTCTTTTCTAAGGCTGATAAAAAAAAAAATTAGGAACCGAAATGAAATGTCCAGAATTCTTGTCTCTACTCCATTTGCATTTTTCTCAACTGTTGGAACCATATAGATATTTTTAGCTGACATTTTGAAAATTAAATCTCTTAACTGAGATGGGAAAAATCATGTCTTTTTAAAGCAAATGGTTTCCTTTTCTTTAATTGCTTGTTCTTAAAAAGTGCATTTACACAAATTTCTATTTTGAGAAATAATTGATGAAAAAGGGTAGAATTCACCAGTTTTTTCAAAAAAAAAAAAGCTTTGTTAAATATAGCATTCATATGATGTGTCTAGGAAATTATGCATTTAGGGGTTTTTTTTTTGCTCTAAAGATATAAATTACTTATTACAGGTCCATTCATAATAATGTAGTTACTATATGTTTGCGGTTATGTAGAGTTGCAGCCAGTCTGCATAACTGGAAATTAAACTTCTATGACCGAAGAGCAAATATAATGTTAAGTAATTCATAGGCATCATTTTTGAAACCTGGGACGTAACTGCAATGCAACCAGGCCGTCGTGTCACTGTGCAGGAGTTAGTGGCCCTGACTTAGGCCATACCCACAATTATTCTCTACAGCACCTGATGCGATGTGGCTACCGCTTTCTGTGATTGCGCCACAATGTGGTGCCCGTGCGATCTTAATATAACCGGGTTCGTTGTCTTTACGGTATCTAATGGTAATTTTCACCTCGCATGTAATTTTCAGCTCAGTTGCGGGTGGGCGTAACTAGCAGGATTGGACAAAGGCCAAATGGGATTGCCGGTCACCCATGCCATAGGCAGCTGATTGAGATGTATGCGTGGCCATAAATGAGAGAAGGAAAAAAAAAAAAAAGAAACAAAGTCTGTAAAGAAACACCAAGCATAGACTGTTGGACAGCTCTGGAGCAATATGGCAACGTAGCACCATAAATACCTGGAGCCGGACGCATTGTCTGCATACGGCAGGATTGGGCCCGTGGAAAGGCAGAGAAAGAGCTCTGTGTTTTACTCCTGGGGCTCTGCATCTGCTGTGGTTTGTCTTCAGCGATCGGCCTGTGACAAAACCCGGTTTAATATAGCGGGGCTTGAGTGCGCTTATTTTTATGAAGCAAAAATTCTGTCATAAACAGGTTTCGATCGTTGCTGGTTACAGCCACAGTCAAGCGTTTGCTCAGCAATTGGCTTTGCTGCCTCTCGGCTCTTTTTATATAGCACTGCTGAGGTTCAGCACTCATGTGGGTTATACCAGGTCAGCTTTTCATTTCTTTCTTTTTCTTTCTTTCTCTCTCTCTCTCTCTCTCTGTTTTTTTTAATCAAAAAGATTTTTATTGGTGCTCTGGAAAAACAAACACAACACACTGCTGTGAGTTTTGTAACTGAACCAATAAAAAATGAAATTCACTGATGGATTCTTTAATAGCAGCGAGTGAGCCCAGTTTCTAAATGGATTTTATATTGTGCTGTTGTGTATAAACAATGTGCAATGCGATAGCCCTGTGCTGAGGGGAGCGCCCCGAGGACGGGGGAGCCCTTCCAGGCCTCTTGTTCCTTGTCCCAAGGGGTTCAGGTGTGCTTTTGGGTTAAATACACTGAGGAATGGAAGTTGCTGAGCCCAGCTGCCCTAAGCCTGCTTCAAAGCTTAGCGTACACAATCTGTCCCTTTTGGTGTCGCCTTGAGCGGTTGCTTTCCATGCGCCCCGCTTGCGTCTGCTCAAGGTATTGCTTTCAGAGCCTCAGCAATTTTTATAAAAGCAGTTTTGAACGCTTCCATTTAATGAAACAGTCCCAGAGAAAACATTCAGAGCAAGGTTTTCAACGCCATTTAGGAACCTCTAGGCAGGCGAAGGTGCCAGCTTGGACTCTTGAAAGCGTCGTAGCGTTTTATATTCCCCATGATTTCTTTGAGGCCAGTCCCAGAGCCCAGTGAGGACAAGGGATGGGCTCAGGCTGACTTCAGGGGGAGAATGTGTCGGGACCGATGCAGAGCGACACCATCGCTTTGTACTGGGCCCTGTCCCTGGCCAGAAGGTGCCCATGGGGAGCCAGCGTGCCGGGGCCCTCCTGCTTTCTTTGCAACAGAAAAGGCAGTTCTGCCTCCTACCAGGCACCAGGACACGGAGCATGACAGTAAGTTCCTGGACATGTGTTGTCTGGCTCCAAAACAGAGAGATTTTTGTAGCCTTTAAAAACCAGTGTAAGATCTTGCTCCACAAAGTGCAGTGGAAGCTGCAGAAAGCACTGGCTGGCTGCTGGCAGGGCTGGCTTATAGGAAAATAACCGAGGAGAAACGCGACTGTAAGTCCGTCTGTCATTTCTGTGGTCCGAGGCTTGGCAACGTCACCTCAGAGAGCGTGGCTTTGGGACTTGTGTCTGTTCCCTCTTTTGGTTTTTCATCCCCTACGTGTTTTATGCTGAAAGGTGCTAGCAGAGAGCTGGGGAAGGGCCAGAGCAGTGCTGCCTGTCCTCTCCAACTCACCTGGGGCTCAGGTGTGAAGTGGAGAGTGATGGGCAAACAGCAATGTGCTGAAGATGGCATCTTGACCTGTGTCAGATGGAGGAAAAGGGCCCTGAGGGGGGAGAGATGCTCATCTGTCACGGAACGCGCTGGCTGCCAGGAAGGGGAGATGTTGGGGCTACGCTGCTGACTTGATTATGCAGTGCTTATCTGCCTGAAGTTTGGGCTATTATCTGCACCACGTTTTGCGCAGGCTTGGTCCAAAAAAAATACATAGAACAGCTGTGGGGCTGTGAAAATTATTTTCATCTGTTTGGCTTTTAAAAATGAATTTACATCAATCTTTCCATGGTTCCCTCCCACCCACACCCTCCCCTCTCGTCTCAGCTATTCTTTCAAAGAGGCGAAGGAAGAGAGCTGGCCCAGGGGAATATCCCCATCCTGCTCTTTTTCTGTGTCCCATGTCACACCCAGAAAATGCTAAATGTTTTACTAAGGTTGCTGAGGTGGGAGCTGTGCGCAGGCTGTAACAGAGCGGTAACTCTCCTCTCTGGCAGAATGTCGTAGCTTTTTTTGGTCCTTTTTAGTTTCCCCTGTGCAGAGAGGAAAGCGGTGAATGTGTTGAAGACCTCTTGCTGACACTGCAGGCAAGAGGGGACCAGGGAAGGCAGTGCTGTGGCTTCCACTCCTGTCTCCCTCATCAGCAAGGAGATCCAAAGCAGAGCGTGTAATGCCCAGAGGAGTTGCTGCAACCTCTCAAACTCCTTTGACCCGTTGGTCGTCAGGTCTGTTCCTCGGGGGATTTTTTTGGGGGTCCGTTCTGCCCTGATCGGGTGACTTGTGAGCTCTGTTGTGTATTGCAGACCTTCCTTTGAGTCACCGTGCAGCAGCCACTGCTCACCCTGGGGCTGCTGAGTATCTTTTTAAAAGAATAGTCCCTGTGGCTTTGGATTATTTCACAGCATTTATTTGTCCTTTTTTTTTTTTAACAGCATATTTTTCTTTGTGCCCTTAAACCGGCGAGAGGAGAGCTTTTCTGCCAGACTCCTGTAAAAAGATGGCTGTGTGTGCATGCGTGTTTACACGTGTGTGTTGCACATAAATAATCATAGCCTGGAGAAGTACTGCTGGCTCCGGGCACAGCCACGTTTTTGCTCATGGCATTATTGAAATTCATCTCCCGTGGACTGTAATTCCTAATATCCTAGGGAGGGAAGAGAAAAATAGTATCAGGTGGTTTTTTCTTTTTTCCTTGTTAGAAGACCATTTAATCTTTGTTGTAGGGTGAGAAGGTGAAGCACCAGACCTCAAAGTAGGCTGCAATAGGATCCTGGCAAACTTCCCACATTATAAACTCCATCCATAGGCAACACTTGTTTTGTGCCAAGTTTGCTTAGCTAAAAATGACTGGGCCCAAGTTTCAAAAGTGGATATTTGGCAACAACTAGCACTATATTATTTTTGTCTTAGCAAGGAAAAAAATCACATTGTGAATGACAAGTAAAAAAGTGTTGGGGTAGCTCCTTCTGGGTAAATCGATGCGATTTCATTTCTGTGATACCGACCTCCCTTGTAAAGCGCTTTTATATCGCAAGATGAAATGTGTAAGGTAACAGCCTGGTATTACAATCACGAGGCAGTAATAGTAGCGTGCTCGTATTCTTTATGCCACGCTCATCGCCCTGCTCTCTAGGATCAGTTGAAGTCCGTGGAGTTGTGCCAATTTTCCTTGGCTTATCTGTCTTCCTATCTTGTTTCTCAATTAGAGGAAGTAAATGATCCTTTTGTTTTCGTCTCCCTTTCTTTAGGAAATGTTAAAGAAGGGTTCGAATTGCAGTGGAGCTGCATCACTGGGGAACCAGATGGCCGATGAGGGACCTGGAGGTAATTCAGGGGCTCGGAGCCGACGGCTGGCTGGATGTGCGCCGGGGTTCCTGGGGGTTCATGAAATCTGTATTTCTTGCCTGCCCGCTTCACAGCAGGGCTCCAGCTTTGCAGGCTCACCGTGAGCCGGAGCGCTGGAAGTGGAGGAATCAGGTTCAACTTCCTTGCCTTCCCCACAATAGCACCTGTCTATGATATTTGGCAAGCTCAGAGAACTGTGTTCTAATATTAATTATATGTAATCTCCAGTCTGCCTTCACAAGTATTTTTAATTATTTACTAAAATAATAAATAAGATGAATAAGTGAGTAGGTGCTGGCCCTTACCACATATCACCCTCAGGTTATGCCATCTTCTAAAGCATTCAGCGTAAGCCACTGTCAGAGAACCTTTCAACAGGCTTCCCCGTAGTGGTAGCTGAGTTTAGGTGAGGTAACTGAGAAGCAGGATAAATTAGCTCCAAGTTTCCGTGGCCAGATTGCTCCCAGTACCAGAACTAGGCTGTCTGAAAGGAACTGGTGTGCCCCGTCGCTGCGTACGCTCGCATTGCTGAACAAGGCGGTTGCAGTTGTGGTTTCTCCTTATTCCTAATAATGAATGATGTTCCCGGTATGCCAACATATTTTGGTGAATGCCGGCAGCTTCCCAGTGCCTTGAGTGGGAGTTTATTCTCGATGTACTGAAAAGGATATGAAGGCCAAGAGTTTCCATGACTGGAGATGTGGGGTACTTTAATTTTAAGGCACCAAAAATCCAGATCTTTAAAGGAGGCACGACCTGGGGGGAGGGAGGGCAGTTGTTCAAATCTTGTTAAAACCTCATCCTGCTGTAGGGTCTCAAGTCTGGCATTCAAAATCATTAGCACTCTTTAAATTTGCCCTAAAAATCCCTATGAAAAGTTACAGCACGTGCTGAGTAACTACTTTTCACAATGTAGTAACTTGGCCCTTTCAAAGAGTAGGTTTTAGAAGCACATATTACTGACTAAAGGCTTGCCAAATTTCTTTTTTCCTTTCCAAACTCCAAGTAATGATTCATGGAGACTCATCGATTTTTGTTTCTAATAAGGTGCTGTTCTCCCATTCATGAAACTAAGGGGAAACAAAGCGATGTTTTGAAGAAATGCGTTTTGGCTAGGAGTTGAGGCATCCAAAGCAATACATAAAAAGTGTTTTGAGATTAAAAAAATCCCACGTGGTGTTATGTTAAAAACTGTATTTTTAATGTGAATTTAGCATTTGCAGAAGTTTCAGGTTGACTGCACTGAGGACTAACGTGTTCTGTTTGCAAGAAAGTAACTCAGCTAGCTATTTGCTAGCACACGTATACCTGTGCGTGTACACATCACGCTCATCTGAATGACACTAGCAGTGGGCTGGGCCCATTGATGTGAGTCAGTGAATTCTCAAGCGGTGAGTTCATTCATGTTTTACTCGTTAGTAAAGAGTTATTCATCGATAAAATCACTGTGGCTTCTGATAGACCAAAGGCATGCCCCCCCAAATGAGGATGGCAGCATCGGGCCCCTGGTGCCAATTCCTAGCAGCGCCCACCTTATGGGATGTTTCTTGGAGCAGTCAACTGCTGGAGCGTTACGTCTGGATCAGATCTATCTGCTCACCTGGGCTGGGGCTTGTGCTCAAAAAGAGTCCAGAAACATCAGGAGCACAAAACCCAAGGAGGTTAAATATGAGCAAGTTCAAAAATTCCTTTAGTTCCTATGTGACCCAGCCATGGCTGCTGCAAGGAGAGACTCTTCTCTCTTCCAGTGCCTTTTCTGATCGCTCTAAGAGCGATTACTTGAGATAAGAGTTCAGCTCATCAACTTCTCCTCGTTCCTTTCAAGGCTCTGTTAACGAAACCTGACCCAGATCTGTGCAGCTTGCTCCTTTCTTCTCCAGAATCTGAAAAAGGCCAAGTCTACCTCGCTAGCAATCTTTTTTCTAAGTCTGTGACCAGCCGGGCAGTTTACTTCAGGGTATGATCAGATTCCAAGCCACAGTGTGAAAATGTCAAAGGTCCCTGGAAAATATGTAATTACATTTCAGATTTGGAGGAAACAATTAATGAAATGGAATTTCTTGGCCCTTCGCTCTGTCGGATGATATGTAGTAGCTTGCCTGTGAGCTGAAGCCTGAGTACACTTATGGCACAGAATAGTTTTTATCATTTTAAAACTTAATTATATAGGCTGTAATTAAGCTATACACAAAATGTCTGGTTCTTTGAAGTATATTAATTTTGGGGAAGTTCTCAAGCACCCAGTAGCTGCAGAACAATCATGAAAGAAGACAAGGCTTGAATAATGATGACAGTTGCAAGCCACAAATAATAGGAACAACCTTTCCAAAACAAAGGGTTTCACATTTTCCAAAAGTACGAGCATTATTATTTGTGTGTATTTGCAATTTGTACATGCCTTGGAGGGACTAACCTCAACTATAGTGCTTGAAATAATTGTGGGATGACATAAATGGGCACTTTTCTATTGAGGCAATCGTTTTTCTCACAGCATGCCAGTTTTTGTTTACTATTCAGCAAACCAAAAAAAAAAGTCTCTGTCTAAGTCTAAAATAACAACCAGGACAGGGTATAGGGCATAAATTAATTTGTTTTCTAAAAAAGGGGGGGAGGGAGGGGTCTTAAGTGGATGTTTCATGCATGTATTTCTATATTCCTTGCAGTGATTGAGTGGTTCAGGGGGGCTGCCTGTTGCTGTTTTTCAGTACAGTACCTAGCAAGAGCAATGTTCCTGCAAGTGACAGAAATATATCTAATGAATTTAGCATTGGAAACTAAAATACCTTCTCATTTGTTTCCACATTTACTATGTGGTCTCTATTTTCATAATAGGTCCCCCAAAACGTTTTCAGGCTCAGGTCTATGTGCAGTTGGAGATGAAGGACTTTTATTTCTTTATTTAAAGGGCTACTGTGAGCTTTAAAATAAACACAATTCTCCCTGGAAACTTTAACTATTTCTTGTTCCCTCGGTTTATCGATGTTTTGCATCTGGCAGGCCACCGTGAGCAGCCTAGAGTCAGGATTTCAGGATCTTCAATTTTCTCCATCAGCTGCTGCACTCGGGCGTCAGCACCCATCTGAGCACATCTTCCTTTTTCCAGACTGGTTGACAACGGTGAAATTCAAGCGCCTATCGCTAAGTTTCCACGTGCCCACCCCTCCGGGGAGCAGAGGGGAAAGCCCTGCCTCTCTGAATAAGGGAGCCGTGCTGCAGGCAGAAGTTCATTTTGCTAATAGTTGTGCTGGTTGGGATGCAGCTTCCCATTCCAGCTGCTTATTCCCACTCGCTGCTGGAGGTTTGCAGTCCCACGAATCTGCTAGCAGAAGAAATCAGTTGTGATTTTCCTATGCTGCTTGAGGCAAAATCCCGAGCTTAACTTGTGTGGCAAACAAAGATGGCTTGCGGGCCCTTGGATGCCTCTCACTGCATGAAGAGGCTTCCCAAGCATCCCAGGATCCTTCCAGGGATTCAGTTTCCTGTCGCCAATACTCACTGTGAAGCCTTCTCTTTACCTACTTCTCTCCAGAAAGGTTGACTCAAAATAACTTGACTTCCTCTGAAACTACTGGAAAAGTTTCGTTTAGCTGTGGGCTTTATAAATAGTTCCCACTGTAAAATCAAAAGCAAGATCAAACTGAACCCAAGTATGGAGTGAGGAATCATTCCTTTCCCCTTCTGTCTGTGGGAACCATCAATTTTCTGCTTGCTCACAGCAACGGGGAAGTTAATGGACTGTTCCTGGCTTTCTTAGCCACATTTCCTAAAGGCAAGTTATAGCCTGGGAAATTGGCTGTCAAGCCAATAAAATCATGTGTTTGCATTAGGCCTTTTTGCATTTACACAGGCTTAGAAGCAGAGATAAGCCTGGTGAAGTGGAAAACTCTCTGTATTTGAGAAACAGCCTTTTATGTGTCTTTATTTTTCTTTCTTCCTTTCTTTTCTAAGGGAATTCTGGAGCCTGCCTTCATGTAGAGAAGGCAAAATGCTACACAAAACTTTGACTTAAAACTAGAAGGGTGAGATCTTGGGGATGCGTATGTCAACTCGGGTCATTGCCTTAATATGCACACTTCCAAAGAGGAAAAATATTCTCAAAGCAGGAACTTAAATAATCTCTTCGCCAAAAATGCCCATTAGACATACTTCCATGGATTTCAAAGTCTGTGTTATGTGAACTTTATTAAAACACGCAAGTCCGCAGTACCATACTCGAGGTTTGTTGTACATTAAGAGTCAAATCAGGGCAGCTGTCTGCATGTGATCCAAGTAGGAATGCACTTTATGTTTCCAATTACAGACAATGAGCAATTAATGCACTGAAATGGAATGAAAGGGAGGGACTATTTACAAAACCCCTGCTTCTTTCTCTCCCTATAACCCATAAATCACTTTAAAAAATTGAGGAACAATTCAAAAATTGCTCAGAAGCTGGAGGAAACAAATAATAATGGGTCTGTGCGTGTTGCAACAAACCTCTCTTTTTCATGGCAACAAGCAGGAATTCTCAGACCCAGGTACATGTCCACCAGCGGCGTCCCGCGGTGTGTCTCTTGGGCTGTAGCAAATAATCCAGTCTTTTAGATGAGTGTATAAAAATCTAAACCTTTTTAGCTCCCCTCCTAATTGGATTTATGTAATTTTAGTTTCAGTGGGGGAGGTTTTGAAAGGGACAAATAGAAGGCAAGCACCCTTTTTTTTTTTTTTTAATTGCCTCCAATATGTTGTTACTTCCAGAGGTAAAAACCAAGCTTAAAGTCTCGCTGTGCCAGGAATGTCTAAGTACACAGTTAAAGCAGTGGTGCTGCGGTAGCTTGGACTGTCTACGGACGTAAGGCAGACAAGGCTCGCAGGTACAGGTAATCTTGTTTGTTGGGTCAACTCCTACAGCTGGAACAGCTTTTTGGGCACACAGACCCACATAGAAAAGGCTTGTGTGCCTGAAATGTGATTATTTTTTCCAGCCGTTCTAACTCGTCTAATTAAGGTTTGTGGGGAGAGTTAGTTTCTTTCTCTGGCAAACAGAAAGTAGAAGTAAATAATACATTTTAAAAGGTTAGGAAATATCTAGCTGGACAATCTGTATTTCTGGCCTACAGAGTTTCATTAGGCGTTGGAGCGCAAGGCTTGTAATGGTGTGTTTGACTACAGTGCATCGTCCAGAAAATGTCTCCTTGGTCTTGCTTCAGGAGATGTGAATCCACCAGCCCATGGCAGTGAATCCAGGGCCATTGACTATTTGCTCTCATTGCAAAATACCCTCGTCTTCATCTAAATGGGTCTCATCTTGCTTCTACCCGCCGCCTCTCGCTCATCCCATTGACAAGGATTAGTATAATGACATATAATAAATTAGGAACTGAGCCTGTGAAAACTTACAATGGAATGTGTGTTGATTTTTCATGAAAGAAATAGACGATGGCTTTTAACCTGCCTCCTTCATTTTCCATTGTGTTTCTTGTCATTTTTATTGAATGGCGTGAACTTGTGTGACTTTGCAAATACCTGATCTGAACTTAGAGCTGATATTCACCAAATGTTTTATCAGCAGTTAGGAAGAAGAGACTATTTCTAATAGGTTTGCAGCAGATTTATTCAGGGATTTTTGTAAAGGCTTAAAGGACAGGGCTAGGTTGCTAACTCCACCAAGTAGAAGGCTGGAAGCGGGTTTTCTGCGAGATAGTAGCTTGTTATGCAGGACAAAGGGATTCTTGGCATGCAGAAACCTAATATTGGATCCATCCCTAGTGATCTCAGAGCTGGAAGGGAACAAGCAAAGAGCAGCGCAAGTTCATAGCAACTGTCCAAGTTGGTTGAGTTTTTTTCAAAGTAAATGTGTTGTGGTTGGAAAATGCTGATGTGTCAAATCTGAAACGTCTTACAAGAAAGGGTCGGTTTCAGTCACTTTTTCATCTGAAGAAAAAGCGAGGTAGCAAAGTTCAAAATTGTCAAACCAAAAATTTTTGGCATTTTTCAGGTAAATGTTATGGCTTTCCCATCTAAAAAAATATGTCGTGCAGAAACATATTCTCATTGTAGTAAAAATATTGGAAAATGGTTATGTGTCTAAATCCTAATGAAACATTACAGAAACGAAATATTTCAGTCATTCTAAATTACTTTTTTTAAACTTTCACAGCACACAAAATTGCCAAGGTTTTCATCAGAACTCATGATGGGGAATACTTTCAATGCATTAAACGCTATATGTTCGATGAAAACTGATTCTCAGCATGTTCAAAGTCCTCTTGCGACATTACTTGTTTCAATCCAACAGTACAACGTTAGCTTGAGGTTGGCAATGTCAGAAGCTTCTGACTTCTGGACCTTCCTGCTTTGAGCATGCTCTGGCAGCAGGGAAAATCTTTGTCCCATCCTAGTGGGGTAGGTCTTTGTTTTAAGCCTGCTGTCCTTGCAGGCACAGCACTTCAAGGACCCGTCTCTGATGCCAGGTAGGAAGAGGTTGTAGATCACTTCTCTGAAGGGAAAGGAGCTGCAGTTGCAAGCAGGAGCCATCAGGGCCACAACCTGCTTTGCTCTTAGTTCCTCTCCTGTTCTGTAGACACTGAAGCTGTTGACTTGAGGCACGTGGTTGTCATCCAAGCTGCTATGGAACATCCTCAGTGTCCTAACCCAGAAGCAGATTTTTTTTTTTTTTCCCAGTGGCTAATGTCATTCATGCAAGGAAGAAGCATTAGAGAAACACACGGGCTTGAAGCAGTCCACTTGGCCGACAGTGGAGAGCTGAAGTCAGCCAGGGAGAGGAAGAGGCACCAGATGGTCTCAGGGTTTGCATCCCACTGCAGCATGGAGCTGGGAGGAGAGGAGAACCACCCTGCCCAGTCATCAGGATGGGGGGAGACCTGTCGCTCACGACAGCAGTTTGCCCTCCAATAGATATTTTAGCAAGTGGGAGACAAGTGGGATATAGCTGTCAGGGCTGGTTCCCCTCTGTTGTACTTTTGTACCTGGCCGGGTGGGGTAGGTGAGCCTCGTCCCCAGCAGGAACTGTCTGGGCTTGGTCTGCTGAGCCGAGCTTTGACCTTGGTAACGCACACAAAACTCAGCTTTGGGGGTTGTTCTTTGCGGTTTCTTTTTCTCCAAGTCTAGGTCACCAGAAAAGGGGTGGTTTTGTTCCACTGATAACCTGGTAAATCAACAGCTCTTCACTCTGAACCAAAAAAGTAAAGGTTAAGTAAAAGGGTTGGAGGGGGGAGTGTGTTTGGGTTTTGTTTGCTTGCATTTACAATGCCAAATCTAGCTAGAACAGACACTTAGTGGTGGTCTTAAGGGAAAATGATCTGTTAAAGTATCTCAGGAACATTGTTTCACTATAATCAGTTGCACAAGTCTAATAGCTAGAAATGGTTTCAATATTACATTTTTTATTTAAATAATAAAACCATATGTTAGTGGGATAGCATCATAAGGAGATAATTCGGTGCAGGGAACTGTTACTTTGTTTTGGAATTAGATTAAGTCATAAATAAATACTACTTTGTCTTTAAGTTAGAAAATCGTTCCCATCCAAACAGCCTCTTAAGACATTTTCCACCTGTTAAAGGACGTGTAGTATTGGGAGTCTTTCATAACAGTGGAAACTGGCTCAAACTTTCAACGGGTTTGTAAAAAATAAACCAGCGTTGATTTATGAGTTGAACTACGACAGGGAACATGTAAGCAAATAAAAACAATGAACTGAGAAAAAAGCAAATATACTGTTGATTTGGCACCGCATGAATCATACAGGCAAATCTGAGAGGAATAGGAGGAACGAGCTTCAGAGTGATGGATTGGGAAAGGGGATCTGATCCCTGGGTAATGAAATGTGAGGGGGTCTTGCCTTATGCTATTGACCTAGAGGTAGCCTGGAGGAAAGTGATTCCTTCTGACTATACAGTGTTAGTTAAAACAATCCCCTGGGCTCAAATATCAGCTATTAAAATAAATTCAGGAGACAGAGGAAGCGATGTTTATAAGTTGGAAGTTTGAGCTGGTTTTTAAACAATTGTGGATCTACAGATTCTGAACTGGAAACGTGATACGGCGGGAAGAGGGCAAGAGGAAATGACAAAAGGGTAAACTGGGGGTGAGGTGGTAAAGAGCATGGAATTGGGAGGAAAAGCGGTCTTTTGGGGGTGGAGGGAAGAGGCATTCTTGCAGGGCCAAGCAGAGAAACTCCCTATGCATATTCTTGCTTCACCTTTGTCTGTTCAAAATGCCACGGCTGTATGTGAGGATGCCACAAAAACTCAGACATCCCAAAGATAACAAGGGCTTACAGTATATTTGGGTGTGTTTGGATTTTCAACCATGATTATAAGAGTTGGTCGCTATTTTCCAACAGAACATTTTTCCTCCAGAAATGGTTTTCATTGAAACTGAGGTCTTCCATGGAAAAATGGATGTGGCTTAGTTTGGGGGCGGGGGTGGGGGGTGTGTGTGTTGAACTATTTATTTAATCAGTAATAAAAACAAGGGTGTCAACATCATAATAGAAAACTTTCAATTTAATTGCAGCAGCAGCAACACCACCACCAAAAGAAATCTTTAACAACAAAAGAAATCTTTCAGTTGACCACTGACTAATTTTGGTTTTGGAACAAGAGCGTTTTTTATAATAGTGGTATTTCCCTTAAGCAATCACTTGAGTTTCTGCACTACTCCAAAGCATTTTTGGAAAACTGACACTCTAATTTGGGTAGCAGCATGACCCAAGCATTACGGCGATGCACTTGAAATGGCTTCGCCTCTCCTCTCTGGCATTACCCTGTGATGTGATATTCAAACAAGTGGCTTTTCCTGCCGTACCTATTTCTTCTAGCCTGGAAGTTGATTAAAACGGAGGATCTCTCTTCTGCTGAGCAAATACAATTATTGCAGTACTGATCTTGTTTTGGCTTCTAACTATTGTATATATATTTATAAGTCTATATTACATAAATTATAAAAATGTAAGTAGGAAACATTAGTGGGTTTGATCTGCTTACAGTTACTGTCTTGCTTCTCTAGCAGGTGGATTTGATTGTTATTCTAAATAATACAGTGGGCCTCAGAGTGTCAGAGCTTTCTTTTTCTTCTCTTTTTGGTGCTAGAGGTGTCCCGTGGCTTTTCCAAATGACCTTTCACCATTTAAGATCTTGCTCGTGTCTGATAATGACACGCAAGCAAATCCCCATCTGTTCACATGTACATCCCTATCGTATCTCTTCTGGTATTTAATATTTCCACACAGTTGCTCCAGTAGGAGAGTCTCATGCTGAGACTGGCCTCATCTATTCCTCTGCAGTTCATGAGCAGGATTGGTGCCTGGAATTTCCCGAAGCGCTGGGTGAAAGACAGGCTCAGAGACCCTTGTATACAATTCTGAAAAAAAATGTGGAAGGCAATGAAATCTGAGCTCAGGCTTTCAGAGACAACTTGACAAGTCAATTGCCCTGTTAGGAGTTGACAACAGTGACCCTGATAGTAGAAATGATCCGTTTCCTCTGGTTTAATTTATCACCGCAGGATTCTGAGTAGCCGCTCAGTAGCACAATCTTCAGATACTGATATAGCGTCAATCCCAAATGGGACGTTTTGTGAAGGGAAAGTTTACAGTCCTCAGAAAAAAAAAAAAAGCCCCAGGAATGCACAAGTTCATTGTTCAGAGCTGAATCTGATATGCGAAGCCTCCCGTTTTAAAATTCCTTACAAAATATTGGATGATTGTCTGTGGTGTTGCTCTCTCTTTTTAGGCATTTCTAAGCGCTGTTCTCAGGTAATTTCATTCTAGAGACAGAGCGCGCGATATTCTCTGTTATTCAGAACTAAAGGTGAACAAAAAAAATCCTTAGAGTACGTCTGGGGAAGAACACTCAACTAAAAGAATTTGTGTATGCTACTGAAGCAAATTCGGACTACTTTTTTCATTTCAAAAACGCCGATAGGAAAGATGTTTAGTTTTGGGGGCCTGTTTGTGAAGCTCAGAAATTTTGTGACGGTATTTTCACAAATATCACCAGAAGTACTTTTGCAGTACTTTTTGCTGCATTCTCGAGACCCCAGGGAGAACCATCAGGAGAGAGAAAAAAGGGGGGAAAAAGCAAATTTATAAACATGTACTTGAAACGTTTTCCTTTTATAGTTTTGGGGTTTTTTAAATCAGAAAGTAGATAAATCACATTTGATCTTGCCTGGTGCGTCTCCTGCATCTCTCCTGAGCTGCTGAGCCAGGGGACTGGTGCTCAAGCTCAGTTTGGGTACCGCTTTCTTCATGTCACTAATCCAGAACATATTTCACGGGTGAGAAGCTGAGCCCCAAGGATGTCAGAAGGGCAGAGGTGATTTAGAAGTCTGCTTTATGCTCTTAAATTAGGAGCCTATGCTCCCTATACAGGCGGTGAGTGCGCTGCTCCTGGAAGTGCTCTGAATCACCCCAGCCTAGCTTACTCCACTGGCTATAATGGAAGCCTGAGCTCTTAATATAGGCATTGAAATTAGATGTTTGAGTTAGATGGGTGAATACTCCCCCCGCCCGCCCCCCGGGTGCAGTGCGTCCAGATTTATACAGGAAGTCTGTGGCAGAGGCAAGAATTGAACCCAGCTTTCCTGTGACCATCTTTTTATTCCCAAGCTTCCAGTTAAACTATAATCCATCTTGAACCACTTACTGGAAATAGTTCCCTAAAAATAAATTGAAAGTCTAAGTGATCAGGAAGTTTACCTAAACTTCAGAGGCAGGTTAACATGAGAGTGCTTTGTACAGACTCATTGGACTGGCTGCTCGTGCAGAGTGTTAAGGGCACTCACCGCTCCTCTGCAGGATTACTTTGCTAGTCTGCTCCTGGAGATCAGTCGTTCCTGCGAGATACGTCCTTCCAAATGTCACCCATTTGGCCTCGTGAAAAACAGGCGTGGGTGAGATTTGGGCAAATGATTAAAAAAGAAAAATAGAGGGTCTCGGATGAGAGAGGGCCGCTTTGCAGAAAGAACCTGAAAGCTTCTTATCTGAAATACATTGCAAACTTAAATTTAGTTCTTCAGCAGCTGTAGGAGGAGATTTTCACAGCTCACGCATGGCAGCTGATGGGAGAAGTCTCCCTGTAGCCAGCAGGAGAGTGATGCTTCTCACCGAGCCCTCGTCACCAGATGGGAGGTTTGCAGCCTGTCTTGGTGTTCCTCTGGCAGGAGAAATTAGCCCGTATCAAAGGTCTAATAAATTTGAGAAGTAATTTGGCCTCTCCTACTTGAGTTGCTTTACTCCTGAGCACAATATGTGTGCTACTAAGACAAGACTGTTAAATAAGGTGACAGGACAAAAGTTAGCTGATGTAATTAAACTGCTGTAATTTTTACAGGTTTGTTTTGTTTTAAAAAAAAAAACTTAGCTTGGCACAGACTCAGAGCAAATGCAGTGAGGTGTGCATTAGCAGCAGAACAACCTGGTCTGATGTGGAAGGTGCTGTGCTTGCAAACGTGCTGCCGCTGGTCCCAAGCTCTGGACAAGCTGTCTCGGGTCTCCCACGAAGCCATGGCACGAGCCTGCGGTGGCCCCTGGGACTGGTGCTCGCAGTGGGGGTTTCAATTAGGAGTTTGGGTACAAGGACTCCCTGTGGTCCAGGAGAAATCCGGATCACTGCCAGCGGTCTGTTGGTTGCAAAATACGTGGAAATTGTGGATCTGCACCGTGGTCTTGGCTGGGTGATGTCAGGACGTGATTGCTGCTGGGGCCACTGCTGGGAGTGCAGAGAGTGAGATCTGCTGAACTGGCTTCAGGCAAAGAGCGTTACAGGTCATCCACCTTCTCAGAAAGGGTCCGTGATTGTCAGTGACTTTCAGTGCTTGCCCCCACTTAGGAGACGATGTTGTTATAATGCATATTTTGTTTTGACGTTACATGTGCATATAGATACATGCTTTTTTGCACATGTGTGGGTACAATATGTTATGATTATTGAATGCAAAATATTTGAAAGAGTTTAAATTCTAGCGAGGACACTAATTTCATTGCGTTTTATGGTTTCTGTCTGGAAGGGAATTGCAGATTTCAGCTATACAAGGGGGAAAATGGTCACTTGTTCTTTGTCCAGAAGCAGAGCTGTCCTTTTTAAAAAGAAAATTCTTAAACCAACCCTATCCAGTCTGAGTATATAAAGTCCAACATTGCCTAAAACTGGTTGGAAAACAAGAAAAGGGTTTTTTTTCCGCACTAATGTACGTAAAATCTCCATGGGAATGTTTACATTAGACAAGTGCCTACCAGCTTTATGAGGACAGCTAAATCCCTGTTGGGGACCGCTGAGCATATAGACTGAGATAAGTTCTCACCAAAGTATGATGCAAAGCCTGTTTCTTAGATATAGGAAGCAAAGTGGCCTTGTTTTCAGGGGTGCTACATGTTGCTGTCCGAGGGAGATCTAGAAACCGGGGTGTGAAGGTGGGGTTCTTGCGGTTTATTCAACACCACATCACGAACCCCATCCTGACAAAATACAAGCCCCACTGAAGGTAGCGTGACACCTACCTGAGCTGGAAACCTCTGAATCTGGACCGAAAAAATGCCATTCCCTGTGTTTCCTCCATGGAGAGATGTTGTAGATTTTTTATTTCCTACCCTTCTCCCCAAGGGAGCTCATGGAAAGCCGTGGCCGAGCTCCCCCAGGGCAGCCACAGCCGGCACTCTCCTTCCCACCAGAACGGGACTTTGGTCGGCAGTATCTGGCTGCATTCCCCTCTATAGCAAGTCTGTTAGTACCCACTTCTAGAAAATGGAGAGACATGCTAATGTTGCCCGGTGTTTCCTTACCACTCTATTATGGCAGGATTGCAACACGTAGACATCCAAAAGGCAACGAACGGGCTTCGTTATCGCTGGGAGCGTGTAGGTATGCCTATAAAGGCGTACGCAGCATTGTGTGGTGCTGCTCACAGCATGCCTGTGTTTCTAATCAAAGGCAATGGTCCACTTGGAGAATATCCCCTTTTACCCGGCGAGTGACGGCACAGGTCAGGACTGCGGGAAAAGTCTGTGCGTGAGAGAGAAAGACGGAGATGTGGGGTCAGTGAAAGAAGAAAACGGATAAAAAAGGAATGAGGGCAGTGATGTTTAACTTGGGCTATGGGAGTAACTCTCCAGAGACAACATCCTCTTTCTAATCTTAGACTTCCTTGGGAGATATATATGTCTGTGTGTCTGTATGTATAGGTATATGCACAAAAGCACACTCACATAAAAAAGAAAAAGCACCCATAGCACTTACTAACCCCTCTGCTGAGGTCTGCATGCAGCTCTCTTCTAAGGTTTAAACCTGCTCGTGATAAATGTGCTGTTATTCTGGCTGCAGATTTTTATTTCTGGGGATATCAATTGAATTCTTATTACGAAAGCAGAAAATTGGAGTTACATCTGGTGACTGACGCATGTGACAGTATCACTGTGAGGAATTCCAGTTTCCTGAAGCTTTTCAATTAACTCGGTGCGCTTTTCCTCAGGTGCTACGCGCTCGATTTTTCAGCGTGTGCCTGCTTCCAAGTTGTAAATCAACGAGTAGGTTATTGTACTTTCGTAGGAGCACTTGTGCCAGTAAAATGAAACAGCAAATAATAAACCCCAAGGAGATTTATATAGCCTGAGTTGATGAAACGATTACTTTCTCATTCCTAGGCTTGCTCAGAAAGGCGGGTTAAAAATAACTGAAAATTTACAAGAGCCTAAAACCGAATCTGAAAAGTACAACCTCAGCAACTTATTGGGCTCAGCCTAGTGAGCGCCAGATTTACTGTTTGCAATTTCTTCAACTTGTTCGGTCATTTTTTTTTATTTTTTTTTTTTCAACTGCCCCCTCCCCAAGTTGCTGACAAGCCTTGGCAAAAACATCTGTGCAAATAAAGCAGGGGAAAGACTGAAGGAACCTGGCAAAGAGCCCCCTGTGTCTGCTATGGCAAAAATGTTTGATAAAAGCATCCTTTCCCCCAACAGCCTGAAGTCTCCAGGGGTCGCGACCCACATGGCGGATGAAGGAGCCTGCTTGGGTTACGGGCGCCAGCGGCCTCGGCCACGCTCCCTGGTCTCCTCACCACGGGTGAAGTTTCACAAGGGGCTGAGAAACCTCCGCTGCGCTTTCAGAGGTGAATGAGGAGCCCGAAACCAGGCCGGGGTGGTGACGTCTCCCCCAGGGCTTCGATCCCTCTGCCCAGCACTGCTAACGGCTTGTGCGTGGTGAATTTTTTCATGCTAAATGCCTGCGCGGTGACGGGAGCAGAGACTAGACCTGGTCTCTGCAGAGCCGTTGCCATCTGAGCCTGACGCGTGGAGCCCTACTGTGGACAAGGACCTGGCACGAAGGGTGCGTGTAAGGCTTTACGTGGCAGGGGCCTAATGCTCTGACGACAGGAGCGTACAGCAGTGAGCCAAACGGATGTCAGGGCATCAGCAAAATGCTTGCAATCAGTACATCTAGGACCAGGGCAGGGCAGAGAGAGACGAGCAGTGATTTGGGAGTGATGGGAGGACTAACAGCATTGCTCTGAAGGACACGTGTTGTTTTTATCCCTACCTGATACATCAGCTTGATAAACGCTCTGCTGACGGCATCGGGATTAAGCTGACAGCACTTTCCATTCAAGGCACGTGGGCAGGTCCCACATTCAGCTGGAGCACTTGGGGTCAGAAAGCAACAGGTCAGTGGCTGTATCCCTCTAACCCCGCTGATGATGGCGAAGCCCTGAAATACCGCATTGCCCCTGCTTTTTGCTCTGCTGGTACTAGTGAATAAACCCAGAAGCCTCTCCTCTTGCACAACTAAGATGCCTTCGTGTCCTGGTCGTCCTCTTCCTCCGTTCGAGCTTCCTGAGTGCCTGAGAACGAGTCTCTCCTCTTTGTGAGTCATTCCTGACTCACTGCCGTGCCAAGGGCACGCCAGGTCCCCACGCACCCAGGGACAAGAAAAGGCAGTCGTCTCTGTGTGACCCCCAGGCTTGACCACGGGGGTGCAGACCCCTTGGAAGCCACCTCGTTCTCTGCTTCCTATTGAGACCTCCTGATGAAACGGTGACGTGTTCCAAAGCTCCCCTTCAGGGAACAGCTCGGGGGTTTACAGCCTTTAAACAATGGGTTTTTTTCCTACTTTTCCTCTTCTCCTGGAACGTGGGCAGGTGACTAATGCGTTCCAGATTGACGCAGCAAATCTTGCCCCTTCAGCTCTGCATCACACCATGTCCCATCTTGTACCTTTGATCCTAGCGGGACCATGATGGCCAGCCAGGACACCGGCACCTCCCCATCAAAGGCTACTGGTGAAAAAAGCTTTAGTCTACATTTTCCTGTACAACTTTTGTACAGTTCATTCCAAAGGCAGGGGGGAAATTGAAGAGATTCGTTTGTTTTCCAGCCGCAGAGATATTTTTGTCATAAATCAGGAAGGACAAAAGAACATAGAAGTGGGCTGTTAGAAGAGGGTAGGAGACTTTGGTCCTTCCAATGGAAAGTTCTTCTTTCCCCCAAAACCCAAAATCTCTACAAACACATTTGGTTTTTTGAAGAGACTTTTTTTTTTAAACCGAGAACAGCGTCAATATGTTGCTTTCAGCTGGCCCTGTGACTTCTCCAGCATCATGTTCCTGTCCCCAAAGAGGCTCGGTTCTCCCCAACCGGAGGGCGTTCCCCAGCTATTGTCAGGCCGCATCTATCAGTGCCACAAATCTTCAAATTAAAAATGGTGGCTAAAATAAATAATGATATGCATTTTAATGGGCCAATTACCATCTGAAGGTTTGCATGTGATTCTTATTTTCTACGTTACATAAAAGCTAAGGGTGGGATTTTCAAAACCACTCAGTGCTGGCCTAATTCTGCTCCCATTGAAGTCAATGGGGCTTTCTTGCCCTCGACTGTAATAGGAGCAGAGTGCTTATGAAAACCACATCCTAACTATGCTCCCAGACCTCACCCATATTTCTGCTTTCATGGTATGAAATTTGTTTTCATCATATTACATGTGCTAGAATGCTGATGTCTAAGGGAAGCTACTAGGGATTGAGTTCAATGTTAATTCTGACCGGGCTTGGCTTTGTGGGTTACAGCTAAAGCGTTCCTGTAAGTGCAGCGTAGAGGCTCATCACACAAATAACGTCAGCAGTGTCAGAACAAGACAGAGCTGGGCCAGGCCCCGACTTGTCCCAGGTGCTCAGGGTTTAGGGAAGGCACAGGAAGCACCTTGTCCTCCAGGCAGACACCTCCTGCGAGGACCGGGCTCCTTCACCAGTCTTCTCTGTGCCCGTGTCCTTGCTCCTGGAGGAAGCAAGTCTGCTGGGAGCGTTTCTGGGTGGATTATGCCTAAAACAGTGCATGCTGCCATTCTCATGGAAGTCTGTGTCCCAAATCTGCTTTCTTGCGTGAGGGTCCTCGGCCGTGGGTCCCTGGAGCTCTGTCGGCTCGGGGCAGAACCGGCCCTCTGAGAACAACGCTGGGAAACAACTTGTGTGGGGGTTTTTCAGATAATTGGACTTCCCACAGAATACTATTTGGATAGAAGGTATCTGTTTAACAGAAATGCCGGTTCTTCATAGAGTAGTGCCAGATTGCTACTCTCCGCAAGCTTGGTCGATTTTTTTTCTTTTTGGTATTTTTTGTTTTTTCCATTTTCTCTTTTTTTTTTTTTTTTGTTTATTTGATGTGCGAGGAGGTCGTTTGCAGTTGCTATAAAAGTTCTACTTTAATTCTCAGATTCTCGATAAAAAGGAGACCTCTATTCTATTCTTTTATGGGAAAAAAATCCCAAAGCAACAAAACAGTTCCCTAATCTTACCCCTTAATGTCACTATAGCACATTGCCCGTCAGGCATTCTGGCAAAATCCTGTATTTTCTGCTCGAGTTTCTTTGGAAGTGACTGTGGAGGGGGAAGGTGGCTGTGCCAGGTGATTTGCTTGTGCTCAGCAGCAGATGGGATGTGATGGATCCCATCCCAGTGACCTCCGCCATCTCGGGATTTTGTCGGGAAGCTGGTGGAGTCTAAAATGACTCCACCAGTGAAAAGTCAGCACAGGGAAGAGCTCCCACCCCAGTCTCCATAATCCCAGAGATGAAACCAACTGGAAAGAGCTGCAATCTCTTTCCCTGTGGCCAAGAAAGTCATTTTGCATTCCCTGCACAAGCTGGACTGAACTTGGCCCACAGATGATTGTTGCTGTCGATCCAAATCTCCCAAAAGGCTGGTGTATTTTCTTGCTAATAAATGTTCCACAAATGTTTTGAATTTCTGCACTCATTAGGGCTTAGGGAGGCTATTTGTCAGGACCAAAGACGTCTTCTACAATAAACCAGCAGCTGTCTGCAAAGGGTGAGGAGACATTTGTTGCCGTGAGCTGAGTCTGCTGTCAGCAACCGGGCCCCTGACCAGCCCTGGTAAATGTTTTATTGATTTAATATTAAATTAACTGCCTGGGCATAAGGAGTGCATTATTTTTAATGGCATTCTGATATTAGGGACTGTAGTTTGCTAGAATGCACCTGTAAAATTAGTATCCCCTAGTATTCTGCAGGAGCCATAAAATGTAATGCTCTTTGTGTGCAGCGCTCTGAAGCTCGACATGGGTAAAGTTACATGGCGTTCGCTTGCAGCCCATCTGATGGCTGCACCAATTCCTGCTGTGAGAGGAGGAGGAGTTAAGTCATCTTGGAAGGCTTAGTCCAAGCTCATCTCTTCTTTGCTCTGAAAAGGGGTAAATGGAGCCCGTGAAGCCTACGCCTAATCCCAGAGTATCCTGTCTGACTGGGCACAGTAACTCACAGCAGCTTGTACACAGGGCACTCGTGAGGCGCCTTCTGTAGGGGGTCAGTGTTGGAACAAAATTTTTTTCCCTGATTTTTTTTCAGTAAATGAAAGAAAGGGGGGAAAAATTACAATTAAAAAGTATCACTTGTTCAGCCCCAAAAGCGCCACTCTGGAATTGGCCTTTTTTAGTGAAAGAAAAGGCATTTGGAAACAAATATCATTCAAAATTTAAATAAACGCATTCCTTAGTGTAAGAATGAAAATATTTGCTCATTTCAGAATTCACGCCACTTTTTTTAAACTGGACTATGAAATTAACAGAGGAAAAATTTCAGCCCAAATAAAAAAAATTGTTTAAATAACATCACCCAGCTGTAGTTCGTATCATTCCTTACCTCTGGAAATTGGGCCAGAAAGAAAGCAAATGCATCCCTAGGAGCACACCGCTCTCCTCCCTCTGGGTAGGGCACAGCAGCCACCGCCGCCTCCCTCCAGCAGCGACACTCGGAGTAGCTGGGAAGGATCCCTGCAGCAGTGGTTTTAGCTCAAGGAAACGCACCATAGATGTGTCCGCGCATCGGTTTTACCTAAGTCCACAGCAGTTTGAGAAAAGTCAGTGCCTTTCACGAGTGCTCAGATCATGGTCGATGGGGATACTTTTTGCATAAGCTTTGCTATCTAGTGGAAAAGTTGCTTTTGGTTCCTGCTCAGCACCGCAGGCTGTTTCCATGTGGTGATCTCTTGTTTTTCTCAAGTTGTCTATTCAAGTACAAAGAGAGAATTTTTCTTACGCCAATAACATGCACCTTGCTGCTCTACAATTACAGTGATTGCTGGTTTGCTATAGCAACCTTTTTCTTTTTGTTAAAATGCGCACCTAGTAAATGTTGCATTTGGTTTTATTAAGGTTGTAAAAATGCCACATTTGAGCTGTTTATATTTTTTAACTCCCTCAGAAATGGTTAATTACAAAGTCAGATCTTCTTAAATGGCATTCAGATGGGGATTCTGAGAAATCCCAAGATTTCTGAGGTTTGTTTCGCATTGATTTCACAGTGATGAATCACAACGCTGAAACAATAATGGATCCAAGACAGACCGACAAGCATAAAACCATGATCGTAGTACTTCTAAGTACTCAGTTATAAAAATAAAAACCTTAAATTAGAAGTTCAGAATGTCAGGGGATGAGGTAGGATGCCAAATTTTGTATGTTTCGTCATTAAAGTTGCTTTAAAAAACTGAAGACCTAAGGGGCTCCGCATATACTTGAGTGACCAAATTAATTTCAAGCAGCAACGATGGGTAGGACAGCAATCTCGGTGGGTGGATCGTGATCAAAATGGGCACAACGGCAGGATCTGATACAACGCATTTTTCAACTGCTTCGTTAAATACAAGATCACTGTCTTTCTAAATCCTGTTTGTAAAGCCACTAACAATCTCTCTTTTCCGATTGCTTTCTTGGACATATCAGTGAATGAAATCCACGTTTTATTACTCCTAAGGCAAATGTTGACAAGAAATGCTTATTTTTTGTCGCGAATTTTCCAGAGGAAACACAAGTTTCCTTCCAAAAAATTGAAAATTTCACTGAACTTTTTCCTTGGAGTTTTTAGGGACCAAAAATCAAATACATCTTTTCTAGGGAAAAAGAGGGAAGACAGGACAGAAAATTGAAACATAATTTAAAAGAGATCAGTCGTTGTCTGCAGATATTGTTGATTCAACAGACGTAGTTTCTGTAGGAAGTTCCAAAAGAAAAAGGTTCATGAGCTCTCCCTGTGAGAGAGCCCTTTTGTTCTGACAGTTGTGGCCAAGTTATAATGAATTTATCAGCAGACAAAGTCTACCCAGCACCTCTCCAGGGCTCTGAACCATGTTGGGTGCACCAAGGGCGTAGAGAAAACCCTGTAGAGTAGATCTGCGTAAAGGTTCCTGTTGACTTCAGTAGGTACTAGATCAAGAAAACCTCTATTTTGTCGTGTCGTGATGTCTTCTGCCCGTTTTCCCTTGTGGTGTTTATGATATTCATTTGCCACCTTTTATGTAACGTTCAGAGATGAACGCTTTAAGAAGGCCCAAATTTTGCATTTTGGGCTGTTTGCACAGGCTTTGCAAAAATGTGGCAGCTTAGTGCTAGTTTTAGGAGCTCTTTATGTGAGCGACCTGGCCATTTTGTGCTGGCTCTCAGCTCAGCTTTGAGACTGAAGGTTAGGAAATTATACAAAAAGGTGGGTGACTGTTGGATGATAGCTTTTTAGTTGACAAATACAGAGAATTCATTGCCCAGGCAACTTGAGTTGACAGATTCAAGCCGTACTTTTTTCAAAGGATGTGGTGGATTTACTTATTCCTGTTTCTGTGTTTGATTTACTACCACATGATTTCATTAAATAAGAACTTAACATGGGGATTTCTGCCAAGCAACTTTAGGCAAGGCCCATATTCCACAAATCCCTAAATTTGAGGGTGGTGGGTGGGGGAATCATCATATTTTTCTAGCAGATGTCCGTTCTGCCTGTGGACTAGAGTTTGGGGTGGTTTGTTATTACTGTTGTTGCTTTAAAACCCTTGTAAAATGATGTTTATTTTCCTCCCATTAGATAATGAACTTGAATTTTTCCATTCAGTGAAGCTGATGATAACTTTAATAACTATTAATTCTCTAATTAATAAAAACATTGGAGGGAACCTTCAAACAGGCAGCGTTTCAGGCTTGAACGGGTTTCAAATGCAGACAGGGTTACTTGGAGCTCTCTCTTGCTCTCCTCCAACGTAAGGCCACACAGCTCATGTTTGTTGGTATTTCTAAGTAGACAGAAGCGTGTAAGAAGGTTCCTCCCTTTAACTAGTGGATAGAAAATCCATATCCTGGTAGCGCAACTGTCCAGGTCATGTTCAATTTCTGTGGAAGAAAATGAGAAAATGCAAAGAAGAAAATGCCAAAGAAAATGCAATGAGGGAAGAAAAAGTGATGTAAGTTGGCCAAGAAATAAGTTACATTTCTTGGCCCAGGCTCTGAGGTGGTATAAATCATTACCACACAGCTTTGGTGTAGCCATTCCACTTCACCGAAGTTTTCACTTTGACCTGTTGTCAGCTTTGAGCAAAGGTGATAACAGTCAAAATTACACCAGCCCCAGAGCAATTTTGCCCACTTTTGTATGCTGATCTTCACCCTCAAATGCTATTTTTGTCCCAGTCCTTAACATTAGGGTGAATATAATGCAAACTGAGATCACAGGAGTAATGCCACTGCTGAAGGTCTGGCTTAGGAGAAAGGCACACCTGGGGCAGATCTTGGTCTCCATTTCTGAGCTAGATAATAACTCCTCTGCTTGAGAAGGATTTCTAGATGACACCTAGCAAAGAGAGGTTTGAGGCGTTTTAGTGATCCTTGTCCACTGTAACCATCCTCAGCAGACACTTCTTGTTGCTTTGAAATGCTCCAGATGAGCTTCTGGAGATGTTTTTGGGAGTCGCTCTTTGGAGCCCATGCCAAGCACAGCTCACCTGAGCTCGGGGGTCTGGGCGAGCGCACGCAGCCCCTGACCAGAGCAGGCTGGGAAGGCAACCTGCTTAACGGTTAGCCTCAATGCTTCTTTTTTCTTCTTTATTCTGCTCTCCTTGCTTGGCCGTTTCAGGTCTTGGCTTCAGATGACAAATGGCACCATCAACCGTCTACCATCCAGCACCTCCTGCTGCCGCTCACCTTTGAAACATCTTAAGTGTTCTGGTCATTGCCCCAAGAAATCATGTTTACATCATCTCTGAGAGACATTTAGAGTTAAGAGAAAAAAATGGCCAAAACAGCTTAGTGCTTTTGGCTTATTGTTGGTATATTTAAAGACATTGCATCTGGAAAGTATTCCATTAATTTGTGGCTAGCACCTATATATCAAATCCATGAGCTTCCAAGTAAACAGCTGTCACTGGAGCTGCCACGGAGGGAAATTGGCACTGCTAGCTTGTGGTGAGCAGAGAGGGAACACGCTGGTACAGAGTAATCCAAGGAGGAAACATTAACCCAGATGTGTAGAGGACAATGAATGAATTGTTCCTTGGAGCTCCTCAACTTCCCAGCTGTATTAATGAGAGACACAATTAAGGCCTCAGACTAATGACTTCAGTCACACATACACAGAAGTGTACATATATTCATAGCCAGAAAGTCAGGGTTGCATACTATAGCTATATACCATAAAGCAGCCTCTGAGTCATCCCCACACACGTGGGAAGGGGGAGACATATTCAAGGGAGAGAGGAGACTGTCCATGTTGGTGGCAACCTGTCTTTAGGCTGGTTGATTCACATAGCCATCTTTTGACATTCAGACAGCTTGAAACACAAATGTTCATGGCTTCCTCAAGGAAGACACGGTAGATCCAGGACCCATCCAGGCATTGGTGTAGCGGGGGATGCATGGGGTGCTTGCCACAAAACTTAAGATGCCTTGGGGCTGTTGGCAGTGCCGGTGGCCTTGTCTGGAGTTGTGATTTCACATACAAGCAGCTCAGAGCGGTGCAAGAAGTTCTACCTGAAGCCAGGTGAAGTGCTGAGGCGAGGACTCAGCTTCAGTTTTCAAACGCTGCCGTTATTGGCAGAGCTGTTTGTTGTGCGGCCTAGGGCAGCGGGGTGGGGGCCTGTTATTTTCAATTACATGTTTGATCGGCCTGTTTTCCATATGGTGCTCAAATAAATGAACTAATTAATTAAGAGGAATTGTATACATGGAAGTGGGACAGAGATGATATCGCTATTTACGTTTTCTTGGGAGGCGCGTTACAGAAGCGTTGAAAAACCCCGTGGCAAGATCAGGGTCTCTGATGGTAGGTGTCATGGGGGGCATCTGGGCAGCTTCCAGCTGAAATGGAGGAAGGGCAGCAAGAAGAAGGGTTTCCCATCCCCTTTCCAGAAGGGAGGCTCTGAGGCCAAGGGAGATGAGGTGAGTCCCCAGAGGAGGTGGCCACGTCAATCCTAGGGGAAGCACGGATGACGTGGGACGGAAAAGAGAACCCTTTCCTGCTTCTGCCCAACAGCTGCTCTGGCATCTACTCTAGATGCTCTGGCACTCCACCGGACTCGGGATTTACCTTCTGTTTACTAACCAGCCCAAAGTGGGTTTGAACTGGTGACCTAAAGGTGAAAGGCTCTGCATCTTATTAGAATTACTGTGAGCTGCTGAATGAGTCCCCCATGGCAGTTAAGATTTGATTATGGTTCTAGAAAATGTTCAGCTTTTACAATTAGTGTCAAAGCAGTGGTAAGCCCCTCTTTGATTCCTGGGTGTAGGCTCGTGCTTTTCTTAACCTCACACATATGCTGGCATATTTACAGTAAGTGCTCAGGGGTTTGGTTTTTTTGCCCTTTTTTTTTTTTTTTTGGAATTAAAAATGAAAGTTCCCCAGGGAAATTATGCAATGGGAAATAGCCACTTCAATAAACTTGACTCACACATTTTATTGATTATGGTAAATTTAATTATTCCATTTAAACCTTGCTTACACACACAAAAAAATTTATCCTTTTCTTCCTACATGTTTTTTCCTGTTTTTGTATCCCTCTCTACAGACTAAAAGTGTACTATATATTATTTTAAGTTTTTTAGAGGAGGAATACTCAAGGTTAAGCTTGTCCCCCATAATTATAAATTAAAAATTAGAAAACATATCATAAATCTTCTTCAAAACATCTTCAAATAGAACTACTAATTGTTAAACAGCAGTAATTATAGCTTTTAAATACTCTTTTGCCTCTGCCGTGTATTATGTGCGCCATTTTCGCTAAGGAAGACAATTATTCAAGTGCAAAAGATGTTAACAAAAAAAAAAAGCATAGAGCAAAATAGGTATTTTTCCTACTCAGTGCTTCGTTAGGTGATACTGTCCATTCTCTTTATAGATTATCTCTGGATAATACCCAGAGGTCTCACAATCTTGTTTGGAGACCATTGCACTGAGGTCTTTAGAGGCTACAGTCCAAAAGGCAGTGAAAGAGCTCCTGGTCCCTGGGTCTTAGCCTCATTTCCCTACGAACCATTGCTAGTGGGTGTCCATCTTTCTCTTTCAGTGAGCTGCTGCTGCTTCTTCTGACCTACCAAACCATGTTCAATCCAGGTAATTACCTTTTTTTTTTTTTCTTCTTAAACTTAAGAATGAATGATCTCTCCTTCCTGGGGAAACGCATTCATTCATTACCTTGTAACTGTTCCCATGGATGGGGAATGTTCGCATGGATACAGGTCTGTGGGACTGAGGGCAAAGCAATTCACCATGGCTAGAAATTAGGACATGGGAAGAGGAATTATCACTAGAGATGAAGAATCAAAAGTAATTCACAAAGTTGGCACTCCGTCTTGCATAAGGCAACTATTCAGAGACGGCCTATCCCAGCAGTAAGGCAAATCATGGTTGGTCTTCCTCCCTGAAGCTGCAGAATTCAATCTGGAGAGGGGCTATTTGGGGTTGGGAAGCTGAGGCTGGCCAGTTCTGAAAGTTGAGATGGGGCCCAGGGTTTGTTCAAGGCTTTATTGCTTCCAGATACATCTTTCATCCAAGTTCTTTCACGGGGCTGTCAGACCTGGGCTTGTCTGAATCCCATGGCCAAATCCTCATTTGGTATAATCTGAAAAGGCCCCGTTTATTTTAAGGGAGCTGCACCTCCTCAATCAGTGGGGTCAGCTTGGGAGAAGCTAGTGAGAGCGCAGGGATGCTGAAGGAGGAACGACAGGGCTGGGATGTGGGAGGTTCTAGAGGCTGCAGGTGAGCAATGTCTCCTTTGCTCTCCTCCAGTTTCTCTCCTGGTGGCACACCGCTGTTAAGCACAGTGACCAGCCTAGCACCCTTCTGGATGGTCTTTCTTGGCAAAAGATGGACTGGGGAATACTCCATGGAGATCTCGATGCCGTTTATATTCTTGGGTTTCCTGCATTACAGTGTAAATTATTCAAGATAGGAGATACTTGTCCCACGGCTTGAAAAAAACAAAACAAAACAAAATCAGACGCTCTGTATCCTGGTAGGTTTCAGATTTATTTGCTTTATTCAAAAAGTATAGCTGGAAATAAGTACTTACATATTTCTAAATGACCTACCCTTAAAAATAACCACAATCTGATGTAAACTGGCAAGCGTCCCTTGAATTAAATGGATTCACTCCAGCTTGCACCAGATGAGGATTAGGCCCCAAGATTCATGCAAGCTCAGTTGTGATGACCTTGAAAAGAACTTAGATTAAAGATGAGTTTGGAAGCAATCAAACCAAATCATAAGCCTGGCTGATTTAATTCATTTTTCTGGCAAGTCCTAGTTTTCTGAGAGTATGACCTTGTTGCAATATGTATTACACCAAATCCTTCACTTAATGAGCCCATTGCCACAGATGTCACTCTCCATGCCATAACTCCCCAAAACATTTCAATTTCCTTCCCCGTAACTGTCACCACGCTTGCTCTGGCCGCCGCGGGGAGGGAACTTAGCCATGTAGCAGATCCCAGACTCAGCTTTTGGCCTAGATGACACGCAGAAGAATTATTTTGCAGATGGGCCAACCTAGGACACGTGTTCCCGCTGGGATCGGCGCTCTGCTCCCCCCTCGCTGCCTCCTTAATGAGAGCGCGAGAGCTCGAACCGACAGCCAACTCCTCAAATGGCAACAACAAAAGACTCCTTGTCATTACCCAGGCTGGCTCAAAACAGAGTAGAAAAGGGGATTTTCTGACAGAGCTGCGGATCACAGGCTCACAATATACAGCTCGTCACCTAGTGCTGTCAGCGATGCTCTCTGTTAAGTTATAAAAATCACCTACTTGCTCCTTGCCTCAGTTTCCACAACTGCGGGCCACGGGCTCTGTGAGGATTAGTACACCAGGAGATGTGATGTGTGGCTCCTACGGTGATGGTGGCAATATAGAGAGACACGTCAGCAATGCTCCAAATGGAATGCCCTGACAAGAAGGAATTTTGAGATTTAAGAGTTTAAGAATCACCCCAGAAGAAAAATTTCTCTTCCACCTTCTCTCCCAAAAAGTGAGCCTGAGTCTGTTGCCTCCGTTCCTGCTTTTCACGGTCTTGCATAACGATCTACATGAAAACTTGAAGGTGAAAAAGCCAAATGCTTCATGCTCTAAATTTTGAAATGGCACGATTGCAGTGCTCTTGGCATTCTTGTTTTTCCTCTGGATGTTTTCCTTTCTACAGCAAAGTGCAGTGAAAAAGGGATCTGCTTTTGCTAAGTGGTTCCCTTTTGGTAGAACAGCGTATTTCAAAGAAATATATGTGTATTCCTTATATTTAGCCTATATAACCACAGACATATATGGTTCTTCTGAAGTTTTACCAACCATTTCTATTTACTGCTGCTTCAAAGAAAGCAGAATTGAGTGCCCTGTGGAATCCTTGCTCTCCCAACACACGCAGACCTCACAGTTGAAAGGAAGTTGCAGTATTATTTCTTCCCCTGCCCATTATTATTATTATTACTGTGGCAATAGCAAGAGCTGATCCAGTGAGGCGCTGCACACCTTCAGCTCCCAAGGGAGTCCCTGACAAGAACAGATATTTCCATAAAGTGTATTTGCCTGTGATGTGCAGGCACTATGGTCAATCCTAGCCCTTCTCCAAGCACAGGAGGAAGAACGGGATTGCCACAGAGGGAGACCTCCGGGGCGGGAAGGTGCTCCTCATGGCCAGGGGATGCCGGGGTGCTTTAGGAACAGGTTTAAGTACAACATTTTCTGCAATGCCTTAATCCTGGTTAGTGCTGAAGATGCACAGACACAATGACCACCTACTTCCTTTCACAGCGGCACCACTGCATTGCTCTGAGAATAAATATTTCCTCTCCCTCTTTTTACAAGAATCCCGTGATTTCATGGGGGTAAAAAAAGTCTTGATTTTTCCACATCTCTTCCTCTTCCTTTAGCCTGTTTGATTCACTGATTCATTTGTACACTGGAAGATGCGTTCAATTTTTAAGCTTTATTTGTTTCCCTTTTTCTGTTTATTTTTGTTGGTACTGGTTAGTTCCAGAAAGAGCGGTCTGAATGCCTTATCTGCCAGAAGGCACATGCGCATGGGTTTCTTTCTTTGCCATGCCTCCGCAAGATTTCGTTACATTTGCCTAGAATTTAATCTGTAACACGCACCGCAGAGCTGGTCCCAAGGCAGTGGCTCATCACTTGACATCCTTTCTCTTAACATCCCATTTCCTTCTGCGTAGCCCTGGCTTGCCGGCTTGGCAGGATGGGTTCCCCCACTGCGCTGCCCTAGTTTCACATAATCGCTGTAGCGCCACTGAGCAACGTGTGGCAAACGCCTTTATCGCCAAGGACAGCCCAGCAAGCTGGGATGAATGAACAGCAGCTTCCACCAGGAATGCTCTGCTATATTTTAAGCTAGTCTTTCTTGGAGAGTTGGAAAAGAGGAGATTGGGGTGGGTTTTATCCCTCCGTGTAATTCACTGATGTTTGTAGTTGCACAGAGGGACACCAGAAGTCTGATTAAAAAAGTGGTCTTCCAGGGTTATCCTGATGATTTCTTGATCACTGAAAAGGTCCAAGAAAGTTTCAGAGTCCAACATCTCTCAGCAGCTGATCTGAAGCAAACCTGGAGAGGACAACCCTATAGCCTCAGAGCCCTCGCTCAGCCCCCTTGGCCACTGAGACATCACGGCTGATTTTTTTCAGTTGGCCAGAAGCCCTGTCTGTCTCACTACAGAGCTCAGGCATGCCTTGAGACAAGAGTAACTAGTCATGCCCCATCTATCTTACATGCTCTTTTTTTGAGCGCCTCCCAGACTTTGCTACATTCATCCTCTTAGCACCTCTGTAATTATCTCTCTTGTAACAGATGAGGAACAGAAGAACATGGAGGTTTTCCAATTTGAGCTGAGCCATGCAGGAGCTCTGGCAGAAGAGGCAGACTCCCGAGGGGTGAGTAATGTTCTTTTGACAATCCCATTAGACTTCTGTTTGTATCCTTACATACCTAGAACAAGCCCCAAATCAAGCCCAAAGCGTCTTGCACAGAGCAGAGTCACTCTTTGAACCTGACTCTTCTGGGACCCATGGCAGGTTTTCACCGCTGTCCTTCCCAGTCCCCATCACAATTCCCAGAGACCAGATCTGCAAAGCAGTTCCACTCTGTTTCAGGTTGAAGGATCAAGTCTTATTTATGCAAGCAATATAAACATCAGTTTAGCTTGACAAATATACAGAAAATTGAGAACAGCTGCAACCATTGTGTGCAGTGTCCTGCGGAATAATTTTGTCCAAAAGCACGGCGCGCACTCACAATCGTGTTTTAACCAGCGTGACTGACAACATGAATCAGATGGCACTTGGCTTCAAATATATGCTTACGGTCAGCCCTACTAACCAATTAAATCGATGAGACCTTTACCACAAAACTGGATATAGCTTTAAACCCTGAATCAGCAGCAGCATTTGAGTGTAAGAATTGCTGAGTGGGGAGGCAAACCGACGGGGTGTAGTGTGCTTCAGGGGACGCACAGGCTTAGCTGAGTGGAGGGCTCTGTGTAAAACCAAGCGGCGCAATGGAAATCAGATCAGCAAGACAAAGTCTGGCTGATGAACGTCCTTCCCGGCATGTGAGTCAGCGGCAGGTTAATTAGGCATAGCTAGGCAGGGAGCAGTGGTTATGACAGAAGAGGCTTTAATTGATAGGATCATTTTCAGCACAATAATATTAATTAGCAATTGCGATAGGGAACATGAAGGCAGGTGGAGCACTTTCTGTCAAGGGATTTTTATAAGGAATTAGCCTGTATAAACACCCATCGTAAATGCATTGTCCTTGTCAGGTGTAATAACTGCCTAGGCGCATAGCATCTCTGCTCACAATGGAAAGATAATTAAAGACACAGTTGCACACTACGGTGTTTCTCCCAGATGCTAATTGTGTCACCGGAGAGATCTAAACAATTACATTAGGAAAACAGCGGGTGACTGTTAATAGTAATTTCCAAAACGCAGACAATAAATAGATTGAGAAAACGCTGCGAGCGTTGAGCCAGCCTTGGAAAAAGCTAGAGGAAAAATTGTATTTCTGAAGCGAACATGGAAATTTGAAATGGGAGTTAGGTACCTAAACATCTTGGAGGAACTTAGACCCTGAGCTTACTGAAGCCAAATCCTGCCCTACCCTACAAATAATTTCATATTTCACAGCCTTCACATTTTCCTCATATGTATGTTGTTCTTAGAAGCTTATACAAGGAGGGCCGAATCCTGAAGACATTACTTAAAGGAAATTTCTATTCATGTCGCTGAATATTCACTACTGATAATCCTAGTAATAATTCTCATGAAAAATTGCGTTATATTACCTGTTGCATTTTATTATGTATAGCATATATAATATATTGTATAACTCTCTATTACAGGTCTACATTACATACTTGTAATATTATGTTCTGGTAATTAAACCAACGAAAGTGCAGTTATAAGCTCATTAAACTCAAGAAATATGAGATGTCAAACAATTCAGTTTTTATCTAGATAAAATCTTCTCAAAGCCAAGTGATTGAGTCCTTAAAACCAAGCGTTCTTATGTCTGTGTCTCCATTTATGATGCATAGATACACACAACCCAGAAAATGCCTGTATAGGCATACGTGACCTGCATGCACAGTCCCTATTGCGGAGCAAACTGCTGCTGGATATTTTTACCTCTTTGGTTCCCGTGATACAGCTGAGTGGGATATTCTGTTACAATCATAACATTTTGAATATTTAATAATATCACATGATTCTTTACAGATCTGATATAAGCAATACCTAGCCCTCTGTCGGGTACGTAGGTTTTGCACGTTGTCCCTCAGAGGATGTCAGAATGACTTAGACGTGCCAAGTTGTCCTGCTGCGCTCAGATGCCTTTTTCCCAGGTGCTGCAGTACTTGCAGAAGTACTGGTCCTTGCAGAGTCGGCAGGTCCAGCTCTTCCTCTCGGCTCTTACGGTCTGAGAGGTGATCCTGAGTTAGCTCTTTTGAAGTCACCCGGGACTGCTGCCTGCCTGCCTGGAGCAGACCATCATACTCTGGAATTAATATACTCGGGGCAGAACTCTTCATCTGACTCACTTTCTCCCACAGCTTTTACAGCGGGGACAGGATTTTGGGCAAAACCTCACTGCCGTCCCAGTCAGTTGCTGGGAGTGTGTTTCTTGGGGCTGAGCGATGGCAATTCTGGGCTTTGCGCCTCACATTAAGAAGAGGCATTTGGTACAGCCATGTTGATGATCAGTAGAGGCTGCAGAAGGAAGAATTCAAATTCTGCAGAGAGGCAGCAGAGGAATGGCAGTGACACAGGATTAATTGAGCTGGGTTCTGGTTCTCACACTGACAGAGCGTCTCACCCTATGTTCTGCACTCTGTTTCGTGTCTGCGTTGGTCAGATGTATTTCAGGTTGTTGAGGGCAAGGTCTGCCTTCACGCAATGTCTGTACAGCATCTGAACAGTCGTCAAGCCTTGATCTTGGCTATCATCTTTAAGGGGGGCTTTAACATAAGCAATAGTAATACTAATATTAATAATACTGATGACAATGCTAATGAAAGACTGATGATAGTTACCATTTAATGTGGTCCAGAAAAGCCCCACGCTTCAGCTTCAGTTCATCCAGAGCAGAGAAGCTGTTTGTATTTAAATTGTTTTTCTGATGGGAGGAGATTGTTCATGCCTAGAGTTGGAAAGCATGGGGAGAAAAAAGAATTATAGAATGATTTTTCTATTGTGCCTAACGAGATTACGATCAGAAAAAGGAGGAGAGAGAGAGGAAAATGTGGATGATGTTGTTATTACCAAAATGAAAGAATTTGAATATAATCATAGCAGTTAGGGAAATGTGTTTTTAAAGACCTTGACAGAGGTCATAACGAGAGTTTACTTTGTAGATCTAATCACAGTTTACAAGACCATACGCCAGTTCCCAGTGGTGTCCATAGTGAACAGCAGGACACCGGTAATTTTCCAGATGTGGCTTCTCCGCTAGAAGGAGAACAAAACCAGTGAGAAGAACTGGAGTGACCCAGCACGGGGGGAGCCTCTGAACTCCTCTCCATCTTTTGTCTGGGATGCCTTCACAAATAGTTTGTCTGTTGCCTGGTAACATTGGCATAAATTCTTCTACAGCGCGACTGAGCCCGCAAGAGAGGAGGAGAAACTTGGAGAGGGATCATAGGATGCAATTTTATGGAAATGTCTTCATGAAACAGGGCTGAAGCATACATACTGTGACATCTATCCCAGATACCTGATGAGTATTTGGGGCCACATCAGTAGCGGGGGAGAGAGGAAGGACACTGGGTGCCAACAGGGCATTACTACCTTGTGAAACACGCTAGCGCAGAGATGATCATGGCCTCAACTTCTGCCCTAAGCTTCCTGTAACTTCTGCAAACACTTGCATATTTGGCCCCCTTTGGTCAGATCCTTCCATCATCCACCCTTGTGTCTTGGCATTGCCCCAGTCGCACTGCAGCGCGAGCACTTTCCAGGCCAGAGCACACCAGCAATGGGAGGGTTCGCAAGGGACTATGTGGAATCACCGGATCTTCTCCCGTTTTTGTTTAGAGAGGGTCATGGTTGTGGATGCCTTTCTTTTGGAGGATTGGACTTAAGAGGAAAAGATATCCTAATGAAGGTGAAAAAATGATGTTAAACAGGAAAGGAATCTGTGGAACCATTTGATCTCTTCTGGAGGTTGTTCTTGCAGCCTAACGCCCTTGCTCCAGGTTGCTCTTTACTTCTGTCTTGTGTGCTTTGTCCCCTGCTTTGTGATTGACATTAGCTAGGGGAAAGGAATTGTCACCGCCTGTTGATGACACAGAGGTTTCTGATGTCACCTGTAACTGATCCATAGCTTCCTTTGGCAGATTAGGGAACAGACTAAGATCCACCAGAAGAAGCCGAGTGCCTGCACAATAGCTTCAACTATGTAGGCTCTAGCTGAGGTCTAGGCATTGCTTGCACCTTCGGTCGCAGTGAACGTATTGTCATTTCCACAAAGCCCGCATAGATTATGATAGCCAAACCTTTACATGGGAGGAAGAGGTGGAGTTTCCTAGTGAGCTGGAGGTGGAAGGAGGACATTTTAGTCAGCGACACTGACTGGTCATCTCAGAGCAACAACACATCAGAAGACAGCGAGGCCTCGCTTTGCTTAGCCAAACAAGCGCTGCCTACCCTCGCTGCGGAGCACGACAGGAGCTGCTGAGTCAAACAAGAGAGCGGCTCCAGCTAAGGCTGTGCCGAGGAGGAGTGTGCTGCTATACACATTACTAAGGATTGGTTGAGAGACTTGGAGAAGAAAAGGAAAAAGCCCTCGTGGGAGATGGTCTATTTTTAATGAGCCCAAACCTCTTCCACAAATTAAGTGAAATATTTTAAAAGGAAACAATATTACTTTGGTTTTATTTGTTTCAGCTACTTAGTTACAGCTCCACGTGGACACAATTAATGGAGGAAATAGAGTATTTTATAAGCCCAGGACTCTGAGATAGATATTTTGTGACCATATGAAATTCTTTGCCCTAATCACCACACATTCCTTGGGAGAAGGTTGTATATTGCCGAAGATTATTAACCTCGGTTCCAAAAATGTTGTGTCTAGTCATTGAATGGCAAAGGTCAAAAATTGTCATGGCATTACTCAGTGATGAATTTTGCCCTCCATTTTTCATTAAAGTCCCTGCTGTCCATCTCTGGCTCAGGTCTGTTCTAATTCTGTTCAAAGTATTCCCCTGCAAGAAAGAGAGAAATGACCTTTCAACTGGAGCTAGTTTTATTTCCCAGATCCCTTTCAGACTGCCCCTGTGACTTCACGTAAATCACTTGGACATTCAGTAACTCATTTCTCCATTTTTTTAACAGAAAGAATATGATTTCCCCTTTATTTGCCCATTTACATGATGAATTTTTCAGGGCAATGAATCATCTTGTTTGGGTGGTATCTAACACCAACCCATCTAATCTTTGCTGGTCAAAGAAGAAAAACAGATTGAGGTAAAATCTGGGGATGAATGTTGTTTAGACGAAGAGTTTCATTTGTGCCTTGCCCTGCTTTCTTGATGATAGGAAACAACGAAGAAGTCACCCTTAGAAAAAAAGAGTAGTTTTTCATTCTTCTGGGACTGCCCCAAATATCAGAGACAGGATCCATAAAATACTAGGTCTGGGCCTTCTGGCAGGAGTGAGTGTGACAGCAGGGTGTGATTTCTGGATTTCTGAATGGAGACAATTGATCAGTTCCTCAGACGATACAGGTCTATATATCTCATTAATCAGCCGTCCGCTTCTCACAGGCGGACCTAAATATTCTCCTTTTTAGCTCTCAGACCGGTGCTGCTGAGAAGATTTCATTGCAACAGGCTGTTACATGGAGGTAAACAACATCTCGTCGATGCAGTAATCTGTGCAAATATCCTGATCGCTAAGCACAGCGGTGGAGTAAATAAACAAACAACCCCGATGCCCCTTCCCCTCCACCACGCCAATAAATATAGTTTACTGTACACATCACTCTTCGGGGCCGTGCAGGGATGGTGTGAATCCATTAGTAGGGCAAGGGTGAGTGACTTCTGACTTCAGCGACCCTTAAAGTTAATCCAGCATTGTAGGGGCAGAATTAAATGTGATGAGCTCAGAAAGTGTGATAAAACCAGATTTAAGTGCACAGCTGGGCAGCAACCTATAAAGGCAGAATTTAAAACCGTAATAAAAACTTTGTAATCTAATTACGACGGTAAAGTTAAAGGTGAGGTATTTGCAGCATGATTCACATGCACCACGGGTAACCTCTGACATCTTGAATATATTATGTGGTTTCTTCACTACAGGAGTAATTTTGGAGTTGCTGTCTCGCGCTACATGGTTCCCTACATTTTATTCTCGCGCCCTGTCTTTGGAGGTTGCAGGACAGGACAAAACTGCGGATCAGCATTTTGCAAAGCATCTGCTTTCCTGTGCTTCTTGCTCGAGGCCTCTTAGAGCTGCTCCTCCCCATGCCCTGGGCACCCGGCACGCAGGCAGGGATTGCGGCAGGTGCACAACATCTCCAGAAAATTGCAGCTCCTAAGAGAGTCTGAGGAGAAACCACAGAAAGAGCAGGCATGTCTCAAGCTGGTTTTAGCCCAGCTAGTCTTAATACCAACAGGAGGGAGGATGCAAAGCAGGTCATAGCTTGGATGCAGGATACGATCCCAGGCAGCCAGCCCCCGTTGAAGCCCGTGTCATCATGTCTTCATTGCAATTGGCACCTAATTAACACCACCTCAGATATGCAGTCATCTCTCTGATTTCAGTGCTGGCTCGTCCAAAAAACAAAGTGATGGGAAAAACCAGCCCCATGAACCCTGCCTGGTTCTCCTTCGCCGCTGCCAGTGGACAGGGCTTGTTTTGCCCAGCTGGTGGGGTTCAGAGTGCTCTCGCCAGGATGGACACTGTCAAGTATGACAACAGTCTTGGGTCCAAGTCTAACGTCTTTCAGCAAAAAGACCACAGAGGGGTTAAATACTCTAAAATAAAGGTCTGTTCCCTGGGTCGCATTAAGTGTTGCCCAGCATCCCAAGAGCACTGCACGTATGGGGGATGTAGTGGTCTGATTTAAACAAGTTTGCTCAAGCTGGTAACAGCTGGGCAGTTGCTCTAAGAAAGGCAGCTGGGGACATCACTCTGTCTTCAGCCAGCCTGTGTTAAGACAGAAGTTTAGATATCTGCCCCACGTGATAGTTCTGACTTTTTTTTCCTACATCCCAAACAGCAATAAATAATGGAGTAGGAATGTCAAAAGAAAATCTTTTTATATGAAGTCTGAAAAATACTATATTGTTATTTTTTTTGAACTGAAAGAACTTGGTGGCATTTCTGAAATCAAATTGCATTTCATTTCATTTCATTCTGCTTGAGTTTAGCCAAAAGGTTTCCTTTTCAGTCTGAGTGATGCCAGGCTATATTCCTATAGCGTAATGCTCACAGGAGTTGTTCAGGACAGCGTTGTTTGTAGAATCAGCATCCCAGAATAAACTACGTCCTCCCCCAACGCAACGTGGGCCCAGCTGATCAATCTCCACAAATGTTATTCTTAAACTGATGAAATATTTACCATGTTTGTGAAATCAAACTGGAACGGATCTGTTGCTTAGGTTTCCCCAATGGTTATCAAATAATATTTTTCCTGCGGGAAATTAATAATTTTTAAGATACTGCATTTCAGAACCTGTCCCTCTTTTTCCCCTTTTATCAAGCTCGGAGGGGAGCAGCAGAGCCATCAAGGACACCCTCTGCAGGGTTCACACTGGCGTTCTCTCTCGTGGGAAAAGGAGGGTGTGAGAGCCATTGGCTAAAATAGATGATTGGTATCAGCAGTGGGTGGGAAAGAGGTGTGGGGTGTGCTCTTGGAAAGGGACTACTCAAAGTTTCCAAGGGTAGCTTGCATTTGTGATCGCAGGCCTATCTCAATATTGTTATTTAGAGAGACGCTTTCTGTTTTGGAGAGAGAAAAGGAAGTTGTGTGTTTATATTGAGTTGCCGTATACACTTCTGCCATTCCTGAAATAACTTCATCCCAAACTATCCTTCTTTGCATACAGCTGTACAACAGCTACACCAGGGTAGAACTCTCCACAGGAGAGAACAGCTTTTAAAATGCAATCAGGGACTACCAGAAAACACCACAACAAACACCCTGAAACACAGGAAGGAGCCCGCCAGCTGCAGAAAGCCAGCGTGAGGATCAAAAGAGCAACATCCCAGGTACAAACAGGGTGAGATCCTATCAAGCCCAGGCCAGCAGCCACCCACTGCGTGCTCCAGTGGATTTAGAAATCCCATCCTGTACGGCAGCTCCTACATGCTTGAGCTCACCGTACCGCAGAGAGAGTAAGGGAGCATTTAACACCCTCAGTCTGCAAGGCACAGACAGGAGGTGGTAAATACCTTGATAAGGCAACTGGAGTGAAAATACCAGCTTTAGGCAATCCAGATTTTATCAGGGAAGTATGCAGGGATGAGTAACTACCTGACATGCAGATGTGCCTATACACAGTGCCAGCAGCCTGCCAGTCCGCACATCTGGCCTCAGGCATCACGCTTGCATTTTCAAAGCCATGTGATTTCGGGGTATGTTGAGGGTCTATTTTGCCATGGGATTCTCACTTACACAATGGTAGTGCCCAAAATGACTCTGCAGCTCTATATCTGGAAGAATCTATAGATTTAACACTGGCGACCTGTTTTTCTGCTGTAAGAAGCTGCACAGCTTCTCGACGAAGGCTATTGCTCTGCGTAGCAATGATATGCATTTCATGGCACGGGTATCCATGTGTGACAGGTGAAAAAAAGGACTCCGGAATCCAAGGGCTCAGCGAAGTCACAAAGAAATTAATGTTGTGTATTGCTCAGTGAATGGATGGCATCTCACGAGCCAGTGCTACTGCTGTGTCAGCATGGGACCTAGAAAAGACCTGTGCCTGGTCCCATCATAGTCTCCGCAATGTGAATCACAAATTTAGTGAGAGTTGGAAGCAGAAGGGCTGTGAACTGGCACAATGTATATATTCACATTTGAGGAGATATGGGGATAGTCTGATACAGACAGTTTGGAGAATTATTGCCAGGTCTCTTACTCTAGCTCTGGACCCCAATATAAGACTATGGAGCTGCCTGTTGGCTCTTCTCCCTCGTACTCTGGATCGCCAGGGAAGTCATTGCCTGGGTTGTCATCAACCAAGGTGGGAAACGTCTGTTCAGAGAACCTGACAGTGCTCTTCAGGTGTCTTACAGGCTCTCGGACCTTTCTGTTTGGTTTTAGCATTGATTCTTAATCGGGTTTACAATACAACAGGCGGCATAACCAGCCCTATCCTTGGTGGGAAGAGTAGGAAGAGCTTGGCAGCTTGAAGGGATGGCCTGGAAATGTGAACAAGGAGAAAGGAGAGACTGTTACCTCACTGGAATGATAAGGGGTTGGGGCAGCGCTCGTAGCCATGCCACACCAGGGGCTTGGCTGCCGAAGGGGTGGGGATGGTCTCTTTCTGGGGGTGGTGCTTAGTGTGGCTAATGACAACCATAAGTAGGAAAAATATGGACGCTATTGGAGAGAGAGGCCCAGGAATGGATAAAGAATAAATTGGCTGCGCTGTGTACAGAGAGGGCCAAACAGATGTTGGGCCTGATCCAGAGCCCATTGAGTTAATGGAAAGGCTCCCTTTGGTTTCATTGGACACTGTCTCAGACCCATTACAGCTTCACAGGAAGCAGTGGAGACCAAGAGTAATAACTTGTGGTAACTGCAGTGGTGTGTATTGCATAGGTGTGGGCTGTGAGGTTTTCATGGTGAAAACAGATGGGTCTTACAGATCCATCCATTTGGCCTGGGTAGCCCTCCTGCCCCCCTTCCCCCACCTGATGGTAAGCAGTCTCATGCGGTTTTGGTCCTCTAGCCAACATTTTGGCATGATTCTGTGCGGAAGTGCCCTTCTGCCTTCTGTATTCCCCCTCCTACTCAAGGAGGTTCGGGTGTGATCTCATGGTGGCCCAGGATTTAGAAACCAGTGACTTGAGCCATCCACAGAGAAGGAAGAAACAAGGCCTGCTGCAAACTGTTGACCAGGGAGGAATTTTGTTGTGGACCAGCAAGAAAAATAATGTAAAGCAGGTGTTTCTGCAATCGTGAGACATTTGTAAAACTAATGTTGTCCAACAAGTCTCCCACTCACATTCTCATCCACATGATACAGTGAGGTCTCACACGAAGGACCGCAAATAGAAAACATCTCTCTGTACTAGTTGGCGTACAACCTGCACCAGGGCCTCCCTCCCCTTCTGCTGTCTGTGCTTTTCTGTTTATTTAGGTGTGTGTCTTTGTTTCTGTTTTTACATTTAGCACAAGTAGAAAGGAAATGGGATTTCATACAGCTTAGGAGACTGGGAGCTCACCATGCTTTGGAGCACGGGCCTTTATTTGTCCTCACACCACAGGTGCAAGCGTTCGCAGGCCAGATCCTCCACTAGTATAAACTGCTCCAGTCTCCATGAGAGCTTATTCCTTTTAGCCAGCCCGTTTGAGGAGGCTTGTGGTATCCAGAGATGCAGTCACAGGCCATACTCAGGCCAAGCTGGTCTCATGTTTAGGAGTGAGAACTTGCAGCCGAGCAGCACCCATTTTCTCCTGGTGACTCTATCAGGAGGAATGGATAGACCATTGCACACAAAAGATGCATCAACAAACAGTAGATGCTGTTTCATTCAGGGTCGTGAATTTATTGGAAATGTAATTTGGGGAACAGTTTAATTTAGTCGAAGTTGGGCCAACTTGTAGAGAGGCAAGGAAGTAAGTTATAAGGGTAACGTCAAGGCTCTTCTCAGGACCACCCCTACCCAAACATGGATAGCTTTGTTCTCTCTTTTTCTGTTAATGAGGGAGATCCTCACAGTGGAGCGGGATTGACTCTAGTATTGCTGAACGAAAAAACTTTGTCTTTCTCCTGTGAGAAAGAAGCTGCTCTGAAAGCAGCTAATAGTTCACAAACCTAGTGTAAACTAGCAAATTTTGCTCAGCATCAGGACCGTTATACCGACTTATTTCAACTGAAGATCTACCCCAGTTTCCCTTGACATCACATCAAGCTCCTCACAATCCACCTCTGTGTTTTCAGTCATCCATCGGCAAAGGAGCCACTCCCCAATCTTTTGTAAAAAGCTATCGGTCTCATTCACCTCCAGCTCCAGCTGTATTCACATAGATTTCATTCCCCTTTGCAGGTATTCCCTTATCCACGCTGGCAGTAACGTGTACGCACTACAACAGTGTCAATCATGGCTCAGGCTGAGCTGGATTTTAGGTACTTAACAGGTTTAAGTCGTGACCCTACAGCACCCAATCTCCAAAATATAATCTCTCGCTCTTACTGACAATAATGCACTTCTAGCCCTGTTTAAGAAGAAGCTGATACTGAAAGAAGCCGCTGAACTTTGTGTGTGAGGTAAGGGTCAGTTTACGGCTGGATAAATTGCCTGGCAGGAAGGTTGTGTGGCAACTTGGCAATCGTACCATAACACAGCTGAAGGAGAACGCCTGAGCCCTGTCTCCTACTCCTCTTTTTAACCATGCTGGCTTGTTTACGTTTGGGTGGTAGATGGGTGGAGCCGTTATTCCAATTTTTGGCTCGTATCTGTCCACTTGGATGTCAACGTAAACTGCTGCAATTATATCATAATCGTGTCCCGCTATTGGAAATGATTAGTCTGTTCATTTTCCATAAATACTGGCTGGCTGGCTTCACCTGGCAGTGGCCGGGAATTGCCGTGGCAGATATGAAAGCCCAGAGAATATGGGGATTCATAACTTCATGTGAGTTACGGTGTTTTCCAGGTGGTAAAGTCTAACAAGACTACGCTATTGGATTTAGACATAAACAGGATACCGGAGGAGAGATGTCAGCTTTTAGACTGGGATTCAGATACCAATAGAGAAAGCACAGGTATTTCAAAGCAAGGGCAGTCTTACTCTGCTATTTTAGTCAGAAAGTGAATTGCTTATTAAAATAAGCCCCCAACTAATGGGGAAACTTTTAAATTTCAGATGAAAGTTCAAAAATATCCACGCTTTACAATTAAATAGCACTTCCCATTCCTACCTCTCCACCATGGCAGCCTTTGCTCTTCCATACCCGCCAGTTCCAGCGGGTGGAATCAAATGTAAAATGTAGCCCAGTGTATTAACTTCAAGGCTATTTATTCTACAAGTGAGCTCTAATTCCAAATAACACTGATGCCAACCTTTTTTTTTTTTCCCAGGACTCAGGCATACAACACACTTTCCTCTATTGGAGCTCATCATTCCATAACTCCAGAAATTGCAATATAAACCTTGGCTACTATGCACGCTTCAACTTGAAAACACAGCAGTGATCTGGGATTTTAATTCAAGCAAATTTGAAAGTGGATTAGAAATAGGATCCAGCTGCATCTCTAATAGTCAAAAGAAAAATTAGCAGAACATTGGAGCTGAAATGAACTCTGTCTTTCTTTTAACTTTTTTCCTCCCTTTTGCTTTAGAAGAAGAATTACATGGACCTAAAATATCATAATTAAATTGTCATTTATTCCTTACCTTGGTAGAAGCTCTGCCCAGCTGAACGCATCTCAGTTTCCATCCTAAGCATTTACCTACAGCACAGGGTTGGGGGCGGGGGGGGGTGGGAGGTATTACTTGTTTTAAGAAATTAGAAATCAGAGGCATGCACAGTCTGTCTGTTATAGTCTTCAGCGAGCGTGTTGCCAGGCTCTACAGGTTATACATCATTAGCGCACAGAGTGTCCAGGAGAGCCCAAAGCTTGTGCAGGTGTGTTGGCAAAGCTCGCACCACTTCCCTCCCTCCTCCCTCTCCACTGCACTTCCAGCAAGCCGATACTTGAAACTCGATGTGGCAAAATCACAGAGAGCTCTTCTAAAGTTTGTTAGCTCGAAGCTCACCCAGCAGACGTGACTCTGAGATGGCGCGTGGAACCTGGAAGGGACTCACTGGAAAAACAAAACCATTGAGTCAAAAGCTTAGTGTGTTTTTCCATGATTGTATGAAAAAAAGTGCATGTGTGTTTTTTTAAGCACTTTCAGATATTAGAAGTTTAGTGAACACGGAGACGGCTTCTTTTTTTTTTTTTTTCTTTTCCCCTGCCCTTGAACTTTCGGAATGACTATAGGGAATATATTCCAGCCTGTTTTCAATGACCCATTCATATGGTGGTTTTATTTCAGCTTTTCCCAAAAGGGAGCGAGCTTCATTCGATCTCTGCTCCTGGCATTAGCAGCCATTATTTGCGCATCCCGCTCAGATAATCAATAAAGTGGATGGCATCTGAAAATAATTATACACACAGCTCTTCCCCAGCTTCCAAGACGGAGACAGAAGCTGGGAAAGGAGCCTTTGCACATTCAGCACTTGTTAAAGGAATGAAATATAGCGCTGTGTGTTATTGTTGTATCCTGAAACCTGGGCATTCAGCAGCAGTTTCTTTTGACGTTGCGTAGCACTCTGGCTGCACAGCACCTGATCGCAAAGCTAATCATCTTTCCCATCTTTCCTGGCTTTGCTAGAAAAGTTGTCCTGTCTGCTTGCACGGCGTGCCAAAGGGCAAGGACTGTCAAATGGGTTGCAAATATAGCAGTGGTGTCTGTGGCCTCCCTTAGGGAGGAAGTATCTAGCTGAGTTCAGTATCCTCCTTTGTTTAGGGGACACCACCACAGTTGCATTTTTACAGCCAGATGTCCTGGCCCCAAGCTAGAGTGTGGTGACAAGTGGGTGGCCTGTGCAAGGCATGGTGTCTCTTTGTAGCATGGGATGAGTTTTTCCAGACAAAACTGTGTTCAACCCCCCAGATAAAATGGCGAGGCTCTGTCTGTATACTGCTCATGGCAAAGCCACCTTTAGATGTCCGTAAGGCTGTCATTGCCTACTGCAGAACCCGATTCAGGTTCTCCATCCCCTGATGGAGTCCTACCAGCCAGGAAAGTATGTGAGTCACCTCGTATTAGAAGATATTTAATGACTATTTTAGGAGGTTTGCAGCTTCAGCCTCCCTTCTTGCGACGGCTAAGATGAACCATTGGCATGGACCTGAGCATTTCCACTGCAGCCTACCTGAACGGCAGATGCACCGGGTACCAACACAGGGGCTCTGAACTGAGCAGGTGGTAGAAAAAGGAGAGGCACAGATTTTGCCAGGGCAAGTTGCAACCGCAGAGTAAGGCTTTGTCCTTTTACTCCTGCAGCTCTGGAGAAGCTTTGTGCAGCACTGTCACAGTGGGGACGAGATCCTGGCTATGACCCTGCACAGGTTTTAATGGTCTTTCCTAAGAGTCTGCTCATGGCCTCCATTGAAGACAAGAAGAAAAGCGAGGTGGAGCAGTGGTCTGACCCAGTGTGGCTATTCCCACGTATTTCAATTATACCTTTCTCTCTTGAACTGCGGAGGCGAGAGGAATGCTATGGTTGTACAGCCAGGAAAACCTGTGATGTCTGCAAGAGCTAGCAGCTGGGGACATCCGGAGTTTGGCAGCCGCCTCCCCAGAAATGAGCTAAGGACATCAAGCAACTCCCCGCTCCCAGCTGTTGGGTGCCAGCAGGGCTATTTCACGTATCCGGACAGCAACAATTACAAGGGAGCAATTATTTTTGGCCACTGCTACAGGGTCTCTGCTATCTCCTGATCTAGGCAGCAAGCAGAAGTGTTTGTTCATGGCTTGATCCATTGTCCATCCCCAGCTTTTCTCCGTGGCGGTACATTGTTTGCGATGCTGTTTAAATCCTCCTGCCAGCCCCAACAATGCCTCGTGCAAGCCCAGCGTGTCGGGAGCTTCCAGGCCGCGGAAAAACTGATCCTGCTCAGCCCAGCTCTGTTTGTTGCGAAGTGTTTGCTTAGTGATTAACTCATGCATGGACATACACAGCCACAAATCTCTAGGTTGTCTCACAGCCTTTTCATTCAATTAAGTCTGTTGACTTAGTCTCATTTTGAGCAGTAACTGGATTTAGATAAGGCAGTAGAAACCAAAACATCAATTGTGTGATTTCTGGCCCAGCCAGTATGTTGATCTGAAGGGAATGTTTGTGCGGGCGATAACCGAGGTAGTGCAGTAATGAGGACAAAGTCATTTGGTGCAAAGACTTCTATAAAGCAAAAACACTCTGCGTTAAGTACAAGCACTGGCCAGAGGAAGCAAAAGGAGCTGTCTGCCTCCGCAAACTCCCTCTTTGCCTCCCTTGATGTGCCATGCTGCGAACGGCAGCCAGTGATGGAGAGGTCATGGTCTGTCTGAAGGAGCAGTCATGGTTGGGCCGGGGCTGGGAGCTCCCGCTGGGTGAAGGGGCTGTGCTGGAGCCCAACTGATATCACCAGGACTGCTCCTCTGAAGCCAGCAAAGCTCTACAGGGATGTAATAATTTGGGATTTAGCCAGTTACTTTTTGTCAGCAATAGACCAAAGTTATTCTGGGATAATTTCTCCCCACAAGCTGTAGGGCATGAATTTACACTTAGTTCCTTACGGGCTTGATTTGCCCGACATGAACCAGCCCTCATCGCACACGTCCCTGGGAAGAGGAGATGCAGGTGGCACACCCTCAGCATCTCCACTCCTTAGAAGACAGGTGGCCCAGATGCAAAAATCCTTTATACTACAATGGCTGATGTCTCCCTGTGTAAGCAAGATAAAAGAAAGCTTTTCTGTTTGCAAGCATACGTTTTTGTGATGCACTCCTGTGTCTTCTACTGTTTACACACTATAGTCAGAAAACATATTAGGAAACTTATACTGTTATATATTTGTCAAAAGCACATTTCAATACATGACTTTTTTGGTCACATTCTTTTCCAGATAACTGTTAAGCTAACGGGGAGCATAGGGCATTCCTGACATCCTGCAAATCTTCAGCAAGGAGCATGGAAGAAGAGTGCAGAAAAAGACAGCGAGAAGACGTGACTTCCTACACGCATGAGATAAGGTGCATCATTGGAAGATAGCAAATGTATTACTGACTTTCTTTTTTCTCATAGTAGAGAGGGTTTCTTCCTCAAATTATCCTTTGTTTCCTTCTGACATAAGTCTGTGACATAAGGAGATCATTCTAGCTTGTTGCACTTTGAGAACTGCTAATGGACATTGAAAAGGGACAAATACATTGTCGGTGGTTCACAACGGGCTGCGTGCAGCCTTGGCGTATGTGTTCCTCCGAACAGCACAGCTTCACCACTGGACGAAGAGGGGAATGTGTTGCTTCAAAGGACTTTTCTTCCCAGTTCCTCCCCACCCTGCTTGTTTCCCTTTTGGGCCATGCAGCACTTTTCGCGGAGGTGACATTGGAAGCAATGTAAAACCACCATTTATTGAGAAAAGTGCTGCACCCGTGTGCATCCCATGGGGTGGCGATGGGGAGGAGGTGCTAAGCACCTCCAAACATCGAGCCAATACTTCACATCATTGCTCCTGGTTTGGAATGGGAATCACACCGACTAGCTTCAGCGGTAATACACTGCTATGTGCACTTACAGTCCTGCTCCTTATTTGACCTTCCTATATGGAGCACACCGGCACGAGGGAAGAGCATGCTTTAGTGCACTCAGACAGTCAGACTCAGTGACTTGGACGGTGGAGTGCTTTCTTGCACCAAGATGTTGCAAGAGTGGTGGAAGTGCATCACGCACTGTAGACTCACCCCCTTGCTCCCCATGCAGACAGACACTCTCAGCCTGTGACTGTTTCTGTCTCAGCCACTGCCGCTGGAAGCAGGACAAGCATTTGCTTCCTTTGGGCTGCAAAGGCGGTAGCTACTGTGGTCCCGTCACCCAGCGGCGCAGGGCCCCACGACGCAGCTGAGCACGCGGCAGTGGAGCCGTGCCCAGCGCAGGGCTCTGCCTCGGCACGGCGGGTTAGCGCAACACAGTGTGCAGCTCCTGGGACCCGAGCAAGTGGCTGCGCGTGTGTGTACACACACACACAAACACTTAATTGTTGGCAACTTAACATATATTAAACATCTTCTGGTAGCGATGAAAGATGGCATCCTCCCAGAGTTTTGCATACCTGTGAGCTAATCAGCCCTTTGTGTGAAAGCGTAGGTGGGGACTCTTCTAACAATATGAAGTTGATTAGCTCATCATCTTGGCTTTAGGGGCATACTGATGTGCCCATCCTGCTTTCAGAGCTATGAATAATCCAGCTTCGCTGCTGTCCTCTTATAAAAAAAAGGAGAGAGTGTAGTTTCAGGGCTTGGTACTCAAGCCTGTTTCTCGGTACAGGTGATGAGTAGGTATTCGCCTATTATTCACTGGTATCACTCTTGGCTTCAGGTCTCCTTTGGAAGGCTGTTGGTATCGGAAATGTTATCTATCTGACAGAAATAATTGCTATTTTTCAACCACTGATTGGAATTACATCCTTGAAGATTAGGCATGCGTGAGTCTCTGTCAAAGTGAGAGGACCATCAACAGAAGTCTGTGCTGGTCACAGTTCATTTACATCTCTGTTAACAGTCTGGATGGTGGAACAGACTTATAGTAGGTTAAAACAACAAAACAGACTGGGATCCCAACTTTGGGAGGGGAGGGGGATTGATTTTAAATGTTCTGAATAAACTTTAGAAATAATAGTCTTACATGAAAAAGAAAGTGCGTAATTAAAAGACACATAAAGAACCAAGTCACGGTACTGGCACTATGCTAGGGGAGCTGGGAGAGGACAAGCTCAAATATAAGTCTACCGTGTGATGCTGTGGCCAGAACGATACTTTTTATTCGAAGAGGTATTAAGAGCACCCTTTGTGCGGAGGTCATTCTGGTGCTGGAGAGGCCCAGACCACAGATCTGCACTCCATACTTCAAATAAAGATGTAAACACAGGAGGAAGTCTGGAGGAGAGCAACAGGACTGATAAGAGGTTTCAAAAAACATGACCTGTAAGGAATTTTTTTTTTAATTGGATTTGTTTAGTCTAGAAAAGACTGAGGACAGCTATGAGAGACTTCACGTGTGAAGACAGTAGCTGAAAGGGGTATGGTAAAAGGGTACGGTGATCACTGGGTCTATTTGCACAGGGAAGGACAAGATCTAATTGGCTTTATTTGCAGCAAAACAGAGGAGGTGAGAGTTCAGGAAAGTTCTATCCATAAAGAGATGGAGATGGTCAAACTGATGGCACAGAGGAGCTTTGGGATCTCCATCACTGGGAGTTTCCAAGAGTTTAAACTGATGTACGACAGGAGTGGCATAGGCACAGGCACAGAAAGAGGCAGGAGGGTCTCTCCATATCCACATGCCTTTGCTTAAACCTATTCTTCAGGGTCTGTTGCTTTGGCGGTGGTAGCAGAAGGCATGCTGGACTCGAGTTTGGTTGCTAAAATGGAAAACATGCTGATAGGTGGGTACATTTGCACAGAAAATGTTGATAAGAGGGGAAAACTCGTATTGTTGTCAGAAACAACAACCAAAAGTTTTAGATGTTCTGCTTCAAAAAAGTATATTTAAGGAAAACGGATCCTTTGGCAAAACAGAGTCTTTCATCAGACAAAAGATTTAGATGGAAAAGTTTGCAATGAGCTCTGTAGATTAGCAGCCCAGCAAAATCCCAAGACATCCGAAGTGTAATTACTGATACTGGAAATGGTTGCTTTTCGCCATTCGGGATTAAGCAGAGATAACACAGCTCCTCTGCATGCAATGGAAAGACGGGTAAAGAGATTGTCGGGGGAGCCTGAGAGTAGTTTCACCTGCAGAAAAGGCAATACATGAGTAAGTATCCAGAACAGCTCTGTGCAGTAACTTGCCAAATTAAGAGGGAAATGGTGTCTCTCACAAAGTCAAGGAAGGACTGTGGTTAAGGGATGAGAGTCAGAAACCCAGCATTCAAAAACGGCTAGTTCTCACAAAGCCTGCACTTATATGTATTCAATCCAGGAAACTGGTTAGTGGGATGTGAAACTACCATATGTTTTTGCAGATGCTACAAGTATGTGTGCTTTCCTTATGTATATATGCTTTATACCCACTTTTGAAAATGGGTCAAAGCCTTCCAGTGCTCCAGGAGGAAAACTCTTGAGAATTTACAGATCTGAGATGCTGTGATTAATGTTTCTGGACAGCAATTTCACTTTCCCCTGTTGAGGCTTGGAAAAACAGAGGAGAGTGCAACAGGAGATCCACACCAAAGATCAAGGCAGACACATCTGCCTGGCTGTCAGATTTCACGCCAACAAATTGGAAGAAAATTAAAAAACCCAGGCCAGATCTGGTCCTTGCTCTGGGAGTGCAAAGAGGTCTGAAAGGCTCCTACACAGATATTTATGCTTGGCATAAAACCACCACGGAAACTCCTGTGTTCCTCTCTCTGCTTTTGCCATCCCTTTAATAGAAATATGTCAAGCGAATATGAAGGAATGAGATCTTCTTGTTAAAATAGTCTTGAGTTTGTATCACTTCAGTTAAGAGGAGGTTGCAATGTCCACCTTTGCCCACCACAGCTCACCAGCTGCCCGTCCAAACACTTCAAGTTGCAGCCTCACAGCTTAAATCAACAGTCCTGCAAGTGTGGGAGGCAGGGGACCATAAATGCTCAAAAGTAGTGTTTTTTCTCCAAAGCCCCAAGGACATTTGCATCCTGAGACACCATCCATCTGTCAGGCACGGAGGATGAGCTACCTTCATCACCGTCTTGCTCTTAACTTTAATTTCCAGCACAAATAGCCCCAAACCACTCTGGAGGGGGGGCAATATGACACTGCCAGATGATTACACATTGTCTCTTAATACAAAGCCAATTGTGTTTATACTCCATTACTCAGTTCCAAATTACAAGCCTTATCTCACAGGAAGCTTGGGATGGCTCTATAGTTTCAGAAACCTCATGGTAAAAGGGTCAGTTTTTAAATATAGTGTTTTCCAGAAAGACTATCTTAAAAATATAGTGCTGTTCAAATCCTCTGCTTCCTTTAATGCTATTTTCAGGTTGTTTTTTTTCAAATTAAACATTAGGCTTAGCAACATGCATGAGATGTTAGATTAAAGGGACAAGGCTTGGGTTTTCCGTGTCCGTCCAGAAATAGCTATCCCCTGGGTGGGCCAGGTGAAGTCGAGCAAGGTTATTGTCGCACGACTTCCCCCAGCTTTCTGGGTGGGGGAGAGAGAGAGATGTCTGGCTGCTTGCAGAAAAATCTGGCCAAAAGCATCGGGCCACATCCTTTGTGGAGGTAAATCAACATCGTCTGAGTGGCACTTCTGGAACCATGACTATTTTCATCAGGATCAGGCCTTTTACATATGGTGAGGAAGTGGTAAAGATCACAAAGGGAGGGAGAGATATACATGCATGGCAATAATTGCAAAAAGCTATGGGGTTTTCCTATGTAGGTGGTGTCGTTTTCTCTACAGAATTAAAGCGTGGCTTTCCCAGCACTCTTTCCCTTTAAGGAGACATGCTGAGCAGGGCGTCCCGAGAAGACAACAAGCCCAGATGCCCAGAGGAAGAACAGCGTTGTTGTGAAGACACAGGCCCAAAAGGCAAAATGTCTGGATTTTATTTGCAGCTCTGCCACAAACTTCCTGGACGATCATAGCCAAGTTAACCAGGTCCGTTTTTTTCAAGCGGCGTCTGTGCCCTTTCTGCATATGCATGAAGCATACGTTCGCCGTTCAGGGCTTTGCGCAGAAGTCCAAGAAATGCAAAGCTGCAAAGAAACACACCGCCTACGCGCTGCCCTGGTTTCCCCAGGCAAAGGGTGATGATCTAGCGAAGCCGCTGGATCCCTGCCAGCAGGGATTCGGATCCAGAAACAGGCAAGAGCATCAGAGCAGCTGTGCCCGATGGCCCATTGCCGACAGAAGTAGGCGCCCGGGGAGGAAAGCAAAATCAGGGTGAGCAGAGCCGGACGCATCCACGCTGTGCTTTCCCAGTCTCTAACCATTCAAGGCACAGGGACTTCCAGAGCTAGGAGTGGTTCGTATGAATTTAGCAACCCTCAAAGGATTTCTAAACCTGGGAGCATGAGTAGTCCAGGACAAGCTCTCAGGGCACCTTGGGATTTTTAGCTTCCTTGGAGCAGGACTCATTTCTTCAGCTCTATGTCAGACTTACTGGGTCACACAGGGCTTTTGTAGCTGCTACAAAGGACAGCCTTCCCATCGCTGTGTCAGCTCCCTGCCTCTCATGAGGAAGTGATGCCGCCTGCCAGGGAGTTGAGGCTAAATGCACTGATGTCTCCTCATGCCTTGGAAGGGAAGAGAAGTCTGGAGAGAATTATTGTTGTGATGTATAGGAGCTTTGCCAGTACAATGCCCTGTAATAACAGCTACTTTTCCTTCAGGTCATTAAGTTACCAATTTTGTAGTACTCTTGCTCATGACAAGTAGATCTTCAGTTTAAAGAGATGCTTTCCTTCTCTTTCCTTTTTCCTGACTTAATAAATATATTTTGGAGATTTTCTTTCTTTACGGCAGTGTATCCAAATATCCCTGTTCAAATTGTCATCTTCCAGATCTTTCCTCAAAGGAGCCATAAGGCTGTAACCAGATAACCAACACGTTTGTGCCTTCTCTCTATAGCTCGGTGAGAACTGAAGCATGAGGAAATACTCTGAGCGGCACTACAGAGGATGAAACTGGATTTAGAATAAAGAAAGGTCTATCTATTCTCACAAGCAGTCTCGCATCTGCTTTGTCCATGCCCTGTGAGCAAGCTCCACCCTGGAAGCCACAGAGCTGAGTTAGAACGGTGGTGGGTTGAGCTTTCACCCTGACTTGTGGTGGGGTTCATATATCTGGGCTCAGGACAGTGTTAACGTGGCTACACAGCTTCCGTCTGGAGATGGCTTTTGTCCAGTTGGCTGAAGAAGGGGGCTGGATTGACAGGCAGCTGTTTGCATTGGCCAGTGTAGACATGCCCAAATTCTCCTGATGCACTACTGGAGGGTACTCAGATATTACAGTGATGAGGGCAGTCTGAGAACCTGTTTAGACCAGAATATGGGTTTCAGTGGCAGTTTTCTGGCTGATTAATTGGGTGACTTTGTGCAAGTCTCAACTTGTCATTGCCCTATCCAATAAATGGGAATAGCAGCATTTGCCTCCCTTCGTAAAACACTTTGAGGTCTACGGATAATCCTCCTCCTTTTTCCCACCCAGATGATGGGACCAAGTGGAATCTTACGACACATTGAGTTTCTGTGGTCTAGCGTTTGCCAAGCATTTGAAAATGAATGACTCTCTGGCTTGAGTTTACAATGTCTGTGATTGCCACGTGGTTTCCCATGGAAGCTCCTAGTTGAAATCAGGTCACTATACAACTGAAAATGCATGGGATTAGGAGAGAAACTGAAGTAGTCATCAGGAGTGTACAGACCGATGATGACCTAAGTGTCCTGCCTGGGGTACCCTGCAAGCAGTAACCACACACATCAATAACCTCGTCAATAACCTACAAGATTTTCTGGTACAAAGGTCTGCGAACATTTAAGAGCGGAAAACTCTAAACAAGAGAAGATTCCTCTTGACCACCACACTGCTCTCTCCATCACCCAATAAACTGTGCATGCAGTAGACAGAGCTGGAGAAATACATCTCCATTGGGCATTCGGAGACGTTCTCACAACATAATGTCCAACATTTTGAATTCAAGGACCTTGTGCTGCTGTCGACAACTGATATTTTAGGACACAGTTTCTACTTGCCCTGGATTTTCCTGGGCCAGGGATGTTTTCTCCTGCACTGGATGCAAGTCCATTCTTAGATCTCGTCCCTAGCAGGTACCAAAGGGATGTGTTACTGAGGTTATACTGTTTTTTACAATGACCTGAAAGAAAACCTAAATCATTGCAAATAAATCTCACAAGTGACTTGGGAATTGAAGAAGAGAGTAAATTGTTAAGAAAACAGGTCACTGATATACAGAGATCTTCCCAAAGAACATTGCAAGGCAGTACGAGCCTTGAAGAGCCAGGAAACCAGCAGAGATTTGTATCAGGCAGCGTGATCTAATGAGCTTACAGAAGAGAGGCTAAGGGATGGCTTGATTACAATCTCTAAGTACTCACAAGAGGAAGAGAAATGTGGAAATGAGGCAGACGTGTACAGAAATCTTACGGCTGAAACTTAAAGCTGAACGTTTTTTACTTTTTGTGGGGAGGGGGAACAGGAGCAGTAGCTAACTTCAGAGTAATGCTCCAAGGCTTCTGTAACAGCTCCTGTAGTCCCCGAGCAGCTGGGGGCAGGTGTTTAAAAAAATAAGCTGTAGTTCTGAGAGGAATGAACTGGAGGTTTCCGATGGTCTTTGCCACGTGAGGTACCAGATTATGTGGTCTTCCTCACTCCTATAGTTTGTGAACCAGTGTTCTGGATTTCTTCAGCCACAGCAACATAAAAGACAACTCCATCTTCACATCTTGCCAAACACTGAGAAGAGTTGGTGAGGGTAAAAGCATTTGGGAGGGAATAGCGTTTTAAGATTCCCTCAGCTCCAAATAGCATGAGCTATTTGGTGTAGCTTGAGCTACCTCTTTTCTTGTCCTTTGCCTCTACTGTATCATTACAGGATGACAACATCAGAATTACCTGCTAGCGTTTCTCCCTTTAAATCAGAAAAAAACCCAAGTAACATAAAAAGAGCCCATCGGTGAGCACAAATAAAAGGCTGCTCTATATGCTGCTGCAATTTTCCGGAGCAGCACTCGGGGTCTGCTCCTTCGTCCAGGGGTGTGACGGACTCAGCACCTGGCTGGACTGGACCCAGTGGCTGTGTATTTCATGAGTCCTATCAGATATGATCTGTCCATACACAAGCCGTGTTTTACTTATAAAGTAAATTACATTACATGGGCTATAATGTACATTTTCAAAGGGGACCCACCTTAAAAACATTTTGTTTAATAAAATAACTTAATTAGAAGAGAGCTTCTGGCTGATGTGGTTGAGGCTGTGATAATTTTTCCTTCTCAAATCATTTTCTCTGTTTATTATACTTAATTATAGTGTAATTATGTATCCATCCTCTAGGCAAATTATGCAATCAGAAAATGTGAGTGGTTCATTTGCCACTGCTGTTGGGACCAGTGTTTACATCCCTAGTATAAAATATGAGCATCATTTCTATTATTTATAGTATATACGTATATACATATATATAAAAGGTGTTTCACGCAGAATGAAGAATCGGTGTAAATATTTTATTGGCAGTCATTTTTGCATCATCCACCTAATTCATTTGTGGCCTGCTAATAAGGAAACCATCCGAAGCTCAGATAGGTAAAATCTTTACACCCTACCATGAATTTTCTCAAACACAAAACATACACAGCTGAGGAACGTGGAAGTTCCACAATTTAGCTTTAATTTTGGTGGGAAGATTATTATTACTTTTAAGAGCTTTTTTCTGCATTTCACTTTCTAATATTCTGGCCAGAATTTCTTAGCACAACAAAAGAGAAAGGAACCCCACAATACTGGGTTTCAGGGTGTAGATTTGTGTTCAAGTCATGGGTTCAGACTAATCTTTTTTCTCCCATGTGCTTCACGAACTTTCTAGCCAGGGCAGCACTGACTTTTAAAGGCTAGGCTATTCTCCCTCTTGTTTTTCTTGACGGGAGTTGAGAGATCATGTTTGGACATAGTGAAAGATGAAGCCAAATGTCCGAATCTTGAAAACCCTTTTGAGATTGATGTTTTCTCCTTCTTTGGCCAGCTCTCAGCATGAATACAAACCGGATTCCCACTTAGCAATTTCAGCTTCTCTTCATGTGCTTATTTTGCAGAGATGAGGCCACTCGCACCAACGCAGCGGGCGAGGAAGAAAACGCATCTGGTGGTGAAGCTCAGCCCAGCTCTGTTGACATCAAGCGCCCGTGTTTATTACAGCTGGCAAAGAGGTGAGCCATCCATGCAAAATGACGAGCCTACCTAACTGTCACCTGGCCAGCCCCGCAGCTGATGGAAATCTGGATAACTATTTGATCTACCCCATTTTCCCCCCCGCTGGGGAGCTGGCCCTGCCTTTCACAGTGTCGCTCATCTGCATAGTGCTCTCCACCGGTGTCTTGCAAACACGCCTTTGTGGGAAATAAAAGGCCTCAACGTGGTCTAGCTTCCACCTTGTTCCCTGCAGGCGAGCTGGTATTTTTATGAAGAGCCAACGTTTCTCAGCCACGTAGGCAAAATTGAATTTTGCCACACTGCAGCTGAAGGGCCAGGACTTGCCTGGGGAGCAGTGGGGAGGTTGGCGTAGAGCTGGGGTGGCACAGCTGGGTGGGGAGAGCCAGGAATGTGGGACCTGGGGAGGGGGGCAATGGAAGAGCCAGGAGCGGTAGTCCCCCAGACGGAGTTAGCAACCCAGGGACGGAGAAATAAGATGATTCCTGATCATCCTCACCAGCCCTGCAGCTCCCCCATGCAGACAGTGGCCTCAAACAGCCTTTCCCTCTCCCCACCTTCAAAACGCAACCACTGCCCCATTCCTCCCTCTCCCTGAGAAGAGAGCTGTCAGTTGTGGTCTCTGAGGGAAAGGCGCTACCCCAGCCAGCCTGGGATAAAGCTATGGAGTGGAGAATCAAAGCTCAGATCCAGGCAGATACTTTGTGGTAACGTAAGATCCAATAAAAATCCGGGGAGATTTTTCAAAGGAGCCAGCAAATACTCCCAAGTAGGTGTTGTTGCTCCATCCTGACCTGCTGACCCACTGGGGAGGCCGTGTGTTCGTTCACACACGCAGGTAGGCCAAAACAGCCAAAACAGGGTGGAAATAGCCAAGCTGCTGGTTCGCAGTGTTGGCTGTAAAGTCCTCGCATGCAGCAGATAGGACGAGATGTGCCAACAGCCCCAAGTCTGCAAGCACACAGTAGCTCCATGGAGTGCTGAAGGACCACAAGACCAGGCACTGACTCAGTCCATGGCAAGTAGGCATCTCCCCAGAGCGGGATGAGATGGGAGTAGTAGGTATGTAAGATGTTTTTGTTTTTTCCTGATGTTATCCCCATTTTCCCAGGTCCCAGCTTCAGACAGCCGTCTGCCATCCGCTTTGGCCAGACACCGAGACGCTAGCAATTGGCTGGCATTACTGTCATGAGCAAAGGTACAGTGCTATGAATTGTCTGAACCTTGTCAGCCTTTTCCCGCAGTGATTTTGCATGGTGTGAAATAGGTTGGGACTCAGCGAATGGCGCTCTGGCTGATCGGCCCGCTGCCAGAGGAGGATTTGTCCATTATAGTCTCACTTGCTTTTTGGGTGTGGCCTGAAAGGGAGGGTTTGAGCCAATATTTGTTGGGGTTTTTCCACGCTTTGTTATGAAACCCTTGGTTTTCTCATGCCTTGAGTTTTGGAGTGTATGCCTTAAAAAGCAATATGACAAAGTGCCTAGATCCAAGGTAACACTTTCCACCTGTTGGTTTGTAAATGCTAAGAAAAAAATGCTGTATTTAACTATATTTGAGTGATGGGGAAGCTGTGATGCAATTTACCTGAGGTCAGGCAGTAGTCTGAAGGAAGGGCTTGGAGCAGGACTCGGACTGCCAAGCCCCGAGCAGTGTGCCAGGCACAAGCAGGGCTCTTCCATCCCTTCTGTCCTTTCCCGGTTTTGTTTCCCCTTGCGGTCCTAAGGAAAAATGAAAGAGGGGAAAATTAAATGTGGATTATAAGCTCCAGCAGCTGTGCTAGGGGAGTCTGCAGCCAAATGAAAGGTGGCTGAATTTGGTCCAGTATTGGCCGCTGATTCTTACAGAACTTCTTATCACAGAGTGAACTGCTTCAGAAACCAGGCCAAGAGCTGATAGCCCACAGCTCTGAGTGAGAACAAGGGCCACCATTCCTAATCTGAGATTTAATCAGTTGGATTTCAGTTATCAAAAAGCCGTAAGGGAAGCCTGACATATTTTTATATCTTGCACTGCTCCAGTGAAAGCTGCAGCCGAGAGAAAATAGAAATTATACGTGGGTATGAGATCTGTGTGATACCCTTTTTAAAGTCTTCGGATGATCACATAATGCACAAACCAAAGCCATGAGCGGCTTGGTTATTTTATGTATGGATTGATGCCTTTATCAGTGAAAGTAAGTCCGTGCATCCCGCCCATCGGTGGGTTTGCACAGTGGGCATGAAGGGGGCTAATCTAGCAAGGCTTATAAGAGAATTTTTCATTTCTGTACGTGCTCTTAATAGGTGTTAATGCTGTGCTGAGGAGCTCTGCTCATGGACTAGAACTATCATGTGAAATAATTGTACAGTCATGAAGCGGAGAAAATATTCTCATCCCCACCCTCAGGATGGGTATGTCTGTGTTGCAAACAAGCTCGAGATTGAGAGGGCTTCCAGCCAGCCAGCACGGGGCAGCGGAGGCTCCCTGGGAAGCCTCAGCCCCAGAAATCTGGCCCAGCGCTGCTTCAGCACACACTGAGCTTCGCGATCCTGGCGGAGCATTGCGCCGGTATCTGAACTGTCTTAAGTCAAAGCCGGCAGAAGTAGCTTTCCATTCACACCTTCAGTTTTCATGTCGACATGCCATAATGACATGAGGCAGCAGATGGATGCAGACTGGGAAGAATATTTCGACATATTAGGCAATGGGGATTGGTTCATTTAGCTCACACCCCCCCACCATTACTCCAGCTGAGAGACCACGAGTCAGTGTCTGCAGCTACAAAGGGCCAAACTGAAAGCTTCTCACAAGTGAGAAGCAAAATGGGCCTTGCCCAGGTTTATTGAACATTTTATTGCGTGTTGAGGTGTGTGACACCACCTCCTGTCCCAGTCTGCAGAACCTAAACCCTGCCGTTATGAATTACTGCTCCAATTCTGGTTGGGTTCACAGTCTTTCTGCTCCCTCCCAGAGACAGAGCTGACACCTTTCACCTCTGGGGAAGGGTTGAATGACAGGCATCCAGCTGAAATCCCATGTTACCAGCTAGAAGTAAAACATGCCTTTCAATCAGCTATGGGACGTGTTTCCCAAATGCTCTGGTATCTCCACTCCCCTCTACTTTGTCTGTGAAACTATTACTTTGCATAATAGAAGGGAGAGACGCTCCGACCATCTGGTAGGCAACGCCATGTATAATTTAGGTTGCTTCACTCACTCTCCCATCAACAACAGGAACATAGCTTCCTTCTTGTTTCCCTTGATCTCGTAGCCCTCTGCTAGAAATGCAAGGTCAAAAGCAGCTGTGGGGGGAGTAAACTGTATCCTGAACTGGGTTGCAGAGTTTTGAGGGACGCCTCTACTGTGAGACTCCGTCACAACCAGGTCATTTCCCGATTCTGCGTGAGCAAAGGGATGAAGAACTCACTAAATCCCAGTCAGGAGAGGACAGTTGGTATCATCACATATGCAAATGCCCCCTTCCCCTCCAGGGGAACCTGGTTCCGCTCCAGCACAGCCTGGGGACTGGGATCACATCATCTGGGCATCGCGCTCTGGGGAATCACCGCCAAGGTCAATGTTGCTGCAGTCAGCTAAGCAGCCCCCCGCATGCATCCAACAGGGCGATTGTGAGGGAGGTGGATGAGTCCACTCACGTCCAGCGTGGAGAGAGCTCCTGGGGCCGGCACAGGAGCTACATCATCCACAAGGGACCCCTCATCTCAGGGACCAAGCCACCTTTTCATCCCCATTGGTGGTTCTCTTAGAAACCCACACCAGGAAAACTACCATTTGTTGCTGTTCCTCTATGTCAAGAGGAATATCTCAGGCCTATCCAGACCTGCACTCCTGTTTATCCGCTCTTGGCGAGCAGAGTCAGGTGGTTAAGGCCCTGATGCTGAAGTTTATGGCTTAAATCAATGGGATTATTCATGAGTTCAGAGATAACCATGTGCTTTTATACTTGGCTGGAATGGCGTCTAAAGCTGACAGCTGGGAGTCAAAAGCTCTGAGTCACCGGGTCCCTCCTCTCCTTCCTGTGTGACCAGTCTACCTGTGTCTGCTTCCTTGCCTGCCGCATAAGGAGGATGACAATTGCTTTTATCTGATGGTTACTTTCAAACGGCCCTAAAGGCCTCTTTTGGTCTGATGAAAATTCAGTAGAAGCTGGACTAGCGTGGAAAAGACAGGAGGACATTTAACTAATGAAAGCGCTGGAGCTCAGGAAGGCAATTACATCCTTTCTTCCTCCCCGCATTCCCACACGGGTTAATTGGCGATTGCTGCAAAATCTTCTACGGGCAGAGAGGAGTGGGAGGCCGTGAAAAGGCTGAGACAAGTCCCTCTGAGCCGGCGGGAGGCTCACGTGGGGCGGTGGTTTGGGTGCCCAGTCCAGCAGATTGTTACGCTAGCAGGTTCCCAGCAGTAGTTACACCTTAAAAGAGGCCCCGTTCAATTAAAAACTGTGACTTTGATTCTGCAAACCTCTTCTTCGCATATGTGGTTTGTAAAACAAAAACATGCGCAAAAACCAGAGAGAAAGAAAGAGACAAAACAAGGGCCAATTGCATATATTTTACGCCCCGATATACAGTAAGTCCCCAGGGAAGTGACTGAGAGGGCTTTCCGCATTTGGCATGTCCACCTCTGAATAAAAGATGATTTTAAATACAGACTCCATCGATTCTCCGACTGTTCCTTTCCAGTGTCAGTCAGTACTGCTCTGGGATTTCTCTCCCCTTGGACCTGGGCAAAGCAGGCAGGGCAGCATTGGCTCGCGGCACGCAGTCAGTGCTGAGTTTTAGGAGAGACGTGCTGCCCAGGACGCAAAAGGCCGAATGGCTCAATGGCTGATGACCAGCACCTTTGCTTGGTCGAGTTGTCCCTTCGGCACCATTCCTGGGAGGAGAAGTTGCTCTTGCAACCCTGTTTCAGTGCACCCACGTTTTGCGGGGGTAAAGCTGCTTTGACATGCCTTTAAGATAGGCTAGTCTACACCTCCCCGTTGGTTAACAAGTCAAATAGGAGCATCTGCTTGGATAGTGTGAGAAACGCCGTGCAGCGCAGTGTACAGCTGCTGTATCCATGTGAATATGCAGGCTGAAACCCTGCAGAGGAACTGTGGGTGTCCTCCCAGCTGCCCTGTGCTTTTGCAGGCATTTGTAAATACAATTGCTCTCACTTTCCATTGATAGAAATCAAAAAGCAATTAAGAATCAAGCTCTTCAAATTGATAGGTCTCCTGAATTTGAAACATTTTTCATTCTTTGGCTGGTATCACTGCCTAGATTAGATTATTTTTTTAAAGGGAAGATTAAAATAAACAGTATTTATGGTTTAATTATTTGAATGACTAAGAAGCTCCAGCTTTATTTTAACTTCACAGAGGACTGGGAGATGTTTTTAATGATATGTTTTACTCACATAGCATCTTTCATCCAAGAATCTCAAACTGCTTTTCAAATAATTAAATAATCCTTGTACCTCTCCATGAGACAGTTATTATCTCTGATATTACTGGTGGGTAAACAAAGGCACAAAGACGTCAAGGCACAAACTGTTTTCCAAATATTAATTAACTAATTCTCGCACCACTCCGTGAGACTGTTACTATCTCTGCTATTACCAATGGGTAAACTAAGGCACAAATATGCAAGCAACTCGCCCGAGGCCATGCAGGTGAGTCAGTAGCAGAGCTGAGAATAGCGTATGACCAGCCTAGGTCTTAGCTAATTGTTTCTAGCAAGTACTACGCTGTATTCCTGACAACGGGCAATGCAAGCCCCTGCGTGAAGCACAGCTGAAACCGGCTGGCTTTCTGAAAATATTTCCTCCAGTCTATCTTCACCCACTGGAGATCACATTTGCCCACATCAGTTTGCAGCTTCTTTTGAACTTGTCATGGCTGGTGGAAGCCAATGTAACTATGATGAGAAACGGTTGGTTTAAAGTATCTGGGGAGTTTTGAGGTACTCCGGTGATGGTGGCTGTCCAGCAGCACGCAATTTTTCTAGAGTTTATCCCTGTACCCACCCTGTGTGGCATTCTCGGGCCAGGAGAGCCCCAGACTCGGCCAGGCACAGGGTGCCACACGCAGAGAGTGATGCCGTCACTCCTCTCTCCTCCGTCCAAGCCTGCAGCCCTGGAGCGAGCACGTGCCCCAGGGCAGCAGTGTGAGAGCGGGGCTGGCCCCGAGCACACTAACACAAGCTGCGGTAAACGTGTGTGTACTCCCCTCATTTATCCACCTTCCTCCTTTGGGACATGACAGGGTGTTATTTTTAAGGGTCCATGCAAAAGGTCTCTGGAGGAACGTGGAGACCCTGCAGGCCAGGGCCCCTCACCAGCCAAAACCACCTTGCCTCCTTAAACGGTCCATCAGCTCAGACTTCAGCGTGCATTTATCCCGTGGAGCAAAGGCTTTCTGTCCTCCCCACGAGGAGGAGAAAAAGCGAGGAAGCTGAAGGCGCTCTCTGCCCTCAGGAAAGGTCTCCCCTTTCCATCCAGCTGTAGCGCTTCTCCACGCAGGGACCTGAACCCTCACCACGCGCGCATGCCAGCTGAGCTATTTCAAACATGGGCTTGGCCTCATCAAATGCAGTCTCATTTCCACATGAAAGGGCTGGAGGAATATGAAGCCAGCTCATCTGTATTGATAAGAATTTGGCATTATTTTCCCCCAGTTATCTAAGCTTTCTGTGTATATTAATCACAATGCAAAAACCAGGAGGGGGGGGATGTGTCTTCTCAGCTGTCTTCCCTGAGCTCAGGCAATAATCTGGCGGTGTTTTTTTGTGGGTTTTTTTTTTTTTTTTTGGTTGGTTGTTTTTTTTTTTTTCCTAAACTTCCTTTTTCCAGTTCTGCTCCGCTGGAGTCTGATTGTCCCTCCCCTCTGCAATTTGGGTGCCTCACTCTTCTTGCTACAGCTCTGATGCAAGCGCTCTGCTGCCCTGTTTGCCAAACCTGGCATGAGCACCCACTGCTAGTCTAGACACCAGTCTAACTGTAGCGCTAATGCTAGGGTTTAACAGACTGATCTCGGCATTTGTCATAGCTCTGCCCACGGTCATCGCTTTGATCTTTATCCTTGAAAACCACAGTCATTGACAAAGGTAAAATGAATTTCTGTCTTTGAAAGACTTTGATGGCATTCCCTTGTTTTGTTTTGTGTTTTTTTTTTTTTTCCTCCTCTCCTTTGCTCTTCCAGCTGAACTTCATCATAAAGCTTCTGATTACAGCTGCAGCTCCAGGACCAGATAGAGTTCATGCTTTCTTGCTTTCTGCCGTACGGCTGTTTAAAAATCTAAGGGGGAGACCCTGGGACACTTCTTCTGAGACAAACTGCCAGTCAGTGTAATGTAAACTTTAATGGGAATCGGAGACAGAGGCCCCTCAGGATTTGGTCTCGTACCTTCTTACAAAAACCAAACCAAAACAAAATCATCTTGAACAGGGCCAAGTGCCAAAAGCAGGAGAGAATGAGAACTATTTGGTATTAGATTTCTGGTTTGAAATCTGCAGTCTGCCAAGTACTACTATTTGCCTTCTTGTAGTACCTAGAGGTTGAGCTGAGACAAGGGCCTTCTATTAGACATTGTATAGACACGTTGTAAGAGATTGCCTCTGCCTGGAGGTGTTCATAATTTAAATAAACATGATGAGCAAATCAAGTGTTACTAGCTCCATCTTCTAGATGGGGAAGTGAAGGCAAGGAGTGTACGCACCTTGTCCAAGGCCACACAGGGGACCTGAATTCATTGTAGGGCTCCAGGTTGCCTTCATGGCGGCGATAATGTCATCTTTGCTGGTGAGCTGTTGGCTCCAAAAGTGATGGTTGGGCCATCAGCGCGCAGCTAGATAGCGGTGCCTCTTGTTTGCAATGATTTATGACACTTTTCCCTGCTTTGAGTTGCAGGGTTTGGCTCACTGAGGGGGAGTGCTACAGATCTCTTAGCAGCTCAGCCTCCGCTAGAGAAAAAGTCAGCAGCTTTTGAGCCAGACTTTTGCTTTTTTCATAAGGTTATAAAAAACAATATAAGATGTCTTATCCCTTTGAATTTACTGTAGGAAGCAAGCTACAGGAGGGACCTTCAGCGAGGTACTTCCACCAACCTTGATGAATTTCAATGAAAACAGAAGAGGGGGGTCCTTCCACTGGGCCCGGAATAAGAGCAGGAATTTAAAGAGCTTGAGTTTAATATTATGCGCAGTGTAAAAGTAAATAAACTCAATAGGGGAGGCTTTAATTACGGGACATACATAGTGTGTTATTTGGACATCTGTAAAAGTCTTCCAAGGGTTGGGGGTGAAATCCAGGTTCGTTGAAGTCAATGGGATTTTTGCCATGGGTGGCCGTGGGGCCAAGCTCTCTCCCTAAACGCTTGCACGGGACTCAGCAGCTGCTGGAGTGGAGGGCAGTACACCAGCGAATTACAACAGCTCAGGGAGGAGAAGTCCAGAGGACTTATTGATGGCAGCAACTCTGAAAGCACCAACAGCGATGTCCCGTCCCAAAGCCCATCCAGAACGGCTTTCGGGGCATCCAGCTCCTAGCCAGGAGGGGCCATTTGTCAAAACGGGTTTTGTTAAACAAACAAATCTGCCTTCAAAGTGACTGGCTCAAAAATGGAGCTGGCTGAAAACTTTCCTGTTGTCATACATAAATATCACATAAACACACGTAGACACACACACAGTTGACAACTGGAAAACTTTGTATATTATTAGATAGAAAGATGTATATATTTTATGTGTATATACTCACATAGATATACATTCCCAACATCCATAAAATTGTATTTTCCTGGTTTTTCCAACCACTTCACCAGTTGATTCACAGATGCCAAATGTTGACACAATATGTTAAATAATAGAAATGTTGACAGTTTCCCATGGAGAGTTTTCTGCAGTCTCAGAGAAGCTCTACTCAACATTTCGAGATTCAAAGGAATTTGATTAACATTTTGCTGTTGCCCATTCCTGACTATTCTGAGTTCAGCCAGGACTGGAGGAGCACTTGATGAGTAAGGCTGTTTTGTTATTTACAGCCTCATCAAAACAATGAAGTAGCAGGAATCTCCTTGGAGACCAATGTATCACAGCATTTTTCAAGACGATTTCCAAATCAGAGTTGACTTCCAAGGAGCAGCAATGGTGTAATTCTGGAGCCAATCAAGCCAATGGCAAAAATCCCAATTTCTGCACGATATTCTTAATGGAGGCTCTGAAATTTTGGAACTTCCTATATTATGGCTAAAAGGTCCTGTCCAAGTTCAGCACCCGTGTGCCTTACAGAGGCATGACCCTAAAAAGAAGTGATGAAAAATGTCTATTTTAAAAACAAATATCCCTGTTCATAATGAGACCAAAGGGAAAATGAAGAATTCAGTACTTAATACTGACACCTGCCACTTGCAAAATCTCTCCACTGCTAGAAACAAATATCTGTGAGAGTTTGGAAAATTTTGGTCACTCATTTTGTCCTCCTTTGCTTCCATTTCACTCACTGGTACGTCTGTCCAGTAACAGCACTGACATTGCTAAATGTCATGAAGTGAAGTTCCTTCATGTACTAGTTCCAGGTGAGATGGCAACAGGAACAGCTATAGTTCTTACCAAAACAAAACAAGACAAAAGAAGTATTTGCTAATGTTTTTGGATATAGTTGTTAGGTCCCAGGCACAGAGATTAGTCAGAGTACCCATAAATACCACTGTCATTGAACTCTGATTTCCAAGTTCTTTGCTCCAAATGCCCACCGGCTGTGAAAACCCAGCCGAGCTCTGGCTGCTGGGCTAGAAACTCTTTCTGGGCTTTGCCCAGTTTTCGGCGCCACGACCAGGGGTCCCCGCCAGTGCAATCGGGAGAGCGTTTCAGGAGGGGAAGCAAGAGGCACATCCCATACGGCGGCTCACCCGCTAGGAAAACGCCCCCATTGTAAATCATACGGCGCAGGTGACCCCCTTGAGCTTCAACCCCGTTGTCACAGCCTCCGGTCACATCAGTAGGAAGGGGTCAGTCCCCAGTGTGACAGAGCAGATGTGGAGGCTGGCAAACTACCCAGGGCAAGTATCATGAACACTCGGGTTAGTTTTTACTCTTCTCTGCATGCCTCTGTTGGAAACAAAGCTAGACAGATTCTTGGTCCCAATAAATATGGCAGTTCTGACACTGTCATGTAAGAGAATCCAGTTTCCCAGAGAAAACCTCGGACAAAATAGCCAACCCAAGATATTTATCACCTTACACTATGTTAATGCAAACAAAACCAATGCACGCTACAATAAATCCATTACTGAGTCTTACTAGAACAAACTGATATTCCCACATGATTAATTTCAAGCTGGAAGGGTTTGGATTTGTTTTTTTTTTCTATTACTGCTTTTTTGTGACAGAGAAGGCATTTTTCAATTGAATGAAAAATTTTGCCTCCAAAAACATCCAATTTCACTGAAAGATTTAGAGGCTTCAATAAGAAAAACCTAAGACCAGCAATTCAATTATTGCCTGAGTGAGAGGTTTCTTCAGTATTTCCCCTCTCCCCATCACCTCAAAAAAATAAAAAAGTAAAATATTAACTGAAAGAACAAAATCCATCCATGTCATCAACATTTTTAATGGGGGAGAGCAGTAGTCCCTGGCTACTTCCATCATTTACTCCTTATGCTTCAATCTGGTTTTGATCCAGCTCTAACCGCCATCGGTGGCTGCTCCAAAAGCACCCCAAAGCCACGCAGGGCTGGACTCTCAGTTGAGCTCAGACTCCGAGCAGACGACTGCAGCTCAATGCCATGTATTAATAAAAGTAATAGCAATATGCTTAGAGCCTATTGGCACCTATTTAAACCCAAAATTAGTTCGGCTGAGCTGGGAATGCCACCAACAACGATTCTCCTAGTGATGTATACGAATGCGCAGAGTAGGACTCGGCGCAGTCAGACGCAGGCTGGGCCAACACGGGAGAGAGTCCACTGGCTTTGCAAAAGCGAACAGCGCTCAGCATACTGGGGGTGGAGAAAAAGCACGGCTGAATGGCACCATTGAAGCCTCAAAGGAGAGCCCAAGTGCCAGCCAGCACAAGGAGATAAGGAGCACCCCCGGAGAAGGGTACAAAGGTAGCACTGACGAGCAGAGCTTGGCTTTGCTCCCACAAAGGTCACAGCTGGGTCCTCTATTAACTTTTTCTCAACACAGCATTATTGAGAATTACACCAAGCTACGCGATAGTAATGCCTCCCTCCCACAGACCTTTCACAAGAAAATATAAGTATTTGACATCCCTGGCACAAGCAAAGACAGTCAAAGGCTTCGTTATCTTCTTTTATAAGCTGGAGAAGTTGGCTATGAGTAGACAAAGGTCCCCGTGCAGCAAAGCATGTGGGTAGTATCACTCATGTGAGTAAACTGATGCACGAGCCTGCAAGATTTGTACAAGCAGATCTCTGAAGGTGTGTCCTGGGCTTAGCTACAAGAGCCTCCATCTGGAAATACAAGTAATCCGTAAAAATGTGTCTACTCTGAATTTCAAAAAAAATTATATTACTACAAGGGGAAATTCTTCTTTATTACTGTTTCATTACCAGTATCCTTTTGGAACTGAAGTTCCTGCGCACACACGCAGCAGCCAGATTTATCAGACAACCAAATCTTAAGCGTGGCAAAGCTGTTCCCATTCATTTCTCTGTTTATTTTCAATTTCCCATCCTATCAGCTCAAATGAATTAAGGTGGGAGGAGGTAAAGCAACTAGAACGGGCAGTTTTTAAGGCTGCACTGAGGAGAAGGTAAGAAAATATCATAAATTTTATTTCATGCCTTCTTGCCAATTGTTAGAAATGTGCAGTCCATATGAATGCATATAACAAGGAGGGAAAACCAATAAAGATTTTGTGGTCTTAACTATAATGAATGTAGTTTGATATAGAGTCTGTTTTTCACTGCATGGCAAAATGAATCATAAAATACTGGACCTTGAAACTCCTGCATTTTTTAACAATAGCCTGGGGACAGTTTACAGTGTAATGAATTGTAATTAACCCACCTTCAAAATCTTTTATGAGTATTTTGCCAATTAGCTTCGCATGCTTGCTAATGACTCATGGCCAGCGCATGTCTTTACAGAGCAGGCTTTTACAGCGCACGCTAGCCTGTTAAGTCAGCAGAAGTATGCGGGACGGTGAGGTAGACACAGGTAAGACCCAGCCAGTCCTAGCAACCCACGTATTTCAACATTCAAAGAGCCCTTGCTGTTCTCTCAGACCCAAAATAACTGTAATAATGTATAGCAACGTCAAAAGGCTTTGGTTTCCGAAGGATTGCGAGGAATGCAAAGGGCTCAAGTCCTGACATCTGTTGTTACTTAGTACTAACATATATAATGCTGCTAATTGCTGAGCCATCTTTGTTTTCCTTACTTAGCACTAGGGTTAGAATTATTTTATTTTTGTGGTTCATGGCTTCCTGCCACTTGCAACACAAAGTCCACTCTAAAGAAAATAAAACAACTACCAGGCTGCCTACTAACAGTGTGTGGAGGGCTGGGGTTGTTTCTTCCCCCTTTTCTGTTTTTGGTTGTATTTGGTTGTTTTGTTGGGTTTTTTTTTTTTAATTAAAGAGGAGTAAGAAGAGACGTGCCCCAAACAGACCCAGCAGAGCTGGGACCTGACCTGCGTCACATCAAAAGGCCACATGGGCCAGTATCCCGTCTCCCGGTATCCCGTCTCCCGGTATCCCGTCTCCCAGCGCAGGCAGGAGGAGATGCAGGAGAAGGAAACTCAAGGAGGAGGTACAGCGCGATCCCTCCCCTGCCGTACCCTCCTCGCCTCAGGCAATCCGTGGTTTATGGACTTCCCAAAGCAGAGGCTGCCTCCAGACCAGCGTGTTTTAACAGCCACCCATGGATCTGTCCTCCTCAAGTGTTTTTGATCCCTTTCTCAAGCCATTTATAACTTTTGGCCTCCGCAACATCCTGTGGCAATGAGTTCCACAATTTAATTATGCTTTGTATGAAAAAGTACTTCCTTGTTTTGGTTTAAACCTTCTTGTGTGACAGCGTCATCGGGTCCCCTCTAATTCTTACAAGAAGCAATGAACGACCAGTTTCTATTTGCCTTTTTCTATGTCAGTCATGATCTGACAGACCTTTACTGCACCTCCTTCCACCCTGAAGACTCCCCATCCGCTTATTTTTCCATCTTTATGGAAGTTGTTGCCCATCTCTCCTCATCCCGAATGCTTTCCTTCCTGTGCTTTCTAGTTCTGCTCCACCCTTCTGGAGTTAGATGGCCAGAAAACACACTACCATGGAGATGACGTTTCATCGAGGAGTGCTATAATGATGTTTTCTGATTTGTTCCTGCCTCTTTGCCAATTCATTCTTAACATGATAGTTGCCTCTTCTGGTGGACTTTAAATTATATTTGCAGAGGCCTCCAAGCTCTCTTTGCTAAATGTTACATTTAGGGCTCGTCTATGTTGAAGTATAGTTAGGGTGAGTTTTCTGCATGTGCTCTGCTTTTGTTGACGCTGCACTACATCAGTCATTTTATTGCCCAGCCACTCAGGATCACGAACTCTTTCGGCAGTGCTTCGTGGCCAGATTTAGTTTTACAACGCTGAATAATTTGCATCATCTGCAAAATTTCTCATCTCACTATTCACCCTTTTTACCAGACTATTTATGAATACGTCTGAACACTATCAAATTAGTATTTCAACAACCTCCGTTCTAAGCAATGCACAAAAACCTCTCTCTTGCACAAAGATGTGTGGCAGACGTCCGAGCCAAAGCCGTGAGGGGACTCACCAGTAACCTCCCACAATAGTGAACAGAGCTTTATACCCATCTTCCGAAAAGACAGCTTTTAGCTTCTCATAACTTCAGGAAAGAACTTTCTTTTCTCATCTCTTATCACGAAGCCTTGTTGCAGACAGTTTTTAGGCATTTGTGTTTATTGGCATGACTCTCCTAACTCCTCTGAGCATGTTATCAATATTGAGTGGATAAGCTGGAGAAATCAGTGATAAGAAGGCCCATCTGGTTTGTCAAGTATTTCATTCCACGGCCAGGGATATGTCATTTGTCGGCCTATTATTTTTAATAACTATCAGATCATCTGTCCCTGATGAACACGGTTTCTCCATAAACCATGCAGACCATCAAACGGAGGGACCTCAAGTTGGTAGGAAAGACTCAACTACAACACCACCTCTTTTTGCCAAATACAGACTCGCTTATGTTTATAGGTGAGCTGCACACCTATTGCACTGAATTCCTATAGTTTGTCAGCCAAAACCACAGAATCTGTCCTTAATGCCCTACTGCAAGAGACCACAGCATCCTGAAGGCTGGGCTTGGTTTGATGTGCCTGAACAATACCTATTGCTGCTCTCAGTTGCCCTCCTCTTGGGGAATTGTCAGCTACACCGAGAAGCAAGTTCATCTGAAATCGCCCTGCTTGCACACGCCAGCTGAAGAGGTTTGGGTTTTTTTTTTCTCTTTACCGTACCCTAGTATAGATCCAGTTCTCCTGAAGGATTAACACTCACGGCAGCGTGAAACCCCACGGGGCAGTTAGCGTTGGCAAGCCATTTCCTTGTTTCACAAAATATTGCCACTTCTCTGTTGTCCCGGATCGTTCTCACTCTCCCGTCAGTCAGCTGTCCGAGTGGTTTAGCAGGAAGGGCCAAACTTGTGACAAACTTCACCCGAGACTTAACTTGTGCCTTATCCTAGAAAGCTGTGCGTTTGTGAGGCATCCCTGCGGACTGTGACTCAGGTCTGCCCCGGCTCTGTTGCGGTGCGGGACCTGCCGCATGAAGTTATCATGAGTTTCTGAGCGTTACCCCTCTGGGCATTGTTCCGTGCACCACTTTGCACCTGGAAAACCTGTTTGCTGGACATACAGGTAATCCACTGCAGAAAACTGTATCACAAACATGAGAGCCTGGCGCTTACAGAGAGCGTAACTGGAAGGGGAGCCAACCCTTACTGCACGAATTGTACAATTCTCGCTGTGAATCTTCAGAGTTTAGCAGCATGTTTGGACCAGACCTTTTTCCAAAGAAAAACCTGCAACATCTACGTATTTCAGAACTGCACTGATCATGCTATCCTGACCTTAATTGCAACTGCAAATTTTCAACCTGTTTTTTCCTCTTCTTAATTCAGTGGGAGCTTTGCCTGTACCGTGCAGGACTGGACCATCTGCATGTGTCCAGGTTACGGAAAAATATTATTTCTGTACCAAATGTGCTCAATATGTCCCCAAGCTAGAGGGACTGTATTTACAGTCCTGGCTACTTCTACACATAGTGTGGACTTTTCTTCACTGAGGGCCTAATCCTGAATCAGTTTAGTCAATGGGAACGGTGGCATTAAATTCAATCAGCACAGGATAAGACCATGTGTTATTTTAGCCAATCTAACATGCCACAAAAATGTGTTGAATCATTTATTTTTTTTTTTTAAAAGAAAAAAATCAAACATATGGTGAGATAATCAGTGGGAATCACTAGACACCTACACAGGAGAGTTGCAAGCATGGAAATACTCATACACATATTTGAAGTTACACCACAGATTTCTTGGGTGGGTTTTTTTGCCCTGCTATACTATGTCTGGACAAATAATTTGGATGTTGATCACTCAGGTAATGTAATCCGAAATCATGTCGCCTGTGTTGCAAACAGAAGTGAAGGAGAGAACATTTCATTCCTGTCTAACACGAAGCAAAGTTCACAGCTGTGGCATTTCATTCCAAGCAACACCATTGCCTGCAACGCAGCAAAGCATGTGTGTGTGTGTGTGTGTGTGTGTGTGTGTGTGTGCATTGAAATTATTGTTCTTCTGCCAAAGAGCTAAGGCAGGACTATTTTTTTTTTATTATTTTTTTTTCCTTCTCATTGACTCTAAAGCATAAATGCAAGCAGTGTTCCTATGCTGCAACAGAAATTGCACAACCCATTCACTCTATGTAACACCAGCGTGCTGCCATGCTTGGGGCCGTTATTTTTCTGCACAGTGGCAAAGAAAGGGAGGTCTATCGTGCTAACTGGATGGGAGGTGATGGAGGTGCAAAGGCCTTTCAGACTGGCCAGCTCAATTTTCCCAGCAGATCTGTTCTGCTGCTATGTATGTCTTTCATAGGCTGCAGGACAGTGATCTGAGGATTGAAGCCAATCCAGGTGTACTGAAGATGGGCGAATGCTTGCATCCTATCGAAACTCTCAAGACAGATGAAATCCCATCACTGATTAACATCTCTCTTCTTTATCTTCTTTAGCACTTAGCCTCTAAAACTTGGTGGAAATTCGAAAGACTGGAAGTGGCCATTGCACCCTTGAGTAAAATGCTGTCCATTTTACAACGGGCCAATTCATGCATTTGTCTGTAAATTCCACAGCGGCTCTTTGTTTAAATGCTCACTCCTCATTTAGGATTATTCACTGAAGTCTTTTATTCTTGACATCACCCACAGTTTAAAAAAAAAAAAAAGTACTTTCTCTGTGTTGACAAGCTGTATATGAAGCAGCTCCTCAAGCTGGGGCAGCACAGTGGCTCCCCTTGGGTCAGTAACGCTCAAATAAGGACAGTTATTGGGGGGGGGGGTTGTGCTGTTAGTCAGCTGCTGTCGTCCTTGCATGATACATCTGCCTGCTCCTTGGTAAGAGAAAGCTACGGGGCGGATTTGAGGACGAGCAGTTGCGCAGGTACCTCCCCACACAGAGGGGCACATTTCTACCCTTTTTCTCTCGGAGCGACCTTCGGTTCCCACCCGCTCCCCACATCACACACGGGCAGGTTGAAATCGGGCCCGGCAGGAACGCATTTTGGGGAGTGCACAGCTTGTATTTACACTCAAGGAAGAGCGTTACAGCACCAGGCACTTTGATGTCACCCACGCCTTAACCTCTCCAAAGAAAAACCCCTTCTGAGCAGCCCTCTGCACTAACCTGGACGTTTGAATGTGATATAGACAAACACACAGAGCAACGTCTCCCCTCCGATTTCCCCAAAAGCATTTCATTTCTTTGTTGTTACCTGCGTTATTTTGGTCTAAGCATGCATTTCTTAGGCAGAAACATACTTTTTGTATAATCCTTTATTTTTTTCCCTGACAAACGTTTTTTCTGATGTCCTTTTCAAAACCAGGAGACATCCGCTAAGAGACCACAGGCATGATTCCTGTCGGGCCCTGCAGCTTAAGCAAGAAAAGCTTCATGGGAGTGGAGTGTTTGTGCGTGCTACCACCAGTAGTTAGGAAACCCTTCTCTAATTCCAGCCTAAGTCCACCCATGGCAGTTTATATTATCATTCTCATAGCACTGCACCCCTTTGCCTAAAGAGTTCTTCTTCCCCTTCTTTAATTTTTAGCTACGACATATTTATAGGCAGAAATCTCAGCCATTGCTTTTCTCAACTCTTCCCTCCCAGCCTCCTCTCCCAAGACAGGCCCGCCTGTCCTTGCCATCTCATCAACACACTTCTGCTGTTGCTCCTGCTTCAGCTCATCTTTCTTGTTTCTTGGTGAGCAAAAAAGTGCACCGTGTTCAAGCCGAGCTCTCATCTGTGCCTGGCGCGCTGTCACTGTCTCATCTGTCCCCTTTTCATGGCTACAACATAGCTGTGTCTCAAAGTCACCCTGTGATTAAAGTGCACCAAACTCTTCTTCCTCCCCGCGCAACTCTGAGTGCACGGCTTATTACGGAATGTTTTCTTAGCAACGTTACCCAACTTTGTGGTGATTTGCATTAGCTACGGGTCTGGGCTCTCTTCTCCAGAAGAGCCAGGACTTTGCCAGTCGACACCAACTGAAGAACCAGCTCTCGGTATTCAATACATTAGGGGGGAAAGAAAAAAGTAGCAAACGGAGACTGAGCTACACCATATTCTGACAAGTTATAGCACTACCAACCAACCCAGGGACTTCTCCTGCCAACTTGGAAACAAGATACGAACTAGAATGTTTCTATTTTTGCACTAAAATGGAAACAGGTGGGAAGGACGCGTGGAATTTATCAAGCCGAAGAAATACTTTTTTTCATGTTAAAATTCGAATGGAATGGAAATTATAATCTTCCAGTGTTACTGTGGAGCTGCAATATTGGGTTTCCCCTTACTCAGCCTTTAGCAGTAAGGAACCATCTGCAGTGGAGTTGGAGTTTTGGAGTTTGCTTCCTAACCCAATCTAACTCTCTCTTAGGTCTGCCCTGTTTTGAATTATTACACCGCCTGGCACAGGGGATGTTATTGACTCCGGAGAGAAGAGTCGAGTTTTGCAATAATTTTTTTATAGATTGCTAACTGAAAAATAAGAACAAAAATGAACTGCGAGATAGCAGAAACCAGTGGCTTTCACTATTCCTACCTAATTTATTGCAGTGAACCTCCACTCCCACACTAAGGTAGGTGCTTTGGCTCATCTCAGGTATTTACTGTGTGTCAGCACCAAGCCAGTGGGGTGGTGGAGAGACTGGAGCCACACCAAAGCTATGCGTTTTGAACTAGATTGCTCCCACCCCCTTCCTACCTCCGTGTCAGAACAAGCGCAACGGGAGCTGCCCAAAACCTGAGAGAAGCGATCCGACTGAGGTGGAGCGTGTTCCCGAGATGACTTACTAAAGTAAAACCCAAATCCAAAAGCTTTTAAAAAATGATGACATAGTACAGATGGGACAAACTTTACCACGAACACTTGGTAATTCATTGCTCAGAGGGTAGGACCATCTGCATCGCTGGTTGGACAAATAGGTAATACAATGGACTGACAGATAATGTAAGAGGCTCTTGATTGCCTTCACTTACCCTTAATTATTTTTTAACTGTTTCCAGTAAATAACCCTGATGCTGTAATTATTTTAGAGCGGGTTTTAAAATATTTATTGATCCAAATACTGAAAAGGTTGCCATCAACATTGCAATAGACTTTTTCATCCATGTGCAACCCCGCTGTAATCAAATGGATTTGACTTACGGCGTTCGTTCAGCTCAGCAAACAGCCTATAACCACGACCAAGGTCTGCACTAGTAAAATGTCCTGCCCATTTCACAGGACTACGTAACTTCTGCAATGTCACGAGCCACAGACATCAGGGCAGTGTGTTACTGGCAGTAAGCTCCTGGTCTAAATGAGCTTAGAAATGGTTTCAAACATTTCTCCTTTTCTCAACCTGCTTATAAGCAGCTTCTTTGCTTTTTTAATTTGAATGAAGAACACTTTTCTGTTATGTTAAGGTTTGGAGGGTTGGGGGGGGAGATATATATATTTTGGTTTGGTTTGGTTTGGTTGTTTGTTTGTTGGTTTGTTTTACCATTTCATTCTTCCTTGTGATTCTTGGTTTGAGACAGAAACAGATATCCGAAGAGCAAAGTATTTGCAAAAGCTCTATGGTTGAGAGGTCTCTGAACTCCTTAAAACCAGGAGGAGATGAAAAGCTCACAAGACAAGTTGCTCTCTTGAGGCTCTCAGCCCAATTACCAGGAACCGAGGCAGGTTGAATGCATTCAGGGGGATGGACTGAGGGAGGAAACATTCAGGTACCTTTCAAATATGCAACCAAACAGTCTGAGGTTTGCCTGTCACTCGTCTAGACACATGTTTCAAAAGGGAATAAAATAAAAGAAAAATACCCTGTCTGGGAAGTCTTACCCTGTGATTTTTGCGCAGCAGAAAAGCCGGGTAATTCTCTTCAACTGAATAAACATAGGAGGGAGTCTGAGAGCAATTTGGCTCCAGAGCAAATATTGTTACTGAAGTCTTTGCACCTGCAATGGTCAGGGACATGATAATACACCCTCTCCGTGTCTTCCTATCCCACGCTTTGGAAAGCAGCCACGTAGTATCTCACGTCTGCTACAGCGTAAATGTTTGCGAGGGCAGGGCTTCAGGCAAGACCCTGCCGGTACGGTTACAGTACGTTCCACAGCCCCATCCCGCGAAACCCACTCTCGTCTCAGCGTCAAGTAAATCTGACACCTCTTGACAGCAGCTCTGCTGCTGCCGGGGTCCCTGCAGCACCGCCGGCTGCTGTGGCGGATATTCAGCTGGTACTGCACCAGCTTCGCGCAGCACAGCCCAGCATCGTGGCGCAACTTCGCCGAGTTTGTCACAGCGTTTATTGACTAAGCAGGGTTAAAAAAAAAAAAAAAAAAAAGAAAAGAAAAGTTAACGGCTTTGGCTGCCATAGCTTCTGCTACCGTTCTTCCAGCATAGGCACAGATATCCAGGAAAAACACACTTTTCCTGGTATAATATGACTTGCCTTGGACTGGGTTTTATTACTGGTACAGCATCAGGACGAAGGAGGGTTTAATCCTCTAGTGAGGAAGCATCCCCATTCCAGCTGTGCCCTCAACCTGCGCCTTCAGCAGCAGAGGCACGCTGGAGATGGGAGCGTGTGGCAGCTCTGGTCCCACCGAGACCGCGGCAGCAGGAGGAGTCAGGAAAAAGGCTCAATTCAGCCACCAGACCCTTCAGCTGGACCAGCAAGCCAGGGGACAGAAAAAGGCCAACTTAGGCTCCTTGCACAGCACAGGGAGGCAGGTAGGCACGTGGATTGCTCCAATGGCTGAAAGATGATTTTTCTTGACTGTTTTTTGGGAAACATAGGTCTGTGCCTAGAGGATCGCAGTGCCTCGTCTATAAAATGGAGAGCATTCCTATCCTGCCCCCCCCTTCTTGTCACACTGGTGTGCAGCTTAGTACAGCCAGCCACCAAGAAGCAGCTGCGAGATGGAGCCGGCAAAGCAGAGAAACAACTGCGCCACCATCGTGGAGGGGAAAAAGGGCCCCATTTGTGTGCTGAGCTTCACACAACTGGGCCGAAAGAGAAATGAAAGGGTTGGTGTCAGACTCGCAGAGAGGAGCTACCTCCACCCCTGTCACTGATGACCTCCTTGAACAGGGATTTGAGGACAAAGCAAATGGAAAGGATAAAGAAATGAGACGTGGATAAAGGTCTCTCCCGTTCCCGCCTCAGACACACTAAGACAACGATGGCTGACACCCCAAGATATCATCTCTGTGTGTGTGTGTGTGCATAAATTTGAGTCCATCAGCACCGTGGCTGCTCAGCTAACAGAGCCTCAAGACAAATAAAAAATAGGGGATAAATTGTAATATTTGTAATATTTTAAAATGTTTCTGCTGTAAAAGTATTTTTTCACTGGAAAACTCTTAGGCAGAAATGTAATTGCCTTATAAAGAGTTGTTGCATCGCAGTTAGAGATTGAATTCAGTCCCGAGTCAGAAGTTATGCTATTATTTGAAGATATTTGACTGTATTTCCCTTAATTTTTAGTAACTGCTGTGCTTCTTTCTTGCGTAGAGAACTTTTCAAGTTATTTGTATTTATCAAAAAGCACAGAAAAAATGGGCAAGCTCTGTGTTCCACGGGAATGGTTTGGCCTCAGTACATCAAACTGTTAGCATCATGATTTGCCGTCCTGCATCGCACTAGCCGTAGAATTCAGCCATTTAGTCCTGTATGAAGCCAAATAATTTGCATTTAAAACAACTACCCCACACCTCTTGGCTTTTCCCCCTTATAAAGCCCTTCATCGACAACTGCTGTGGGTTTATCAGGAGATGAATGCCCAGCCCTGGGCAAGCACACATAGTTCAACAGGCTGGTATGGCGTTAGCCTCGCTCGCTCACAGCCCCCCAACTCCCGCACAGTAAAAGTGAGTGTTTCATCTCCGTAGGAAGTTTTACAGTGTGAGGAACTCACTGCATAACGCACTCACTGCATTAGGAGATTATTCTTTTAAAAAAAAATTATATACACATGCACCGGGGTCCTGCGGTCATGCCTGGCCCATGTTTTTGATAAGCTATATCAAGCATTCTCCTCCATCGCTGCATCAGCAGGCAGGTTTAAGAACAGGTGACAACAAAGCAGTTTGGGCTCTCACTGGGAAATACATGCTAGGTAAAGAAGAGAAAGTTTCACCACGATGTGAAGACAGCCATCAGATTATTAGGAAAGAGAACAAAAAGAGGAGTCGACACTGAGTTGCAGAGCCCAAATTCAAAGGAATTATGCCAATTTCTGTTAGCTAAGTAGCTGTAAAGACTACCAAATATTTCCTTAAGATTACTAAGCATATTAACTGATAATTATTAATATCTGTCCATGAAAATTCCATGAAAATTAACCCCCTACAACAGCACAATTTAATCACTGCAAATTCAGATTGGCAGAAAAAGCGTTCTGGTTTTCATATCACTTGACTGAGCTTAGTAAATGAAAACACAGGAGATTTGGTTGATCCTCCACAAAGCTTTTGGGACATGACGTGATCAGAAAGGAACAGGACAGTCTTGTGATTAGGTTTCAATTGCAAAGTAGTCCCATGCACTAAACCGGACTTGTGAGCTGTGCTACTTCCAAGCCCAGCTGTGCCACGTCTTTGCTGTGATGGGTAATGAAACCCCTTGACTCCGAGACGAGCGTGATCCCTCTTTGCCTCTTTTTGCCATTCGGACAAGGAGAGGGCCTGCCCTGGCAATGTATGAATGCAGTGCCTGCAGCAGCACACAAATAATTCAGGAATGAACCTGAACAAAATCTGATGGTTTTTGCTCAAATAAGGGTGACATGGAAGGCTCTCCCCCAAACCCCAATGCATCAGAAAGCGTTTCGCTCCTCTCACCACACCAACAGACCCAGTCAGCCCCAGTAATCTTATCCACCCTGGTAAACCCAACCATTAATTTCTGCTGAAGCCATGTTCCCACAGAGGCACAGAGTAAATAGCTCAAGCGTCCCAAGCCAGCGTTGTACCATTGCCCTAAAGGAGCAGCCCCATTACTACAGCCTATGTTATATTCAACCCAGACTTCCTAACGGTATCACATCATAAAACCATCATGCATCTGGCCCAAATTTAAGGCACAGTTGGCAGCATTTGATACAAGAAAGAAACCAAGGACTGAATTAGTATCCCACGAGGTTGGTTTTTTTCAAGTCGCAGATGAAGTGCAGAGCCATGTGGAGAAGTCCTCCATACGCCTACTACCCTTCTCAAACCAAAGAAGGGCTGTCTAGCCTTTATGTTCTTTGAAAATACCACTTCATTACCTCCCCTTTTTTTGTCGCCAGGAGAGGTTAACAAAATTACTGAGGGATGAAACATTCTTGAAACATTCTTTCTGGATCATCAAACAGGATTAGCATATGAATTACACTGGGTGGTGCCGCTCACCTAAAGGAGATGGGGCCGGTGGGACTGCACGCTCACCTTGTCCTTCTCTTGCGTTAACACGGAGGAATCGCAGTACGTGGCGCGTGCGCATGCACGCACACGTGGCTTGCTGGTCACCGCCTTGAGTTTTTGGAGGGGAGGAAAAGGGAAAAAACAACCAAATGAAAGTACTTGCTGCTGAGAGCTGTCTGAACGATGGTGCTGCACTTCGCTGCTCCTCAGCGCGGACACTGAGTCTCGTTTTTGGCAGAGGCTTGACCAGTGCCGCTCCAGCCGCGCCGCGAGCGGCCCACGCAGTTACAAATCCTCACCAACACATGCCCGAAGGGACTTGCTTAGCTGCAGAAGGGCCAGGTAAGACAGCAGACCAGAGCTACATGCTTTAGAGAAGCTCAACTCTCTCCGGTCCTTTATCTCCTCTCCAGGAAAGTCTGTGCTCCTTTGCAGCACTGACGTGAACCAAGCAGTTATAACCTTTAGCAGGGAATAGCTTGGTCTGCCTTCCCCTACGAGAAACAGTGTTTCCAGCTCCCCACCAGATAAACACTCTTCCTACTGAATTTTTTTTAACCCATCAAACAACTGCACAGGTTATCAAAAGCCTCCACATTTTACTTAGCACAGGATCCCATCAACCTGCTCCTCCAATGACCTGGCCTGGCAGGGCTGCCTCACTTACTGTTACCAGTGTTCTCAGGGTGATAGGTTTTTTCCTTCTTTTTGTCTTTACTTTTTGATCTGCTGCCACTAGCGGGTTACAAAAATAAAGCCCTGCACACATCTGTGCATAAGAATAATAACCTTTCATGTAAAATGCGTTTTACAACAGCACATAGATCACAATCAGAAACTGCTGTTGCAGAAAAGGGCATGATAAATTTATTCTTCTGGGTTAATATTTCTGATAGGCACATGAAAACCAAACCAGCGCAAGCCAGAATCTCCACTGTGTTCAGTCAGCACTGTTCCCTGGGTACCGAGCCACGTTTGGGTTTGGTGGGGCAAGTCTGTAAATCCAACACAGAAGAAAAATCACCTTCATGAAGATGGCCCCCGCACAACTTAGCAACAGCTGGTTCCAACTTCAACAGCATCAGATCAACCATCAGTTTGAAATTTCAGGGTGAACATCACAGCTCCCACCCAGTACTGTGGGATATGTATGAGAAATGTCCTTCACTCTCAGCTTCTTTCTGCCTGAAGACATTCATTTGTGAACTGAGCAGGACTGTTCCAGATGCAGGGACCCTGTGCAGCCCCTGTACTTCATGCCAAAGAGCCACGTCCTCCCGCGACTCTCCAAGTAGCAAGTGGGACATGGGAGGCTGAGCCTTGTCAAATAGGAGGCAACGGTAAAATAAATGCAGCTAAACATCACGTTGTACTCTTTCACCCCATTTAACTAAATCAACTGATGATTTTAAAACTGTGAATTCTCATTCAGTCCAAGGTTCAGGCTCAATTGTTTGTCCTTGTGCAAACTGCACGGTTCTCCGTATCTTTGTATTTACAGTAGCGTATCTACTCCACAGTCCAAGTGGCTGAGCACTGAACAACAGGAAAGCAGGGATCACCAGGGATAGGACAGCTAAAAGAGATCAATAAGAAGGAGGCCAGATTCACAAGTGACGTCAACCAGAGTCCCTGTTGCTTCCAATCACCAGCCAGAAAACGGGGACCATAAACCACATCATCCTCCTTTCTTCCATCTGCTTTGTGTATTTTTCCACTATAAACGCTTCAGGATAGGGATTGTCTTTTATATACACGCGCACATCACCCAGCGCAAAAGATCCCAAACCATGCTCAAGGCTTGAGGCTGCACTGCAATGGTAATGACTTGATTTCAAGGGTTTAATTCAGGTGCACCAGCTCTCCGGTGCTGTCAGAGAAGGTATTGCGAATTGCTGCTGCCCACTGAGAGAAGACAAGCGCTGATTAATCGACAGCATTTTTCACTGTTTTGTTATTTTTTAATCTCTCACTTCTCTTTACTAGATGGTCTAGCAAGTTCCCTTGCTGATTACAATTATTTAGATCGCCCTAGCAGCCCAAAGCATTTATGGTCATTGTAATTTAAATCTCTTTGTTACAGTCTTCAGAATCTCCTGAAAATAGAAAGTAAAACTAATGGGAAACACAAATGTTTTATAGATTATATGCATGTCTTTAAGTGGTAGTAGCCAGCTAAGCAGAAGGTAAGGGAAAAAAGCAGAGATCAAAATCTAGGTCAGAACAAATGCTGGACAAGAGCCCATGCTGTCAAGTCCCAGGCCTCCCACAAGAGAAAGAACGAAGAAAAAAAAAAGAAAGGAAATAATTTTCTTTTTTTTAAAGGAGGAATAATGGCCTTTTCAAACATCTCGTATTATGGAAAAAAGACAATTCGGAAATACTATTGCTCCATTCCGTCTGTTTCTAGGACAACCATTATTAGCCACTAATTTTACAGATGCTTCTTTACTCGTGTCGCCGGCTTGTGCTTGCCTTGCCCTGCCTCCTTCAGTCCCAGCCTCACCTCTGACTTGCTGCCCCCCCAGTGCACATCTCACCTGCTCCAGACGCAGGAGAGAAACGCAGAAGACCAAGCCCTATGGTCTGCTCGTTCCCCACAAAAACAAAACAAAAACCCTTCCCTTTCCTCCAGAGCAGCCAGACTCTTCGTGTTCCCTTCCACGGGCGGTCACCAGCAGCAGGACCTGCTTGCACTCCATATGCTCTTCTCTCTCTCATTTTTTAATAAGCCGTAAGCACGACAGCTCTTTTGCCAGATCCCAAGTATTTAGGCGCTGCAGATTTTATTACACCAGTTCACCACACTGAAAAGGGAAAGTGAGTTTTACGGCTAGAGCACAGGATTGCCCACCGGAAGGCTGTCAGGACCCCGGCAGTCGCTATGGGGAAGGGTGCAGGTTATCAGTGTAAGTAAAGGCAAAGCCCACGCCTCTGCCATGCCCGCTGCTGCCTACGGTTGAAAGCATCGTTACATGCAAGCGCTGGCCTTTCAGGTGAGAAGACAACAGCCAGAGCCATTTAAGATTGAGGTTAATGCTTCACTGAAGTCATGTCCTGAGGCTACATTTTTTTCAAAAGCGGCAGCATTATTTTAAAAGCTTCACTTTCAGAAGTAACTTAAGCACTTAAATGGTAAGTCTTATTGGCTTACAGTGAGGTTTACACCCTTAACTGCCTTAAGTTACCCTTGAAATAGGCTCTAGGCTTCAGCCATTTCGCTGCTTGTCTGATTTTGCTACCAGATCTTCAGGACGGGGATTGTTGTCTCTCACTCCATGAGGTTGGGTTTTTACGTCCACGCCTAAATCACTGTCATCTTTGGGTGCCAAGGTGTTCGAAGTAATAGCTGGCCTTTTTATCGTGGGGCTGACACTGCATTCCTCGTGGAGTTAAAGCTCCCTTTACTTTTGAAAGATGCAAAGCAAAGCAGCCCACCACCTTGTTGCCAAATCATTCTCCATGGGAGATTTGATTTGAAACTCACAAAATACCAGTATTTATGAGAGGAACTGGCCACAACGTGATCATAAGAACATAACCCATGTTGTAGTTCCCCACCCTTTGATCTTGGCGCTTTAATGATTAATTAGTGCTGAAGTACTGGAAAAATACCTCACTTGAGGCAGTTTAAAGCTTCTCTTTGTATAGATAAAAACTATGACTCACATAAAAGGATAACCCGGAAATGCAAGACCGAGAGGGTAAGATTAAAGCAGAAGCCTCTGTTCACATGCAGATGTTTGCCCAACAGGACAAATTGGAGAATCTGTTCGGCTTTAGGGACTGTTTCCATTACACTGCCTAGATTTACCAGTCCACGACTTGCACTGCAAGGAAGGCTAACTGTCAAGAAAGGCTAACTGTCAATGTGGAGGGAAATTCGCCCCTTAGAAAGATACGCATGTGTTTAAGGAGGCGTGAGCTTTAAAGAAACATCACATCCTACGGCAATTTGCAGAAAAGTAATCCTTGCCTCGAGCGTTTGAAGAGAAGCCATTTCCCCCTTCTGCTGGCATTTAAATGCTTCCAAATATGCTTCGGGGTGTAAGTCCCGCTACCACCAGTGCTCAGGACAAAGCATAACATCAGAGGGAAAGCTTTTCCTTGCTTAATCCTGCAGAGTTTACGTGTACCGCACCAAAAATCTGGTGCTGACCTTATCAAAGGCAACGTACCCAGTTATAACACTGGCTCTCACCCTTCTTGTTTGGCCAACTCTATCCCTGTGCATGCAAACATTCAGGGATGCAGAAGAGGACAAGAACACTCAATCTAATCAGAAATGGTTTATGTGCCTCCTCAGCCAAAAACAACTGCAATGTGGAGAGTCCAGAACCAATGCCGACCGTAACCTGTCTTCTTTTAATGACCTATGGGCCAAATCCCACCAGCGCAGGGCTTGGGACCGGGCAGTGCCTCCAGGTTGGCCTTCCACCACTGCCTGCTAGTGTGAGCAGTCACAGCTTCCCGGAAAGGGACCTCTGTGCAGTGGCTGTACGTGGCCTAAAAAACAGTGAGACTCTTCCAAAATAAAGTGAATAACACACAGCTCTTTCCTTAACCAGATTCCAGCTGAGTACTGCAAACACCTTCTGATTTATGTCAGATATGTAACAGCAGGCATGGAGACTGCTGCTTGCAATGTGCAAGTGGAGTTGACTTTTTTCAGGGACAAATTTCAGGAAAGGTTTGTTTGGGGTCTCTTTTCTATATGGGAAATTTAAAATTAAGTATTTGACTTTGACTCACTGTAGCATTAGCGAGCATTTGCCAAAGATGCCATAACACCAATAAGAGTTTGGAAACGTTGCACCTCCATCACCCCTGACTGCAGCCAGGCTACTGGCCCTCAGAGGCAGGCACCGTCCATTATGGCACAGCCTGGAGTCCAGCGGTGGAGAGGACCAAGAGGTATACATGCAGCACACAGCACCAGAGGCATAATGTCATTTGGCCTGATTTTGAATCGAATCTGACTCACAACTAAATGCCCGTGAAGTTTTCCGGGAATATTTTTTTCTTCTATATATTGTGCTCCATAAACACATCCACAATAGCAAAATTTTGGTCTTCTGGACGAGGAAGAAAACAATCATTGATATAGCTTTCTCACAGGGACAGAAATTCCAGTTTTCACATCCAGTTTGCCAGTGATTTTAGGATTCGTCTGTCCACACATTCAATGTTTCCATTCAGAGCATGGGTGTGGGATAACCCCTAATTGATTTGCTTTGAGATCATCACATCAAAGGTGCCCTTGAAGTATAGATCATTTCTATGATTAGTGTTGTATTGGCAGTAAGTAGATTTTAATATTAACTAGCAGAGCTACTGGAAGTGCTCTTGGTGGAACCTGAAAGGCAGAAGCATTGGCTGGACTTTGCATTCATTACAAAAATTGAAACTGAGCACAGGTCCAGTAAAAGGGCAGCTAAACCTCTGAGGTGAATCACAGCCCATGGTTAGGTAACCTAGGGGCAAGGCCAAATATATTATTATACACCCGCGTCACATGAAACAGGAAAATTGTTTTATGGTTTTGACATCCAAAACCACTTGGCTTTAGATGAATTCCACACAACCCCCAAATTGAATCAAAATCTGAGGTAGGAATACAGAATTCATAGCCTGTGTAATGACAGATCTCTGCTCCCAAAGCTTTGATCCTACCCCGGTTAAAGCTGAAGGGAAAGGTTGATATAAATAGCATTAGCTAGAAAATAAGAACTCCAGCTAGGAGGATTTCTGAGCATGCAACATTAGTTGTGTTGTGAATTTTGGAGAGAGCAAGGATCCCCTCTTCCCTCAAAATGGGACATTTGCCTGGGAGAGGTGGAAACCCGAGGCCAAGTCACTGATCTCAGGCAGGCAGGGTCCTTGCTTGGACCCTGAATTCCCACATAAACAGGCATGTCAGACACCAGGCTGGTGCCTATTCATACACAGAAATATGGGGATAAGAAAGGCTGCGTCCATCTACTTGTGTGTACCTGTCTGTCTATCCCTTCTTTTCCTCTCCTCCCTCAATTCCATCTTGGACTAAAAACTTTATCCCTCCAAACAACCTGTCAAAAACCAAACTACTCCTAGGTAAAATTTCATCTTGAGTGATGAAAAAGTCATCATTTTCTAAAGACAAGAGAAAGAAAGATGCTTAAAAAGTCTAGGACTAAATACTTGAAGATCCTTATTATTATGTACACAACAGCAGCTGCCAGAGCTCCCAAACTCGGATGAAAATTGCAGGATGGAAAATGCAATGCACAGATTAATAAGAAGCAGTTGTCCTGCACTGCAAATTAAACACAGCAAACAAGCCAAGGGAGAGAGACATGAAGTTATGCACAACATCAGCCAGTGGCTTTTGTACCTCCCTCATCACAGACAAGGAGCTCTGTCACTCACCAAAGAAACTACAGAAGAAACAATCACCTCCAAGCCTGATTAACACCTTATAAAAGCCGAAGATGCCTGTACAGAGCAGACGCAGCTTTTGGAGGAGGAGAGCAACGACGAGGGACACCCGCAAAGGTGAGTGGCAGCACAAGGGCTGGGCAGGGTGTGCTCACCTTGTCCTGGCAGGTCGTGGCTGCTTGCAGTCGTCAGGGGAGGCCACCAGCTTGATCCGCTTCCAGCTCTCCTGGCTACAAGGAGCTGACGGGGCAATGCCTCCTGGCCAAGAGTTGGCCTTTGAAGTAGGGCTGCCCATGGAGCCCAGCATCAGCCCCATTGCTTGTTGCATGCACTTCCAAGCCGTCCATTCCCTTCTCCCCTTGGTAGCTCTTTCATTGAGTGTGATCTGAGCTTTGGGTCTGGACTGAAGCCCGAAGTCTTGGCAAATTCCTCATTCTTCTGGATTTCAAAGAGGACACCTCTGCAGGTCTGGGAGTCAATACTGAAAACTAGCCACTGCTAATAAAACACGAGTGCTTTGCCCTGAAAATAGTGAGCGGCGCATACAGAACTGGAGTAAACAGAGACAACACTTCTTAATTCAGCTCTGAGCACTGTTTACCCCTTAGGATATCCAATAATGTTTCCTTCCAGGGGTAACTACTAGGAGATATCCACACATCTGCCTGGCTTGCAAGGATGTCAGGAGAAAAGCTCTCAACAAAGAGCTGTATCTTACATCACACCCTAAATGCAGGAAGCCTCAGGGCTTTGGCATACCTTTGTGAGGAGCAAATTCCTAAGTCGAGGGCTCTCTCTGTGCAGGAACACCCTATCCTCCAGCACCAACGCACTTAATCCACAGCCCCATCAGCCAGAACTTCCCATCATCCACAATTCCTGGGTGATGGACTGAATTCTGTTTATACGCAGATACACCACTGGCAATCAACTAATTACTTCGGTGCAGCCCAGCAGCAAAAGCAATGGAGCGAGACTCAGACGCATTTGTGGCTGTGTCACACCGGCACATTTTTCAGTGCTGTAGTTCCCCATCTCTCTCTCTCATATCTCTCATCTCTCTCATCTCTCTCTCCCTCCCTCTCTCTCTCTCTGGAAAAAACCCAAAGTGATTGCATGCTTAGCACATTTGTGAAGTGCTCTGAGATTTATAACTGAAAGCCTGGATCCACTTACTATTTTTTTTTTCAGAACTTAATAAACTGGGATCTGCCGGTATTTCCAGACACAAAATCCAAACACTGAGTCTTTAGCTCAGTTTTACAGTTCTGGTGTTTCATATTCTAGGTGTTCTTGTGTATTTCCTTGTTACAATTTCAGTTGAATAGTCCCCTTTTTTGCCCTGGTTATCTTCAAGAGATTCATCAGAACAATCCAGACTGGGTTTGTAAATTTAAGTGCATATTGATGATGCAAAATAGCTTTTCAGCTGGACACAATTTTTAGAAAGGGGGGGATTCCATTTTCTTTTGGTTTTTTTTAGGCTTATTCCAAAAAGAAAGCCAACCCCTGCCCTATTTTGGACAGGTGGAGGAGAAAAACAGATATTTCTCTAAACGGACATGTACCAAAACATGTGCTGCAGAACCAGGTTCATTTTGACTGGCAGGAGGCTCTGGAGTGTCTGAAAAAAGAGAAGGAAAGACCCCCAAACCCACCAAGAACAAAACCAGGAAAACCACGGCTGTGCAGCTCCTGGGTGGACCTGATGCTGGGAAGACACTGCAGGCATTTCCTCACCAGTTCCACACCTGTGTTACCAGAGGTCTCAACAGCGACCTGCCAGAAGGTACCACGGGCTACCCAAAAAAACCCAGTCTGAAAGGCAAGAGGTGAATGCCCTGTCACACCAGCCAGAGCCCACTCTCTGTTTTGAACACCCCGCGCGCAGATGTCGGCGGGGAGGAGCGCGTTCCCTTTGGGCTGCGGCAGGCGGACTGGTTTGGTGACTGTTTCATTTGCTTTTCCCTGGCCCCCGCATGCCAGGTGCTGCCCCTCATAATCCTAATCTGTCCCCGTGGTGCAGCGCCCCGTCCTGCCTTCCTGCACAACAGCGCAAGCAGCTTCTGCGTTTTCATTATGATCAAGAGAAGAAAGACGATCTTACGGCCGCAGGTAAGGATTAGAGGTTGGTATCTGTGTCCTATTTTGGGCTATGCTGTTGGGCAAATTATTTAAGCTTTCCATACTTCCTCGTAAAGAAACTTTACATTTGGAGATGAGAAAATTATCATACCTCCTTCCCTCTTTGAATTAAATATGTCAATTCTTTGCGAGATGCAAAGGGATCGAAATCCCACACAAACACGCTTGCAGATGCTTTTCACTGGATTCTATACCTAGAGGGTCCCATTGAAATGCAAATATCGGGCCCTTCCCAATTAAACAAGGTACTTGTTCCTATACCTCGGACAGCCTAAGCTAAAGGAAGTGGAATAGTCTCTATGGAAATAACCATCCTATTCAAAACTCTATTAAAACTAATACCTTTCATTGCACCTGGAAAGGAATTGCCAATTGCAAAGCGCCAATTGCCAAAAGCAAAGCATAACATGAAGCCAGAGGGAAGTGCCTCTCGACAAGCGCGTTTCTGTGCTGTCTCAAGGTCTCAGGAGCGCTCGAGAGGGACCAGCACGGCCATAACCTGCCCCGAGCTGGCAGAGGAGGTGGAGGAGCCCAAGCACCACGGGGGAAGGGAGCAGTCACAGCTATTGTAGCCCTCTGAGCGGTAAAAGCTAATCCTGTTAAAACTGCTTCATCCCTCCGTGAACACCGGTGGTGCGGCTGGATGCGGCAGAGGCGCAGGCTGGAGCCTGCCTGCAGAAACCCCGAGATAGGAAGCTCTCAGAAGGAAAAAAATCTGCTTTCTGTCTCCTGTCATCAAAGCTGTGTCAGAAAACTGGATTTGTGTCTGTGTTTATCTAAAACACAAAGCCAGTACATGGATGCGGCTCTGCTGATCCCATTTTAGCCCATTTAAGAGTCCAGCCAACAAAATCACTTTTGGTTGAACTTATTCCTGGAGGAGTGTGTTGGGCACTGACCACAATATCTCAAAGGAAAGTCACCGCTGTTTTGCAAAACCTGGGCTCATTTTTTCCAACCGGTGTCCCATTTCGGCTATAGAAAATTGCTGTCTAAAGACGCAAATACCATTTTTTTGTCAGTGTGACAACAAACAATGCACAGTTGTAGCTCATTTAATTAAGGGAGCTAATTTCCCTCAATTGTCTGTTAAGGCATCACACAGGTGTTCCATTTCAGAGCATATTAGTACCTGGTGCTCTAAGCCTAAAAGCTAATTTTAAACTTAACCTAATAATGTCAGTAATAATGACCTGTGATTACTGCCTTGTGAATCAGAACCTATGATACTTAAAATAATTAGCATCAAAGCCTAACGAGTAGCTTGCTAAATTCATTATCAGCCATAAACCATCAGCACTGAATCGAACTTTAAATTTAATGTTGGCATGGGTTTCCCCCACCTGTTGGAAGCAGCGTTTTAACAAATTTAATTTGGAAATGTTTTAGTCACCAATCTTTTCTTGAAGGAAGGAACTGTGGTATTAGCACAAAATACAATTTGATTAAAAACGAGCTATTTTATGTGGCCCCTGTTGTGTTTGGAGCACACGTTCCCCCAGACTGGGGAATTGCTACAGGAATTACTACACCGACCCAAACCCTTGGCCAATGAAGCCCGTTAACTTCCCAGTGGTCACCTCTGGGGGCTTCAGAGGGTGACAGCAAACAAGCTGGCTTAACCAAAGCAAGCTTGGGTAAGCCTTGACACAGAAGATTCTTCAATGCCTCTTCACCCCAAGAGATTATCTTCATACTTTTTACACCCCTTCTTGACAGTCAGCCTTCCCACCAAGGTCAGCTGGAGACTCAACTGTCCTCTGTCTCTGGAAAGGAGATGCCCATTTCTTATGAGGTGACTGGTCACTGTTGGTGAGCTGGCAAGTGAAGGAGTAAGAATAGAGGCTCGGAGCTCTTTCGAGGTGGGATGTGAGTGCCTATGAGCAGCCAGTAATTACGGACATGAAAGCGGGATGACTTGGAGGAGGTCAGGAGCCCTTGGCTCCCTCACTAGCATATGGTTCGGAGACTTTTCCCCAAGGACCCTCCAGCTTGGCCATAACTAGCTCATTTTGTGGCTAACACGTCTGTTGCTAATAGCTGCAAGTCTCATTTGCAGCTCAACATCTACCACCACAATGGAGGGGTTTGGAGGCCGTACCCCACCCCTGACAAACAGATGCATGCACGTGACCGAGGCTGGTGGCTGCAGCATCCGTGCCGGCAACCTCAGCTGGGAAACCAGAGAACAAACCAGAGGTGAAGCCTGCCCTAAACTGGCAGGAATCACTTATCTTGTACGTGTGCCACAGAGCAGAACAACCAGAACACCAGTCCCTGAGTAATAAACAATATTTCATGTATTACTAACACGTAGGATAGCTGCGCTGATGAAAGATTTGTAGTTGTTATTAATATCTGTTGAGTCCAAGCTGAGACCTGAAGCTCAGTCTGCACTTGAGCCTTCTCCAGGTGCTCAGATTTCCCGATGTAGGCCTGCCTGACAAAAAACAACAACAACAACAACAACAACAACAAAGGCCTGAAAACACGCTGTTGATTTGGGGAAGAATTTCCTCCTCGCATGCAGGAAAGTTCAGAGAAGAAAATCGCTCGACTGGGATGTATAGCTGTTAATACCTTCTCACACGCTTTCCCACCCACAGAACGAATAGCAAAAACCAGTTGGCTTTGGGGTATAAACCAAATTAGAAACAGGGAAGGGAAACCTACCAAGTACCCACAAGGACTTTGGCTAAAGAACTGTGATGCTTCTGAATATTTGACTTGATATTCTCCCACAGAAAATCAGAAGGAGGCCAAAGCCCAAACATTCCATTGCTTTTAACAATGCTACTTTAGGCCTTTAAGCCAATTTGGGAGATTTTGAAAATTTTGTCCTGATGCAATTAAGAAAAAAAATATCTCCAGTCCCAATCACATTGGAAGTCAGATGTCCTAAATGTCCTCTTTCTCCTATTTATCCCAGCTGCCACATTATCACAGCCCAACGCGAGCCAGTCTCTCTAAGACCAGTCGTGGTCAGTACCTGGGAGGACGATCCTTAAGGAAAAAAAATCTCCTGGACCGAAAAAGTTAGAAAATATTTTTGGTGACTTGATAAAGATCCTGTAGATCATTCCCAGTTTGTTAGGGCACAGCATTGCTACAGGAGGCTCTGGCTGTGCTGTAAAAGGCTCTCTGAGCTCACCTGTGTTCATGAAGGATCCCGGGGGAGGTTTTATATGATTATGAGCATCTTAGCCAATATTCACCCTGGACTATTAGAATTTTATTTTGTTTCTATTATTAATTACATTTTTGACTATCCTTTAACTGTACTGGGAGAAGTTTTTTGCAACCTCATTAAAAAAAAAAACAAACAGTAAAAATAAAGTCCTTTGCTGTTATTCAAATGACAGTAAAGTGACTCTGGTAAGTTTTCATCTCTTTCCTCGTCTCTTATGGTTTTGGGCTTTTTTCAATACTTTATACTCTTTTGCCAGCAAAAAAAAAGAGCAGAAGTGGGGAGAGCGGGGGGCAGAGGAGGAAAAGAAAATGATAGTCACTCTTTAACCTTTTTTTTAACAGAATATGAAAACGCTTTTGTGGAGATGGGTCATTAGTACCTCAAAAAACTGCCCAGCTAGTTTTGTTATTTTCCTGTACCTTCACACTTAGCAAAAGAGGTTCTTCAGTAAACCCCGCAGCTTGTCTCCTAAGGCTGAGAAGTAACATGGACGCCACGCGGGCTGACAGGGCCAGCATAACTCACTGATACCCTGGTATCGCTTAAAAGCTTGCAGTGCTGCTTTACGGGCAGCAGCTGCCGGACAGGCATTTCTCCTCTGGCCCAGTTTTTCCTCGGTGTTATAGGACTGATTGTGGAAGCTGGACTTCCACAATCAATTTATCAATTTAGCGTAGTAATCAATTTAGCGATAGGACGAGAGGAAATGGCCTCAAGTTGCGCCAGGGGAGGTTTAGATTGGATGTAAGGAAAAATTTCTTTACTGAAAGAGTGGTGAAACATTGGAACAGGCTGCCCAGGGAAGTGGTGGAGTCCCCATCCCTGGAGGTATTTAAAAGACGAGTAGATGAGGCACTTAGGGACATGGTTTAGTGGGTGGTGGTGTTGGGTCGACGGTTGGACTCGATGATCTTAGAGGTCTTTTCCAACCTCAATGATTCTATGATTCTATGATTCTATGACTCTGTGCCCGCGTCCGGGTCGTGTCCTGGGCTGACGTGAGATGAAAGCTTCCGCTAAGGTTAACACCACAATGAACATGAAAACGAGACAAAGGCTGGTGACAACCTTTGTATGGTCCTGTCCTTTTTTTTTTTTTTTTAAATACTGTAGCCATTTGGTCTGATTTAAGTACCAAAGCACCGATCATTTTAAACAAGTGGGCAAACCCACTGGCAGTGTCCAGGGCTTTCAGCCCGAGCCTCCTGCACAGCCCCGACTGCTCCCAAGGTTTCCTTCCCTCCAGACCTATCTTCTGCAAAGCCTCTCGACCAAGCACGTCCTCCACCTTCCTCGCTACTAGATGGAGTTTAGAGCACTTCACCTGCCCTTACAAGTCAGCGAGCAGCAAGTCTGCAGCCTCCTGCAGGGCTCCAAAACCTCCTGCGAGGGTGGAGCAGGAAGAGATTCCTGCAGTTCTCCTGCCAGCTATCAGGAGAGATGTGCAGCACAATGAATGGCAGTCAGGCAGCCGTGCATGGGGAGGGAGAATGGATGCTCAGAGGAAGACAGGTGAAAGGAGAGGGAGAGGAGGGAAGGGAAAGGAAGGAACAGAAAGAGACAGAGAGAGAGAGAGGGAGAGAAAGAGAAACTGGGGAAAAAATTCTAGGTATTATCTAACTACTGGAACGTGCTTCTGTGGGGTTTCATAGGGATGGTACATGCGGAACAGGAGTAAGTATGCTATGAAAACAGCATGAGAGCTACACTACAAAGGAAAATGAAGACCAGGTCTCCGGTTCACCTGGAAGGAGGAAGGTGCATGGGCACTTAGGTAGCCTATGGGAAAGGAAAAACCTGGCTCTGAAGCATTTGGCATCAACTCCTCTGTTGATGTTGATGTTGATGTTGAATCCACAAGTGGATTTCCAGTCTTCCTGTAGAAATCTTTGCATCCTCCGCATACAAAGCCACACCGTGAGCTACATGCAGGACTCCTTGACAGTCACACAGTTCAGAACCCCATTCCTTTTCCTCCCAACAACCTGATGTAACCAAAATGTTACTCATTGCAACTCTGTAGGATTTTATTCAGCATGAAATGCAAATCACGCGGCAGAAATGTAACAATTTCCATCACTAAGAGAAACTGCCCATGGAGACCACTTTGCTCAGGGTTTTGCTCTCCGGGCACCAGGAGAAATGGGCTGGGGTCTGGGGAGAAGAAATCACTCCCCACAAGAGCTAGTGTCATGCTGCTAATCTTCATCTTCAAACTCATCTTCGGATAGCGGTCTGTGGGAGAAACTGAAACATGGGGCAAAGCCTCACGTCTAAGTAAATAACATCAACAACTGAGGCTTTTACACAATGCCTGGCATTGGCCAGCGACGAAGGATTTCACTGCAGCCACAAACCTGTTGTTCCACCTCGCTCCATACACACGCGTATGCACAAATACGCACACAGAGTTCAGTGGCTAATTTTTGCAGGTCAGCCCATGCTTTCCCCCGTCACCCGTGTCCCGTGACGTCGCTGCCCGGCCTTTGGGTCTGCACCTGACCCCAGCGCAGGGTGGCTCTCAGCTGCTGTTTCAAGGAGGAAGAGGACCAGGCTGCAGCTCTCCGGGCTATGCCTGCCTCCCAAGACCGCCTTGAAGCGCTTAGGCACCCCTCTTCATTTAACCTGCCAGCACCAGATCGACCGTCACAGGTCTGAAGAGCTATTTTGATGGCTCCGTGCCACGGTGCTGGTGCAAACGCTTCTTCAAGAATCCGTTCAGGTGCGTTATTAATCCACAAGGAAACCTGTTGATAGATTTTCATTGCATAACACAGCCAACCTTAGGACCAAAAATGAACGGAGGTGTTTAATCAGAGCAGTCCCTTCCAGTTCCCACGTCAAGGAGCTGAGCCAGATCTACATCTGAACTCTGCGGCTTGGGCCCGCTCTTAGCTCTGATGCTCGGCAAGCCGAAGGGACTTGGGAGGTTCTCCATATTGCTTATAAGCATCCATCAAAACATCTGTAAATGAGTTATGTTTCAAGTATGCAAGAACTTGCTTCTCCATGCCAAAAAACGATTAGTGTTCTCAGGCTTCCAGCAATGCAAAGCAGAGTCTGAAATGTCCTGATGAGAGATATATGCATTTCCTCTTAGACAATTAATATTAGGGGTGGGTTTTATTGCTATTCTTTTTTATGTTGTTAACATCCTGCCCTCTTTCCTGGTTCCTCCCAAAGAGCTACAATGCAATTTGCAAAACTCCCCTTTGTAAGATGTAAACATTTACTAAACATTGTCTTTCCACTTTGTATTATGACAAAAGAATAGAAGTCAAGATGTTAAATATATTTCTGTATTTGCATCTGAAAGCCCCAGGCCTTCCTGAACATACTTGCAGATAACTTCCATTGTTTCAAGCACGTTACCTTTTCTGCAGATCATCATCTCCACGAAAATCCAAAGGCGAGGTCTTTGCTGAAACACGGTGTAGGACCCACTTATTACCCAGTGCCTTACAAACTTATTAGTGCCATATGATGATCATCCATGTTATTCCACCTCATTATTTAATATTGAGACATACACAGCCTGGCTCACAAACTCACCGCTGGGGATTTGAAAACGAGTGGCTTGTTCTCCAATGCAATTACAGCTAAACCAGAGGTTGAAACTATGTCTGCAGAGGTCCTTCCTAGAGCCGTCATGCGCTTTGGCAGCAAAGCCTTGGGTGGTTAGAGCGATCCAACTGTCTTTGTGGGGTGGCCAGGCTGCATCAGCTCTCACGGGGCTTGTGCGTGCTGCAGAGCAAACTCACCCGCTGCCCAAGCAGCCTGGGAGGGCAGCAAGTGCTGGCGAACCCCCGAGTCTAGCGTACAAACCACTGGCAAGCCAAAAAGTCTCCTGAGTTTTCTCTGAAGCCAGAAACACCTGGAAACACTTCAATCACCTCCCTCACGTCTCCACTAGATAGAAGAAATCCAGTGGCTTCATCAACTCTGCCTTTGCCAAAAGCCTTTGTAATGAAAACAGGACCTTAAACCTAGTTTTGACGAAGAGTGGAGTACCCAAAGCCTCCTTTTCCAGCCTTCTTGTTAAATACCTATCTGTGGCCCCAAGCAGACCTTGGCCACCTCAGCAGCACACAGCAGCAGACCCACACTGATCTTGTTTTCTCCTCTGTTGTGTTTGCTTCTCTCTCTGCTTTCTATAACCATGGTCCTATAATTCACAGATGGTAAGAAACGGCATTACATTCATTGACGTTGTAACGTTCTCCAAGGGTGTCCTGGTTTCGGCTGGGATAGAGTTAATTTTCTTCTGAAAATTCTAGTTTTCAGAATTGCATTTCATATCCATAACCAAATGCTTTTCCTTTCCCTTTCTTCCCCATTATTTTGCGCATGTGTGTGCACATGCTTTTTTTCATGAGTAAAGAGCAGAGTTTACTCCATTACACACACATACACACGCAAGCACGCAAGCGCGCGCACACACACATTCTTTAAGCGTAATCATTTGGAAAATTTCCAGTTAGAAGTCCTACTAAATAAGTAAACATCATTTAAAGAAGAACTGCTTAGTGTCACTTGGTATTTTTCTTCAAACAATATGAAAATCCACGGGGGTGTAAGAAGAGATGCCCAGACCGGCTCCCTAATACAGATGTGACTTTGGGATATGAATTTGCAAAACTGATTGAGACAATGGAGCAAAGACTGGGGTTTTTTTTGCTAGAGCTATAGGAACGGTTTCAAAGCAAACCCGCTTAAATCTTTCTAAAATCACACCACAACCACAGGGGCCATCTTCGTGAAATTTTTGGAGGGAGGTGGAGCTGTTTGTTTGTTTTAAATAGCCTGTTAACCTCATCTGCTGCTGCAGACAAAGCCTTCAGGCCAATCCTGCAAACACCTCTGGTATTGTTCAGAGCAGTCGCTTTTGCACCTGCCAGGAAATTTGTAAGATCAGAGACGCAGATCCACCTCCTGCAACCTCTTTGCCTTCCTGGAAACTCCCCCAAAATAGCTGACTGGGTAGGATTAGGCTCTTGCTTTGGAAGTTGATTATGTGATCTCTGTTTCTTTCAGTCTTGCCAGCCAGGGCTTACCTCCAGATGAGTATTTCAGCACGTGCTTAACCTTAAGCAACGAGATACTCATGCTTATGGTTAAGTATAGGCTTAAAAATTTTGTTGGAAGCAAATCACAAGCACATTCTTACATACTTCTCTGGGCTGGGCCTAACCACAGTTCTCCTGTTAAAACAGTCTTTTTTTTTTTTTTTTTTTTCCTCCCAACACTTATCCCATCACTGTAATTTCCCTCTTCAACTACCCTCTCCAACTGCTTCATTCCAGTGAAACCAAGGGGAAATGACATTTTCTTCTATGCCTAGTAAATCATAATTGACAACGAACCGTTAGATTATGCACAAATTCGCAGGAAGAGGTAGTATCTTTTATTTAGATCAACTAACCCTGGCTAACTATACAGACGGGTCTGTCCAAGATCTGGCTCTCCCTAAAACGTTGCCTCTCACGTATCTTGTATTCTCTTAGCGCTGCATTACTCCACTGCTCGCACTTGTGCTTCATCGAGGTTTTCTGGGGTTGGGGGAAGCTGCCCACCCTGTTAAACATCTAGGAAAACAGAAGGAATGCAGCGTATTGCTCCTGCTGCGTACGGCTGCCTAGCAGAGAGTTAATATCATTGCACATGAGCCATTTCACCTACAGCAAGAAGTGAAAGCATGCGACTACACCCAACAAGTGATCACAGAGCACCCTGCAGGGAATTTGCTTCCATTTCAAAGGGAGAGATCAAAACCCACAAAGAAGGGGGGGGGGAGGGCCGGGGAGGGGGGGGCGAGGAAAGAAAGAAAGAAAGATGCTCCCAGCCTGTGCATGAGATCAATGTTGGGCCCAACCTCAGAAGTTTTCTGAGAGGAAGGGAGAGATATGGACAGAAGAATCACAGAGCACCTTCAGTGCCTGATTATTTATGTGCTGGGGGCTTGATCCTACACACCGAAATAAATGGGAGGTTTGCCACCAACTTCAATGGAAGCAGAAACAAGCCCTATCACCTTGAGGTTTATTGGCTGTCTGCAGAAAGTTTTAAAATTCATATAGAAATTAAACAGCGGATAATTTGACAGTTTAATGGTGACGTCGTGGTTTTTACATTAAAAGAGACACAAATTTATCCTTTGGGTTTTATGATTTTTTTTTCCCTGCCTGTTGTTTTTTTAAAGAAAAATTCTCATGTTTCAAGGGAAGACTGATAAAAATGGGATATTCCTGTGCATAAGAAAAAAAGAACTTAAGCTCAGTCCTGTCCTACGTCCCTCACTCAAGGCTCAGTAGTTTAAAGCAGCTGGCATTAGCGGTAGCAGCAAATTAGCCATCCTGTAAGTGCTCCACTCCCGTGCCAAAAACAAAAAAGGCTGTCCTAATTTGAACTATGACCATGAAAAATGACTTTAAAGAGCTGGAAAAAAAAAAAAAAAAAGAAAAAGAAAAATTTGCTGTAATCAAATCCTGTGTTTGACACCCATCAAGTGGTCCAAAAAGCGAGGAATCTGCCCCGGGTGGCAGAACCAGGCTCAGGACTCCCTGCAGCTCCAGCTCCTTGGGCAGTCCAGACCCAAACTCACGTGGAAATGCCTGAATAAATGACTTCCCAACCCCTTGGTCATCTTGGTCCCTTAATCATTAATTATTAAATTAATCCACTCACTGAAGCCAGTTAATGCCAGTGCAGTGAGCTGGTCCACTCTGAGTTTGGGCTCAGAAGCCTGGTGGCAAATATTTAAAGCTAGGACAATGATCGCATTTCCATCAATATGAAGCTTAATAAAATGATCTATCTTCAGCTGCTTTGGTTCATTTCTTTGGAAATCCAAAGTACTACAAGTGGCAGCTCCTTATCTCCAAGCAGACCGGGACAGGACCCAGCCTCTGCTCAGGATCTGACAGTCCAGTAGCTGCAATGCGTGGGGAGGGCAGATGGGAAATGACGGAGCTGGTGAGCAACAGGAGAAACACAAGACCACAGCGGCCACCCAACACCACCAGCCACTTTAAGGTGGCCTTTTCCAGCCACCCTTGGAGACCCTTTGTTAAATGAGTCATTCATTGGTCTCCGCTCCAGTACTCGCAGGAAGGTGGCTGTGCCCGCAGCTCTCTTCCCCCGCATCCGACAGGGACATCTCCCTGCGTCCGCCTTCACACGTGGGACAGCTGAGTCCTCGAGACAACGCGAATCGCTCATTAGCCTCTGAGGTGTGGGTGCAGCCCCTGGAGGAAAGGCAGACAGGAGGGAAGGATGCAAGAAGGACGGGAGGAAACGCTTGAGGTTCACACAGGAATGAAAAATCTCTGGTTCTTCCTTCTCCCACGAAAAGCTTCCACCACCTAGGACTGTACAATTTCTTAGGAAAATACAGGAGAATCCTTGGTCTGGGCAACAACAACAAAAATCTTTAAAATTAACTGTGAAAAATACAGCTTGACCAAAACTATTTGAATTTGTGCCATGTTCTGTGATGAGTTTTTTTGATTGCTGGTTCGAGGGAGGAGTGAAGAGGAAGAACAGCAAAAGCATTTCAAATCAACCTGAAAGGATTTCCACCCCCCCCCGCTCCTGAGATTTTTCCACTTTGGTCAGCGCGCCGGAGAAATCACTCGCTCCCACAGCCTTGCTGCTTCCAGCCCCCCGGCAGCACCAAGGTTTTTCTAATGCCGCATGGCTGGAGCAGATACCAGCCCCGGGGCAGCGGGGCCAGAGCTGCCCTCCATGGGCTACCCGGACGCTGTGTTCGGCCCCCGAATTTCCCCGCCAGAGGCCCGGGCTGCTTGGGCAGCGAGCTACGGCTGGTGGCTGCTCCGGCGAGGAGACAAGCCTCTGCTGCTAGATGCATAATCTCCAATTTATACAAAGCTTTGAAAGGCATCCAACGGTCTAATTGGGAGGCCCTTAAATTAAAGTGGGGATGGGATTTGGAATCCACTTTAGAGCCTGCGGTTTGGAGGGAAGCATGGGGATCCATTTCATCTGTGTTGATATCAGGGGAGCCCAATATAAATGTTTTCTGGCGCTTTTATTCCTCCAGCCCTGGGGTTTACATGAGGGTTGGCTTTTTGTTCAGTTTTTTTTCCTTCTCTGTTGTTGGTTTTTTTTTGCACTCTGAAGCCTCTTCCAAGTGTAATTTTAGAAGAGGCACATTATCGCAGTGTCTGGGGCACCACCGTTTTGCTCTCAGGTCTGGCTGCTGGAACACAGCGCTGCCCCACGCCTGTCACCTCGCTGGTGACAGCTGCCCTGCCTGAATCCAGAGGCTGAGGTGGGACATGGGCAGCACATGTAGGAAGCAAAGTTGTGCTTCTGGCTGGAGCCCGGCCACCAGCTCTGTGTTGCCAAACTGATGCCATCTGGGGAAGGGGATGTGCTGCCAGGGGGCGGAGGGAGAAGGGAGATGCGCCCATCGCAGCGGCCTCGGGGCTGCTCTCAGTTATGGCTCGCTCTCCTCACGCCGAAACAGTGCATTTTCACAGCTCTGGTGTTAAAAGCACGCCGTGCCCTCTGGCCTTGGGCTTGGGAGACGTAGCTCCGGGATGGCTTTATTGGCCCGCCCTCGGCAGAAAAGCTCTGCTGCCCTTAAGCAACAGCTTCGCAGCTGAGGCAACTGCTGGGGGCAGGAGTGAGGGGGTGGGCAGGGGGCAATTCTCCTTTGCACATCTGCTTTTAATTGGACTCCGCTGGAATGTCGCAGCCATTTTGCATCGCTCCTAATTTGGCCCACTGACAAGGACCCTTGTGGCTGACTGCACCTGAATGCTGGCTGCAGACCTTGCACCCCATGACCCTGCACTCCCAGCGCAAACCAGGATTTTTATTCTATAGCCAAAGAAATATATGTATTTCTATTTCATGGGAACTAGAAGCCAAAGGGGACACATATTTTCAACTTGTCCCACTATCATGAGTGGCATACACCTAAAGGTGAGAGTCTGCGAGGAAAAAACTCACCGTTCCAATATGCTTTTTGCTTGTAGATCTGATAATCTACAATATGTTAGGAGAGAAGGGCTCCAAATGGTCTTCTCCACAAGCCTCCTCCTCAGCTGCCTTAGCATGGCCAGGCTGCAGCGAAGTCAGGCTGATTTACAGCGCTTAAGAGCTGACCTCTGCATATTGAGAGTGCTGAAACGTGTCAGCAGCTGCTAAATGCGGCCACTTCTCCTTCTAATCTTCTAATAAAATATTCAGCAAACAACCAGAAGTAAAATGATTTGAGGGAGTGGGAGTTTTCCTAACTTTGTATTTTTACTGCCAGAACAGAATATTATTTCTCCTTGCCACTTGCAGAGGTTTATGTTCACAAAAGCCCTGCAACAACAATACTGTGCGTGCGCAGGAAATTCCCTTCACATCACAGTGACATGAGGAGGAGGAACGGGGAGCATACAATGCATGTAAAAATATAAACACGAGAAATGACCTCATTTGTGCCAACGTTCCGACTGATTATATAGGTTCATGGCCAGAATTTCTCCTGTGGCCTTATTTTTGCTCTCCTTTCCAGTCTGCTGTATGCTCTGATCAAAAACAGGATAGCGTCATTAAATAAGACTTGGCCTCATGTCATGTGCTTTCCCTCCGACTCCTAAACCTCCTCCCTGGCCAAGCACCACAGTCGCTCCCGTTCTCCCGGAGCTGGGAGGGCAGGTTGGCTTTGGCCCTGTCCCCACGGGGAGCAACCGTGCGGGTTGAATGCTCTGGTAGAAATTCCATGGTGGGAAACACACATGTATGAAAATAAGGGATAGGCTTGAGGCTAAAGTCCTGGCAGGAGATGCAGAAAAACTCGCCCTCACCTCACCTCCCAGCTCTCCCTCGGTGACATCTGGCTAATCCTGGGAGCACACAGATTACCTTCATCCCCCGGCAGCGGCAGAGCGAAATGTTCCCGACGTTTCTCACCCCTCCAGAAAGGCAGGCTGGGACTCTCCATCCCCCTTTCCTGTGAGCGACCCCAGAGCTGTGCATCATTTGGGACGACCCACTGGTGAATACACCTCAGCCCTAGACCAGCTCTTTCTAGCCAGCGAGTCACAAATCCATTGACATCCTAACCAGAGCGGAGGTGGCTGAACTGCCACACTTCTATTTTGCAAGAAGCTGTGACATTTTGTGAGTGTCCGTGTGTGGGATCAGCTTCAGAAAGATAAAGAAAATTTTCCACAGAAAGAAAATTACTCAGGATTTTTTGTTTCATTTTAAGGGGAAAAAATGTGAAACCTTTCCACAGGATTTGTTTCCTTGTGAAACAAATAAATAGCTGGCTCTTTTGAGACTTGAGTACCTGCTACCTTACCCTGCCCTGGGGTCACAATAAGCATTGGGGACCCTGAAAGCAGACTCAGGAAGTCCCAGGACTTCAGGCCCTGGAGCAGGGCGCAGAACAGGAGCACGGGGGGCCCCCACTTGCATGGGTTTTCGGGTTCCCGCTCAGGGGCAGTGAAGGTGGAAGCTGTAAGATCCCCAGCTCCCAAAGCTGTACAGATGAGCTGCGCTGAAGCTTCACATCCCAGAGACTTTTGTGCCTCAGTACCTGAAAAAAACTGCCCAAAAGGTTACCCCGAAACCATAGCCTTGAGCAGACCTGGTTCTTCAGCTGAGACGCTTGGCTCTGGAGAGCCTTGATTCAACCACCGCATGTCGGCCCACAAACTCCACATCCCCCCAGCTCTTCAGCCCAGGACCATCCCTGCCTGCTGTGTAGTGCACAGCACCCATCTTCCTCCACCACGCAGCAAAGCGGGACGGCATAGCTGCCCTGTCCTCCCAGGAAAAGGTGTCTGTCATTCGGTTAGTTGCCTCCTGCTCCTCTGCCAGTCCCCTCCTTCATTAAATTAACACCTCGTTATAAAATGCAAGCTGCTTTGTTCCTACAAATGGTGCTGGAGGGTGTTTACTTTTCTAATGAATATCCTGTGTAGAATGGAAATCTGTCCCTGGCAGTCCTTAACAAGTGCTTCATTAAGCTGTTTGAAAAATGTTCCTTTCTGTTCTCCTTTGAACAGGTTACGCTTTGCTCTTTTAAGCTAGTTTTTGGCTGCCTCCCCATACCTGAGAGGATGGGTGGAGAGGTGGCCATCTGCTCCCAGAGCAAGAAGCTTTTTCAGTCCTCAGCAACAGGAAACATGCTGATAGACAAGTGCAGTCTCTCTACCAGGTAAAACAGCATCCCTCTGCTGACAGTGACGGCGCAGGGACGGTCTGGCATGGCAGTGCCCGGTACAGCACAACGGAGAGAGCAGCGTTCACCTGCAAGTGGAGCTACGAGGTTCACGCTCTTACGGTGCTATTATGAAAGTATGAAGTTCAATAGCAAACTAGAAATGTGAAAAGAGGGGTGTGGTGGATGCAGGGGCCAGATGATCGAAGCCATGTAAATTCTGCTTGGAATTAGACATCAACTTCAAAAATGTCTGGCCGCGCCAGCAGGGTAAAACTCTTAACAGCAGACCCTTGGTTTAAATGTGATTGTGTCTGTGTTAGCAACGACAACTAAAATTGCTCATAATTCTGTTGAATAGAGCTCAGTTTGAAAACCGTTTATTAAAAGCTTTGGGATAAAGAGTGTTTGGTGAAGCTTCTTCCCCGATCAGTAAATGGAAATAGGTACCACGCATGCTGCCTTTCACCCAAAACCTAAGGAAAGCTCACAGAATGACAGAAAACACGAGGAGCATCCTTACAGGGCAGGAGACTCATTGTTGTGCCAATGAAACGGGACTCCGGAGTCTCCCTGAAAATAACGGCATGTTCTGAGCTGATATATTGCTGCTTTCTGTCTCCAGTCAGTCCTGCATACAAACCAAGAGTCTTTAAAATCCCCCCAGCCTCCAAGGGTATTTTCATGGGCTCCTCCTTCACCAGGCAGGCTGAACATCAGCTATCATGGCTGTTAAGGTGAATTATCAAAATGCTGGGTTTGGGATTTCCTTCTGGATTTTTGCTAGTATTAAAACCCTCTGCTAGGTTCAAAAGAGATGAACTATATCGCTTTGAGGGTGAGAAAACTGCACTAGTTCAAAGCTAACACAACCTCCTTTGCCCTAGAGCTACTTCAGGAGTCTAATTCATCTGGATAAACAGGTAACATGCTAGAAAAGTGTATGTGGCCAGCTCAGTCACCAGCAAACCTCCAACCCCAGGAGTTCTCATTTTGCCCCACTAATCTAACATGATTCCCCTCAGGCAAGAAAGTTTGGGGAGGGCAACAGGGCTGAAAAAATTAATCTCATTTCCCTCAGAGTAAATACAGGTCCCTCTTTTAAGAGAGCTAATCATCTCTCAGTACGAAGTGATGCCAACATAATGCAGGTATGACAAAAGCACATAAAAAGCAAGTTTCAGAAAAAGGGTGTGTTGTTACGGTCACTGGTGGTCTGGCCATTGGTATCTTCATCATACAGCTTGGCACTAGCCGCACAGCCTTGAGCTTGGATGGCAGGGCCTGAACTCTCTGCCCTTCAGACGTTTGCTTTTCCCAGCACACAGCTTACACACTTGAAAGGAAATGTTTGCTTTGTATTGGACCCTCCAATGGCGTATAAATCCAATGTTTTAATGGAATAGAGGGGGGGGTGTGAGGGTTTTTTTGTGTGTTTTGGGAGTGTTTCGGTGGGTTGTTATGTTTTTTCCTTTCTTTTTTTTCTTTTTCTTTTACTACTGCATGGTGAAAGGCTGCCATCCAGGTCACCAGGCAATACCTATAAGCACATGAGAACGGCAGTGAAGTCAGTGTGGACGTACATTAAGCTCAAAATCTGGACCGAAACGTGCAGTCATCAACATAAAACCGGTAATAGCATTTGCAGAATGAGGAAACAAGCTAACTTCCTAACCAGTCATCCCATTAAGACAAGTTCCCTTGTTAAAACTACATTGATAGAGGAGTTGATAATTAACCAACCAATGTCTGTACTGTACTAGCGCATTGTCCAGTGTTATCTGACAGTGGTTTCAGAGATAACACTGGACAATGGCCTGTTTGGAAAGGTGGGTAAACTGGAAAGAAGTACTGGAATGTTTGCATGAAAAAAAATAATGCTACTATTCAGACGCTAAGCTACTAAATTCAACCACTCCACATAAATACTCATTTGACTTGTATAGCTTTCCTAACAGATGATACGTAACTTTGACTGAAAGACTAGTAGTCCAGCAGTGGCTTCACTTTCACTTCGCTCAGTCTATTAGTTAGACAGTTCAAAAGAGAGAAAAAGGAATTTATCTGCACTGGCCATTGAAAGGAGAAGGCATTTAGAAACCACAATGTTGAAAGCAGAGGAAAAATAGCTGAAATACCCCAAGAGACCAGGGACAGAGCAAGACAGATCCTGTCAAGCATTTCTTTTAGCAAACCCTGAATCCAAATTCTGGCCACTAATCTGGGAGAGGAATTGCTCCAAACTGAGCAAAAAAAGTTCTCACATAACCTAGAGAAAATAATTCCTACAATAAACATGTGAGTCCAGTCTAACAGTCTGAAGGCCTGGCCTAAAACTGAGAATCTCTGCTTTTCCTGTGGCCAGATGATTCCAGCTGGCACGTCCATGGGCCACCTCAAGCACTTGGACCAAATTAGCATTGCCATCGTCTATTAATATATATGAACCGGGATTAAATACTTGTAAAACAGGATGGGCTTCATTCTGCCCTAAGTGACCCGTATCCATTAGGAATAGCTTTACCAAAACCACTGGAGTCGCATCTCTTGTAACTGAGATTAGAATCTAACTCCATACCTCTGAAGATTTTTTTGTTGCCCTCCACTCTATACGAGCTAATGAGCAGCTTTGCCTCTGTCAAACTCTGACAAATGTGTAACCTAAAGAATTATGTTTGCGTTTCTACCTATTCTTCATCTACCAGTTCAAAAGTGGTGAGTTTGACTTTATGTCTATACACAGTTCAGTTTCCCAAAAGGGGCTGGAAGAATTATACTGAGACTTGCTTAAAAACGCTATTTCTAGGATTTTTTCCTCTGAATCGCAGTGGCTGTTTATCATACATGCTGTGGGAGCAATGGTAAAAAAATGCCATCTGAATTCAAAAAGCTGTATTTTACGCGCACTTTGCGTGTAAGTGTAGTGTAAGGTTACGCAGGGAGGAGGACAGGACAGAGGCAGGCCTGTCTTCCTTACCACCCGTCCCGCAAACCCATCCACATCAGAATATGTGGCTGAGCACTATTTAATAGACATTAAAAAACTCTCTTCAAAGGCAGGCAGGAAACAGAACTTATCAACACTGTTCCTGAAGAGAAAGGGAAGGCGTTACATTGTAAAGAACCTCTCGCTCCCTATTCCTGCACACCTTTCAAAACAAGATCTTGAATAGGTTTTATTTGACCTCTGAACATCTCTTCGAGGCTGGGCTAATGAATCCTGGCTAATGCCGGAGGCACTGGCAGAAAACTTGTTGACCTGCTTCACATTTTGTTCTCTTGACATAAATTTGGAAAAAAACCAGAATAGCGCATGCAAAGGCCTCTCCAAGGTTTTGGAAATTCACATACGCTCCTTACCCAGCCCGGCCTGCAGGAGCTTCGTGATAATTATATTCAATAAACTCCCAGGGACCCCGTCAGCAGCAAAGTTTGCTTAGTCAAGTTCACCCCTGGGACCATGACTGAGAGCTGCCCCGGCATCACCGAGAGTGCGCAGAGACCTCCAAGGCCAATGGGATCAGCACTCCTGTGGCCAGTGCTGCTCCTCTGGGCAGTGACGAGGGCCATGATCTCTAGGAAGTAGGAGTCTGACGTCTTCCCATTTACTCCAGCTGGGCAAATCAAACCGCACGGAGAAATCAGAAGAAGGGACGGAGTAGGTCAGGAGAAACGTCATCCAGCCTAGGACCAAGGGGAAGAGCTAGGCAAAGCCTCACCTCCCCTCTTACCTCAGTTCTTACAATGGCTTTTTGTCCCCCGCCATCTCCCTGGTTTGCCATCCATGTGCTTTCCACTGCGGCTGCTCCCACTGATCCAGAGCTCTCCATAGCTCAGCTCGGCCACCCTCCTCACTCAAAACTGGCGTTTGCTTAAACTATGTTCCTCCTTGACTGGGGCGAAGTTTTTAAGTCTGGGGATACCACCTGAACGGAGCTCCTTGGCATGTCTGGGCGTGACTCACCATTCACTTGCAGCTTTTGTAGCCAAATGTGCCAGTGAAAACAATCCAGTACAAAAATCCAGTCACCACAGTAGTGTTTTACCTCCAGCTTGCACCGTCGATGGCAAGCTGCAGTGCAGGAGCATCAAAAAGCGAAGCTGTTCAAATTTAGGAATTCAGCAGAGAATGAGGTTTAAACACTATACATTTCAAGGGCACTCGCAAGCCAATGCAGCGGTAGAAGTATCCTCGTGTTCATTTCATCACTTACAGCCCTGTCCTGACCCCCCCAGTGCTACACATTGGCATGGGCAAGCTGGGCAGGAAGAACACAGGTATATTTGACCCCAGGAGCCAAGTTGTGCCTGATGGTCTCAAAGTAAACCAGGGAGTGCTCTCTACTTCAAGAAAAATAGCCACCTCTTGTAAATAAAATCCTCTTCCTCTCCACAGCAAGCTAATCGGAGAACAGCTAATTAAGATCATGGAGTTCGCATCTGGAGCAAAACTAAAGTTAAAAAACATGCGGGGCCTGAGGTATGAAGCTGGAAAAAAACCCAACCCCCAAACCAAACCAAACAAACCCCACCAAGCCAGCCACCCCAAGATCCGCAACTGCTTCAAGAGCATTTCAAAAGCCCACCCAGTTTACAGAGGGTATGAAAATCTGAGGTCGAGACAGCAGAAACCAGAACTGGCTGCCTTTGCATTGACTTCAGGCCTTCCCTCTACGTGGTGACACTGGCGCACGCTCATGGTGCATTAGGGCCATAAAAAAATGCTGCAGCGGCAGTAAAGTCTGTTCCTATAAACTTCTGTTTTATCACAGCAATATGCCAGATCATGGTTGTGGCTTGAAATAAGCCCACATTCACCAGGCTATTGATAGAGTCAACGACCGTGTTGAGCTTTGTAGCTATATCATATCTGGAAATATTTGGGTGCTGCTCTTGGGGAGAGAGAGTGAAGAGTTGTTTGTTTTTAAGCTGGGTGAAAAAACGGTACGAGAAGGGAAAGAAATCAAGCAGGCAGGCAAGCGATAAGCTCATCAATAAACAGAATTGATAAAAGAAACCGGCCAAAGACCGACCCAGAGTTGTCCTCACCAACAGCAGAGGAATCCAAACATCATCTCAGCATGTTTACATCAGCAGAGAAAAAGGACACAGTAATGGCACTTTGAGCCACTTTTCTTAAACCGAATTCCTACTGACTTCCTGCGCCTGTGTGAAAAAGGCATGTTGAAAAGCACCACTTTTTCAGATAAGGGAAGACCCCAGCATCTCCTACAAAGAATGACAGCAACTTCAGGTGCTCAGGAAATTGGCCGAGCAGGGTGCTGTATGGTAAGGGAGACAAAGTGTAAGCTTAAAGCTACATTAAAACTCTCTTTGGCCCTTCCTACGCCATATCTGGCCCCATCCCCATTCCCCCAACACACCGTCATCTCATTGTCCCTCTTCCAGCTTCTCAAAAACATTGATCAGAAATTCTACCTGTTTCAGTCTTAGGAGGAGAGAGAGCCCATAGTCTTCTACGTAATTTTGTAGAAAAACAGAAGAACAAAAAATAGCAGCGTAGGTTTTCCTACATTGCTGCAGGACAGCCCCACTATTGTGAGGCAGCTTTCAAAAGGCTTATAAGATGGGATGAGCTTGCACCTTCACTCACACAACTTCTGCACCTCCACAGGTGAGCCTCATGCCTTGCACGCATCTCCTGCACAGATCCCCATGCTGTGACCACTGCACCTCCTCAAGGCCGTAGCTGCTTCTACCTTTGCCACTCCTCAGCTAAACTTCACGTCTTGCCCCGTATCCTCCCCAGCTAGGATGCTGCTACCAGCTTTGAGGGCTGGCCTTCAGAGCCTCCCTGAGGGCCCTGGGTTTTACCTGGGGAGAGGAGCAGCCCAGGGCCGGGCTGTGGAGCAGCGTGTTGCCACCCCCCGAGGGAGCGGGCTGCTGGCACGGCAGGGACACCTGCCCTGGGGGGACTGTTCTCAACCAAAACTGCAGCAATGTCAGCAAGTCCCAATCCTTTCTTTCAGCTTTTTTTTTTCCTTCCTTCCTTCCTTCTCCTCACTGTGGTTCTTTTTTTGGTCAAATTATTCCAGGGAACTCTTATTTTTACAAGAACTCTGATATCATTCCTATTAGATGATAAACATTTATAAGCCAAAGCATAATTGCAAATACTTAGCCCTTAGGTAAACACCAGAAAGTAAAGGTCAAACTGTAAACATCAGTATTTTTGTAAAGATTGTGTGCATTCATGTTTTGAATTCTTGTTTTCCTTAAGTAAACCCCAGGCAAGAGATAACAGATGCCTAATTTCAAAGATCCTGAAAGTTATAATTTGGCACGCAATGGCATGCGTTGTAATGAAGTTTACAGAAGTGCTCTCTGAAGAGTTCACACATGAAAAATTAAAGTGGAGATAGTTGTTTTATTTAAATCAAACCTATTTTCAGAAACCTTTTATCCAGCCATAAACTGCTGTGCAGTAAAAGATCAACATTTGTGCCTCCAAGTTTTCTTCCTAATAACAAGCCACTAACACAGCGCGTTCTGCCTTAAAGGACCATTAGGAAAGCATTTCTTTGCTGGCGGGTGCATAGGGATGTTTGTTACTCATGAAACAGATAAAGACGACTTAATGTTCTTGCAAAGCCGAGCACTCAAAAGTGAGGAAAAGCCAGAATTACGGTAAATGGAGCAATTTTACCCCCCCTCATGCATGTGCATGATGACACAGCCTGTAGCAATATGCCCACGCTCTTATTTTCACCGCAGGGTGCCTGCCCCAGCCTCGGCCGGGGCGAGGAAGGGGCTGGTCTGACCCTGCAAAGCAATTCAATAATCGATGTGAGCCTCGGTGCGCACTGCATGCTCCCAGGCCTGCTTTGCTGCACATGACTCAAACCCAGCGGCAGAACTAGCAATGTCCTCATCTGTTTTCCTATGGCACTCTTGACGTTATTACTTAGGCACGTCACAAACCTGAATTCACCTTCGCTGTTTCCCAACAAAGTGAAGGGACAACCTTTCCCCCATTTCGCGGGCTGGGAAGCGAGGAAGGAAGAGGGGAGCTGAAGGATTCACGACTACGGGGACAGTGCAACTGGGCATGCCAAAGGCTTTTCATTTTCCAGAGTGCTACAATGATATTTTCTATACTGCAGCTCTCCTGAGCTTCTGCTGCAACTGTGACTGCTCAGGATTTCAGGTCAGACCCCTGGGTCTCAAGTCAGATACCCAGAATATGAAGAACACTTAATTAGTGACCACCCATGAAGAGTTTGGTTTAAGTAACTTGCCTGGAATCACTCTGGCAGAAGCACTGAAAGTGCTAATTCCCTAGCGTACATCTGAACAGCCTTTAATATTTTTTCCTCTTTCCACAAACCCCCACCTCATTCACCATTCCTCTTTCCACTCCTGCCAGAAATGGGGTAGAGATCCTTGGACAATGGTGTCTTTTACCACACAATCCTGATTCATTCCCCGAGCATGTCTGTAATTGTAGTGGTCTAATTAAAGACTGTATCATAACACAGAAGATGGGAGCAGGGCTGGGAAGAGAATTAAAGTTGCAAGATAATTTTGGTATATCCTAAGCATTGTTAAATACAATTTGCACACACACACACGTGTGTGTGATGTCCCTGACTTCAAAAAAAAAAAAAAAAAAAAAAGAAGCTACAAAAATCCATGGCATAGCTGGAAGCAGATTCCAGCAGGGCTGGGACCCTTGGAGTTACCGAAGAGACCTCCAGTAGCTAAAGCTAACAAGGTACCTGTGTGAAGGAGAGCACGTTGCCTTCTGCTGTGCAGACGAGGGGGAGCTGAGCGCACGTGTTGTCTGGGGGATTTTGCAGACACTTGCTGAGAAGGGCAAAATGCAGGAACCGCCGGCTCCATTACAGGTTTCTGGGAGGAAACATGCTGAACACAAACTTTTCTACCGCCTCCCCAAAATACGGAAGTCTCCTGCTCTCTTTTCTACTCTATTCCATATGTATCTATGCATCAAGGGGAGAAGATGCAAACACCTATCCCCCTCCCGTGAGTACAGAAGGAGATACTCAACCAGACATGCAGGCTTTCTTGAGATTACTCCCATCCTGAAAATACAGCTGCAATTACAGAGCAATTCCTCTCTCGCCCGTGGCCCCCTCCATCTCCCTGAGGGACGGACCCATCATGGGTGGGGGCTGTGGGAGAGCAGCCCCCGCGCAGCAGGGAGAAGCCCGAGCCGGCTCTGCAAGGATGGGATTTTTCCCTCAAACATCAGCCGAGCACGTGCAAGCTGAGAGGTTTGAAATGTTCATTAAGTGGCCGAGCTTGGCAGGAAAACGAAGTGAAAGTCACTCTCCTGCCAAATCTCAACAGCACGGTGGTGCTAGAGCTGCTCAAATTGGCGGATATCTTACTGTTTCAAGGCAAGCAAAACTTTTTTCCTTTTTCCAAAAAACTGGTGGTGCCAGTCCCACATCAACCACGTGCCATACACGCATACGTGCATAAACACACACACACACAGAGCAGCACTGCCACGGAAATTTCTACATTGTTAAGTGAAGAGATGGGTTTGTCCTGATTTACAGCAAACTTCTGGGAAGTTTTGTATTTCAGATCCACCCATCATAGTAACAGAAAACCCCACGACAGCTGAAATTCCCTCCTGTGATATTTGAAAAAGTATTTCCACTATATTTGCCCACGTGCCACCAATAAAGACTTTTGTACCTGTCTGGCCATGGGTGTGTGTTTGGTTTGGTTTTTTAATATTAATACTTTTGATCAGCTGTCAGGCAAGAGGTTTTTTTCCTACTTTTCCTTCACTTGGAAGGAACAGCTCATCACCTGTCTACCTCAAGCTGAGGCCTTTCATTTTAGACTCACAAAGTTGCATACATTTTCTTTGCAGACCTACTATACGTAATAGGCAAATAACAAATGTGCTAAAATAAACTGCCAGTGGATTAATTGGGAATAGACACAGTAGACAAGAGTACACACCTTTGCGTTTAAGCTGTTAGGAACAAATACCCATCTTGTTAAATATGATATACAGCCAAAAGCAAGTTAACTGCCCGTATTCGGTTCTACAACAGGAAGCCATCTTGGAGACTGCGCCTACCAGCAAAATCCAGTTTTACTGGTCTCATGTTGGACAGTAAAGTTGGCGGCAGCTGCCAAAGCTGGGACTTCAAGGAACAGAGGATTTGCCGGAAAAGGTTCAACCAAGTCCATCCCAGAAGCTCTTCCCTGACCCTACGCAGCGCCAGGTATGTGAAAGGGGAGGAGAAAAAAAATATTAATGTTCCTGTCTATTAGATACACTTTTTGGGCTTGGGAGTCCCACAAAAGTACAATTATTTCCCTGAATAATTATAAAATTCATGACTAATATAGACACTTCTCTTAATTCAGACTTATTGCTTTTCAGAGTTATGTTTAAGCTCTGACAGAACACTGTCCACAGGTGTCTATTTTCTCTTTTGGATACAACTAAAGTTCAAAGAAATTGAACCAAATATAATTAAACAATGGCTACAGAGTACATAGTTTCACCAGATGTAAACATTGATAAACAATGGTATTTACCTCTCTCTTTTCTATCAAAGGAATTTTTTTAGGACTAGACAGAAACCAGCTATATTTCCGAAAGCTTTAAAAAAAAAAACTCCGGTCATTTGCACCTCAATTGCCATTAAGATATTAAAGACATAGTCTGAAAGTCATGAAACTTTTAACTTTGGTGACTGGTTAAACAATTCACTAGAGCAGCAGAAAATGGAAATGCTTTCAGGAAATGGACAAGAAACTGGCAAACGGAAAAGAAAAAAATCGGGGCTTCTACATAAAATACAGTATCAGTTGAAAAAATTCCAGGGGAAAAGTTTCATTCAGTTCTGCATTCAGTTCTCCTAGCACCTTCCTCCTTTCTCAAAACAAGCATCTCCACTTCAAGCAAAGGTAAAATGGAAAACAAGAGGCAACATAAAGGAGCCTGATTTTCCAGAAGATCCGAATCATGGCAATCCCAAGAAATTACATTTTGAGCCACGTCCATCTAGACCCAAGCACTGAGACACTCAGTATTGCTATTCAGATCTGAAGCGTTGGCCAAGGTTTTCATTTCACTGCACAATTATTATTCTGAGGCAGCAAAATATGCTTGTACAACCAGCTGGAAACCCGTGGATCCCTGCTGGCTTGAGAGTCCGGTAGGGAGATGGAAGCAACCAAGCTTTGCGATAACACATTTTCAAGTTTACGAATCTTCCATCAAAACTCTCAGGGGAAATGTTTGGCTGTTTGCTCAAGCATACACTGCTTCAAGATGGTTTTGTAATAAAAGTCATTAACCTTGCGCATCTGAGAGGTCTTGCAGGCTGCAGTGAAACCTTCCAAAACTCTGCTCAATTACATGTTAACTACATGAACAATGCTGAGTTGGTTTGGATTTCACCATATTTGGTCTGAATGAACCGAAACCAATTCAAAAACTGCCCGGTGTGAGCCAGTACCAGCCAGATTCTCAGCACTTCAGCAACGAACGTTTCCCTTCAGCGTCACTGAAGTTTGGGAGGTTTGCTTTGGTGACCTGTGGCCTTTCTTTCTTCCCACCCGCCTCATTCTTTCTTTCTTTGCTATGTATGTTAATTTGGGGAAAATCATAGCCTAGGGCAACACACCTGACTGCTTCCCACCCCAAAATCATTTACCATTTAATGCACGGTTACATTCATTCTTCTGCCTTTATAGTTCCCTAATGAGCTTGAACTGCAATTAACAAAATGATTGTGTTCACTTCAGTACAATGCACCTGCAAATACCAGGATGGGAAGTCATATTTACAACATAAAAATACACTCCGTACATATTTCAGCAGAAGCTTGATATTCTAGCATAGGCTTGAATTTTAACAGGTGTCAGTGGCTGCAAACAGTTTGCTGTCTTCTTTTAATTTTTACTCTAATTGGTCAAAGATGTCCTTATATCATCTTCTCATCCACGCTGCAATGATTTTTGTGAGCAAACACACAAAATACTTCACTTTATTTTGCTCCTGAAATAATTTGCTATCCTGTACTGAACAATTTTTGTTGTAGAAGTTTGTATCGAAGCCAGCGTTGTAGTCTCTCTTGTCTGCATGAAGATCTTTTTAAACCCACTGTAAGGATTCATTCAAAACTGATATTTATGGGAAAAAATGCCTGCCAGAAATAAATGATCAGTTGTTTCTTATCTTATTTCATTGATATCAGACACAGTGTTTCATCAAATATAACGTCCTAATCTGCATACTGCAGCAGATCTCCTGCCTACACATTTTTGATGATTTGGGGGGGGGAGAAGTATGTTTTCTCTTTTTCTCTGCTTGTTAAATGGAGCACAAACTAGAAATAACATGGTATACACAGAAACAAGAACTCGCTACATTCATATTGCTCCATCTATTGCTCTTGCTCAATAATTTATGTCACAAAATCAGAAATATTGAGGTTGGAAGGGACTTCTGGAGGTCATCTCGTCCAACCTCCTGCTCAGGTAAAGCATGTCCAGCTTCAGGTTAGGTCAGGTTGCTCAGGGTCTTGACTAGTCAAGTTCAGGAAATCTCCAAAAGCGGAAATTTTACAACTTCTCAGGGCTCAAGTACTAAACCACTGTTGCTGTGAAGAATTTTTTCCTTACATTCAGTCAGATTTCCCCTTGCTATAATCTGTGGCAGCTGCCTCCTGTCCTTCCACTGTGCAACACTGAGAAGAGTCTGGCTTCATCCTCTCTATAACCTCCTTTTGGGTCATGGAAGAGTGCAATCATATTCCCCCTAGCTAAATAAATTAAAGTTTCCCCACCTCTCCTCATGTGTCCCACAGTCTAGCCGCCTAACCACCACAGCTGCTCCCAGCTCTCTCCAGTTTGCCGGTATTTCTACCAAAGAGTCCCAGACTGGACACAGTACTTCAGTGGCATCCTAATGAGCGCAAGCAGAGGGGAATAGTCAGTCTCCTCCAGACAACCCAGCACGCAGTTGGCTTTCATTCCTGCAGGAGTCACGTCGCTGACGCATGTTGGATGTGGTGTCCATTAGGACTCCCAGCTCCCTGGGTGCCGAGATGCTACCCCCATACCTGGGCATGGGGCATTTCTGTCCCAGGCGCAGGACCTTGCATCCATCTCTGTTAAACTTCAGGAGATTCCCGTTGGCCCATTGTTCCAGCTCATCTCTCAGACAGTTCCTCTGGCCAGCAGATCTGCTCTCCAGCATATCAACCACTTCTCCTGGGTTGGTGTCACCTGCAAACTCACTAAGGATGCACTCTGTCTCTTTGATCAGGTTGCTGATGAAGGTGTTAAACACCCCAGCACCCTCTGATGCATCCTGTCCAGCCCCATGGGCTTGTATGTGCCGCGTTCACCGACGTGATCTTTAATTCTTTAATGCAGGTACCACCTCTTCCCTCAAACTCTGCCACTATGCATAGAGGCCTGAAAGCAGATCTTGCCAATAAAGACCAAGACAAGACATTGACTACTTCAGCCTTTTCCCATGCCTTTACATCGCCTGCCACATTCAGCAGAAGGCCCACATCTTCCTTGGTCTCCCTTGTGTTGCTGACGTACATGTAGAAATTACCTGCTTACACTCCACAAGCCTCATCAGTTCCAACTCCAGCTGAGCTTTGACTTTCCTAACTCTGTTCCCACATGCCCAGGCAACATTTCTGTATTCCTCTTTGGTTGCTTGTCCCTGCTTCCACCTCCATACTCTTCCTTTTTGCATTTGAAATCAGTCAGGAGTTCCCCGTTCAGCCAAGCTGGCCTCCTGCTATACCTGCTCAGCATCCTGAACATCAGGATGGACTGTTCTTGCGCTTTGAGGAGGCTGTCCTTGAAGATCAAGCAACTTTCATGGGTCTCTCTGCCCTCCAGGGCAGACTCTCAGGAGATTCTGCCTACCAGTTCCTTGAACAAGCCAAAGTCCGAACGCTTGAAGTTTTGAGTGATTATTATATTACTTGCCTTTCCCACTTCCCTCAGGCTCTTAAACAACCATCTCATGATACTGCAGCCAAGTCACCCCAAAACAGTTCTTCCTTATTTGTGAGTAGCAGGTCCAGCACAGTGCTTCCATCAGTCAGCTCATGCAGCACCAGCATCAAAAAGTTGTCCCTCACGCGCTCCGTAAGTCTCCTGAATTGCTTATGCCCCATCACACTGCCCTTCCAGCAGATGGGGGGAGGGTTATGGTTCTCCTAAAAGGGTTTAGCTTAGTGTCAGAAAAATGAACCCACTCCTTGATAACCAGACTTTTGCATGTGTTAACAGCAGAATATTCCTATTGTGACTTTGTAAGTCGAGGTACTACCATCGTAAGTACGCTGTAGGATCACAGTTGGATTCCATACCGTGTAAATGCAACAAACAGCTTTAAAAGAGGTCCATTTCGACAAATCCACCCGTGGCCTCACTTGTGGAGGATCCCTGGAGTACTTTATACAGTGTAGAAGTAAAGGCAACGCAACACAGAACTAATGCCCGAAGTGTTCACTTACAGCGAATTTGGGCCTGCAGGTGACCAACACTGGCTCATTTCAGGACCTGGTAAGAGGAGGCATAACATGACCTACCTGAATGACGAAAGCTCCAAAGCCAGACAGTCCAGAGAGCAAGGCCAGGAAATGAGTAAAGGAAGAAATATTTCTGTACCTTGTGGGCCCAGTCCCCAGCATCAGTCAATTCCAGTGACTGCCAGGGCCTTCAATTATTATAAAAAAGACAGGATCTGCGGAACTGCAACTGAGTAACAGGGACCTGATACTCTCTTTCTAATGGACTCGGATACTGGCTGCACGTAGCACCTTTGCTGGTTTATAAATCAGGAGGCAAGTAGTTTTTTAGACCTTCGGCCAAATTCCCACTCATAATCTTTCAACCCCACTGAAAGCAGAGTAAGCGAAAGGCAAACCTGGCCTTCAGTATGAACTGGAGCTTGCAGTTTCCACAGGCTCTGAAAAAGGCTGGTGATGTAAATGAGTGCCTGATTGGACTGTGAATCATTTACCCCGTCAGACAGCTCTAATGACTGGCCTGCCCTGGCTCTTCAGCAAGTAGGAACTCAGAGGAACTTCTCCTAGCCATACACTGACTATTAATACATTCATATCTCCCGATCATCGACCTCCTTCCTGCATATCAGAAGTCCTTAACTCCACCAGCACTACCACTGCCACCATCCTTATTTGAGCACCTCGTAAGTTTTACTGAATTTATCTTCACAACAGCCATGCAGGATGGATTTCCCCCATGTTAATGATAAGGCAATGATGGGACAGTAAGGGCCCGATTTTTTAAAATGGAATTTAGTTCAAGTTCACGCAAGTTTCAATAAACATTTACTTCGCCTCTGAGCTGGTTGAGCTCATAGGCCCTGATTTTGCTTAGCGCTCCCAGACTTGTCAGGGTTCAGGCCATGCCAAAGTGCCAAGTTTCACACTGTTTTGCACATGAAACCATAAATCCCTCTCCACAACTCCAGGGGCACGAGGGTGACCATTGTTCAAAAGGTTCATGAACTTGGATAAAGTTGGGCAGATATCAGAGTTTGTAACAATATACTAAATTAAGTTCTGTCCAAAAGTTTTTCATGGGCCTAGAATACAAAATAACTAATAAGAACATTAAGGTTTTGCAGAATTGGGCCATTGGTAAAACAAACAAACAAAAAGTTACCATATTTTGTTCTTAGCTTTATCTTTTTCAATTAATTCAATGCATTATTTTCTCCTGAAAAACTTGAGCCGGTTTTCTTTATCTAAGGTCATTTTAACTTTTGGTAGGTATCTAGACATGATTCTTTCCTTGTGTTTGCTTTTATTTTTAAACTATGCATCTACCAAACAGAGACAACTGACCACATTCTACAAGGTGAGACTACCTGAAAATGTTTACTTAGCCTAACCATAAAATAGTATGTTATTTGCTTGTACACAATATGAAGTAATAATTTGTCAGTATTTCTTACCTGCTCACTTCAGAAAAAACTAAATCAAAGTAATAGGAAAATCTTGGGTAATAACAGCTACCACCCGAAATCTGGTTTATAACTCTGATTGTCGGTTTTCAGTGAAAACTACAACCAGAGTTTTCACTATCTTCTTCCACTGAAGTTTTAGAGGAAAATTTGCCATTCGATATTCAAGATGTTCGTAATACAGATTTTAGAATAAAACGGAGAAATATTTGGTCACCTGTCCTGCAAGCATACATGTCACCACATTAAAGAAGCACTTGGTTCATGGTTGCTTTGAACAGTAAATTTCAAGAGAAAAGCATATCTTGACAGCCAGATTTGAGACCCCTTTATGATAAATAAGTTACTCCATTGCCATCCTAGCATAATGCTACTAATCACAACAAGAAGTGAGAAAGTCATATTTTCTTCTCGACAAAGCAGTCACTATAATAAGCCACTGCACAGAGCAATGAAAAGGACTCTGATTTGATTCATACCGAAGTCACAGACACGACAGATTCAGTGGGAGCTGTTTAGCGTAGCAGCCACCGTCTCTTTCCTTCATATTTAAATAGTGAAACCTCATTTCACATGTATTTACCACTGACATATCAGTAACTATTGTTACAAGCAGGATCAGACGTTCTGACAGTATATGACACTATACAGCATGCAGTTTGCAAAGCACTTTACTCAAAGGCGCTGGGTGATGGTCATCTCAAAGGCCAGTGAGGAGCCCAAGTCCCAGGGCCTTTGAAACGGTTCTCTACCCTGATTGACGTTCTTTTGGGAAAAGCAGCCCCCTTCGGACAAGCATCTCCCAGACGTCCATCACTCGGCTCTGGGAGTAGCATCAATGGTTACTGAGGATAGCTTTTCATTTCCTGCCTGCCCAGCACACAAAACGGACATGACTAAGGAGAGTAGTGAAAAAATGTAAAATCTGAAGGAACCTTTAATCTCTTAAGTTAAAAAGAAAAAAAAAAAAAAACGCAACCACTTACTAATGGAATGTTAAGATTGTGTATTAAACCCACAAAAGTAGAAAACGAAGGAATTAAAGACTCCCTTGGCTCTTTTAACCCTTCCCTCTGCCTGTGTGCATTACAGGCTTTTCATTACACAATCACGTAACACCGGGCAAAGGGACATAACCGTAGGTGATGTTAAAGGGGGAGTATGGCTTGTTATGAAGTAAAGCTACAAAAATGGAAATGTTAATAACTAGTCATTTTATCTTGTAAAAGTTTAATATTCACTATTAAAGAATGGCAAGACACTAAAGAAACGGCAAGATGTTGTTATGGAGCTAAATGAAATATTGAATAAATGAGCTGTTCCTCTCAGTAAATATTTTGGTTGCAGTTTACTTGCAGCGGTATTTATCTCCCATGAACCAACATGACGGTAATACATCATGGTAAGTAACTATCCCCCAGTTTATGCCGACATGTAAACAAATCTCACTGAAATAGGCTAAGTTTGTCCTGCACGTAGCACCCATATATGTATTTCAGCCCCACGCCTGCAAAACTCAACGTGCTCCCCCCTCACTAAACTCCTTGCAAGCTCCACATCTGCTGCATTTTGAGTAGCTGCACACTTCCCAATCGTTAACGCACACATCCTCTTCATGAGCAAGGAAATATTATTATCCTGGTTTTACAAATGAGAATCCTAGGCACAGATAGATTAAAGCTGAGCATTTCAAAGCATCCCAGTTAATTAAAATGACTGGAAAATGGGTGTCCAAATTGTTTAGATACCTTTGAAGTCTCAGAATAATTATATTGCTCAAGGTCACACAGGGAGTTTATGGCTGACCCACAACTTGAACCCAGATTTCCAGCGTCCCACTCCAGCACCTTAATCACAAAGCCATCTTTGCTTTCCAATTTAATACTGGCCAGACCTGGTCCGCATGCAAACTGGTTACCAACGGATGAAACCTGTTATTATGCCATATAATGTAGCTAGCTATCTCTACCCTACAGGATAAACAGCAGTGCATTTGGGCATCTCCAAATTCTTTAAGGTACATATCATTACAAAACACTTATGAGGCAGGGAAGAGCTATTTGAGAATTAGCACTCAAGGACAGTGAGGGCCTTTTCCAATGGCGCACTCCAGCTCCGCGACAGAGTAAAGTTTGCTGTCTCTCCTGTCCTTAGTCTGGTGGCCCTGCTGCTACATCGCCCCTTTTTGCTGATGCGGTATTTGACTAGCAGCATTTCCCTTTAACAGGTTTAGTCACCAAAGCCTGTCTTGTTGCTATCAGCTTAGCTGTGAATTCCACTGCCTTTCGTGACTAGGCCCACTTGACACTACAGCCACCAGTGATGCTACGTTTCTTGCCATCAGGCTCGCTAGACTACAGTACAAAATAAACTCTCAAAGTTATCCAGAGTAGCACCGAGACTTCAGCAGCAGAGCATACGGTGGAAGAGTCCTCTCCCAAAGAAAAAGCTCAGAAAGGACCCGTCGGAGAGGCCTCCGCACCATAGAGGCAGAAGAGCTTCTGCACATAGCACTGCCAGACACTAGCACTGTATGACACTCATTGGCCTTTCCCATGCCTCTGCGGTCTTTGCATCGAAGAAGAGGGCTGTACTTAACAAGCCAGTTTTGATATCCATTAATAAACCTGATCTCAGCTTAATTTCTCTTGCGCATACACTCCAATTACACACTCCTCTCGTTTAGAGCTGCAAGTCAGAAAGCTACGTCTTCCAAATGTCGATTCCTATCGTTGGCACAAAGTCTTCGGGCCTTGGTATGAACCGATGCGGTCACATAAAGTAAAACTTCCCAGATAGGATTCAAACTCGGGTTCTCCCTAGACACACCAACACCCTCCAGAACGTGGAATGCAGTGGAAGAGAGAGATCAACATAAAACACACACACTTAACATGCTGACTTTTTATCACGGAGGTTGCTAATTTCCCATGCTAAGAACAACCTTTGGAACTAAAATGAATTATGCATCTCATTCTGAGTGCATCAAAGAGTAGACAGCCTTTTTAAAGGAGTCAAGATCACCTCAGCTGTGCTTTTGTTATCTAGCCCAAGGTTAAGGATTTGGCCTTGGGCTAACAATTGGCTCAGAAAACCAGGATCATGTAATGAGAATTCCAGGAAGAGAGAAAAACCAAAGCTTGGTAAAGGCACACTCTTCAAAGTGTCCCAGTGTTTGACCCTTCTCCCCCCACCCCCCCTCAGCTTAATGGGGTAAAGAAGAGAGGAATGGAGCCTGAAACCCTGAAGGAAGTACTCGCATGCAAGAGGAGCTGGAAAGACCTTCCCAGATCCTTCCCAGACGCTCAGGCTCACAGAGAAAGGCCTGACAACAAATTTTCCTCACCAGTTAGATGGAAAAGCTGGCAGTAACCCACTGCATGGCTCAGGTCTCAAGAGGAGAAAGCTCTTGGAAAGGGCAGCACCTGGTTTATTTTCTTTGATATAAAACATAAGTTAAGCTGCTTCTATTTGAAAATTAAATCTAACCCTCAAAAAAAGGCTAAGACCCTCCAGCAGGTGAGAGCTGCAATAGCTACCTGCCAGCAGAACGGCCTGCTGGGTTATACGGAGTTGTTCGCAAAGTACTGATCCTTTGGGGGTTTTGCTAAATGGTTTTTGTTTGTTTTGGGGCTTTTTTTGTCAGAACCTGCACACAGGAGAGCCACAGACCACTTTCTCAACTTTTGCTGCTGACAAAAACCAGAAGGCTCCACCCACGCTCCCAACACCATTTTCCCAGGGCTTGGTCCTTCTCACTAAGGAACTCTGCAGTGGGCATGAATCAGTAACTTAGCAGGTGTGCAGGATCTCTCTCTAAATGACTCTGCCCTCTAGGGTACATTTGGGTTATATTTTCAAAGATGAAAATCTTTTCATCTGCAAACCTGGAAGACTTCTTTGCCCAACGTGTCAAGAAGTAGTTAACTATTTCTACAAAAAAAAAAGAAAAAGAAAAAAACTAAAATATGAATCAATTAGTCTTTGATCCTCCCCTCAGTAATAGCATAATCTAGAACGTGGGTTACTGCTAATCCTAAGTAACAAAAAATGTTGATGGACCTTAAAAATACCAGTGGTTAAGAAAAGGAGAACTTCAATTCCATTTCCTTCTGATCTTTGAGTCTCAAGGTGGCATTCTGAGGCTTCTCCCCAGAGACTGTGAGGAAATTTTCTTTTTAAGAATCTCAGGTTCCATGGTGTCCTCACCAGATTCCAGCAGGGAAAACTTTAAAGTAATCCTGCAAGATGCCCATAGTTCGTACACTGAAAGCAGTAAAATGACAACATACCTGCCATTCCAGTAATCTAGGTCTTGAACAATAAGAATAAAAGAGTATCAATAATGCCAGTGTTTTGCAGAACATAACCGCTCATTTTTCACTTAAAAGCTCTTGGGCCCACCTTTTATCTACAGTGCCAGGGCTGGGAAAACAGCCTCCATGTACATTCTGACCACGTCCAATAGCAACAGTTTGTGACACTGAAACTGCTTTCATGTTAACATTATGATGTCAACCAGAAGATCAGGATTCTTCATGAAAATGGACAAAAAAGCTGGGCTCTTAAAGTGAGAGACTGCTTTTAAGGAAAAGATTTTTTCATTCAAAGGAAGAGAGAAAATGCAGGCAGGAAAAAACCGTGTTAGAACTGTCCTTAAAATAGAATAATTTAAAACAACAGCCAGAGTGATGTTTATAAGAAATAATACATACCCTGTCTCTCTTCCTAATTCCTAAGGAGTCAATAACTGCTTTGGTATATGAAGTCCCATACGAAGTTATCAATAAGTCATGAGAAAAATGCAAAAGTCGAGATTATAGTGAAATGAATCATTGTTTCTGGCTGTAAAGCAGAGGCATTCTGCTCAGTGTTTGGTGCAGCCGTAGTCAGATATCCCTTCCCCCTTCCCCCTCCCATCACCACTGGCCTTGCAATTAAGCTTCAATATGCCTGTGTGTATATTATTGATGTGGAAACAGCTATTTCCATCATGCCGCAGACATTCTATACTTTTGAAGTCTGTGGTTACAGAGTCATTATTCCATACACTTTCCCATCACTAGGGTGTGCAGGATGCCATAAAAAATGGTTTTGTGCAAGTTCCGAGCTACTGGAGTTATGTCAATAGTTACTTGAAATACATTATTTGTTATACGTGGTCACCCTGCCTTCTGAGGCTTTGCTTTAATAAAAAGGACCAGATCATCTGAGAACGAAGTCAGCAGAGCTGTGCTGATTTGCAGACCTGGTTGATATTTCCATCTTTTAATCTGCATGTTGTTTCCAGGATGATGATGATGATAGTAATAATAGTAGTAGTAATAATAATAATATTAATAATACATTTGCTTCTGTTTGTAGTGAAACACTGCTGGAGTTGAATGCTCTGTTTTAATGAGACACACTGAATGAAACAGTATCCTGCAGTGCAAGAAGTACATGTCAGCTCTCCACTGCCTTGGCATTACGACCCAAGCTACAGTACAATATTCTTAATTTTCCTGGTGATCTCCCAGAAAAACCTTCTTAATTTAATCTCTAATGGGATTATCAGCCTCATTAAATCGTAAATCTGCCACAGTCCAGCTGTTGTGGGAACCTGAACTTTCAGAATGTTATCAATTCGCTGCTCTCTCTCTACCTGAAGTCCCTCTAGAAACTTTTTAACACTTTCAGCTTCAAAAGCCTGCAGGGTCCTTCCCACTTCCCTCACCTACAACTTCTTCCCACAAAAATCCCTGCCTTTTTTCAAACTAAAAAGCCACAGATCTGCTTCTTTCCTGGAGTTAAGCCAATATACCCAACTGTAGACCTGACCCAGTGGCTCCGGTCTAATTTCTGTATGGGCAGCCAAGCACATTTTGCAGAAGCCCCTAAAAGAATGAACTGTGAAGAGCAAAAACACATCTCATCGCTACCCTGCCTTATGAGCTGAGAACCAAGCTGACCCGCTGCAAGTTTCCTACCTCTGGAGACGTCCAACAACTCTCGGCCTCTGTTCATCTATCGAGGGCAATACAAGCCCAGGCAGGTATTACAGCTGAGTGCCTTCACAGCACTATGTAAATACAGACGCAAATAAGCTTTGGCCTTCAGACTTCTGGCAAGTTACAAACACGGTCCCCGGTGTTATGAGGCATCTCCTGCTACACACAACGGGTGCAAGCCTTCAGACCCTTCCCAGACTAAGATTCTTGCTGAAGGCAGGGACAAATTTGCCTCTGTAAAGGACACAGAACCAGGACAAAACCAGTGTACCTGCTTTTCTAAGTGACCATTGCACAAGGCTTGCGGATGGAAGGTTGCTAAATCCCGGAGGGCACTGACAGGTGACTAGATTCCAAAAAGAGAGGAAACTCCACCTTAGGAAACCATTACTGCTTGTTGCAGACAAGGCTGTCAGGAACACAGGTAATGAAGGATTAGTACTGGAGAGACAGGAAAGAAGTAATCTTAAAATAGTTTTTGAATTCTTTTTGTGCCCAAGCAAGGCACAAATGTAGTGGACACACACAAACGGTTACTTTCTCACACACCTGCAAAATCTCTTAGGAGACATAAAGAAAAAATTTGGAGTACAGCAGCGTAAGGATATGTTCTGAAGGAGCTGGGATTGTTTCCTTGTACACAGTAGTCTAACAAAATAAAAGACTGACGCTTTTATCCAACACCCTCCTTACAGCAATAATACGTAAAATCCACGTGTCCTTCTGAACCTAGCTTCTTTATTCTTTCCTACGTAACTAAAAAACAAAGTGGTTTGTGCCTGTAACAACCATTTATAACATCTTTAAAAATACATTTTAATGCCTTTGGCTTTTCATCATTATTTTGAGCAGCTTAAGTCAACTGGGAACAAGATTCGTGGTTCTCATGTTCTCGTGTTGTAAGAACACAACAAATCAAGTTCTCATAGCAGCAGTCTGCCCTACCAAAAGGGGTAGCCTTAATATAAAGAGCAACATTCCATATCCATAATTAGATAAATAATACTTCAGGCAAGATATGGCACCTTTAAAAGTGCCTTTTCAGTCTTGGATTTTTCTCTGCTTGTTACTACAGAAACCATCTAGCAACCAGAATCTAAGACAGACTCCACCCAAAACAGACAAAAACAATATAGACAGAGTAGGCTTTTCCTCTTTTTTTTTTCCCCCCTTCCCCTCCCCTTTTTTTTTTTTTTTGAAAGGGTGGGTGAGTGCTAAGGAAAAGTATCTTACTGTGCAAAGGATAGGAGCATTTTGCATGCAGTTGAAACAGTAAAGCTCTGATTACAGATGGCAGAAATGAAAGCAGGGAATGAGTAATGAGCAATGAGAAATGCGTAATGCGGGATGAGGATATAATTTCCACACATCGGCTAAAGAAAGGTTTACACTCTTAAGCAATAAAAACAAACCATTAAGCCAGACCTGCACTGTCAGGAAGTATAAAACAGTTCTTGAAACTCTGCAGTTACTATACAAAAGCTTTTCATAAACTTTTGTTTCCTGATCTTCATAAAACATTAACATCAAGCTGCCATATGGCAATTAGCTGCCTCCTGAAATCAATAAAAAAAACCCCCAAAAATCAACGGTTTAGCAATAGCTGTACAATAAAATAGTTCAATAATTATCCTCTTCTAATAGTGTAGCAAAGTGGGTCTAATATAAATGCAGTCCAGATGAGCTCCTTCTTCAAAGCTGAGAGTACAATAAATCATGTTCCTCTCCAAGCCTCATCAGTACTGATTGCACAAGTGAGACCTCTAACTGCCTAGCAGGGGGGAAAGCAGGTGATAGCCTGTGGACACCCAAACCCAATTATCGTATGAGCAGGAAAGGTCTCAATGCCTGATTATGATGAGCCCAGGTGAGCACAGCGGAGCAGATCCTGCTCGGTGAAAATGGCCAATGCTCTCGGGAGAGCTTACCTCAACTGAAGATCTTCCCACGTCATTTTTACATGTTGCTGACCACAGAAGTCCAACTGAATTTTGCGCAAAAATTATCAAGCCACTCGACAAAGCTGTTACTGAGTCTCAAAAGGACAAGGAGAGATGCTGATCACATTTGTGTTTAGAGAGATGCTTATCTGAAATGCACAAAGGGTGACATTATCTATCACAATCTCTGCCTATATAGATTATATAAGTGCCTAGAAGCAATATGTTTAGGGGAAACAGGCTATAGGGTAACAAAGGCAGTTCTGCCTTCCAGATCTTCTGCCTTTTCTCCTCTTAAGAGGAAAAAAAAGGCTCATTTCTTCTTGTAGAGCACTATAACACTAATAAGTACTAAAGAACTAAAATAAGTACTGGAGTACTGTGGTAACGGCATACCTTTAGTATTTAGGATTATTGAGCAGTCATTACCAGACTTAGAAGATGCCAGAAAGCCCAAATCTTTCAGAAGGACTGTCTGATCGTCAACCCTATTTAGCAGAGTTCAGGAACCCAACTGATCTCTAGGAGAACTTTCTACTACTCATGCATGAAAGTCTGTTTTGTTTCTTTCTTTTTTTTTTTAAATCCTAAACAAACTATTCAGTGCAGCACTCTCACATCTCCCTCTCTAGAGAGGGAGGTTAAGGGTTAAGGATTTAAAGATACATTACGAAACCAATTCTGCAGAAATTTATTGACGTGCTGAGCTTGACACATGCATATTTCCTCCTCAGAATCAGCATGGAACTGATGATTCTGTGACTAACACTAAGCAGGTATAGAAATGCTTACAAGAGTGGGTCTTAATAGGTTTACAATTATACATTGGTCTCGCAGTGTGTTTTACTAAGGATGCAATTCTTTGTCAAGCAACAGGAGGTTTGCCTTTACAAGGAATGCGGCATCACGCCATGAGCCAGCTACTGCTCATGCATAGACAAGCGCCGTAGCCAATTTTTCTGAAACAAGATTAGCATCAACGTGTTCTCATGCCTTAGAGGAGAAGTAAAGCAGTCACCACTCCGTAAAAAGCCTCCCTCAATCTAGTTACACACGAAGGGCTAGGCACTGTGAAACTTAAGCCTTGCAACACTGGAGTTTAGGATCTGGGTTAGAAGTGCCATGGGGTCTTCACTGATTTCAGCAGGTTTGGGATCATACCTTTCCTGCTCACAGAAATGGTGCAATCTTCAATTTTTCAGCACTTTATGTCCAGCTTTTGCAAGCTCAGGTTATAGAGTACGCTAGCGCTGCTGTGACTTGACTAGCACAACCATGCATCGCTAACAACCAATGAATTCTTGGAAGAACCTTCACTGTGGCATATCCTGCGACTGACAACCTTCCCAAAGCAACAGCCATAAACTCGCTCATCACCAGTAAAGCTGGCAACAAGCAAAAGGCAAACTAAACTTCTGCACACACGATGCTCCCCCCTAGAAACATCAGCCAACAAAACAGCACTGGTCTTTTGAAAAAGCAAATAGAGGTTGTCCACCCAGTGAACTCGTAGGCTACTATGTAGTATCAGCATGACCGATAACATCAGCTACCTCTCAAAAATAAGCAGGGCCGAACTGCAGGGTGGTGGATTGTTCTCTACTAGCTATTAAACACACTGCTGGTACAAAGAAATACATACGTTTTTCTCTCGCCACAGAAACTTACACCTAGCCTAAGATATTTTTAAGCTCACAAGAGAAAAATGGAAGCAGCCAACAGGAAACTAGTTTTTCTCTCCTGTCCTCTGTACCTATTGCTTTTTGTGATGATTAGCAGCAGAGAACTGTTCTATAAGATGACCTGTAAGACATCAAGTTAGCCTTTCTGATCCCCAAACCTATTTAGTACCTTCGCTGTAACCCAGATGATTCTGGTAAAAAAAGGAGGAGTTTGGGGAGGGCCATGAGAAAGAGGAGGTTTCTGTTAATAAAAAGTTAGGCTAATAGGAGGCCCAAATCAGAGATTCCCAGAGTTGGCTTAGAGAGGTCTCTAATGGGCCAACTCTACGCATGGCTTTAGGAAGTGCTGCCTCAGTTCACCGAATCCAGAAATGGATCCACCACGGAGCGCAAGGGGGTTCTGGCATCTCTGGAGGTATCAGCACGGAGTCATTACATATCCACTAAAGACACCGGAGAGCTCCTGAAATAGGCAGGAACTTACCACTAAGCAGTCTAACAATTTCATTCTGTTCCCGGCTTCCGTGCACTTTGCAGTGGATCACCAAGAAGCCAATTTAAGCTACTTTCCCGCTCTACTATTTCAGCACAACTTCCACGCAACGAGCAACCCAGCCTCTGCACGCTCGTCCCATGTTGTACAGCTAGTAACCCGACTGCCATACCAGTCTTTTAACGCACAACAGGCACAACTCAGTATTAGCTTTAATGCTGTGTTTGCCAATTGCAAATCATGCTTTTGCCCCTTACATGAAGGATTTAAAAAGTAGGAAGGTGTAAGCACAAGTTATCCTTGTGATGACTGCACAAGCGAACCATTTTTTCCTCACAGACTGGACTTTTCAGAAAGAAACATCAAGAGTTCTGTGATTTATTATCTGAAATAGATTTAAACATTTGGGGGGCGGGGGGAAGCTTTCAAACACAAAACCCTGGAAAGGAAGACAAGCTAATCTGCAAAACAGCAAAACCATCAGCTGAGGTTAGATAGGAGGCTGCGTATGACAACAGTTTGCTGTACGTAGGGCAAAAATTAAGATTAATTTCACTATAACACTCCACAGAAGTGAGCTCTCATCTGAGGTGAGGAAGTATGCAACTCTTTTCCAACTGTCAAAGACAAGGGCCGGTACAAATAAGATAATTATTCCTCTTTAGCGTACATAATGACAAAAAAAAAAGGATGACATTTTAGTTTTTATTATTTTATATTTGGCCAGGACTTTTAAAGGAAGGACTTTTAAAGGAAACATCAAACATTCACTTTTCTGTAGGTCTAGAAAGGATTCAGTCTTCCCCCACCCCTGCCTCCCGTAGGATTTCTATTGGCCCTTCTCATATTCACACTGCAAATTAGTTGGGAATAGCAGTATTTCTACTAGATCAGCAACGTCTGGTTCTTATCCAAATGTTCCACCTAAAGAGGATGCCAGTTCTCATGGATTGGACAGCCCACCCTGCAGCATTCCTGAGAATTGTACAATATAATAATCTTGAAAGTCAGCAGAGTGGATTATCCACTTTTTTCTGGACTTGAACTTGTGACCTTAACAGTAGCACAGCAGAAAGCAAATGTGCTATGCACTTTGCCATAGTAACCTTCCATGTATTCTTTTCAACTTAAATACACACAATTGAAACAGCTACAATTTTGGAAAATTATGTACAAACCCTATATTTTTTTCTTTTTGATTACATATAAATACAAATTAGCTATTCTTCTAAAAAGTGGTTATAATAGTAAATAAATACAAAATAAGAATCTGACCATTATACTTCATGTGCTGGGGTTAAACCCATATAAAATGTACAACTAAAATACATTTAAAATCTTTAAAGGAATATTTCTCTGATTAAAATATTTGTTTTCCCAACTTTTTCGTAGACATAAATATATTTTCAAAATAGTTGTGTTTTTTTTTCTTTCCATTTCATTACATAAATAAAGTCTTCATTGGGAAATATTAAAGTGTCAGCTTTTTTTTTTTTTCATGTTTGTCTAATATATTTGCTGTGTTAGCGGCACCCACAACCCTCCACAACCATATCTTGATAGTTCTTTAATACAACTTTTTCATTCTCATCAAGGTAGAGCATGGAAATAGCACTCAGTTCTGTCGGCACACAGCAAGCCTTGGGGATTTTGGAATTCACTGAATTGACCAAAGTCTGAACAATGGCATGGTTTGTTGAGTTTAGATGATCTGCCAGTGGAAAAGGACATTCCCCATGGCAGTAAAAGGCACTATACCCCGGTGGGGCAACAATCCAGTCATTCCACCCCACATCATTGAAGTCCACATATAACGGATGCCTTTTGCAACTGTATTTGTGGCGTTTACGCTGTTTGTGTTTCGCTTGACGCTTTTCTCTTTTATGAAGCGGGTGTCCCTTGCCATCATGCCCAAACGTTACTAATAATGGCCTGAGCTGAGACCAGCTATCTTCGTCCTGATGTAAAGACCTGCTAATCCTAACGTGCCTCTTGGAGGCACTGTTCTCTTTGTCCAAGTGAACCACCTCTACCACAAACCCATGATTAGGTTGTCCATGTGCAATCCACCTCAAAACAGCTGGCGTTACATCAAAACTTTCCCATTTACTTGCATTATGATGCACCAACCTGGTGTCCAAAAGTCTTGTGACAGGGTCCTTAGAGGTGGCTGTGGCTGGCTTTATAATTTCATAAATATTAATACGGTGATGGTAGCTGCTGTTGTTCTCAAAGCCTCCGTGCACCTGTTTCCGAAAAATCTGGAGTTCAGCTGAGGTGATAGACTCCTCATTAGGGATGGAAGTTAAATTAAAGAAGAAACGCCGTGCTGTTTTCCCACTTGTTTCTGGCAGTTCTTCCAAAACTTCTAATTTGATTAAACAGGGAAAATAAAAAAAGAAGAAAGAAAGAAAGAAAGAAATCAGCAACTGAGACAAGCAACCAAACCCCTCAGATAGTCCGCTGTTGGCAACTTCCAAATGACAGCTAACGCATGTGACATACAAGATCTGAAAGACTTTCAGGCAGAAAATGCCGCCTCCCTTGTCTTTCTGTTTATTTATGCAAGCACGTATAGCATGAAGTTAAGAATGCTTCATTCACTGTTACGCATTTTGGTTGAATACTGGTGCCCTTTGCATTCCAGGTGGTTACAGTAAGTGGCAAGAAACACGCAGCATTACTTTGGAATTCAAGGACATCAGTGAGAAAACTCAAGCGCTATAGTTAGCGGGGGTCTGATGAGAACCATTAAAACTGGTTGAGGACTTAGGGTAACTATTGCTTTTCTGCTTTTTTCAGGAATATGGCTCTAACGTCAGGCCCTTAAGCTCCATTCTGAAAAATATTACTCCGCAATTTAGGTGACTTACAAAGCTTAACGCATGGATTTTCGTATCTTAATTAGAGACGGTGAACTCAACATCTGTAACGGCACTTTACGAAGCACGCCCTAGCATTTACCCAAAAGGGCCATAAAGAATGGCAGGAAGGTTCAACTGCTAAAACCGGGTGGATGGTAAAGGGACAACGAAACAAAGTCGCTTCTGAACAACAGGTTTTCAAAACCACCAAAAAAAATATAAAAAAATTAAAAAGTCGCTAAACCCCACGCCGTTCTCACCTTTGAGTCAAGAAATAATCGAATGGAGCTTCAGAGGGAGTAAAATGTATCTAGGGTTGCTAAGAAGTACGTTGTTGCTACAGACGCTGAAGAATTTAAAAGTATTTGCCAAAACAAATCTCTCTCAAATCATGGTTTTTAGTTTTGGTAGCAAGCATCCTGGAGAAACATCCACTTTCTAAGGGGAAGGCTTAACTGCTGTTAGCAGTTCTTAGTCATGTAACCATTCCCTGTTGACTCCCATACGGCTTTTTGCGTAAGGTAAGGCTCAGCTTTAAGGTATTTCAGGACCAGACCAATATTTACAAATACGCAGATGTTTTGAGTGGTCACAAGACGAACTTCTGCTTTCACGAAGCCGCTAACACAGAGTGAGAACTCAGTGAAAAAACGGAGTCACATTGATTTTCTTCTAAATTTTGTGAAAATTATAGAATAGCTTTTATGTCAAAAAGCAGTCTTTGCTGTAACAACTACTTGAAACTGCAGATAATTTTACATTTGCCTAAAAATTATAAATCTTGCCCTTTCAGCTCCTCTCTCGCGCAGCCCCTTGCCTACCGTGCTCAGGTTTAACGTGAGTGACCCATGCACTGGCATTTCCCCGTTCACTGCTAGGTGTTTACTTTCCACGTAGGGAAACGCAGACGATGAGAGGTTACGTTTCATCATTCACCTCCTTTCCCACGATAAGGCTGTCCACTGAACAGCACATCCACTTCTCCGAGGACACCTCCATTATCCATCAGAAACACTGAATACTAATGGATTTCTTTTCTCAACACAGTTTCACGTTAAAAGCATGGGAAAACTGCACTTCTGCTATTTTTACAGCGGGGCCACTGCATGCCGGCACCGGAGACTAGCAGCCAGGAATGATTACAACGTGGGGAAACGTTTCCCAAAGAGCACGCGAGCGACACGTGCGCCACCGGTGGGCTCCACGGGCCTACCCGTGCCATGGCTAATTCCGCAGCGACTGTTTTGGCTACGTAAGCCGGGAAACGCATCCAGTTGCTCAGCAAGGGCCTGTCCCAGAGGGTCCAGTGCCTCGGTGGGCTGCAGGCGAGGAGGGGTGGAGGTGCTGCTGGACGCCCCGCTCCGCATTTGGGCGGGTTACCTGCGTGTGAGAGCCGAAACCTGGCCACAGGGCTTTTACCAGCCCGGGCGCTGGTGGCTGGGGAGGCGTAGCGTGGGTCCGGGCTAAATCGCTCCTCGACGGCGGGGCGAGGGAGCGCTTGAGGAGAGGCCACGATTGATCGTTTCATTGATCTCTCACGGGGATTAGATAAGGATTAGAAAGCTCTGCAGCGGCCCCGGCTCAGCCGCGCATTAGGGAGACTTTCCTGCTCTTTAGCCTCGCAAAAGAAAAGCTATCTGTGGGAACGCTTAATGCGGAGCCGCTCTGTTTTAGCGGAAAAAGTAAATAAAACAGGAGCCTCTCGTCGGACGGAGGCGGGGGGGAGAGGAGAGAGGTTCGCAAAGCAAGCGCGCCACAGCAGAAGCCCCGGAGCCTGCAGCGGGGGCTCTGGAAGCACACCGCCGCCCCGGTGAATGTAACAAACCCCGTGTTACCGGCGGCCGAGCTTACGCGCTCCCGGGGAGGAATCCGCCCCGACGCTCCTCCTCCGGCCCTCCCCTTTCCCCTCCGCTCCCTCGGCCCGTCCCGCGGCCGCTGGCGGCCCCACGCCGCCGCGCGCGCCGAGCCCGCGCCCGTGACCGGCCCCCCCCCCCCCCACCACCACCACCCGCCCCCGCGCCCCCGGCCCTACCTTCGTGGTGGAAGCTGCGGACGGTGTTGGCGCGGCTGGCGGCCCTCTCCAGCGGGTAGCCGAGGGCCGGCGGCTGCCCCAGCTGCTGGCCCGCGTGCAGGCGGTAGAGGTCCAGCATGTAGGGGGGGATGACGACGTCCTTGCCGGGGCTGGGCCGCCGCTTCAGCCCGAACATGTGGAGCAGGCGCAGCTCGAACTCGCTGAGGAGGTCCTCGGGGCGCTGCGCGGCCGAGGCGGCGCGGCCCGGCTCGCTGAAGCGCCGCCGGCCCACCTCCGGCATGAGGCCGGCCGCGCCGCCCAGCAGCACCTGGCAGAGCAGCAGCGCCAGGAGGGAGCGGGTCGCGGCAACCATGATCAACCTGCGCGGAGGAGGAGGAGGAGGCGATGGGAGCCAGTCAGCGCGGACACCGCGCCGGGGGAGCGCGACGCGGGGGGGGGGGGGGGGCGGACGGGGACGGTCCGCAGGTGGGTCCCACCCCGGCGCCCGGCCTGGCCCCCGCAGCGGGGCGAGGCGCGGGCCATGGCGAGCGGCGCCCGCCGCGGCCCGGCCGGCACCCGGCGGGGCGGGAGCGGAGGAGCCCCCCGCGGGGCCCCGTCGGGCCGCTTCAGGTGCTCGGCGGCGGCGCGCGGCGGAGCGAGGCACGAAAATCCCCGTGGCAGGAGATCAAAGGGAGCGAGGCGGGACGGGACGGGACGGGACGGGACGGGACGGGGCGGGGGAGCGGAGCGGGGCGATCCGCAACAAAGGAGCGCGGAGGTGAAGGGGAGAAGGGGCCGGCCGCTGTCAGCGCGGCGGGCGCGGCCGGGGGCACCGCCGGGGCCGGGCCGCTGCCCTCGGCGGGGCACAGGTGTGCGCCCGGCCGGCCCGGGCCGGGCCTCCCGCCGCCGCCGCCGCGGCTGGGACCGCTCCGCGGGGAAAGCGCCCGGCGCCGGGAGAGGGAGGGGGCGGCTGCCCAGCCGACGCGCGAAGCGACCTCCCCGCCGAGCTCCCGTCCCGACCCCCGTGCTTCCCCCCCGAGCCGAGCCGAGCCGAGCCGAGCCGAGCCGCGGGGGCTCGGGGCCGGCTCCGCTTCCCCCGCGCCGGGGCTCCGCGCCGGGGCAGCGGCTTCCCCCAACGGAGAGAGAGGGAGAGCTGTTTGCCCTCGGCGGAGTGGAAGAAGGGGAAGGAGGAAAATACAAATCCTGCTACGTCCTTAGCCAAACCCACAGGATATTCTTCTCCCCCGTGAAACTCTGCGCTGGGTTATTATTATCATTATTATTATTGTTATGATTAGTGTCCCGTCCCCCCTCTCTCTTCCAGAGCGCTAGCACCTCCGCCGTGGCCCACGGAGTCATCCTGCGGAGAAGGCTTTCAGCGGATCTGCGACCGCCGGAGTTATACCTGTGTGCAGCAGCAGGGGTTGTGTCTGCAGGAGGGTTTTCTGCTCTCGGGGTGTTTTTCCCGCATCACTTGGTGTTACTCCGAACTTCGCTGCTGCTCCTCTACAGCTGCCGAGCAGAAAACAGAAGTTCCCTGAAGTACAGTCCGCCTCAGAAACATACTTTTAGCAGCTGGTTGAGGAGGCAGAAGGCAAGTCCCGGCCAGGGAAGGGCTTCTCCCTTTTAAGAGCAGCGATCGAAAAGTTGTTGCTTCTTCTTCTTCTTCCTCCTCCTCCTCCTCCTCGCGTGTGTGTGCGTGTGCCTGCCCGTGAATGGGTCCCTACGTGTCTATGGAGTTGAAAGGCTCCTTTTAAAAAATGTCCTTTGCATCACCCGCATCGGACAGATGGACATTTACTGAGACTCCCGCCGCAACATTAAGACGAAGCTTGACTTTTCTCCGCTCCCTTAAAAAGAAAGAAGAAAGGAGGGAGGAGGGGAAAAAAAAAAAAGGAGGAAAAAGAAAAAAAAAAAAAAAAAAAGGGTGGGGAGTTAGCCTGCTGCCGGCCCGCGTGGAGCGGCCGCGCTAGGGGACAGCGCCGGGCGCCCCGCCGGCCTGCCCGCCTCCCGCCCCGCACCGCACCATTGCCGGGGGTGGCCGGCCGCCGCCGGGGCTTTTTGTTGCGCGGCGATGTCACGACCCCGGAGGCTCGCGGGCCCGCGCCAATCACAGCCGCCCTGTGGGAGCGGGCTGCGGCCCCGCACGGCTTTTAAAGGAGACGCCGCCTCCCTCCCTCGTTCTCTTCCCTCCCTCCTCCCTCGCCCGCTCCCTCCCTCGCCCGGCCGCCCGCCCGCGCCCGAGTCGCGGTGCCGCCGGCCTCCGCGGCGGGACGAGGGACGGGGGCCGGCGTCCCCGTCCCGTTAAGCCGTGGGGCGCCGGCCCCCGATCCGGTGTGGGAAGCGCCGCCCGGGCCGGCCCCGCGTCCCGCTCCGGGCGGCCGTGCCCCGCCGCCGGATCGGCGGCGGGGCACGGCCGCCCGGGGCGGGACGCGGGGCCGGGCGGAACAATGACCCATTGTGCGGCCCCGAGCGCTCCCGGGTTCCGCCGCCGCAAATCGGATTAGCGCCGTGCCCCGGACGGCCGGGGCTGCCGGGGTGGTAAGGTGTGAAGGTCACGTAAGGTACCGGGAGAATCCCGGTGCTTTAAAAGCACTTTAAATATATATATATATATACACACGCACGCGCTTATTTATGTTTCTACCCCCACCAGCGGCAGCGAGCGGGAGCCCGCTGCCCGAACCCGGCCTCGCCGGCGGGGCCGGGGCTGGAAACCCGGGGGTTTCCTCGCTCTCCTCCCCGAGAGACAAGCGCCGAGGCTCGGGAGGAGTCTCCTCCCGGAGGGCTGCCGCGGTGCATCCGACCGCGGGCTCAGCCCCGGCCGGCCGTGCGGACGGCAGAGGGTTGGGTTGTTTTGTGTTGTGTTGTGTTGTGTGTGTGTGTTTTTTTTGTTTTTTTTTTTTTTTTAAGATGTGGCTGCCCTCCAGTGGTGGAAATGCGGCGGATCTCCGGCCCCGAAACGGCAACCCCGGCACAAACCAACCACCCTCCGCCAGCCCGCGGGCCCCTTCGCCTCCGCCCCGGCACCTGCCCCGGGGCCGAGCCGCGCTCCTTTGCGGGGCCGGGGCCCGGCCGTGCCCACGCCGGCCCTCCCCGGCTTCGCTGCCTCGACCGCCCGCCACGGGCCCGGCATCGCGTGCGGCTGCGTACGGGCACGGAGGAAGACAGCGGTGGCAGGGGCGAAGAAGGCAGGCCCGTGCTCAGCGGGATCGGGCTCCCCAACCGAACTACGTCCCTCGCTCCCTTTGCCGATACTGGCAAATCTCTTAATCCCGATACGATTTAGTCATTTGTGGGTAGGGGTGCATCCTTTGCCCCGTCTCCTGTTTGTCTGCTTGGGCTCTGCGGTAGGGCCTGGCCCTTCTTGCGTAGGTATGCGGTACCTAGCAATTTAGGGTCCTCATCAAAGCCGAAGCCATCGGCACACCGTCATTAGCCGGGGTCCCGATGCTAGCGCAGGCTCCTTCCCGGCAAGGTGAGTGCCCTGTGCTGCACCTCCTCTTCCGAATACCTCTCAGGGGCTTCATTTGCAAAAGACACAGACAGCCTTTGACACCTTGAATTACTGCGGAGGAGGATTTAAAGCAATAACAACTGAGACAGCTCCATTACCAGCTCCTCCTTTGGGAGCGGCCTTCTCCCTCCATCTTACGACTTTTCAAGGTAGGAAAACCGCCGGTCTGAGGCAGGAATTCAGCACATTTGGACTGGAATAATTCCTCCTGTGGACCACCTTCTCTTGGCTTTCCTATCACGTTAGAGTGACTTCAGCTATACCGGCGAAACGTCACTGCAGGATGAGGTGCTCACACGGGGAGTTACATACCAGCATAACAAACCACCTTAGAACTACACCAGCGTAATTAGAGAGCTGGTAAAGCTCCTTCATACCAACAGCTCCCAACACTTGTTAACCCGATTTTCGCTCGCCAGCGCGCATACAGCAGGAGAGGTGACACAGAGCGAGGTGAAATCCTTCACAAGTTTAGTTACTTTTCCGTTGCATTCCAGCGCAGATAATGTTTAATTTTATGACTTCCTGCAAGTCTTTAGCATGAACTGAAAGTGTGTGCAGTGTGACTTCAGGGTATGCCAATTATGTAAATCAGCACTAAAATAACAATGGCAACATAGTTTACACATCACTGACATTAAATGAGCACTTCAACTTCTAATTGCCATTCCAGTTCAATCTGTAGTGGGTCATGCCAGGAAAAAGTCATTTCTTGCCTCAACACTTACTCCCTGTGCCTGGAGCATAGGCTGTACTGTATGCCCAGCTTCGCGTTATCTCCAGGAGCTTTCTGTATTAGGATGATGAGCCTTGTGAGGGAGAAACGTGTTTGCGGTTGTTCTGAAGGCCCGCATATACTCTGATCTGATATCAAGAGGGTCTTGTAGGTTTGCCCCTCTCTGATTTTAAATAAAAATAGGCTCTCTCCGTCTTCTCTTCTCTTGGCCATAAAACACGTTTCCCCTTCTAGTTTGCCATCTCTGAGACCGTTTAGATCAGGAGCTGCTGGGGCAGTGACTCTGCCTTCCCATCGGTTTTCATGAGGTCCCAAAAGACAACACCGAAGCAGTTATAACACGTTCCCTGAACGCACTGGCACCCACACCACAACCTCAGCCGTGCCCCAGCACCTTCCCCACGCTGCCTGCCACACGTAGAGATTTCTCACCAAGGCAGATCTGGCTCCCTTTCCACCAGCGCCCTGGTGAATATGGGAAATAAGGCCCTCAAAGTGTCATCCATGAAGGTCCGGTTACGGTTCGTGCCTCATCCACACAACAACCGACTAAATACCCCTCTGCAGAGCCCACTGCCTTTGAATACCGCATTCAGGCCTGCTCCCGCTGCATCTCTAGCATCAGCGCACCTGAGGTCTCAAGCCGAGAAGCATCTTTATCATGATAGCATTAGAGACAGGTGTATTTAGGTATAAAAAATGCAGCACTTGGTCTGCGGAGCGCAAACTGTGCCAGGACGTGCCCACCCAGACTTCCAGCTTCCCAAATGAGCCTTCACAGCAGGCATAATGCCCTTGTCCCCTTCCCACCCCTACAGCTGTGCAGCAGTGCACCTGAGAGAAGGAAACCGAAGCTCAACCGGCCACGTTTCCTGGTGCTGCAATTCCTCACAAGCTCTGTGAAATTGAGGAGTCGAGCGGTACATTAGCTAAAGATCCAGCCCCATCGCAGTGGGCTCCCACAATGTCATTTCATTTTACAGAGTTACTTTTCAGATCAAGCCTGCTCTTCAGCTAAACCCCTGCCAGAGAGAGAAACCACCATTTACGCTGAAAAGATCTGGTACAGATGTGGGGTTTTGGGAAACCTGACCGTGCATATTTGTTAATCTCCCTTGTGAAACTTCATTTCCCTGCTCCTGAACTTTGTATAGTTGACCGGACTGCTTAATTTCTTCTTCTTTCCCACGTGCGCTCTTTTTTTTTTTCTTGGGGTTTTTTTTGGTTTAGTGTTTTTTTGGAGAGGTGTTGAGCCAGTAAATACTAAGCTAGCGGCACCTGCTGCTAAGGTTTCAGATCCAGGTGGTCCTTTCCAGGAGCCAAACACAGCTGATAGATCTCACCTTCAGGTGTTGTTGGGTTTTCTTAGTAAAACGATAGAAAAGTATCCAAATAAGGATAAGTTTTACAACACGGTCAGAGTCCTTTTTCAATACTAGAGGGGGAAGGAAGAAAAACTTTTTTCCCCCAGCGATTTCTTCTTACAAATACTACACCAAATCACATTTACATACTGCCACCATGTAGTGTCTTTTTTCCCAACCTGGTTAAATTGCAACCATCACTGTTGATGACTACGGGCAGAAGACTTCAGCTGGAAGACCTACACGAGAAATGCTCACGAGGGTCTCTGACCGTAACTTGTAATCCTTAACAAAATGACCTAATTTCTGGTCTAGTTAGAGACCCAGGTCTGCAGAATCACTCGCATCGCTCTATGCACGTTGACGGTCAACAGTTTTACTACTCACCTCAGCAGACCAGTTAGACCAATGCTGAGCATTTTTGAAAATTCCCACTTTAGACCACTGTCCCCTGGATATGATAAGTACGTGAGACGTGAAATATTAATAGTAGTGAGCTTTTTTACAGATTTTGCACATTTTAGTGAATAAACCTCTTGATAAAAATCTGTGCTGAAGTATGAAACATATACATGGTACGGCATCAAATGCTAGAGGGGCGACTTCTGAAAATGAGTTAAGATGTGTTAGTGATGTTGAGGTTTTGGCTTCGTAACGGGTGGAGATTATCTGAAAGCGTTTCTGTTCCTGAACTGTGCTTCCTCTTGGCATCTGTGTGAATATGATGTGTGGCCATTCTTTAAAATATTACTTAATACTGTTTTCTGAAGACATATTTGTCTTTTGGTGGTTTGTCTTTTAACATCTATCAATTGTCTCTGCTGCGCAGCCTGTCTCCTGTTCCATGAAGGATGGATTCTCACCTGAGAAGATAATTTACAAGATGGTGATTTATTTTTGAAGAGGGGAAAGGCAGTTTATTCAGAAATGTCTATTTCTTTCTTAGTCACCTTTGCTGAAATCTGGCAGCTCTTCAAAGCTGTTGCTCTGTTTCACAGTGAGTCTCAATTTCATTCATCAAATCTCAGCTTTCTTTCCGTCATAGCGGCAGGGAAATTGGAATTTATCAGGAAATACAATGCAGACCCAGTATTTTCTACATTTCCAGTATGTCTCCATTGCTAGTGAACGAGAACAGTTGCTCCTAACAATGTTATGTCTGCAAATACAGGCTGCAGTAATCAGTTCACGTGGCTGGGCAACTTTGATATTGTAAGACAAAGTCCTACAATTCGTAATACAATTGCTGGGGAAAGAGGAGAAAAGGGAGGCTAACGTGATAACCTTTTTTTTACCGTTTTCCCCTTGATGCTACAAACTTCCCAATTTCAAAATCCAGTATTTGACCTGTGACTTTTGGCATTAAGAGGTGCAAAAATGCCATAACGCCTCTGTACAGCCTGGAGAACAACTGAGCCACCACCGGACAGGTTCCTAGGCACCGCCACCATGTACGTACATTTAATTACATGCAGTATGAATAGTCGCAGACTGTCAGGCTAGGGAGGTTCAGTAGGCAGTGAACTGACTAAGCTTCAGGAGACCTCAGTTCTCTTCCCAGCGATAGAAGCGTACTTTTTCTTCCCTTTGTGCCCCAGTTTCCCCACCTTGGAAATGGGGATGATCATGCTGACCCCCTTCCAGGTCCCTGCAAGACCTTCAAGTAAAAGCACTAAGAGTTAGGCGCTGCTATTGTTTGGGGCTAAATACTAGGTTAATGCCAATAGTAATCTCAAATATCTGGAATCCCAGGGCTCAATCTTGCCTTAAAGACAGCGGCAAAATTCCTACTGGTTTCGGTGGTACAGGCTCACGTGTTTAAGTGACGAAGAGACAGGGATGCTGACTATTCCGGTCAGAAGATTCGGAGCAAAGAGGGATTTTTTTAATTATATAAGTCTTGTTAGGAAGACAATGAGGCGAGGGTGTTCCCCCACATAAAAGAGAAATGGCTGCGTCATAGATGGTCCACTTCAGGAGCTTATAATTTCATCACTGCAGAGATATTGACGTCAAGCAAAATGGAGGATAATATAAAGTTACGCATATTGCCTTAAGAAGTGCATATTTTAGCAGTGAAACTGGATAATGTTTTGCAATTAAAATAAAATAAAGGCAAGCGTGACGTTCTGTTTAAGCAGATTGTCTGTATGAAGGCTTTATTGTAGCTGCAGATTTAGGGCATATGAAAAGGTTTTCTGTGCTCAGTTGCAGGATGAAAAACATTGCATCATCAGGCATTCTTGTTCTCTAACACTTCTTTGCCAGTATGCCTTTGATAATGAATGCTTGCAATTTTATTTTCTGGTGTAAAGTCATGTTTTCTCAGGTCATTATCATTCCAATTTTTAAATATCCTCTTAAAACTAGACAGAACTACAGAAAGTAATAGTAAAGCTTTGTGCCTGCTCTGTGGCATGTGCTCGGCACAAGCGATCAGCTGCTGCACCTGCTTCACACTGGCAGTAAAGCTATTTGCAAGTTGCTTTCAATTACATCCCTTGTTCCCAGCTCTGCCCAGTTTCCAGAGAAGCTCTGGTGGGCGCAGGCCTCAGTTCGACCACCACCCTGTAACTTTTATTTGGTAGCTTGTTTGCTTGTATGCTGCAAAATTTACTGGTCTTAGGAGAACAACATCCTTTGACTGTTCCCAGGCTCTTGTCTGCCCCAGTGCTGCAGCGCTCCCTCTGCGGCGTTCCAGAAAGCACGCTCTAAATTGCAGAATCTAATTATTAGTGGCACACGTTGAACTGCTTCAAGGTATCGTTTATCCCTGGAACATGTGTAGCCCCAAAGTCATAGTACTCTTCCTGTATTCGGCCTCCCCATTCCTCTCCAAGAGGAGGAAGAACTGCTACCTCCATTTTACAGAAGGGGAAAAGGGGCAGAGAGCAGTGAAAGGCTGTTTTTCTAAGAGATATACAGGGGCCCAAAGATCTATATAGGTCACACTGAGATGTTCAACCATGCAATAATCAGGTTAGACACAGTTTTGGGGTTAAACTCCCAAAACTTCAGTGAGACGTTAAGTACTTAGCTCATGTAGACATTTTTGAAAAGCCCAATACCAAATCTATTACCCAATAGTTTCCTGACGAATTCCTGCAGTGCCTTGTCCACGGTTCTTACTGCAACCCATAAATCCTAGCACAAATATAATCATCTCATTCAGTTATGGAGAAAAGCTCTGATCTTGTAAGAGTCAATCTGCACGGAACAGAGAGGGGTTTTTACAACCTCGGTCAGGACAACGAAGATACTGGTCAGGATATCGACATACAGATTTGTTCCCAAACCGGATCAGTCACCGTAGCAGAGGTGCACAGTGAATTCCCTCACCTGCTGTGCCATCACCTCCTCCCTTTTGCTTTTCTTCAGGCCCCGCTGCAGGATGGGTGTTGTACAGCCAATCTGCTTAGCACTTTGGGAAAGCCTGGGCCAAGCTTTACGTTCCTTAATACCTTTAACTACCTTACCTCGCCACACCTCGGCTTCCTGCTTTTTTCTGAAATTTGCAATGACCTATCTACCCTCAGTTTTCATGCCTGTAAAACTAAGTGTGCCCTTCAGCCCGTTCAGGATTAGGCTGAAAAAGCAGTACCATAAAACATTCATGATGTGCAGCATTGTCCAATTACTAATTCCATTATTCCCATCAATTCTGCATTCTCTAACTGGACTTATGCAGCCTTGGCGTTGTATTACTGTAGGAGGTTTGCCCTTTCATACATTTTCTGTTTTCTATACAGTATTCATGTGTATAGGCTCCGTAAACATTCACATCCACTTAACGTGGGTATACTAAACATTGAATACGTTCCTTTAGTCAGCCATGGAATAAAGTCCTTTCAAATAAATCAAAATGCTAAACACACAAACAAGCTGGGGAACCATGGAATAAACTCCATTTATTTTGCACCTTCGACCTTCTCACTTGCTCTCTGCTCCCCCGTGCACATCCCAAGCCTCTGCGTAGAGCCCTGACAGCCACTGGGTTTTGAAAAAGAAAAAGGAACTGCCCCAAAATTTCTCTTGCCCCTCTTTGTTTGCCAGAAAAGGCAGTCAGCACATGAATCAGGGAAGAAGCAAGATCACTGCAAGCCCAAAATTGCTACCTCAAATAATTTTAAACAGACTGAATGGATTCTGTAAGTCCTGGTTCAGGTGCTCACACAGCCTAGGAAGAACTCTGAGGACCTAAAAATTAAGTTTATGCATAAATCCTTGAAAAATCAGGGCCATCCTCTCCATACCAGCGGAAAACTGAAAATCCAAGTTGTACAATCGAATGTGACGTTCATTTCTGCAGCTGGTGGGAAAATAGTTTCCTTACAAAATAAATTTAATAAAAAGTAGACTGGTTTGTATCTATTTTTTCCCTAAGCAACTTCTAAAATGTCAGACATAATATTAAGGAACTTTGATAGATTAAAAAAATACACCATTGTAATAATATGTAAATATTATTTTTTCCTTCCTTCCTTCCATTCATTTACAACATTGGACGTGTTCTGATAAAACAAGCTGAATTTACCAGGGCCAAAACTGTGAAAAAGCATTTCTACAAACTCTCCAAATGAAAATATACGTATATGATAAAATAGAGGTTTATTTCCCTTAAGCCAAAGTGATTTCACAGCTAGCCTGACTGAATGCCATTTGCACCACATTGCCATGTGTGTCCAGGCAGCTGTACACATATTTTACATGTTTGCTTTCATTAGAAATAATGAATTCTAATTTCATTAGAAATACAAAATTCCTCTACACTGGATCATGATGATGGCTTCTATTTGAAATATTTCTCCTGTATTTAACAAGCCTTGTAGGCTCTCGGGTTGAAAATCCCCACTATATAGAAGAGCTAGGGTAGCTCCCATGCATGATATAAGTTAGGCCGTAAAATTTGGGCAAAGTAGCATACGGGCCCCGTGCTGCTCTGCTGTGTGCATACGAATTTTAATGACTGCACATCTCAGCCATACTGCTGCAACGAGCTGTATGTGTGTCTATGTAGACTCGCTACAAGAATTGGTTGCTTTCGCTACTGACTCCGAAGCAATAACAAAAGGCAGGAATTGAAGACTTCATTGATGTGTTTGGTCTTACGGCTCACGGGAAAGTTGTCCTGGGGCGTTAAGCTGTCTGCTTTATCCATTCTGCAGGCAAATGATATCTACAAGCTACCTAAGTAACTCAGACAGATGCTGCTGCTATTACGGTGCATTGTCAGTCCCAACACATTGGGTATCGGCTACTGCAGCAGCTAGCTTTAGGGTCTAAAGTCCATCTCTCTGGCTTTTGATCTGCTCTGTGGCTTTCCCAAAACCCCATGTGGAAAGGAGGCTCCTGAGCTGCCACATAGTGATCATTTAAATTAAACATTTTTAAGCAGAGCAGCAGATTAGCAGAAGGAATATCCCCATTGTGTTCAGAGAAATAGTATTTTTCAATGTCCCTCAAGAGGGGTATAACTGCTCCTGGCAATCCCTTCATTAGCCCTGCTACGGACAAAGGGGTTTGTAATACCATTACTTTGATATAAACAATGTAAGAAAACTAGGAGAGGCTAAATAACCCACTTGAATGAGGAGGCTTTAGAGCTTTTCTCTTATTGTAATATTTCACATCCTAAAAGCAGAAGAAACCTCAGCATCGGGTCCCATCTTAAGGGGGAAAATGAAACCCCAAGTTAACTGTGGGGAAGTGACTCTCTATCTCACCCTTACTAGGCCAGTGGTGTGTAGCATGGGCATTTGGAAGTTGGCACCTGCAGCTCAGAAGGCTTCAGTCATCGTGCTGGGCTTGCAAAGCCAACACAGGGCAAGGCTTTCAGGCCAGAAACCGGTGTTCAGGGGACAGAGAGTCTCTAGTTTCTCCCCAGTTTATCAAAACTTCAACTCTTCCTTCACTTGTGTTGAAGGCACTATTCACACCCACCTTAGGGCATTAACTAGAAATCCAGGTCCAGCAATACCAAAGTGACCTGTCATATCACTGCCCAAGCTCAAAGGCGTGATGAAAAATATATCATATTCCCCACTCCCTTCCCTTCCCTTCCCTTCCCTTCCCTTCCCTTCCCTTCCCTTCCCACAGCACATCACTCCATGTTCTTCCTGGGCCCACTGCATTTCCAGAGAAGCAAAATCCTCTTCTTCCAAAGCCCAGGGTGAAATTCCATGGGAGCAAGCTAGACCCACAGCCCAGTTTTTATCTCTTCCTCTAAGGCTACATCTCTACTAGTAAATTAATTGCGCCTGAGAACGTTCCTGGGCACAGAGGCCAGCTGGCATGGCTTCACTGCTAGCTTCTGCACCGGGGTGGCTGCATGCAAACTGCTGCTTGGGGATGGTCCCAGGAATGTCAGAACAAACCACAGCTAGAAACTGTTTGGGAGAGAGCTTCTTGGCCTGGCCCAAAAGCATACTGGAGGTGTCCTGACAGTACAACCAGTCACCGGCTTTTGGCTGGGCCCAAAAGTGTTCCCAGGCACTGCTTTATTTACCAGCGCAGGTGTAGCCCAAGGCCATGCCTACCTCTTGCCTGCCCAGGTACCATGTGGAGGACGCAGGACCTAGATTAACACTGTCATCACTTCAGTCAGCCGATCGTGATTTCATACACTTGTCGAACACACCTTTTATCTATACAGAAGTTGTTGATAAGAGAGCGTTTAAAGCAGCCTAGAGGGGAAACCACTTGAAAGCGGAGTTGCAGTGATCCAGAGAGCAGCTCTGGGGCAGGCCCAGACCGAAACGGGGTGGGATCCCAGGGTGCTGCTGAGCTCTGGTGAAGCGAGAGGACTCCTGAGGACTCCCGCGGGGCCGTGGCCCGTGCTCAGCCATTCCCACAGAGGGGCTGAAGGCTATTTGCCGCAAATTGTGCACAGGCTTGCCAGGATCTATGGAGCTCTGCGTTGGCACACTAACGGCATGTACCACAATGTAGTTTTGCATTGCGTTTGGTCCACAAGATGGTCCAAACTGGCACCCGACTTGCGACTGGCATCCTCTTTATCAGGGTGTCACACTACGGCCATAAACCCTGTTCTGGTTGCAGGGAGCAGGGAAAGGGATCGCCTTTTCCTCCCACGTCCTCACTGAGGGTTAGTGCCTCCTTCACTTCACATGCACAACCACTCTGTAACTCGGGTCTCCCTATATGCTCCAAGTTAGGATAAAACTTCTCCATGCATTTAAGCTAACTCTAAATATTTTCTCTGGAGCAGGTTAGGGAGCAATTGTATGTGCTGTTCTGCTGGCAGGTGAAAGGGGAGAGGCAGCTCCAGGGAGGGGGAGAGGAGCAGGGCTTGGCAGAAAGTGCTGATGCCAGATGAGGATGTGCGACCACCACCTCTTTGGGCAGGTTTTTATCTCTTTTTTTTTTTTTTTTTTTTTTTTTAAAACAGCTCAGTGATGGAAGTGGATATGTTTTTATCCAGTTCACCAGACAAACACATGGTCCCAAATCCCTCCCCAAAAGCAATCTGTCCACTAGAGACAATTATTCAGTCAAACCTCATTCAAGTTTTATTCCTTCACTATCAAGCCATAAACTGGGCAGAAGATATCAGTGATCTCCACTTAAGCACTACCTGTGCCTGGGGCCTCTGCGCAAGGCTAAGCCACTTCTCCCATATATGCTGCAGCTCGATAACGCCTTGTTTGGGTTCAGGCTTTGCATTTCCAGTGGCCAATCTATCCCAGAGATGAAGGACCCTTCCCTCTCCTCTCTCCATCTGCCCTCTATTCAGCACAGGAACTTTCTGAAGCAAGCCTGGCTGCCGAGAACGCAGGCCCAAACAACTCAGCTGACCAAGGTGCAGGCTGCCACCGTCCCTCCTTTCAGATACCTCCTTCCCAGCCCCAGCCACCCAGCCCCACTCCATCTCTTCTGTCAAAACTAGTGCTCCTGCAGTAAACAGGTTCAAAGAGCTGGTTTGTCTGAAAAGTAATCCCCATCGCTTAGTGGGGTCTTGATCTCGGTTGGAACTTCTACATTACAAATACATTGTTTCCCTTTATATTTAAATTAAATGTAAATTCATTTAATAATTAAAGCTCAGTTAAAATCTTTAACTTGTAAACCAGGATTTAAAAATCTGTAGGAGCCACATTCCCTGCCTTGCTATAGCTGAAGGTACAGTAGCTAACTTTTCAGGTAACGTTGTTTTGTTCAAAGTCAAATGAGGTTCGTATTAAGCCTACAAAAGGAAATCATGATTGATGATCTGGCCTGCCCAACTACAATTCCTTTAGTAACAAAAATATTTTGTAAGTTCATTTATTATTGAGATCAAGCAATGAGTCTGGAGCTACATAAAATGGTTCCAATTAGGTTCAAGTAATTGCCATTTTGAGTGAACATAAGCTTTTCTGGATTAAAAAAAAAGGCAATAAAAGCTCAAGTAAGCTCACGTCTGAGATTTAAGCCTTCAAAGCTTTTTTTTCCTTTCCCCCCCCCCTCTTTTTACAATTTTTTTTTTAATGTGAGAGAGACACACACACGGGAGGACAGGGGGAGGAGAAACAAGGATGTATGAAAAAAGAGGATTGATTTTCCCAAGCTAATTTCTCTTCCTGGGTGACCCAGTCCCCCTGGGAATGCTGCCCATGTGATCAGCACCAACTGGATCAGCAACAGCGTGAGAATGAAGAGCTTCCGCAGCATCATTAAAATAAGTGGCAAAGGGGGGAAAAGCCAGCAAAGCCCAAGTTTAATAATCTCACTGAAACCCTCCTGCAGATGAGGGACAAGTGTCTTCTCCTGCAGCAGCAGCTTTCAGAGCAAATGTTGGAGCACGTAGTAAATTAAAACAATTTCAGTGCAGCACCAGATGGATCCCTACAGCAGCTGAATTAGTCAACCAGAGAGAAAAATGTTTCGTATGCTGATGAAGGCACTTCCTCGGAGCCACTGAGACCCACTCCAGAGCAGAAAGCACTCAGGTGCCCCCTAATACTGAGATTCAGGATCCCAACTCAGAGTTAAATCCCAGCCTACGCATATTTTTCATGCTGTGCTGTGTTGCAGTGTAGCTTGAAACAATTTTCCAACCAGTGATGGCGGGGGGGGGAGCTGAAGTCACTGCCCACCTTCCACACTGTGAAGAACATCTTCCGTCCATGCACGTATGGATGCAAAAAGAAAAGGATGGGATAAGATAATATTTCCACACTCTGTGAGCATCAGCCACACACACATACCTCATACAGGCGTTTCATAGAGCACGGTGTCATCACCCACTATATTACCTGTCTCTCACTACAAATGTTTACCTTCGGCAAGGTATTTCCCAGGAAGACCATGAGTGATCAAGGAGTTACTAGTGAGGGAAAGAAGATGGATTGGTTCTGATTTTAATACGTTTGTTTCTTCTTTTTATTGCCCAGATGTCATCATTAGATACTCAATTTCCTGTGCCCACCCGAAGGTCCACAAAAGTTCTCTACTGCCTCTACAAATGGTTTAATCTCTAGAATGCAATTTGCTAATAATTACAATCAGATCATAAATACAGATTCACATTTTTATATAGCTTCATATAGCTTCTTTCGGGTCTGAATACGTAGCAATATAACACGAGACACTTTTTGCTTTAGCTCAACTTTGGTTTGTACCTTTTTAGTGTTCCTGTTTCAAGTCTTGGAGAGGAATATGAAGTCTAAGTCTAGGGAACTTGTACAGCTCAGCTGAAACTGCGCTGACTCAAAGCAGCTGAAGACCTAGCCCATCCTAAAAACAGTTGTTACAGAATCTTGGCATTTCTGGGACTAGTCCCTGATTAAACATGACAAAAAACCATTATCTTTTCCTTAAAGACAGTCTCCCATGACTCCCACAGGTGCTCTAGCTTCAGATTTTGTTCTAAGCTTGTAAATATTTTGCACAACAATGGTTCAAGAGCAAAAGTTTTAACAGGCAGGAAATGTCAATATTTGGTTTTGATGAGAACCAAATACCTCCTTTCTCTTGCTTTTAGAAGATTTTCTTTCCCCCCAAGGCAGTTCTCCCAAGAAAGTAGAGGAGCACCTGAGTGCCAAGGCAGGAAAGCACAGCCACCCAAAGCACTGCTCCGGACACTTCCAACCACAGCCCCGTCTTCCTCAGACAGTTGCTTCCCGAGGCTGTGGGAATGAACTTGGGTGCGGCGTCACACAAGTTTCTATCCTCTGCCAGAAACACAGTGCTACACGTCAATCTAGTCTGGGTCATGGCTTGTTCTATAGAGCCTTCTGGTGAACACGCACAGAAGTAGCTGCAAGGCTTAGGCCCCGATCAGATTAATTCCTGACCTGGCACTGGAAACCAAAAACAACAGTTCACAGCGCCCGTTGTTTGATTTCCCTCTGCCGTGGGAGATTGGGGCTCCATTTCCTTGCTGTTCTGCTACTTGCAAACACAAGCTGCAGTTCCACAAGACCAGAGCTGCTAAAACCCCTCGAAATTAAAAATAATTGACTTCTTCCCACCTCCTAAGGACTGAGCTAGTGCCCTCCAGGCATTCGTAAACCCTATAATTCTAAGCCTATGGGCAGCACCAAGGGGTCTGGTGTACTGGACCACTCTCTAAATACCATCTTTCACTACAGAAACTAGTAACTTTGATCAGTGAATCCTTCCCAAAACGTGGGAGTGCCAAATTCACACTGTCCTGCAGTAAACTCTGGATTACCTACAATAACGTATAGACCTCCTCTGAGACAGGCTGAACAGGACTGATCCACAAATTTCAAACAGGTCTGATGACCCCCCCTTCTTTTTTTGGAGATTAAAAGAAAAGAAAACCACCCACATTTTCTGCTCAGAAGAAGTCAGTACCCTAAATAGAGAGTGTGTGGGGAACGGAAAGCTCATTACCCCTGGTTAGCGGGAACTGAGGCACAGGGAGGTTTAAGTCACGCTCTCCCGCCATGGTCCAGGAAGGCTGTTTTCTGCCTGTGGGTTAATGTCCTTTTGTTCTCCCTATTATCCGGGTAAAAAGGAAGCTCTAAATGCAGTTGGCTGGCTGCTTCACCAAAGTGAAAGTCAATTGACTGTGCTGGGGAGTCTCAAATGTTTTCTTTCCTCATAAATTATCTTCATTAGCTATGTAAATAGAACCCTAATGAGATACTAATTGGTTCTTCAGATTTCAATCTCTAATAACAAAAACAGTTTTGCAGTAATGCATGTATTTGTTTTTGCCAATGTGAAAGCACGTGCCATCAATCTGCAAATAACACACCACTCCTGCACTGGCTTCTGTTGCTGCTGTGTACTGTACACACGCTGCTCGGGCATCTTAGATACGTAGTGGAGATGATCAGGTTTTGATCAATACCTGCAGCCTCATCCTCAAGGTAGGGTGGCTGCTCCTAAAGTACATGTGAGGCTACGTCCTTAGATGAGGTCATTTGCCCTTGCTTCTCAGGCTTCAGAAAGCCTTCCTTACAGTCATTTTATTAGGAGAAGTGAATGAGTACTAAGCACAAGGAGTTTGCAGACTGCCTAAAGGAGGATTTCACCGGTACCAACACAAGGAAAATTACTCAACTGAGAGATCCCCTGCAGGAGCTGACATTGATGTCTATCGAACTAAAATGAAGTATCAATAACCCAACTCACACTTGATGAAAGAGCCATTCTGAATTATTTACTCTATGTCATACTTCAGGTTTTAATTTCAATATATTGTGAGTTGTACCATAAATTATTTAGAAGTGTGACAAATTAAAATGCAGTTTCAAATCCCCTTGCATTTTCTGCTCTTAGGTTAACAGTCCAGTTTGCAACAATGATTTGCTAATCTATTTTTGCAGGTGGTTTTTCAACTAGCGAGGCATAGAGGCATACAAGTTTTCCATTGCAGCAAATCTTACCCAGCTTGAATCATTTAACAGCCCATCCTCCTTGAGATATACTAATGAAATACAGCTTGGGCGAAAGGGTCAAATGTACCTGCAGCAGGTTACCCCAGGAGCCTGTGGTTTGTTTTTTCCAGCTTTACCCAGGGGCATACAATGGTGTGAGGGCTCTTTTCCTCTCACGTAAATTATTTTTTTTCTGTGTCAAATAGCCTCTTAGGAATAGATATTTTATTTTACTTTCTAACTTTTTCTCTTCCCTTTTTCACGATCAGTTCTGTAGGAAGATCTGGGAAACATAGCTGGTGTTTTAACACGTCCGGGCACACGTTTCTTTGTATTGGGATGGTGGGGAAGAATGCTGTCTTCTTCTACTCCGAGCAGTCATGGGTTCAATAAAGGAGTTGTTGCTTCATCTTGCAACTCATTTTTAGACCAGTCTTGCAAAGTTCTTCATGTCCACTTGTCAAGATATTTTTCATCCTCTTTTTGGCAAACAGAGTAAGGAAACAGATGTCAATATTCCTCCTTGGGACCTCCTTGGAGACGTATCTTTAGACGTAAGCCCAGATGACAGTGATTCATGCTTTGTTCCTCAATGGGTAACACCTCTGCAAAATTACAATCTTCTGAGCAACAGAATACACAATATTCAGTCTTGCAAGAGTGATAAGTTTAAGATCCAATATTTCCTGACTCATCAGAGCTCACAATGGAAAGCTTTGTACTGTCTGAGGGGAGAAATTCCAAGTTTCTGTCCATGAAAGAGCCTAAGCTCTTTAAAAATCATGACATGTTTATGCAGAGTAAAACAATTTTAGGTCAATTTAGGACATTCTGTCCCTCCAAAATCTGTACTGCTGAATTTGTGTCTAGATGATAGGAAATCCATATGTTGTAACAAGAACGTTTTACAATACCCAACTATATTTAAAACAAAATCTTCAAAGCCTTTGACACATACCCAATGCTTTATACAATGGTCTGCAAACAAAACCTTGTTTGCAATTTTGTTTATAACTGATTCATGGCTTGTCTATTCTGAAATTGTGGGACTACCCCAGAGGTATGATGATGAACGCTGCTCCCAGTTGAAAGGCTCTCTATGGAAACAAAGTTCCATCAGACACGATGGTTCAAGGAGCCTCAAAAAGTTTCATTGGAAATATCCCGCATTTGATTCACTTTTGCCCTATCAAAGGCAAAGCAAGGGTTTAGAAAGAGCCCTGCCTGTGTTGCTGGCATACCTGGGAGCAGCAGACGATGTGACCCTGAAGTGGGCATCCTCTGCCTTGTGCCCCAGCAGGGAAATAGCAGAAGCTCCCTGCAGCTCCACGGTGCGCTGGGATCAGCAGCGAGTTCCCATCACCCAGCCCATAGCACAGCCACTCTAATACCAGCGGCAACACCGGCAAAAGGCCGTCAAGTTGCTGTGCAGGGTTGGAGCAAGGAGCCAAAGGGCAGTCGGGGGGACCAGGAGTACATTAACTTTTCCCTCAGAAGCAGAAAGGCTTCGAAGTACAGCCTCAGCAGAATTGCTACAGAAGGGAAACTGAGCAGCTGCCAGATCCAAGAGCTGCTGCTTTACCTGAAGTTAAAAAGGGAAAGAAAATGTAGTTTCTTCTGGTTTCTTAAGAATCAGAAACGCTGGATTACTGCCAGCCTTAAGAGAACCCTCTACGTATACCCTTATGTACAGATTATGTATCTCTATGGATACCTTATCTCTGAGAACTCTCCAGCTGAAAAGCTGAAGCTCTCTTCAGCTTGGCTGAAAGGTGCCATATCCATTTTAATATTGGTCCCCGAGGTGAGTCAAACAGAAATCAGTTTGTTTCTTCCTTAGCCAAAGTAAGGCTGCAGCAAAGGGCAATATGAGACGACGGGACTTTTTCTAGTTCAGGGAAACATCCCATCAGAGTGGGATCCAGTTACGTACTGAGTCTACAACAGGTTGCACTTAGGACCATGGGCAAATCATTCCTCGCAATGTGCCTCAGTTTCTACACCTGAAGTACTAAGTTAAATAGCTGCCAGGCATTGCATAACCCAAAGTATATATTTTAGGATGTGCTGACATGCCATATTGCCTGAGCACTTGCTCGGAAAAAATAACAAACACTATTGATATTACAATAATGCTAGCAAATTATAGACGTCTGCAATTACATTAAATTAAAACCTGGTGCGGTTCACAATAGTCAGATGGGGTAGCATGAAATAGGAACTGTATCACAATCAAACTGTTTCGGCTTAAATATTTGAGGTTTGGGGCATCTGGATTTGAAAATAAAAAGCTCAAATTTATATAGAGACCTCAGGTAGTTCAGTTGAAACAAACCTTACTTTTCACAAAAAATAGTTTCAATAACAGATTTTCCCAGTCAACCGTGTTGTACTGCCACACAGTTTTTCAGACTTATCTCCCTGCTACTTCTGGTGTTACTTCTGAGCACAGTTCAGATTTTGAATCTGATTCCTTCCTGTCCAGCAATCATTCATTAGAGTACATACTTTTTTTTTTAATCAAAGCTAGGATTGCACCATGAATGAATTGTGTTGGCTGAAGCACTTTACATGCAAGAAATAAAGACAGCAGCATATGCCTGAAGTTACTGCCCAGAGCTTAATTAATACCAGGGTTTTTCACCCTGGTATTAATACTTTCCTCTTGAATTGAGTGGGACTTGACCTTGTCACAACAAGATCAGGGCAAGTCTGTGAAAACAATGTTATGACATCAAAGCCAAAACAAGGGAATGTCATCGCATGTGTCGGAGGAGAATATGATGGGGTCCTCTTACAGTAGCAAAATAATGTCAGTGTGACTCCTGAGAAACCTTCTCAGCTACCAAGTCTCTCTATGGAAAAGGAATGCAATGGGAGAACCTGGCAGATGGCAATTTCTTTAAATACCAGAAGATGTGGATGCGGTCCCTAGCTGGAGTAAAGAGGCTCTACTGACTTTAAGGGAGCCGGACAGATTCACATCTGCTGAAGATCTGGTCCACTGCAACCAAACTGAGGAAAGGATGTATAAATTAAAATACCGCCCCACTGAAGGGCATATAAATTCATCATCAGCGTGCTCGGGCATTGCTCCCCATCCCTCATCGTGTAAATAAGGCCACATCATTTTCATTTGTGGGTAAGAGCTCTCAGTTCCTCGTACCCCTCTCCAGTACGAAAACCCCACTTATGGCTGGTTACTTTTCCGCCTGACGCTTAGCTGGAAGAGCCGCACTGTGAAATCCCTGTTCCCGGCAGCTACCGCCTCGTACGGGGGGGAGTTCCCCTGTGCCCCCTACCTTCCCCTCCAAGACTTAACAGTACAGCCTTAGAAAGGGGATTTTCCAGAATAAACAGAGCTAAGCCAAACTCTTCTCCTGGCCTCTCCGTGCCCCAGCCCATATTTGCCCCACATATAATTACCTGTGGATTTCACCTAGAAGACAGAGGATTTCACTTATAACCCCAAATAGGCAGGCTCTGACGTAATGGCAGTCTGAGGAATATAGGTCAGGGAGGTGGCCTGGCCACTGGAAATGAATTTCTGAAGCAGAATGAGCAACCTTGTTAGAGGGGAAGATAGTAATCAGCAGTGGTCCTTGGATCTAAACATTTCACCTCCAGCACTCTTGCAGCTACAGCCCTCATCTGTTTCACTTTCCTATTTTAAGTTCCTGACTCACATCCTAAATATTGACTTCTATTTTTCTATTAGCACTGGATTTTCAGCCTCCATATTGACTTTGACTGTACCTATGGTTGATACTAAGCCTCTCAGGTCAACAAACTTTTATAGCTGTTAGCTGCTTAAACCACATCGGGCAGGAACTGGCACTATAGAGCAGTAGCTAGAAGCAATATTATTGGGAATTATAAATTATTCCTCTGCCTGAACTTTTCCTCTTATTCACATAGCTACATTCATTTTTAAACATGTGGCAAATGAATCGCACAGGGAGGACAATTGGGAGTCTGTGATTTTGGGAGCACCCGCCACCACTAGCAGGGATGGAATCTCCCCTGGGAACAGTGGAGTAATGCAGAAGAAGTTATAGCAGAGGTACCACAGCGTAATCTGGGCTGGTAATACCTGTGAGGACAGACAACACCCAGCCGGAGGATCAGAAGCCTCAAATCCATCTTAGTTGTACACACAGGCTCTTAATCGTCTCCTTTGGCTAACATTTTAGTAGTACACATAACTAAGCTGTTGCAACCAAACATCAGAGACACCTGGCCATCCATCATTTGTAAAACACTTAATGTATGTAAGAAACAATAACAACATTAAAAGAACATTACGGCAGTGACAAAGCCAAGCCTAAAAAGTAAGGAAACGCAGCAATTAAGATTAACTTATGCCTCATGGTATAATATTTTGCTGCAGACCACATACTATTTTTTAGAACGGGACCCATGCTCGGGAGCAGCGACATGGAAGGTCCAGCTAGCCACAAGCTATGTCAAGTATTTTACTGACATAGGACGACTGCAGCATTTAGATGTGAGAGGAACTGTATATAGCTGCATCCCTTAAAAGATGCCCCTTTGGGCGCTGCTGACCCTGGGGACTTGCCCAGCACACGTCCCTGCACAAAGAGCTCACAGAAATGGCTCTGTGATCTGCCATCACCTCCTTGCCACTCAACCACACGGACAGCCAAAATGTGACCTGGATTTATCTTAAATTTTAAGTCCATGCCATGCTCAGTTTAATGCTTTCTAAAAAGTGGTTATCACTGAGGAAATGATTACTGGGATGATAAGCTATGAATGACTTATTCATGCAGTATTTTCAGTCCTTCATCAGTCTACTAGATCTTGTGCTAACGTTCCAGTCCTTCACATACTGATTAATTTTTCATGTGCTACCAGGCCCTTTTCGAGCAAAGACTGCCAAACTAATGCAATCTGGCCATTTAGTAAGCTGTTTCTTTCCTTTTTTGTTTTTCTTACCCCATACCTTGAGTACAAGTCTGTGGAAGGAAGGAAGGGTCTGTCAGAGAACTTGTATGATATTTGTGATTTATTATTAATTGCTGGCACAGAAGTCCCTGCAGGTCACAGGACCCTGCCTGTGCTAGGCAACGTATTGATGCTGCGCTAGGCAATGTATTGACTAGGAAGAGGGCGTCCTTTTCCCAGACCTTTTAACTAGGCAGAGGTAGTTTCCCCCCTCCTGTGTAACAGGCAGGGCAATAAAGGCACTGGTTGATCAAGTGCACAGGGGGGCCATGCTGCAACAGAAACCGTGCAAGCGTCTGGAGCTGAACCCAGACCTACACAGCACTGCAATACCTCTCTCCCCGCCCAACAACATGTTCCCATTCCTCCCAGCTCTCAGTGCAAACCTGAGAAACATGCTTTTCCCTTGCCTAAAGTCTGCAGAATTACAGTTTTCAAGGATTTACCACTTAATGGCAAAATTCTGGCCCACAATTACTCTGTGTTCTCTCTGCCAAAGCACATACATGAGTTGTAATCAGAGAGCGTTTTTTTCCCATCCTCCCTCCAACTTTGCCATGAGGTGGAAGAAACTGTGATGGGTTGCGCTCGCTTTCCCCTGCTGTGCCAGGAATGACGCATGCCTCGTCCCAGAAAGCTGTAGCTCAAATCCTGTCGCAGAGAAAGCACCAGGCTTGCAGCACGCAGCCCATGGCCCCACCAAAACCAATGGGCGTTCTTCTACCCACACCTTGTGGCAGGATCAGGGCCACGAAGTACAGGCCATGCAAAGCGAGGAACACATTAAATAAGTTTGTGTTTTTCAGATAAAGGCTATTCTTCACCATCTCCTTGATACAGAGGTGGTTTGGGCTTCTTAGACTGATGACAACTAGATGTAACGAGAAAGTAACATTTCTTCTACTCTTAACAGTTCAGTTTCATTTGTAACCCAAAAAATGGTGTCTTGAACACGATCATCACATATTTTGTCTCTTGTAGTAGGTATGAACTCTTCTCCCAACATTCTTGTGAGAATACGCCGGTGTCAGTGGCAACACAGACCATGCGAGCATAAATGCCGTTCGGGAACTGGCCAGCACCAGTGCTTAGAGTAAAAACCTAACTCTGTTTTGACAGAGATTCCCTGTACAACTTTAGCCAAGTCTCTCGGGTATTTGATAGTTCGATTTCTCGTCTGTACAACAAGGAAAAGGTAATCCTGCCTTAAGCAGAGTGCTGTGAGGATGACTGCACTGGGTTTTGGGAGGGACTCTGATGTACAGAGTGACCTCCAGATACCTAAACCCAATCCTTCTGATGGAAACATTTACAGCCCTTTAGTTCCTAATTTCAGCTATACATTACCACATCAGCAAGACAGAGCAAGATAAGCCTGTTGTCTTAACCAGATCTCTACTAGCTGATCAGTTAGCATTTTGACTGTGCTAAGCCAGCACAGTTGCTTCTGTGCTGCCCCCCTACTCTGCAAGCGATACAATTATCAGGCATTTTAAAAGAAAAGACACACACACATACACAAAAAGCAGTGCTTTGTGTACCTGCTGCCACCATGGTCCCAAGTGGCCCAGCCCAGCTCTGCTGTGCGCCTGCTATCAGCATCACTTGTGTACTCTGAACAGCTTGTCCTTACCCCATCACTCCGCACATGGGAGACTATCCCCTTATTACCCTCACCCAGGGCCCTGACCTCAATTATTAACTGTGTTTAGCAAGGACATTATTAAACCTGACTCTCTGCTGCCAGATGAGCTATCATGTGTCTCTCTTTAACCCAGCAGGAACCTTTTTCTCACCCCATGCCCTCCTTATTACCCTTTAATGTGCCCTGAAGCCTCTGGAGCAACCCCATCCATCCCAGCTAATATCATTTCTAGAAGGAGAGTAAAAAAACCAGAGGAGTCCATTCCTGAAGATTTTTTCCTAACTGGCTCCAAAACAGCTTTCCATTTCCTTTCTATTTTAATCATCCATCTCTAATAACAAATTCTAAAAACCAACAGGTCTCTCCTGTCACAGAAAACTTGCTCAGCTGCAGATTAAAGCATGTTACAGTTTTTAGCAGGACAGTAGTTCTTTATACCTGTGAAAACTGATCACAACTGTCTATTATGATTAAAAAGCAAGTAGATATTAATAACTTACTACTAATTAGCTTACATTTTAATCACAGCTTTTATGCCAGACAAAAACAGGAATGCCACTGAAACATAATATAAAATGTCAGCAAACGTCTCCACTTCGGTGCTTGGCAAATGCAGCTTGCAATGTGCTGATGACATCAGGGCACTGAAGGGCATTGGGCAATGCTCCGTGCTCCTCTCGGGCTTTGGCACAGGCACAGCTCTGCACCGGGCTGCGGTTGGGGCATAACCCTGGGTGTAAGTTAGAGCAGTTTTAAGGCAGCTTTACTTCATAAGCAGCAGCAAAAGCCCAGTGGAGGCTGTTCCAGCGGCTGAACCAAGGAGACCTCAGCAGCCTCTAATCCTGTTTTCTCCTTCCTCGCTCCTCTTCTGGAGGCTTTTACACAGTGGAATCTGTCAGGGCTCATCTCATGTTGGCAAGGGAATGCTTCTGTGTCACCCTCAAAACCCACAAGCGTGTGGGAGACCCTGGGTTAATTGGTAACCTCAGTTGGTTAGAGATATCCGCAGGGTATCTGCATCTCATAGCAAGGCTGTAGCCTTCGCATAACCTATTCAGCAGCAGTGGTGGCTGCCCAGCCAGCAATGCATCTCTCCCATCTTCTTCATTTCCAGTACCAGACACTATGCCAGTAGTCCTCGTTGCAGTGCCCCATGGCTTCACCCGACCATACCTCGCGCTAGTGCTGTCCACCTTGCTCCATCCACCCAGCCGGGCAATCTCACATCCCTCTCAACACTGCTTTGTGCGAGAAAAACTACCCTGGGGCTGCACTTCTGAAGATAACCACCATATTTTTCCATTTCCGCTACTGTCCTCTACTACATGTTCGTACGGTGCCCAGCATCCCAAGGCCCTCATCTCCTTCAGAGCCCCTAGGGGCTGCTATATTGCAAAAAATACGTACCAATGAACAGTTGGAGAGCATGCAAACATTCATCAAATCTATCCTTTGACTTATGGTACGCAGCTGAAAAATGCAGCAGCCTTCAAATAAAACACTATGACTGAATATTGCAAGCACGACGAACGTTTTGTGGATAAGAACGCTCCCTCCCCTCAAAATATTTGTTTTCAATACCCACAAAGTAGTATAATGTCATTTAGCGAGGAAAATTCTGGCAGTCGATGCACAATCTGGCAGAGCTACAAGTACTGTAGGTGTTATGATACACACACAACATGTTTTACAAATAGAAAGTGGTTTCCAGAGTTCTTTAATATATTCTAATTTCCCCCACCTCTGCCCAAAAAAGCTGCAGTTATGAAAATACTGTTGCATACTGAAATATTAAACTAGAAATCTGAAGAGAGTTGTTTTTTTAAAAAAGCTCTCTTTTCAGCTATTCCTTCTTCTCTTTTTTTTAAGTCAGGTATGTTTTTAGCAACTTAAACAGGTTGGGTTACCCACAAGAAGTAGTAATTTTTCCACCTAGCAGATTGAGGTATTCATACCCTCTTTAAACATTTCTAAATTTATTCTCCAGTATTATTCAAATAGAAATATTTGCATGTACACCCTGAATCGGATAAAACCCTTTCAGTACTAACCCATGGGTAGAAACCACACAAATGAAGAAGATTAACAAAATGCACCTTCTTTGAATCCAAAGAGCCTTTGGAAGAAATCCTTCCAAAAATCCATCCTGTCTCAACTGGTTATTAATATTATTTCTTCATTTTACAGGCGAATCCTGCTCAAGAGTAAACCTAGTACCTGTACAACACACAATGAGATATACCCCTTACCTGAAGAACTTGCTGGCTAGTAGCCAGATGGGTGAGGAGTTATAAGCCTAATTTACAGGTGGGAGGCCAAAGAAAAAAGAGACCAAATGAACTGCTCAAGGCCACCCGAGACACCTGTGTCAGCACCAAGAACTGAACAGTTTTCTTGCACGCTAGTCCCATGCCTCAGTCACAACACAAGGCTTCCTTCCCAAGAAATCGCATCAGCTGCTTCTTGTGAATTTTCAAGGTGCGGAAAAGCTGCGTTTGAAGTTTTTCAAGTCTCTGAGGTCACCAGCTTCACTCTCAGGTGAAGTGACCACACTCACTTGCAGGAACAAAAACCCCTTGCAGAGCATTCAGGCGTGAGCAATGAGTCACGTTGCTGTTTGTCAATGACTGCCCCATCCAACCTACCCATCCAAAGAAAAGCGTGTCTACTCTTTGTGCGTGGGTACTTCTAAACCAGACCTTCATACAAAATCACAGAGTGGAGACACCAGCCTGAGCCCACAAGGAGTATGCCAAGGACATATCGTGTAGTGCTAACAGTAACATTAGCACCGTACTAGCATCCTACACCTGAACCAAGAGGCGGAGGGGTGGGGGCCTTACTTTCTCTGGGCAGTGCCACAGGACTGCGGGCATGTAACAGAGTAGGTCAGCACAGAATTGAGTAAGTCTTGCTGCTTTGGTCAGCACTAACTACGCAGTGCTCATCCGCACAGTGAAGATATGTCAGAAGTTTCTTCTGGGAACCTGAATGGCTGAGCAGATGTCTGCTGGTGACACCCAAAACCAGTGTCCTAACAGTTTCTTAGGTATTTTCATAATCCAAATGAAGATGTTTCCAGTTTGTCTCAGATGACAATCTCCAGGAAATACACTGTTCTCGGTTCACTTTCTTGGGATGGGGGTTTAGCAACCAGGCAATGGGTTCCCCTATAGGGAGAACAGCAAGGTGGAGGAAAACTGCAGTCTACTGTCGGGCTTTGCAGGCTGTGCTACCCCAAGTACAGGAGGACCTCAGGGAGCAGGACCTGGAAACTACTGGGGTTTCTCAGGCTTCGTGACCTGTTTATTCCCACAGCCTACAAAAGAACCATGTTCAATTCGATATATCTGTTCCACAAGGAAGAGCAGCCTTTCCAATTGCAAACACCCATGCTGCCAGCATGGAACATCTCCCAGGCATCTTTTAATTGCTACACATGAGGCAACCACGGGGCTTCGTGTAGGTTGTGATGAGGGAGAAGCTCTCATGCTGCACTGCTACTTTAGAGGGGATGACGCGATGCTGAGACCAGGGCTAGCAGCGTGGTACCTGTGCATCAGCTGCAGATCACGACCACAAGGTCTGTCTGTAGCCTGAGGACAAAAACTGAGAGAGTAAGTTGGTGCAAATTACATGAATTACCTAAATAATGCTTGCTAGAAAATTACATCCCAATTCTGCCATCCGTTAGTCTGCAAGTAGCTCCACAGACAGCAGAGGAACTAACACTAAAATAAAATATGACTCAGCAAAAGGTGGGGCTGAGTGATTGTGCCTTTAGCATTTCTTACCTGTTTGCAAAGAGACTCCCATCTTTACAACTCTATTTATTGGGCCAGATCCTCACCTGGCCAGCTCCTCTGAGGTGAACTCAACAATGCTGATTTAGGCTAGCTCTGAATTCATGATTTACAAGCATTTGCTGATAGTTACTGCAGCCTGTTGTCTGTCTCCAGGTTGTTTGCTAAATTCAGTAGTACTGCTTGCGGTATTTCCACCTCCTGCTGCTGCACAAGTGCCCCATGTCATTGGGTTACGAATGGTGAGCCCAGCTTTGCAGCACCCATCAAGCCTTTTGTGAAAGGCTTTTTAACCTGGCTCTTCCCCTTGAAAATTTGACCTGGGAGTCGTAACCCTGACTGTCAGTCCAGTCTCCAGACAGGCTGAGTCCCAACCCAGCAGACCACGCGGTTAAGTCCTGAGGGACTTAAGCATGTGCTTAAGTTCTGTGCTGGATCAGTGCCTTTACAACCAGTCTGACTGCTTTGTTAGCAGTGCTGAGCACCAAGGCTGAGCTCCAACAGGAAATAGCAGCTTCCCTTTGAAGTCCTGCCACTGATGTTCACGTAGGTGGGACTTCAAAGAAGAGCCACCGCTTCCCCTCCCAGTATCGGAGGCCCCAGTGTTGGAGAAGCAGTACTGCTGGTTTTAATTGCATTAAGAGATGCTTTAGGGCGGACGATTCAGTCCTTCTCAGAAAAAGGACAACTTAAAAAGGTTCCCACCTTGCTCTCTGGGCAAGAGACCCAAGGAAAGGTTAACTCGCACCCCAAAATACCCTTTAAAACAAAGGTCTGTGGAAAGAAATCTCTTCCCCTTCTGTTAACTGTTTTCCCTAGTGCCACTGAAAACTACCTTGTGTACCTTGTGAGCATCTAGTTTACTCTGGAGCTGTACCCCTGGCCATCGTAAGGGCCCCTCGCCAACTGGGATGTGGATGAGGAATGGCCAACCTCAGGTCCCGTAATAGAGATCACTGGAAAAACTGACCTCGACAACAGCTAAACTGAGCCAATGTGAAGAAATACCCCCACAGGCAACCTACATGGCTGATTCTCCTGCTGACTGACTGTGCAATCATACGCAGGAGCTCCTTTAACTTCTCTGTATCTCTTTCCCTTGAGGGAAAACAAAGCAGAGAAGTCCACATCCTAAATGGTGTAAATAAATTCAACTGATATCAAAATGTGGCTCCACCTTTTCTCTTTCCAGTCTTGCAGATTGCCAATATCCAGCTCTTCTCTAAATCTTCAACCAGAAGCAAGGCCCAGTCAGATGGGAGAGGGACCAGACCCCTAACACAGAAAACCCTGAGAACCACTGAGTACTGAATGCACTAGAGAAGCAGCCAACGTGCCCAGGGAATAAGAGAAACAGTGCAAGTGTTTACATGGATTTGCGAAGCTCTTCCATGTTCGTATTGCTTGCTTTTCTCTTCCCTGGAATTCACTTCATATATCCAGATTCCATATATTTCTACATTCAAAAGCTAGCTACATAAGTAGGCATGGATTTTGAAGGAAGATGAGTAATATTGTATCGTTTGAGGACTGAGTACTTTGTGACCTCACTACAGAGTTCAGCTGAGCTTTGCTGTTCGGGTCACTGCCTTGCCATAACCTGGTCATCTCACCTGGTCATTTCGTATTTTGTACCTCCACACACAACACTTGCACGTTGTTTGCAGAACAAACCCGAATCAGCAGTAAAGCAGTGTATGCCAGTGAGGAGTAATAAGAGGAGGAATTTTACCCCAGTAAAACCAGCTAAGCAAAGATGTGCCCCAAAAGTGCAGAGAGAGTTTGATGCCAGACCCCGAGGGGCTGACAGCAGCAGCAGCAGCATCAGTACGGTGTGACAAGACTGGACTTGACCACTCAAATGATCCCAGCCCAAACCCCGATGTCTGTCCTGGTGTGAAGAATGACCAAAAAGCTGAACTGAAACAATTTCTGGCTCAGGAAGAAAAAATTAGTATGGAAAGTCACTCATGCGCCTTTCAGCGGCACAGCCATGTGGCTATGGCTTTGCTCAACCAACTCAACTGCAGAACAGCTTGCACAGAAATACTTGAAAAAATCTCTTTTTATCAACAGAAAAGTAATTTTTTCAAGATATTTCTCTTAAAGTTTTGAGCTTCTACCCAAAAAATGCCAATGTGCATTTTCAGCCAAAATTATGCAACTATTCCATATTCAGCAGTTTCCCATTAAAGGTCCTTGGGATTTAGGAGTCTGGGGGTTTTAATTGCTATTTTTTCTGAATATTTAATCAACATTTTCCACTGAGGGAGAAAAAATATTCCGGCCAAGTGTAGGTTTCTTTGCAAGGTTGAGAAGGGCAAGGGGGAGGAGGGGTCTCTGTATTTTTCCTTAAAGACACAAACATTCTCTTATAACTTAAGTCACCACTGCACTTGTGAGCCTGACAAATTTAGAGGACTTAAAATCAATCAATAAAAAAAGAGCTTGACCACAAAGGAAGTTCTGGTCAACCCTTCAGCTTTACATCATAGACAACATTTATTTTATCACAGCCTTAAAAAATTAAAATAGAAAAACGCATCTTCTTGGAAAACAGCAGTTATTTTCTTCCACTGCTCAGATATTTTTATAAGCCCAGTTCCACCAGCCTCACTCATGTTGAGAATCACCTTACCCTGCAGGGCAGACCATTTATTTAGAGGCAAGATATTATGTCCCAAGCAGGACACTAAGATGCCTCCACCCAACAAAAACTCTACTGTGCAGCTGCGCTGGACCAGCCTACATCCCGGGTCCAAGTCTGGTTTGAAGCATTACCCATACTGTCTGGATACTGGCCTCTATAAATAAACAGGCAAGAAGGTTTGGAGAAGAGGTGAAGCCTTTCTCATTAGTTGTGAGCAAGGAAGGAAGTTGTACCTTACCAAAGACTGTGGGAATTCACAACTCCCTCCTTCCCTTAATAGCACTGCTGGAGGCAGAGAGGAGCAGGGCAGAGCGGCCTTAGAGGGATGGTCCAGCAAAATAGCCGAGACAACCTGTGAAATGAAATACTGCACGTGAGTAAGGGTGGCAGAACTTGCCTGACAGATACCTTTCTTGCTGGCTAATCATAACCACAATTTATAGCTCTTTCCATTAAATCTTAGCAAAAGGACACAATGGCACAGAGACTGATTTGAATCGCTGGCAAACATATGTCTCAACCCGTACTTGTTCAGAGAATTGGTTCTGATAGTTTGTCGTCCCCCCCAACACTTTTTTTTGGTTGTTTATACATATCGGCTTCAGCAAAACTTCCACTGGGAAAAGGTTTCTCTGGTCCAGGAGGAAACTTCTGGTCAAAACACACATAAACAAACCTGCCCAGAGCAGCCAACAGTTTCAGCATTCAGCTGGAGCGCAGAAGACGTACATTTGAAGGCCTGATACAGATCAGGGAGTTGAACTTGGATCTCCTAAATCCAAGAGGGATATCTTAAGCCCCAGGCAAGAGGCCATTCTTGGATGCTGCTTTCCTGTAGGAGTCATTTCATATTGGATGTAAGTCATAAAATATTTGCTGGTAACAGCGAGACCAATTCTGCAGCCCAGAAGCCAGAACGCTGAACCAGAAAGAGCAGGAACATGACGCTGGGTCTCCCATACGCCAAGCGAGTGACTTGGCTATCTACTGGTTTATTGCGGTAATAAGAAAAAAACAAACCCTTTACGGATCCTGTGTCTTTCAAGTGGAATGGAAAAAACTTGAAATCTCACAACATCTTGTGCAACGGGAGAACCATTTCCTACCCATGTTATAGGGGGGTAGATCTGCAGCGTTTATCACCTCTTGTCGCCAAAGTCAGAATCTGGCCTGCTGCCTTCCACCCTAATTCAGAATGCACTTTCATCTCTAGTATAAACACCGAGAAATATCAAAAGCCCTGTTGACAGTACTGCTCTCATTTTCTGCTTTAAGAAGTTGCCAAAATGTACAAAATTAAACTCTCCGAGTCACAGTAGGCTGTTTTGTCAGTTTATCCAATCGGTAACGTAATACTATCATAACCTCTATCATTCTCGCTCTTTTCTTTTTTTCTTCCCCCCACCCCCTTCCTTTCTTTCTTTCTTTCTTAAACAAGAATTTCCCCTGGAAGGGAACACAGTTCCTCCAAAAATTAAATCACAGCATCAAGTTTCAAACCGGCAAACATAAATCAAATATCATTCTGTTGACACTGAGGAATAGTACTTCGCACAACGCATGCTGCTGAAGCATTGTCCAGGCCACAGTAGGTAGACTATGGATATTAGCGTGCTAAAGGAGCTTCTCTGGGAATTTTCTCTGAAATTGCAGGAGTCAGAAAGAGGCATGCTTCACTGTCTCTTACCTACTACCTCAAAGAGCACATCTGAGGGCTGGCCCTGTATTTTTTCTTTTCTTCCTTGTTCCTTTTAAAACTGATGGGAAATTCTGGGCCTCAAAAAATATAGAATTAGGTCCTTTCTTATTTCATTAACAAAAACAAGAGCAAAATAAGTAGCACTATTTAACAAACAGCAATTCTGTGGAAAACTTCTAGGAAAACAGGAGCAATGCCAAATGTTTCTCCAGCACCGGAGTTCCTAAGCAGGGCAATACATCCCCACAGTAAGGTATGCATAACATTTGCAAATGACCTTCACTTGAAATCAAAGTGTAACATACATTACCTCAGTACATAATTCATTCTTAATCTATTAATGATATGACTCATTAACATATTAGTAGCAGTAGTGGTGTTAATAGGAGTAATACTAATAATAATGTCATTGTAGTGCTAACAGGTTTCAACATGCTAGTTCTTCTACATGCATATAACAAAAGGATTTGTGACCCAGCATCACAGAGGTGGTGAGACGAGAAGTTTGATAGCCCTACCAGTTACTTCATGGGATGTGTGCTATTATCTCTTGTTATCTCCCTGAGGAATCACAGAAGATCTAAATGTGCAATTGTAAGGATTGTTCAGGTGTAAGATCCCTGATGGTATCTTTGCTGGACATGGGATGAAACCCTAAAGAATGGGGTTTTTTTTCATATTCCTTAAATGTTTCTGTTAGTACTCAGTCAGGCGTGAAATGCCTTGTAGGACCTACTGAGCTCTTGTAGAGATTTCTGCTTCTCCAGGTTGCACGAATACTCTCACCTCAGGGAAAGGTTTTATGAAGCCATTTTGCAGAACTTGTCAAGAACTACTGGGGAGGAATAACACACAGCCTAATAAAAGCTGTTGTACGTCTCATTTTCTACCCTTGATTTCCCTGCTTGGAAATGTCACGTGAAGGGCCTTGAGGAATCGATCTGTTAGTTTGGGATTTCCAGAAGCACAGTTCCCCTGATGTTGAGGGAAGGTCCCCGCAAGGCTGAGCCCACCTGCAAGGCTCAGCCAGCACTCCTACACAGCCAGCAAACACACAGAGCCCAACAAAAGCACACCGACCTGCAGCCCAGCTCTTCCAGAGAAGTGTCAGACTCATGGTGGTTGTATTCTGCAAAGGGAAGATGCTTGCACAGGACAGTTGAAAGTTATTGTGTCATTTCTGATCATATAGTGCAGATCTGATTTATCATAAGTGCAAACACTGCTCCCAAGATCTGAGATGAAATCCAGGTTCGGGTTTCACGTATCCTTAAAAATCTGCTGCTTAAAGAATCCAGCTTTGGGGTCAGGCCCTTCCTTGGTTCTAGAAAACTGACTATGAAAAGAAAACTGGACGGTATCCCTGGCTTCACGCACAGACAAAATCTGCAAGCCCAGGTCTGCCTCTGCACCTCCATGGTCATGGCACAGGGGAAAATGTGCCATTCTGTGATATCTTGCCATGTATCCCTGAATCTGTGGGATCCAAAATCCACACCGCAATGGAAAGTAAGACTGGGCAGGCTGGGAGCCACAGCTGGGGTAGAAAATACCCACAGTAGCATTATGTAAGAACAAAAAAAAGCAAGACTTCCTGCTCACCCTCACCATGCTGCAATGAAGTCTCTGCCATTAACATCTCATCTACATACAAAGGCAGTGCATCTTTGAGTCTATTAGAATAGTGAAAGCACTACAGCTGTCACCGGAAAGAAAAGCTGTATGGTATAAGTCACTTTGACACCAAAATAACTGCATTCACATGAGGTCCTGTGCCACTATAACCAGTGGTAAAAAAATTAATACAGAATTATTTCCTAACAAAAAAATTGTATCAAGGCAATTTTTCATGTAAGTCAGGCCTAAAAATGGTTCTTAGAGTAGCTGCCAGGAAAACTGCCTAATATTCCAACTCTTCCCCAAGTCTCATGGTACCCGGTATGGCTTTTAAAACCCCTGTCCTTGCAATGGCACCATCTAGCCTTGGGGTCTGCCCAGAGCCACTTGAAAACAGCAACGCTGAAGGTGCAAAACCGGGGGACTGATGCGGGCTCCAAATCCAGAATTTCAAAAGAAGGAAAACACCGTAATCGTAGCCTATTCACCACTCAGGTGGGTGGCTAAAGGACACCCGTTGAGGCTGATGACGATGATGTTGCTCTGGTGCTGCCTCAAGGGAGCTCTCTGGCCCTGAGAGCAGCTAGAGACAGGTCTCCAGCCCCACGGCCGAGGCTGCCACAGCCTTGCTGGAGATGGCTGGGGCCATCTGAGGAGTTGTCAATGTTTACCTTCACAACTGGTTTATCTGGCTCCCACCTGCTGGCTTTTCAGAGCCCCCAAACTATTATTATCAAGAAAATTCTATTAACTACTACATGCCCAAGTGAGTAAGTAGACAGGCTCACCCACTGGGAATGGGAAAAAACAAATTCTCAAAGGCAGATCTCTCCTCCTCCCTTTCCTCAGGGCTTACCTTTATTTTTAAAGACAGAATCAAAACCAGCCCAGGTCACCCCATGCCAGGCGGGAGGGACAAGGTCCCAGGATCCTCCTTGCCTGTTTTTAGCCTCTTTCATAGCTTCGTCCAGATCACCCAGATAACGGGCAGAAACCTGCTAACTGTGAGCTTGCTGGAGTAACCTTGCAACCTTGCCATAGCTGTCTGCCTTCCTCCTCCAAGTTAAACAACCCCCTGCAGTCTCCACTGGGGTGCAAGATAGCAAGTGGGTTCCCCCTTCCTCACCATCCCAAAAAGAGGAAAAGCTCCCTGATGCCTCTCTCCCACTGTACTGCTGACTCTTGATAATCTGTCCTGTGCAAAGAATATACGACAGGCCCGTGTCTCAGCAGGGGAAATACACTACTTGGATCACACAGTGTCTCCAACAACTTTTTTGTGAGATCTGCGGAGGTGTGAACTTTGCAGTGCTTTTGTGAAGCCTCCGCTGCTGAATCTTACTCCTCTCTAGAGGTGGGGACAGTCCTCCCGACGCTTCTGCGCTGTAAGATCATGGGCTTTTATATTCAGGCTGCTTTTATGGAGGCTTTTGAGAGGAGAGCTCCTAAATTGAAACCACATTGCCCAGCCTGAGCCAGAGCCTGCTGCATGAGCCCTGTCTACTCCCCGAGTCTTTCCAGTGCTGATCGCTTCTCGGCGAGAGCACGAAACAGTGGGGCTTACAGCTCCCGGGAATCTGCCAGCATGGAAACAGTACTTGACTAACAGCTTACAAACCTCCACCAGAGCTCTGGGACGCTCTTTCGTCTTTCCAGGGTCTTGGTGGGTGCAAAGTGGTCTGAACAGCTCTTTGTGTCTGTAGCTGCTACAAGAGAAACACCTTTCCTCTTTTTTTTCAGAAGAGAAGCTGTTGGGACGTGCTCACCATCTCGCTCTCTTCTGATAACCCTTTCGGCATCCTTCCGTTTTCTGGTTATTCATTTGTTACCCCTGAAATCTGATTCCTGATCTCAGCCCTCTCTTATCAGCCCCTTTCACTGAGGAGTTCCAAAGCAACAGGTTAGTTTTAGTCTTTGCGCTCTTTCTCTGTCCCCGAGGCCTCGTTTTGCTGGGGGAGGAGGTGAGTGATAGGACTGACGTTTGTGGGGGGAAGGGGCTGCCATCCATTAACTCGCTGTTATCTATCTATTCATCTGTCCAGCAAAACAAAGGTATGATTGTTGCTCCAGCTCGCAGACCTGTGCTGGCTTCACTCCAGCTACCGTGGGTCATAGGAACAGAGGAGATAAGGAGGCACGGCCCGAGCACAGCCCAGCAACCAGAATGTAAGGCCTCCTATATGGGCTCTGTGCCGAGGTCTGTACAACTACGTCCTTCCCGACAGCTGGTACCCAAGCTGCGCTGCTGAAGCGAGCAGGAGGCGAGCCCATCCTGGCCATAGGCTTCCTTCATTTGGGTGTATAAACCTGCCCATAAAACACAGGATTGATTCTGCACCACCCTGGCATCTGGCAAACCCGTTTTGGGCTGCACTCTTATTTCAGCAATTATATAGGATATAGGGTGCTAGAACATGAGTTCCCTTATCTCTGTTTCCCACATTACACCCTTTCCTAAGGCAAACTGATGCAGCCCCATTGAAGCTGAGGCACTGATTGACACTAGCTGAAGATCTGGCCCTGATTCTGCCGTGCTTTGCCTCTGGGTAGTCATTTACACCTGTTCAGAGTGCAAAAGGCAACCAGCAGCAACCGCTGGAGCTGCAAAGCAGTGAAGTCCCATCCCATCGCCTTCGGAGCCCGACATGCCATGCACTGATCAGTGGCACAGGGCCCAGTTCCCCTTGCATCTCAGTTGGTTTTGGCGTTGCACATAGGCATCCTCTCTTCAGCTTCTAGTAAACCTTGAGATCACTGCCAAGTCTCATGAAAGAAAAAGTTGTGACCCAGTTCCTGGAGGGTGACTTAGTGTAAGTAACTTTCAGTGGCATGATGACACCCTCATGAAATCTAGCAGTGCACTTGTCAGTCCATGAAATATGGAGCCAAGAACCAGTCCTAATCCAACGTTACATGGTGAATATCCTTCCCTTTCCTTGCACACGCAAAATCCCTGGCAATTTCCGGAAGAACTGTGGTTGTGCAAGCCAAACAGGGCTTGGCTTATTTTCTGAATCATCAAAATAGTGCTGGTTTGCATGGACAACATCAGCTTTTGAGCAAAGCTTGCCAATACTGAAAAAAACTTTATGCCTGAATTAGACCCCAGTTCACTGCAGCTAGCTGGCTTTCCTGGGTTGTCTCTTCAGCCAGCTTTAACCTTGTGGCCAAAGAGTCTTCCAGGGACTAGGCAGACCGATCTCCATTCACTGCTTGCAATACACCTGCAGGAATTTAGGCTGAACTTTTCTCTGTCATTTTACTGATCTCAGTGACAACCTGTCTAGCTTGGCACTATCTGGTGACCTCAGAAGAGCCTGTGCAAACAATGGTAAAGCTGGACAGCCACCAACACACATCTTCACGACCTCCATTTTTCCTGGAGACTTCCAGGCATGACAGTCATTCTGCCATCCAAAATCCAGTGAAATTACTGGAAGGCCTCCAGAACCAATTTCAAACAAAATGGATCCAGCATTTAGATCTAAAGCCCCATGTTTAGATCTGTGGGTTGCTTTGGGCTTCTAATTTCCATGGGGATTTGCATAATAAAATACAGTAATAGGCTGGGCAAGTACATTGAGCAGTGGCTGTGAGCCAGGAACTATTGAGCTCCACTGCAGACTGTTTAGCTCTGGACAAGTCACTTGACCTTCCAAAGTCACATCATCCCCGTCTGTGAAATGGGGATAGTAATACTTGCCTCACAGGGGTGTTGTGAGGATTAATTAGCTGCTGCTTGTACTTCGCTTTGATGATGTTAAGAACTACATGCCTGCTAAATATTGTTATTGTATCATGGCTGGGAAGATATTGCAGTTAGGGCTAAATCCTGCCCTTGGAAAAAGATGCGTCTTTCCCCATGTCTTGTAAAATCAGCTGCTAGGCTTGCGCAAGTAGCGTTTATATAACGTTGGTACCAAACATCAGTATGCACCTTGTACCTTTGACGTTGCCAAATCCCCAGAACAATAGCCTGCTGGGAGTCATGTGATGCACCATCCCGGTGCAAACAGCTTTGGGCAGGAGCCCAACTGCAAACTCCTTCTCTCTCTTCCCCCACGAACTGAAATTAGTAAATGTTTCCATCAGGCATTTCAGCGGTGACCTCAGGTCTAGAGCTCGGTGTGCCGTACAAAGCCCATGGGCACACCAGCCCAGGCAACGCATGCTACATGCTGCCGAGAGGACAGCCCCCATAGGACGGGGCGCCTGGGACAGCCGAGCGCACTCCTGCACACGGCAAAGCCACGAGGGCTGCAGTGAGACGGGATGGCTGCAGGAAGACATGGATACATGCACGAGCACAGACGGAAGAGGTAAGCTCCCCTTGCCTAAACTCTAACCCTTAGGTGGGTGCTTCCTCTCCCATATGCTCCCCTGAGAGCAAAGCCCTTTCACCTCCTCGGCATTTGGGCCGAGATAGTACAAAATAGTGCACAGAGAAAAGAATTCCACCGACTGCAACAGGCTACAGCTCAGAATCATTAATAGGCTCAAACCACAGTATCCAGCCTGCTCAAGGAACACGTAAGAGTTATGCATCCAAATTTCAGTGACATTTAGTGGAAGTCAGCCAAATGGCTCCCTTTGATTCCTTTGAAATTTGAGCCATAACTGTCATTGTATCTTAGACGTGTGAACTGCTCTGAGAAGTCTCCCATATAGATTAGACTACGATCAAAGAGTTCCACTAAACTGAATTTTATGAAGACGGAGGGTTGACGTGAGGCTGATCGGCAGCAATATTATCTGAAAAAAACCCCAAACCTGGCAAGTTTGAAAGGGTTAAAGAAGAAAGTTGTTTGGGTAGACAGTGTACATTAACTATCATTTTCAGTCAGCATGCAATGACTAGTTAGCAGGGCTTATCATCCCCAGCTATGTGAGGAATTACAATAAATGCCTGAAATGCAAGCAGGTTTCCGGCTTAGGTAGGTAAATAATGGAAGTCACTATTTTTGTCTGAGTTGCAAGAATTCCCCGTGCACACAGGCTCCCCAACCCCTCCCCACTGTAACACAGCTAACTCTACTCCCTGCTGTTTGGCAAAATGAAGTCCTTTCATGCATCCTCAGGACTTTTGCTTTGTCTGCAGAAGTAGCCGACTCATTATTTCCTTTTTGGTGGAAAGCAAACAGTTACATTTTCTGCATTCGTTTTAAATACTTCCAGAATATAATGACCTAAGGATGAGTGGTAGGAGATACGAGCTGCTCTGAGACAGGGACTGCATGATTTGTAGGGAAGAAGTAACAAAACAAGCAACCAGAGCGTAATTCTGGCGCTGTCAAAGCCTGGTAGTAATCCTCCCGTTGCCTTCAGTGACATGAGGCTTCCCTTCTGCAGCACCATCCCATGCAGAAAATACTCTCAAACTATTCAGTGATTCAACTGCTATTCGAACAGCCACTGGAGAAAAACTCTGGCTGACTCTGCAGGATAGAAACAGGGTAAACTTTGGATAGCACTTAGTAGTAAATAGGGAATAAAGTCATTACAGTCAGGGAGTTTATTCTCATTTAGCCTAAGGCCCTTTTCCCTGCCCTGGCATCCCCAGGCACGTGCCTGACCTGGCCTCTCTCAGAGGCCCCTTTGAGGTTTGTGCGATGCAGCCTTCATACGCTGGCTGAAGAAAACACCGGGCTCCCGCCACAGGAGGGGAATCGGGGTGGGATCCCAAGCCTTGTGAAGTCCCATGTTGATTTGGCCAGGCTCCAGGTAAGCCCATGAGAGCCTCAGCCCCTTCTGCCGGTGAATGCACAAATTGTTTGCGAACCACTGCTGGCGGAAGCCCGGCAGAGGCAAGGAGACGATGGTGCCAGGGAAGGGTTAACCAGCGCCACGGCTCAAAGAGCGTCCTCCCTCGCTGCTTCACACATGCCGTATTTCTTAGCAAAGTGAACATATTAACACTGGCATGCTCCCACACACTGCCTTGGCTCTCCTCCAGGAAATCATAACCCAGCTATTTGGCACACAAGGCCGCAATTTTATTTACACAATCAACTTCTTGATAAACACAAAACTTACAAAATATACCACGCCCTTAAAATAAAAAAGGAAAAAGTGGGGGGGGAGATCTGCAGTAACCTGACCTTCTCGGCCAAAAGGGCCAACGTGCTTCAATTTCATGCCCCCATCCCCAAAGAAATCACCTGTGGATACATGAGTGTTTGCCCTGGCTTTAAGGCAGGGTCCTGCTTGGGGGAGACACAGGGGGACTCAACGGGTCTGGGAGCTGCCAGAGGGATTTAGGCAGGTTTCCTCCTGGGCACCAGCGAGTGCAGGCAGGGCCGCCAGAACCCGCTGCACCTATGGCCCTCGGACCCCCCATCCTCACCTCCTCACCTGGTGCCACCACTGCTCCTGGCTAGCACAGCTGTCCCCTCGGGAGGGGAAGAGGCCCCCACTCTGCCAGTAACCCTGAAACAGTGAGAGCCGGCCTCCTTTACTGCTCTTATCCTCTTCTTGACGTGAATCTTGGCAGAGGAGTCTCTGTGTCTCTGTGAACGTTATAATTTTCAACTCTGTCCCTTAGCCAATCTAACCAACTGCAAGTGGAAGTTGTAGGTTTTATTTTGGGAGGAAAACATTGCCAATTTCATGTGGCAACCAGATTTTCTGGAGACGTACTCCACTTTGCCAGAGCACCAGTCAATTCAGCCAGGAAGCAGGGAAGCTGGGAAGCTGGGAAGCCTAAACCTTCAGCAGCCCCCCAAGGGTACCCGCTGCCTTGGGTGAAGTCCTGCCTAAACATCAGATAAAAGTGCATCAGCCTTGCAATGAACTGAGAGGCACACATAGGCATGCTGCTTATATCTGGGGTCACCTCAACTCAGCTCCACCACCTTCTCCTTTACCTTTTGAGCTCCCATTTCTCCATTGACCCTTCAAAGCAATTGCCTTGCTTGGCTACTTGACAAAAGGCTCACAACCTCACTCCATCGACTCTGTAGGCACCGGAGACCAGGGCAGCATCCGGTGCAAGCTCTCCGAGAGCCGGGGCTAATGGTTGTTCTGCTAAGCTTCAAACTGGACTCACGAAGACAAGGAGATGCTTAAACATAGCCTAAATCCCACTCGAGAGAAACTGCATGAGAAAAAATAATGGGCCAAGGGCATTAAACTAATTTATACTGGCTGAGGATCTGGACATAGCTGCTTTATTCCTTGCAGATAAAAAGATCTGCCTGAGGCTAATAAGCTTTTGATAGTTTGGGAAACAAAGATTGATTCTTTTTTTTAATTTTTTTTTCTTTTTCCCACAAATAGGAAGAACCACCTTCAAATACCTGAGACACACTGCAATCATTTAGACAGATAAACATCTTGATTCCTAGAGATAACAGGAGCTGAATGGTTGGCCTCAAAACCAAGCATTCGTGACAATTCTTGAAACGAGAACGTTATTACTCTCCATTTCCACAACAATTTACATACAACTGCAAAGAAAACCCTTCTCCCTTTGCAGCTGGAAAATGTACTGTAAACACGCTACCCGAAGCCTTGCCATAGTTCCTGAACACCCGGAAGTGGGTGGGTGAGTGGGGTCCCCTGGGCCATTCTCCTGGGCGCAGCTCAGGGTCTGCATCAGAGCCCGAGACACTGGTTCCTTTGGATGAACACCTGGCTGACCTCGGTATAAACATCTGAGATGTGAAAGAAGGCCTCCTCCCAGGAAAGGAGAGGAACACTAGAGATTAGAGCCAAGGCCAAGGGAAGAAAGTCTGCAGGACTGGGTAGTCTTGTATCATGGCAAAAAGCACTTCCTTGAAAGGAGAGCAGGGAGTTTGTGAAATAATCTAGTTGTTGCCTGCCAGACATTTTGTTTCTCTTCACAGGCTGGGAAAGGAGAACATGGGTCCACCTAAGCAGATTGCAACTGTGATGGAAATTTCTCAGGTTATCTATTACAAAACAACTACCATGCATTCACTCCTCTCTCTTCCTCACCAAAAAGTAGCAGCTGAAGTGAGAGCCACCAAGATCTGTCAAGAGGAGATCTTGCCCTTCGGGGACTGCACCTTGGCTCATGTGGTCAAGTCACAGAGGGATTCTGGGGATGCTGCAGGAGGCTACTCCAGCCAAAGAGCTCGTGGGCGCCCTCTTCTTTTTGCGGCATCCATCCCGTAAGGGTCTTGCACCCACGACTGTAACAAAACATTTGCAAAGCGTAATTTAGATCTGTCTGCTACACATTCAGCTGCACATGAACAAAAGGCTCTCCTTGTACTGTGAATCATTTCTTCAAATACCAGGTGTTGCCCGATTTCTCCAGAGTGGCCAACTCCTACAATTTTCTAGTGAGTAGTACCACATCTAGTGGCTTTCCACTAAAATAATTTTCATGTACCTAAGAATCTCATCTCTGATTTAAAGTCCATTTTTATCCTCTGTGAATGCAGGGATCTGAGTGTTTCTGACGCAAAAACCAGAAGGCAACTTTCGCCCAGCTCTAGGTACTAAAATCTCAGGATTTCTAAAGCCAATCTCAAGATTACACATTTTTGGATGCTAACATGACTACTGTCGTATAAAAAAGAAACCACTCTCAGTATGCAGGCAGTTCATATAAGAAGTGCTATAAGCCGGCAAACCAACTGAACAGGTTTGCTGAAAGTATGTTCTACAAAGAGCTTCATCTGTTAATCTTACATAGTATACATTATGTCCAAAAACTGTATGTCTTGTCAGGAATGACACTTAGATACCATGTATTTCCAGTTGCATGTAACCACTTTGCACACCTCTGCCACTGCCCTTTCAGCCCAGACACATAGAAGGGTGCTCCATCCACAGAGACAACAGCTCATGGTCTATGCTGTTGGCTGTGTACAGACTCCTGTGTAGCTGCAGCAGCAGCAGCAGCTTTTGTACAGGGCAAAGGTGGGCTGAAGAGAGCCTACAGCTCTCAGTCAAACCACCTCATCTAATGCAACCCATCCCAGAAGGATTATACCACCAGCCAACAGCTTAGAGCGGCTCCTGCACCACAGCTCTTTCTGTTGCTAAACATAGGGAGACAACGCTGGCAGGATCAAAAGCAGCGAGTACTCAGAGCTCCCTTGAGACCTCCCATATCCTTGCCACCATTTGCAAAGTTAATTGGCTTTGCAAAACTGAGCAGCCATCGGGAGAACATAATTTGGACCGGTGAGCGAGTAATGCTGGGATGAGGATAAAAATACAAGCAATCTTCTCGCCACCTGACCTTCACACCTCACAACCCACGTTGTGTTTGCCCCCCTCTCCTCCTGCACTTCTGCCCTCTATGACTGAGAAACAAAGACCAGGGAGAGTCAGGGCCCAAACTAGAAGTATCACAGTTCTGCAAGAAAGAACAGGGACCTTCAAGTTGAGGGACATTTCCAACAGAAGCACTGATGATTTCTCAGAAACGGGCTCCAAATTAGCCTAGTCAAGCCTATTTCACAGCCACAGGAGGGCAAGATGTGGAGGAGGACTTCAAGGGTGCTTTCAAATGAACTGAATCAGAGGTTTACCCAACCCCGCTCTTTCAGAAGTTTCTGAATAACGCACCAGCTTGAACCACTGGAAAGAAACAAATAAATGAGCTGGCAACTTTCACAGGGAGGAGCCTTGAAGCCCAGTTCCCAAGACCACGCCAACCAGCTCCGTGTGACAGCATACAGGAATGAAAATAGGTAGGTAACATTAACAGAAATACACTGAAACTTAATAACAGCAGCTTGTCAGGACATGCACCGAAGAGAAATGGCTCATAATAGCTACAGCTTGTATTATGAATGTTTCATAGCCATCTGGCTAACAGAGCTGCCTAAACTCAACTCATGTTTTGTGTGTGCCGTGGTAATCCACGGTGCATGCTCTGGAAGGAGACTGTCAAGCTGAAGTCCTAACATCTGTATTAAAAAGAGAAACCATTTCTCTTGTCAGATGAAAATGCCTTAGAATAACAAGGCAGCAATGAACAGAGCCCCCAGTGAGCTAAGGCTGTCCTCCTTCAGTGTAAATCAGCAAGGTTCGCTCAGGACAAATGGAGTTATCCCAATTTACACCAACTATAAGGTCCAGCCCCATTGTATTAACCTCTTCTTGGTTCGGTCATAAATTTCATGTGTCTATCAGTAGTTTAAAGCAAAGGCACAGTTTAAAAGAAAAAGTAATCCCCCTGCCTTTCCTCTCCTGATCTGATTCGCATACAAAATGGGCTTATGAACTCAAAAATTATGGGAGGGATTCAGGGAGGAGGAAAGGGAGACACAAGAGCCCTTTTATTTTGCGTCTTATTCACAATGAAAATTGGCACAGAAGCCAACCACATACATTAACATAGTTTGGGCAAGTTTAACTCTCATGAATACATTTCTGTGGAAAAACTATGTGACTATGGAAAAATCCCCTCTTTTTTGCCATTTGAAAAGATAACAGGCTTCTATGTGGAACATACCCAGAACCTGCCTGATTCAGAGACATGGAAATACAAAGATGAATAAGGCTGACTTTCCCATGCTAGGGGCCCATGGAAACTGAGAGGGGAGGAAGAAGTAAGGAGGCCCATTGACTCAGGAGAAGGACTTTCATCCTACAGGTGAAGGAAGTATTTGAAGGCACTAGTAACATTGCAGGCCTGTTCCAGAGCCCATTTAAGTCACTGGCAAACATCTCATTGACTTCACTGGGATGTGGGTCAGGGCTAAACAGTTTTAAAATATAATCCAAGGCTATTTCTACATCACTGTGTAATGAGTGGGATTCAAAACAGTTCAAGCGTGCCCAGCCCTGTGACTTACCTGCTTTCTGTCCACATTTCTGGCTGCTAGCCTGGCGGCTGCTTGAGCTCAAAGTCTCAATATTGCACTGAGGAAGAGCTGAGCTCAGGACCTTTTTGGAGGACTGTCTCAGACTGAAGTGCAGACTAGACTGCACCCATGTCTAAGTCAGGCAACCTGGAGGAAGAAAAGCTTTGGCCAAATGTATTGGGGCATCAACTGCACTTCTCTCCTCCCCTCCCCTCCTGTATCTCCGTTGCCCCTCTCCAAACTCAGGCTGAGGAGGGCTCTCAGTGTGAGCTGGAGGGTTTGCAAAGAGCAGTGGGTGTATCTGCTGGACAATGCGGGCATTCCTTTGTTTGATGATATAAGTGCACCTGGCACCCAAAATCTGGAATTTAAAGCTAGCTCAGCCACAGCGACTTCTGCTGGGATGCTCTGACCCAACTGCAGTCCAGATGCAGCCTCAAGAGTTCTGCAGAATCTCACAGTTGCACAAAAATAGTGACCCTGCCTCATACATCCCTAATTGCAACCTACAAGCTATTGCCATTCCCATAAAAAAACCCTTCGCCTTTGCTCACTGACATCGTACAGCGCTAGCCCTGCTACAGTGCTGTATTTATGGCAGAGGATGGTAACCTCAGAATGACTATTTTCTTTTGAATGAACCAGTTTGCTTTATTATTAGCCTGATACAATAGTTTGCAGTACAAGTCCTTCATCAGATCACTTCAGAAGCACATCATTGCACTAGGCCTTTAATATGTTGCTAATTAGTTTCATAAATTACTAATTGAACTCTTTAAATGACTCATATTGGTATGGCGAGTCTCACCATACAGAAAACTCAGTGATCTCAGAAGAGGACACATCATAGAATCATCCTCTCCTGCTAGGTAACACAAAATTAAACAGTGGGGTAGGAGCAGGATGGGGAATTTTCCTCCACGATTAGTAGTTTGGTGTCCTTATCGCTGCGATGCATCTAAGTGCCGCATATTTTGCACCTGTCTAAACGTGGAGTTTCCACTGATGTCAGTGTGTGGAGGAAGAGAGGTGTACAGATCCACACATCGAGGGCAAAGGATCTGCAGAGCAGATCAAAAGGGAACGTTCTCCCTCTGCGACAAGTCCATCCATTGTGCTAGCTCTGTTGCTTTAATGACACTTAATGCACATCGCCACTGATGTCATTGCTAAATTTGCCTCCGCTGGAGAGATGGGGTTTGGCAGGGATCAGCGAACAGGATTTTTCACAAATTGGCCAATGCTGACCACTTCCAGCCATACCAACAGGCTGTCTTTGCCTTTTCCAAAACAACTGCCTCCAAACACAACCTAGAAACAAAGTCACACCTGGCACTAGCTTGGCAGTTGGCGAAAGGTAACTGAGTATTTCAGGACCAGTTCTCCAAATGCGCAATTCTGTTACTTACTGGGCTAGGCTGGAGAGAGGTCAGCAGGGCTTCGAGCAGATTTGTCTGACTGACCCTTCACTCATTGACCTGCTGTTTTTCCCTAGGAGCCAGCCTGATCACCACTTGCCTTGCAGCAAAGGATGGGTTTTTTCTCACCTAACTCCCAACAACGTTGGTATCTACATCTGCTCAGCCACATTCACCTCCCACCAGAGTTAATGGAGTGAGTAGGCACTTCTGGGGAGTAAATCACCTGGCCTACAGCAGATGCCTCCCTTAGGATGAGATCAGTATCGCTCCCAGACAGCTGCAAAGACCATTTAGCTCTAGATCAGCTGTAGATGTCCACATACAGTCAGAGGAATCCCGTCCCAAATGAGCGGTCAGATGCTGAGCTGCTGCTGCTGCTGCAACAAATTAAAAGCACAGTTGTTTTACATAGACAATTGGCCTTGTGTGCATCCTTTGCTCCTTGCCCACCTGTTTTGCCTTGTTCTGATCTGCCTTTTATGACTGACCCTAGGACAGGGAACCTGCTGCTGTTCCTACACCTCCTATAGGCAACAAGAACATGAAGAACACCACGTGTGCGCAGGCGGTGCTGCTCCAGCACAAAGGCTTGAAGCAGAACTGGTTAGCCAAGTTCTTACATGTAGACATAAAGCCCCAACAGGGACCTTTGCAAACATCTCTGCTGGTCTCCTGCATCACCGGTCAGCATTTCACCCAGCAGATTTCTGAACTTAGAAAGCAATATGGTTCCCTGGTATAATTACAGGTATATTCCCATTGGATTTGGCACCACTGGTTAACCAAACATCATGCATCAGCGCCTAAGAGAAAGACGTTATTTATTTTACCCACACAAGGTTTATCTTGTAGTAGCAATCAACTTTCCATGGAAAGATCACGCTCTACTACTATACATCAGTCATTAGAGGCAGCTTCTAAACTTTAATATCTCCAAAGGAACAATAATTGTGACCCTTTCAATATTTTATATTTGCAGACAAGCGGAATGAACTCACTGGAATCAGCAGGTGGTGTATGTTCAGCTGCTCAGAGCAATATTCGGCTTGCCTATTCCCAGCAAGGGCAGCTGACATCAGAGAAGCAATGCCCTGTGAATGTACCATTCAGCGGATAGGAGAGCCCAGAGTTTGTAGGGTAGACATCAAAGTGTTTTGTAACATGCAGATGTGTTCCATGCAGAGGCTGAGAAAAGTGATGGACAAGATTTTGTAAATCCTGTGCTGTGTTTTTTTCTTCATTTGCTCCCTCACATACCCCCATTTCCTTGCCTTTTCTTATATGGAAGAATGATACCATTAAAAATGATGGGTTATATCCTTAACTGATATAGTTTGGTGTGACTCCACTGACTTCACAGAGCTATGCCTGTTTACACAAGTTGCAAATTTCTCCCATCAATTTAAATTTATACAGATTTACATCATAGTATAGCACTATGTACTGTAGTACAGTGCTACATTTTTTTCCATAGCTAATAAGCTTCTCAAAAAAAACCCCAAAAGACCCTTGGCATCTACTAAACTTGTATTTGGAGATAAAGATTTCAGAGGATGCCTTCTCCCACCCTTTCTCACGTCCTTCATCCTGCTCCTCCGTTTATTAGAGGGTCCTCCCAGTGCCATGTGAGCCAGAGCTGAGCTGAGTTCCTGAGGATAGCGCCCATGGATGAACCCATGGCTGGATGTGCTTGCTGACATGTAGCTCTGTTCCCTTTCCATCTCCCCAAATAACGCTGTGAATACAACCCATCCCAAATGTCCCTGAGTCCTGCTGAGGACAGAGCCCTCTTCACTACCACCCAGGCTCACACACGGGATGTAGGTAAAAATCCCGGCTCTGTTTAATAGAGGGCAGCAAGTTCAATGCACAGCTCCCTCTGCCCAGGTGAATTCCTTAACCAGCAAGCTAATAGCTATTTTTAAAAAGTTCTCCTTCCCTTTCATTTTCATTTCATGAAACGTTTCAAGAGGCCTTGCTTTCATCTCCCTGTGGAATAAAAACACATTTCAAAACCTCACCATTTTCTATTAAATTAAATTCTTGTGTTCCCACTTGCCCTAACCAGAAGCACTGTACCACCACGTCTGCAAAACATACTGTATTGTGCTATGATCTTGCGCCGTTCTGCGGAGAAACACAATGAGGTTTCACATGACATTACCAACTGACCTCACTCAAAACTTCCCTCCCGTAAATAAGTGCCAATCTATACATACAGCACACATGAAGACAGACACTTCCCATTAGGAAGCAGTTTGCTGAGCAGACTGGAGAGCTTAAATGCTTCTGAAAACTCAACAGCAACAACTCTTCCACTGGACAATATGTTGACTGAGCCTGATTTCGGGATACACTGAATTATCCTGAAGAGCCAGGTGACTTAAGTGCCAAATTCCTTACCACATGTACTGATTTAATTGACCACTGAAGTTCTCTAGGCTTTTTTGGAAGCCCCAATTGCGATTTCAGGAACCAGTATGTCCAAGACAACCCCACAGGTTGAACACTGTCATTAAAAGCATGACCTGTTCCTGCTTGAGACAAATGATGGAGTCCCTGCAGAATTAACTGGCTGTATCATACATCTCAGCAGTGGCTCTGTACTATGAAGCAAGACCCAAGACCACTGGAGATCTCTCAGGCCATGGTAAAAGTCTTACACTTCCTGCAATAAAAGTTGAGCTTGATAACTGCCTAGTGACCTGCAAGACATGTTGGGGATACATCTTCTGGATGAATCAAGGAGAGAGCAACCAAGATGATCAGGAGCTGCAGCTCATGATGACCAAGGAGAGGCTGAGAGGATTAGATTCGTTCAGCTTCTAGAAGAGAAGATGGAGGGGAGACCCTATTCCTGCCTCAGCTACCTCAGAGACAGTACCAAGAAGACAAAGCCAGGCTCTTCTGGAAGGTGCACAGCTCTGCTGGTCATTGCACTGACAACTCGCATCTCTTAGAAAGCAGCCCAGTAAGGTTCTCCTGTAACCCACCTTCTCCAGCGTTATGTGTAAGTGCCACTCTGTATGCTGCTTTCCATATGATCTCCTGCTTTGAGATCAACGTTTCCATCCTGTTCCTCTTTCCCTGAGACTGCCAACTTGCTAGAGGTTAAGCTGCCTCTCAAACAGCCCCCATCCCACTTAGCCTGTATCCCGGGATTTTCTTTCATGAAAAAGGCACTGTAAAGGCTCTGGACCCTGTGCTATGATTTACACTTTTTCATCTCCTGTAGAAAGCCTGCCGTGTATGTGATGATACCATTCAGCTCCGTTTACCTGAGAACTTAAAAAAATACCATCGGAGGTTGTTTTTTCCATATGGGTAAATAGTAGGGGTGGGAGTATTCCTTATGGGAAACCTGGAACAGTCGCACTCTGTCGGCCTGACATTTCCTGCTGTAATTGAAACTTTTGATGTTAAAAATTCCATTTACACAGTGTCTCTCTAAGCCAGGCGGGGAGAAGGGCAGAGGTGGGCACAGCGTTAGCACACAGTCTCCCCAACTCCCCCACTGCAGCCAGTTAAACTATAGCAGGTGAGATGCATAGATGTAAGGGAAGGAATATGAGGAAGGAAATACCAGCTGAGTTAGGTAATTTGGGTCAGAGGAAGCCAGGCGTAGTTACAGAAGCAGGTACAGATTAAATCAACTTGAGGCTCTAGGTCTCCGCATCTGCCCATACCCCTGCCCAGGAGGGCAGAGAGGTGCACCCACGCGGTCCTGTGCTCACAGGGGATGTGTATCTTGGACGTCTGGGCTCTGCCTTGAGAGGACAGAAAAATAGCTCCCTCAGGAGTTATGGGGACCAATGGGGAAAAATAACTTTGCCCTCTTGCAAGTTAAAGGACGTTTAGCTGAGTATCTTTAAAAATCCCACCCAATGCTATACAACCTAATCCTCAATGAAATCAGCCAAACAGTCAAATTCTAACCCAAATCCCAGCCAGCCTCAGGCCGAAATCCAGGCAGAAGAGGCCATCGCTGCCAAACATAAGCTTATCCCAGCACCAATTCCAGACCTCACCATAACCTTAGGCCTGAGGACCAGCACAAACCTGCTCCCCCCTCAAGCCAGCCCAGCAGCCCCAGCCGGTGTCGATTCGGTTTATCCACAGGGCTCCTTCCAGCTGGGGACACAGCTCATGGGTCCATAGGGGTTTCACCCAGCACGACTTGCCCAGCCTCTGCCTCAGCTCTGCAGCAGCCACCAGCTCAAATCCTACCTCTACCTCCAGCTCTACCCCACCCCGGGATCTCCTGTCATTCCCAGCCCTCAAGTGAGCCAGATGCCTATCCTCCTCCTCCACAAAACCTCCAGCAGACTCTTCAGGGGTGAACGGCAGCAGCAAGAAACATCTGAATGCTGGTATCAACACTGGCCCCAGCTCCCGCTAGCAGTAAATACATTAATAAGACAAAGTACAGGACAAAGTGGAATCCCTGTGAGTAATGGACATAATTACATTAGCTAGTCAAAGTAAGTTTATGTTAAGAAATATTTTTGGCATGCCATGAAAAGTTTAAATCCTGTCACACCCCAACAGTTACAAAAGTCAAAGGCAACATAACATGAGCTTTATTTTAACTGTTACATGCATTTGCATAAAAATGCTCCTTCAGAATGATAATGCAACTGTGCTTCCCTGTTTCATTTTTTGCTGTTTTCTCTTTTGATGCAACTTTCTTGCACCCTCAAAGGCACAAAGTAGAACAGGAAACAGTTCTGCCTGCGACTCTTTTCTCAGGCAACTTAAAAAATTAAGGCTCAATGCTTTGAGTTTCTTTCACAAATCCGAAGACAAGACAGTGAAAAAACCAAGTACCTAGACTCACCAATCATTTCTGAAAATCTGGTTTTTCATCGTCAAATATGCATCTGAGCCTCCAGCCATGACAGTGACAGCCACAATAACAAGCAAATTACATTAATCATTATTCTTCCTAGCAATCCTTACAAGCAATGGGCAGCACGGGGCGAGAAAAACGAAGCTGGATCTACAGAAACAGACATTTCAGAAAGGAAACAAATGAGTTATTTGAACAGCCGTTTAGATTAATTCTCATTTCTAACCCTGTAACTTAAATGACAACTGACTATAAACTCAATTTACTCCTTGGAGTTCCACAAAAAGTTCATTCAGAACAGAAGCAGGGAAAACTTTCAGGTCTCAAAAATACTAAAATGCATTTTATGCTGCTGACTTTCTCAAACTCTGTCACCAAAGTAGGCAAAACTAAAACCCAAATTTAACAGCTCTTACATTTTGATGCTAAACCTAATCTACAGATGCTTATTTTTATTTAAATATTTAATTTAGATATTTCTGGAGAAAAGTCTGAGTTTCTCCATTCAAAAAGCTGCTTTACTTTTAAATTAACTTTATTTTTTGAAATAGATAAATTAAAAAGTTTCAAAAACTAATAAATGAAATATTTTGTTTCAGCTTGCACAATACATTTTATTTGAGACAAAATGAATTTTTTTTGTTGTTTTTTTGCTTTTTTTTAGTTTTTGACAGAATTACTATCTTGGGGGGAAAAATCATTTAGGAAGATCTAAAAAAATAGAATTGCCAGTGATCCCAGTGCCTACCAGTTGTTTTTATATCTCCCACCAAGGAATCTTTCATAAGAAAACTCATAATAGGCGTTCCAGTTTTCCCAGGCAAAGTTGGGATGATGAATTGCACAAAGATAATTTTTTCTACTACAGTGGCATCAAGAAGCCTCCTAAGACTGTGGCTTGTGGGTGCCCCATTATGCAAAAGGCTGCCCCTTACTTGAGGGGCTCACAATTAAAAGAGAAACCAAGATGGGAAACCAAAAATAAAGTGACTTGCCCAGTGCCATAGAGCAGACTGATGGCAGCGGTGCAAAAAGAGTCTGGTTCACCTCGACTTTTCCTTCAGTGACCTATCTGATAGGAGTGTATGGTCAGACTCGCTGGATAAAGCCCTTATTTTCATTTCTCCTGCCTTATTTCTGCTTCACGGGCTGGCAGAGGGTTGTAGAACTTCAGCAAGTACAAATGTAATGGTCTTCAGCAGATACCTAGGGGGAACCAAGGAAGATCTTTATCTGGATCTTATATTGATCTTGGTTTTTGTCCACCTGGAAGAGAGGAGAACTCCCAGTGTGCCACTAGCAGAAGCCACATACCTCAAATTATCAACTGTGAGATAAAGAAAAAAACTGAGGAGGAAAAAGAGGTACCAGGTAAATAGAAAGAGAGAAGTGCTGTCAGGAACCGATGGCAATACTTAGCGTAAGAGTTGTGGGAGTCTCTGGTCTACTGCTATGGGTAAACATTTGTCCGAATGACAGCACATGGTGGAAAATTATGTGAGATGGGCCAGAACTAAGTCGTGATTGATGAGCCTTGGAAGAGCAGGACCTGGCTCTCCAATGTTGGTTTTGCAACCTTTGATCTTTATAGCCACGCATTATAAAGCGGTTTCAACTTGTAACTAAATTCCTAACATACTCAGCTGTAAAATCCAGACATATCCTGAGTAATAAAACAAATACATAAACTGGAACTTAGGTGAGAGATATCTTTTACTGTCACTTAATGCTGAGAACACCTAGGGCTTGTTATACTAGATTCAATAGGAAAACGTAATTTTAAGAGCAGCATGAAGGGATTTTGGCTGGAAACAAATTAATTGGGCTGTACAGCCTACATCATTAATCCTATCAGGATCACCAATTTACAGTGCCTCTAAAGAGCATCACAGAACAGGCACCTTTCAAACTGTTATACATACTGTAACTATACTGCATGATGTTCATGAAATACGACTTCTATCGCTCCGTGTATCAGAGCCACGGGCCTTCTGCAAAAACGTCATTCTGTGAACTGTGGATATAACCAATAAATCAAGGCAGTTGCACAAGCCACAACTTAGGTGGCATTAATTAGATCAGTGGAAGTTATGATCCAACGTAATTATCATTGCTACCCCACCTACGTTTAATTTCAGTGTTTCTTCCTATCTTTCCCCCAGAGGGTCAATAGGAGAGTTAAACTACATGCTTCAACAGTGTCAGTCTCCAGAGGCAGCACGAAAGAGCAATGTTTGGTAATTATATGAGTGCAAGTAAGGGGAAGGGGACTATCATGAGATGTTATCAGATACTATACAACAAAGGGTGAATTTCTTTCTTTCTCCCCTTGCCCCTTACACACCTCGTAGCTTTGCAGCTGTACTAGAGGTCTAGGTTTTGTGCTGCCTGATCTGACCCACCAGTCCCTATTCAGCAGGGTATTTACATACAGAAATCACTGTAAGCATATGGAGAGTCTTATCGAAGTAAACCTGATTTCCCAAAGTCTTATGTACATATTGAAAATGGCCTGAACGGCACAGCCCCAGGGAGGGGAAGAAGGGTCAATGTACTGAGATGGGACTTGCGGCATCTCTGACCACATCTACAATAGCAAAGAGTGCAGAACAAGAGGAATGGATACATGGAGAGAAACAATTGGTGCCGAGGACCTGACATCCACACTGTGCATTTCCATTCTGTACATGCTTTACTTCAGACTAGCTGCAGTCTAGTGGCAGTAGCAACCAGCACGAGCTGTCCCGTGCCAGGTGCAGTCCTGAAGTACATCCACCAGCTTAGTGCCATCCCAGAGGAATCCAGTTCATGTCCTCCATGACTGCTCTGCGACATAAATGTGCAGTTAAGTGGGGATCACTGGAAGACTCATTTCAGAAGCACACTGTTGATCTCAAATAGATTCTAATGCCGGTCCCCCCCTTAGAGGCATCTCTCTGCTGGGCATGGACAAGTGTCTGGGGATACACATGCGCTGCCGACCACCCAATGCTTCAGAGATTTCTGAGCAAACATCTCCTGAGTGAGATGCCGCAGCAGTATAACCAAGTCGGCGTGACACTATGCCCAGGCTATTTTGTGCTGCTGAAATAGCCCAGCGTAACACGACCCTGATGTAGGTCTGCACTGGACCAACACAAGTGTCCCCAGACAGCACTGCACTGTGTGGCTGTACCAACACACGGGCAGCCAGCTCCCCTGTGCGGTGTGTGTGTGCTCTTCGTCTCCGTCACTCCCTCTGTCAATAGGGACAATTTTACAAGCCTGCGTCTCTGAGGACTGTGCTTCAGGAAGTAAGAGTCATACGAATACAAATATAAATGGGAAACCAAGTGTTTGCAGGACACAGTGTTTGCCCTGAATCGCAGTCCAGGAAACAGTCGTAACGACAGTACATGGCCGAAGAAGAACTACTGCCTTTGAACTGGCCAGAAGGACTTCATACAAAAAGGTATCATATCTTCCAGGCCACAGCGGTTCTTTCTGATTGAAGGTTGCACCATCATAGTGGTTGGAAGACAAAGAGGTTTTCTGCTAAAAATCCCCAAAGATGTTCTGTTTTAGCAGGTCAATTGCTTCTCTTCTTCTTTGACTTTTCTTCTACGCATCTGCTCTTCCCTACACTTACAATAAAACATTTTCCTTTGACACTGTGCACGGCTCTGCTTAAAAAGAGCTTGGTGTAATCAGGTGTGTTCCTAGTGAACTGCAGCCTGCAGTACAAAGACACCACTGTTTTTCAGAAGGCTGTTCAGTAATGTTCACTCAACAGAAGAGACCAACAGTATGGCAATATCCATCAACCCCCTGCATTTGCTTGTAATTAAAGAAAGGTCAGTAGCTGTGCCTTTCTGAGAATCACGCTTACCTTTGCACAGTCAAAACCCAAACATATACAAATTTCACAACGGAAACTTCCGTTGAGATCCAGAAACGTGAAACCTGAGACATGAAAAATATTAAACAGCCAATGTACTAATCTAATAACATTTTTGAAACTGATTTGCCCCCATGGTTGGTTACAGAACTGTTGAGATAATATTTGGTACCTAACAGCAAAAGCTGTTGTGTTCCATTTTTTTCATGCCTCGCTGCTACAGAAAGGCCCTGATTCACACCACTTCATTATCTTTCCTCGTTTTTATAGGCAGCCAGAGGGCATGCTGGATCCTCAGTTTGTTTGTCTGGATCCACTCATTAGTAAATTACGTGTAGTGAGCAATGACATGCACCTGGACATTTAGTCTGAGTAGATTCTTTAACATTCAAATTGGTTGTGCTACTTCGGCAAAAAAAGCAACAAATCTTTCTGAAATGTGATTTTTTTTCTTTATGCTTTTGTATTTCTAGGAGCCATATCATCAGTGGAGCAGAAGTAACAAAAAGCAAGAACGAAAGAGAAGAAAGAAAAGCACAAGACTTCTCCCTATGAAGCGCTGTTAACAATCAGTTTGCTATGAACACAAGGATCCTGCGCCCAAGACCACAGCCACATTATGGTGGCAATCTGAGTGGCAGCATTTAAATTTTTGCTGTATAGCTAGTCAAGAAATACTAAAGAGGAACACAGGTATGTAGAGATTTAGCTGGGAAATTTGCAGCAATGTTGAGCGCAAGCCTGACGTGTTGCTCTGGAACTCTGGAAACGGAAACGACCTAGAAATCTACTTTTAGGCCTTTAACCCCTCCCTGGTTCTCTTGGTGGTATCACTATGTATAATTTGCTATTGTAATGAAGGGAACTGGGACAGAGAGGGACAGATACAGGATACAGACAAGGCGTGAGGTATTCCAGCGAAATCCTTCTGACATACAACACACGGACAACTGGTGCAAGAATCACAGAGACACAATCCAACACAATCCCCTGCTCTACTTTTCCCATCATTAGCTGGGTACCGCAGAGAATGTAGTTAAAAATGTCTTCTGAAATAGCTTTAAGGATTGGAAATCTGTTAAGGCAAATACAAGTGGCAAAGCCTCACTGACGTCAGTGAGACTTGTATAAGGGAAGATTTTGTAATGGTAAAAGTAATACTGGAACTGAAAAGTCCTGCACACTGAAAAAGGAAGTTTTTCAGATTAACCTCAACACAAGCCACAGATTTGACCTCAAAACAATTCCCCCCCCCCCCCCGCAAATAAAAACTGAACTCGGGCTGTTTCTGCAAAAATTGTCACTTTGTGTGTACAATCACACAAGCATAATTTACTGCAAAGCTACTCATTAATAAGCAACTGAGTTATTAATATTAAATCATATTTTTAAAGATAAATTTTGAATTTACACATATGAGAATTTTAACAAAAGGACGTGACTGCAAAATGCAGTACATTTAGCCAGTCCTGGGACAATATGGTGTGGGAGTCATTCTTCCTTCGTACAATTCTCCTTTTCAGGACCATCTAGTAAGTTGGTGTGAATTAAGGCTGGTCATTTGAAATCAATTGAAAAAAATGGAGCTATGCCAAATTACATCAGTGAAGGATCCAGCCTTTTGACTTCAAGTTATCCTCAGTTAACACTGGCGTAATCAGAAAAAGGCGACATTTACTTCTCTGCCCAATGAAAATAGCCTGGGTATTGGCTACTTTCAGAGAACTGCCTGAAAACATTCCACAAACCATGAATTATTCACAGTATTAAACAAATAATTGTGACTAGTAAATAAATATTTGAAAGTAATGGCTGGTTTATACACCATTCAAACATAGTGTAAGGGGGAGATATTCATCATATGAATTACCCATTAAGAATTATTGGCTCAGCTCTAGTTATAACTGATAAACAGTCATGTGGATAACAAGGCAAGTGTTTGGCAAGTCTCCTGCTTTCATTCTTAGCAATATGGCTTCCTTTTCAACAGACACATAAGCTCAACTATTTATCCCCCTTCTACCAGAGAAACTAACTGCCTTCAGTGCACCTGAAAGGCGAGAGCTGGCGCGCAGTTTCCCCAAGCCCTACTTGTCTGGTTAAATTCCAGGTCAGGCAACAGCCCTCTGACAGAACCACATTCCTGCTGTAGTTTCAATTACCTAAATTATTCTTCACCTCCTGTCCTAAGTATGGGCATATTTTTGATGGCCCGAGCTGGGAAATGTGAATGCAAACTGCTACCAGATGTAGAGAGGAGGAATGATTTTGTATCAGAGGCACTAGCCTCCGAGTCAAAATATCTGAGTCTCTGCTGTGCCACAGGCTTTCTGTAAGCCACTTAGGCCCAAATCCCCAAAGGTATTTAGGCTTTTAACTCCTGTTCATTTCAGTGAGAGTTAAAAGCCTAAATACCTCGATGGATCTGGGTTTTAGCCTCTGTGGTTATGTCTACACAGCACAAGGGTATCCATAGTACCGAGTAGGCACATCTTAACAACCAAGAGCAATATCCTGGTGTTGGTCTACTATTCAGCCAAGAGCGGAATATAACCTGATTGTGGATAGCTCTCACCACAGTATTCCCAGCTACAGCACGCTCAGAGCTAGCCTGGGTATCTCCAAACAGCACTGCGTTCTGCTGGGTGGGTACAACCCACGTGCCTCACAATTACACCACAATTTGGGTAACAGCCTGCCTTGTCGGGATACGGGGAGAATGGGTGCATCCCATAAGCTTTGCATGGTGCCCAGGTGTTCTGCTGGTGGGCAGCACATAAAGCACAGGGAGCCAGCAGGCTTGGTTCGGCTGAACGATCCTGCAAATTCCAGTTTAATTCAGCTTTTCAGAAAGCAGCTTCCACTGGCCACAGAAAGGCAGCAGGGGGCTGTGCAACATGCTCCCATTTAAATATCTGGCATCTTTCACTTACAACACCAGTACAACATCTGACTGTGTCTCCAAAAAGAATCAGAGCAAATGGTTAATGTGCAGTTATGGTAGTTAAAAAAAGAAATGCTTTGCTGCTATTCTATTGTCAGTTTTGGCAAGCAGCACTGGGGAAGCGAAACACTGATAACATTGCTTTATTGTTCATGTAGGTCCCAACCTTAACATGCTACATCTGTATCTTCTGTCTCAAGAAGTTGCTTTCTTTTCATCAAACACATTCCAGAAGTCAACAGTAAAAGCACTGACAAGAGACAGCAGATTGATCCATTAACTCTCACTCACTGCTAACAGTTCCTTGGCTGAAACCGGACCCTGCATTCCACTTGGGAAGATTTGGTAAGTTCAAAATGTAAACATGCTTGCAGGATTTGGTTACTGCTCTCATACACTGCAGCTCCTCCTGCCTCAGCTTAACAGGAGGTGCTGGGAATCTCTACAGGTGCTGTGCCTCTTACTTTATACATGCGTAATTAAGTAACAAACAGGACAGGCCAAACAAGTCCTGTGTGCCTCGTGTTAATATTATGCTACATTCTCAGTTAGTGCTAATCAATGTGGTTGCAATGAAGGATATTACAGCATATAGCTCTTTCTAATATGTCTAACAATAATAATAATAAATAATAATAGTGCACCCTCCCTTTGCCAGAAAAGATGTAATTAAATGAGCACATATTTTCCCTTTGGAGATAGGCCCTTAAGCATCTTCCTTTTAGCAGCACATAAAATGAAAAGTCTTTCCTGTCGTGGCTTTGAATTTGCTTTGCAAAACCAGCCTTTATTTTAAGTTAGATTTATCTAACAATGCTCCTTTGTTGAACTATTATTCTCCATCTGTATTACCAAAGCATACAGGGTCTCTGCTCACAGGCCAACACTCCAGCGCATCAGTCACTGTAAAAACACAGAACAAAATGCCATTTCTCACACATCTGCTAACAAAGCTGTAAAGCCCAAAACGGGCTCGTCTCCTAAAGTGGCTCTCTGTCCCCCTCTACTGACTACAACAGTCGGTCCCGGGTCCAACTCCTGCATCCAGGGACTCAGCCTGGGGTGCTGTTACCCTTGGAGAGGCGACAATACACCTTCTGAGAGGCGGCAAGATGCTGGCTTATCCTGGGAAGAAGCTGATTTTTCCTGTGCAGCAGCTGGACAAACAGGGTTTTGTCCAAGCAGGCCTCCGAGTTCGGCTTTTGCAGTGCTCACAAAACAGAACGGGTTTTTGTGCTGAAAAATGTGACGTGGAGGTAAAACATCACCGCAGTATTCTAGCCAATCCCTTAATATTGGGATGCGAGATGGTGTCTTTGGTGTCCCATCGGAAATGAAATCGTGCTTCCCTTTGACTCGACAGGTCAGGTTCTTGAGACGAATGACATTTTCCAGGACGGTCATCTACTTCAGCTGAAAACTTACTGCTTTTCAAGAGTTTCATTTTTCCATGTGACAGTGGCACTTCCCAAAGAAAGCAAGCACTTTTGAAAAGAAACACACCTAATCACAAAGCCATGTTTCTGAAAAAACACGCTTTCAGTGCACACGTGAATCTACCCCTTACTAGCCTTTGCTTTTCATGCAGACTACAGTACCATGTACAGTCCCGCAGCTCATGAGCAGAACCAGTACAGATTGCTATGGGTAAATGCCAGGAGCTGCTCCACTGACATCACTGGGATTTTTGCCACTGATTTCAGTAGAGTCATGATTTCATGCAGGACTCCGCTGCCATTGGACTCGAGGTTTAATTACACAACTCTCTACTAACTGGCTCTCTAGGTTTCTACAATACTGATTTCCCTCCAATCTCGCTCCAAGGGTTAGTTCTGACTTGTTACAGGGGCCTGTTTGAAAGCTTCATGTTCCTTATGCTTCTCTTCTTCCTTTGGTACTGTACAATCACAGACGCAGTTCCCTATTCCAGGCGTATCTGTGTACACATCGTCCATATTTACATCTTAACACTTCAGTTTTCTCTCCTTTGTTGTCTGAAGTTTCAAATGGTTTTTGCCCTTCCCCTGCTTTTCTCTTCTCCATGATCAGGTCTTCTGCATTCAAGACCCTTTTGTAACACAGGTCTATAAACAGATCCTAGCTATCAGTGAATGATCTAGGGAAAATGATTTGTTGTTATTATTATGGGTCTGGATTGCCAATTTGGTCTAAGTTTCCAGATCATTTTGGCCTTCTGGCGTGTCCATTAAGAAGTCATTCCACTGTCAGATCCATCTCTACCTGTACAGAGAGACGTCCTGCACATTCGGACTGCAAGTCCTTCAGGAACTAGTGCTGGTTTTGCTGCCTGTCTGCACAGCAGTGAGAGCAATGGGACCCAAGGTTTGTAGAGAACTGGGAGCATCTCCATAGGAATTCTGGATGGAGAATAACTATTGCTCAAGTTAACTTACACCACCTTAATTTGCAGCTGTGACTTTGTCTGCCTTGCAGTCAAAGGCATGACAGCAACACATTGATCTAGCTACTTTGGATACCTTAAGCTGTGGAGACACAGTGTTCAGGCACCAGCTCTTGAATATGCATGCCGCATCCCAGGCAGGCTTGTCCAGCCTGCCCTAAACCTTGTGAAGATTAAAGCTAGTTGTTATTTAGTTATCTGCACTGCAATCACACCTCCCAGTTGCAACGTAGGTGCACAGTCGGTGACCAGGGGACCGTTCCTCTCTCTACGCATTGTATTGTCAGAAGTATGCAATAGCTGCGCGAGAAGCAAGGGGGCTGGAAGGCTGCATTGAGGTGGTCCTCCCTGCCTGCAGCCTGCCTGTTTTGTTCCAGAGCAGCCGTAGTTTTGTTAGCAGCTCACAAGCACTGCGATATTTCAGTCTCCCCCTTTCCTCCCCATGCTCTGGAAGAGAAGATAGACTTAGGACCGGGATAGCTTGAATTTATTTTAGCTGCTTTCTCAACAAGGGATCTATTAAAGGGAGAGAAACACACTTTTGTATGAAGTTGCTCTTTGCATTATGTATTTTAAATCCTGGAATGAGCATGAGATGAGCTATCATGGAGATTTACAGAAATTTAATTACCACCTTTCTTATACCAGTTCAGAGTTTACAGCTTGTTTCCACTTACAGAAGAGATGCGAACATCTTTAGAGTGACTTTATGTCTTCTGACAGGTTTGCTTTACTCAGTGTTTTACTTGTCTCAGATCCTCCGGAGGATGCTTGGGGTCCTGGAAACAGATGCTGAAAATCACTGCACTGCACTGCTATCTGACATGAAGAAAAATGCCACCAGCTGCAGCTGAGTTATGTGTGAGCATAACTAATGTGAAATAAGAATAAAGCCTGTAAGTGCCTAAGTCTGCAACTATGCTCTAGCACAGCTAGAGCATCTGCAAATTCAGATCCATAGATACAGTTCTGTACCTTATCTGTACACAGAAGTGCAATAATAAGTAAGAGAAAGGTGAGAGCAATTTGGACCTTTCAGTTTTTAGGGGCTACACTGAAAGGGCCTCTGAAAGCTAGACCCTTTGAGGAAGTCTCAAGTCCCAGACAGAACTTCAAATTGCAAACCACTTCTCATAGTCTTTGCCTGAATTTGCAAAAGTCAAGACCGGGCTATAGCTGACAGAAAACCAGCTTCCCTAACATCTGAATCTGATTATTCAGACACATTTTCAAAACGAGAACTATGAAAAAATTAAGTCCAAGCACTTGTGAATTCCTGCTGACCTGCTACATAACTGCTTAGTGTCACACATTCAAAATGGTCCAACAATGTACGCGTTAGCAGGGCTGCATCAAAAGCTTCAGTGTCTGAGTTTGGCTAAGCAAGCATAAGTTTGGATACTTATTTAAAACTTGTTTGTATCCCTTCGTCCATGAAGCCAGGGTGAAAATTTTGTTGGAATAATCCTTCTCATGAGGTCTCCAATAATACCTGCATCCAGCTGGGCTAGAAAAACACTCGGAGCAACCTTTCAGAGACTTTCCTCATTTTGCCTTCCAGTTCCAGCTGAGACCCGGAAGAGCAAAGTTTTGTAAGCAGGACCAGCAGTGGGGAAAAGAAAAGTTTGCAAAGTCTTGGTAAACATATCCGTATGAGCCAGTGTCGAGTGCCTGCATCTGCGCATACCCAAAGTCCAGCATCTGGGAGAACCACAAACAAGTGTAACTGGCTATACAAATCATATATTCTCTTGATAGAAAAATACATCTGCGTATGTGCTTGAGCCTCTGCACTTAAGTAATTGAGGAAAATAAGTCACTTTTAATTTTAAAAAGCTCTCAGCTGTGTCCTTAGTAATTAAGATAGCATGGATGCAATAAATCAGTCCATGTGCCAACCCACAGAGGTCAAATATAACCAGGCAGCAAATTATAGTAAACATTTATGAATCCCTTGTATACGGCACATGACCCCACCCACTCTTTTTGGCACAGACGTTTGCTGTTGATTGCACTGGTCCTTCTGGCATTTCATGTCCTCATGCAAGTCATACCAAGTAGCCTCCCTGAAATATTGTACTTGAACATGATCAGACTCATTTTAATCATTGTGTGTATTTTAAATGATGACTAATGCTCTGAGAGGATGAGAGAAACCAAAATGGTCAGGGAGCTTTTTTAAAAAAAGGAACAAGGAAAATGTAAATTGAGGTTTCTATTTAAGCAACAAGAAACTCGATGCATCCTTCTGCAGAGGAAGGATGGTCTCATGGCTGAAGCACAGGGCTAGGGTGTAAGACCCTACTAACCCACAGCATGTCTCCAGGATAGCACAGAAAACCCACGGCAGAGTTCCTGTGTGACCAGACTTCCTCAGCTCCCCATCTGTGAAATGGGGATAATTATGCCTTCTTACACCCATCCTTTATCTGTCTTGCCCATCTATACCAAAAAACACTTCATTGAAAGGGACTGTCTTTAATTAGGTGTCTGTGTGTGCTTAGCACAATAAGGTGCCAATTTTAGCTGAGGTCCCTGAGTGCTCCTACCTGGCAAATGAAACAGGCATTTACTGCAGGGTTAATGACCAACTGAGATTACTTGATATTATTATTTCATTTGTACTGCTGTCACACCTAAGAGCACCAGCCACAGACCTGAACCTGTTCTGTGTTTGCATTTAATGCATACAGAACATAATGACAGTGCCTCTCCCAAACAGCTTAAAATGAAGTTTTACTCTCCCTTCCCCCACCACTGACTTGCACGGAGTTTGTCCCAGGGAACGCTTTTCAAATACATCTGCCAATGTGACAGCTTCAAGTATCTCCTTGTGCCTGTTCAGATTAGATATAGATAACACCTGAGAAGTGCAGATGAGATTCTGATCACAACTAGAAGGAAAGTGAGAAATATTTTCTACCAAAAGGTTTAAAGAAACAAAAACATTTCCTATGTTTTTAAATGCAGTAATGTCCTGCTGATAATTTTTTTGACAAAAGGAAAAAGAAAACCCAAGTAAGAAAGACCTAGGAAACAATCTGATGTTTTGTCTTCAGAAAAGCAATGCATTTTGATGGAATTTCAGAGTTTTCACAGAGGGTTGTCTTGAGAAAAAGCATTCCTACTTTACTTCCCTTTAGAAAGCTTTGTCCCGAAAATGTCCATCTGCTGCTGTTCTCAGTCCTGCTAGCAAAACAGACTTCTACACACAAGTGCAGTGGGTTTGGGGTATGAAATCCACCACCTAACCACTACCTTGACTTCAGTCTAAAGCCCTTGAAGCTCCTCTTGCATGCTACAGTACCTAGGGAAGCCTAATACAAGATAGTACATGCTGCATTCGAGGATACTTCAGGCGCTGAAGTACAGTAGAGCTTCTGGTAGGGGATGAAAGAGATGGAGATGTGAGATGTCTTGTGTTATAAGCCATTTCCTTTCCCTGTGGTGGCACTGATCCTTGAGAGAGACTTTCTTTCTTTCTTCTAGTAAAAAAACTTTTCAAAGGAGGTTTCTTACCAACTTCAGATGAAAGGACAGGAGCTGGCGTGAATCTCTCTTCAGCATCAGTGCCTGTTTTATACTTTGCACACACCTGGAGAGTCCTGGAATACAAGAGAAACCACCTGTACATCTTTGCTTACCAGAGAAGTTCCCAGAGCAAGTCTGGGACTCTTTAAAAACTGGCATTTTACCAATAAGTCACAGGCAGCAGGAATTAAGTACTTTCTCCCTTGCCTTCTTCAAACTGGAAAGAGAGCTTGCAGCTTCATCTGGTTTATGTAGGCTCCTCATCTTGTGCAGAGGTGCACGAGAGGGAGAACAGGGACTGAGGAAGAGCCTCATCCCGATGCTATTCAGCTTTTCATTAACTATCAAATAATGATACTTTCTGAAAAGGAAATCCCTTTTATTTAAAGAGTCAGCAACAAAAAGAGAAAATAATGACGTGGCCTTCCATTCTGCCCTGCATTAGTATCTCCCTACTATAAAAACTCCCTTTCAGGCAGAACACCTTCCTGAATATCAAAGTGGATAAAAGCTGGGAAAAAGGAAGACCTGTGAGGAAAGCAAAGAATCCCTTTTAGGAGGGACATCGTAGTGTCTATTATATCACAGGATGTTCTCCTACAGTGAGAATTGCTATTCCTCACCCAATGATCACCAGAACCCAAATTCAATGACCTTGGAATATTACACAAGAGCAGGCCTACTCAGACATCCTTTTGGAAATGGTCAGCCATTTCAGAACTGAAAGATGTGTGTGATTCATAAAGTACTCGCTGCAGGATGCACTCACACACAGACGTGCTCACCTGCAGGAAAACCTCCAAGCCCCTCCACACCCCTTATTCAGGCAAAACTTCTGCTGAATTTGGTCTGACTAAGAAACGATTTAAAAGTTTTACAGAAATAGGCTCTGAGAGAGAATATTGTAAAACATCCAGTATCTTCTCAACATGGATTGCTCAAAGCTGCTCATCTAAAATATATTATATATTTGTAGATATGCAGCAAATTATCTAACAAAGATGCTGGATATGCCCCATGAGGATTCACGTTCTCCTTATTGCCTTCACTGGGAGCACGATGTGCCGGTATCTACACACATTTTAAGAAAGCATGGCAGGCTTTATTGGCACACTTAACATGGATGACACTCACACTGGACCATATAATCTTCACAAGATTATATAATTTCCTAGATTGTAATCTCTATCTCATGCCATGTGAACCAAGTTAGAACGATAAGGAATTGCCAGCTCCATAACCTGGAAATGTCTAAACCAAGTATCTTCCAAATTACCCCAGATGCTTGTCTTTAAAGTTTTCAGGGCAAGTTATGCTCAAGTTTGGCAGTAACATTTGAGAGGCCAGAAGGCAGAAGCCTCTCTGCCAATTCTATTGTTAAGACCTTTATGAAGACCCTATGAATGCAGACATGGGTGTGACAATCTAGGGGGTGATGATTGGAGCTGCTGCTAGGAAAAACAAAATAGTAAAACTCTCATTCCCACAGCTGCAGAAAATGAAATACAGAAACATGAACCCAAATAATTACCAGTCAAATAAAACCCCAGAAGGCATTACTTACAAAATCTCATAGTTTTTAACCAGTGGTATGATTTGAGAGGCTTGACTCATGACTTCTTAATGCTTTGGGTTAGCAACGCTAGTTGACAGTTCTAGTGGCTGAAGTGAGCTGTACTTACTATAAAGTCAGTCATGTGTCTACCTGACAATTTGCCAGGAATCCTAAAATTAACAGCTCATTAGAAACCTGTCTGTGACATATTATTCACATGGACAAGCCCTTGCTCAGGAGCAATTCCTCTGAACCCGGTGCAGGGAACAAGGGAGAGGACCAGTATCCAGCACACGTGCTTCCACAATGGGGTCTGCTGCTTCCAGTAGGGTGGAGAGCAGCATTTCAGTGGGCAAATAGGTTAGAAATGGGTCCTACTCATGCTACAGCTCTCTCCTCCAAAGGAGAACTAGATTCAGGATTTGTGAAATGTTTCTCAGTTGTCCTGAGATGTTTTTCTGGAAATCAACCTCATGTCTGCAGACATTACCGTCACAAACACTGGCTCCACTCCATCAATGCTATAATGCACCACTGGCAATTTCGACCCCACATTGAGGAAGGTTTGTTCTCAGCAGGATCATTTGATAGGGCAGCAGCAATGTTGGCCACAGTTACATAAACAGAAGCAAGTCCAGAGCTGATTATGTCTTTTCATTGATTGAAGAGGACTTCTGCAGGATCCAATAGTTTTTCCAGCATTGCTGATTAGAACTGGGCAAGATTTTTCTGTTGAAGGATGTTGGCTTCTTCAACTAACACAATTCAACTGTTGACAAAATTTCTGAGTTTTCATTGAAAACTCAGTTTCAATGAAAATCCCAAACTAAACACCTTGTGGATCAGAAAGTATCCTTGATTAAAAAACAAAACATTATTTCAGATGTTAAAATTCCCCTTTTTATTAGTTTTTGCTTTTGTTTCCTGTTGCAACCCTCTCACAAAAAAAAAAAATTTGGATAAAACATACATCAAAAATAGCGGAGGGAGGGATTTTTGAATTGTATCTTTCCACATGGAAAAGACATCTCTAAAGCAGTCCTATTGCTAATACATGTGGAGACAAAGCAGCATTAGGAGCATTGCTAACATTTAGGAGACACGGGCATCATTCATCTTGGGATCTTGGAGAACATGCTTTTTACAGATATTCAAAGAACTTCAGATGTGGGGCAGCTATCTTTGGAATATATCCATGAAAAACTAGATCAAAATTAAAGAAAGGAAGTACTGAAAAAGTAATACTGAATTAAAATCCATTGGACTTGACTCTGGGGCTCAGTTCGAATATTCTTACCCACACGGAATGGCATTTTGATTTCAAGCCACTCCACTAGTGAACCGTGGGTGCTATTTAGGAAGAGTAAAGGCATTCCAGCCTGGCCCACTGTTATTTAGAAATAGAATTGTAATTGTGTATTGAGTTCTTATCTTAGGATGAGGTAATCTACAGTATGCTGATGAACATTTATCAACTGGGCTGGTAAAGCCCCAGGGAATGACAAAGGGGAGAAAGAATGGGAAGGAGACACATTGGCTATGAAACACTCCTTGCTAGAACAAGAAACAATAGTGTGCTGCAACTGAAAAAGAAAGACAGACACTTCCTGGGACAAGATACCTTGCTGAGGTACATTACTAAAAAGAGATAAGCATATTTTCAATGACAGGTTGGGGCATCGAGAACACAGCAATTCTTGCAGCGAGACACAAGGTCTTTCTAAGGTTTATGTTTAAGGTTTCTAAGGTCAAGTGACTCTTGCTTCAGATCAGCAAAGTAAGCGTTTCCCAGGTAAAAACGTTTAAAACAGCTTGTTATAGAAAGTAAGTACTGAGCAACTCTTGAATACCAGGGACCTGCAAAATCTCTTAAAATAGACACCCAAAATAGCACAACACTTCAGATTTCTCCACATTTTTTCCATGTAGTTGAATCAGTAATTTTCCAGCCAGAAGCTTATCAAAGCATCACACCTCAACTTTTTAGTTCTTATTTTCTGGCTGCTGTTAACTGACTAATGATAATCTCAGTATTTCAGATCTGCTGCTGGAGTCGAGCTCTCCATAGCAAGGGAGTCCAAATTCCAAACTTGGAGAAGGAATAAACGCTATACCCACTCAAGCATGCCCAAAAGGGGCTTGGGATGGAAAGAGCTGCAAAGCCACGGGTAGAACATGCGAGAACTACAGGAAGATGTTAAAAGCAAGGCAAGAAGAGTTTCACACTCAAAGCATTTCTTTTTAAAAAAAACTTTGGCCAGTGCTAGCCAGGAAGCATCACAGAGCAGAACAAGAACTGACAGCATCTAGAAAGTACATGTGCTGCTTGTACTGCTGCCCATCCTCTTTCAGAAGGAATTTTGCACACTACTTCCACTTTCAAAATCATTGCTTTAATCCTTAACATAATTTCTATGCAATTTCTATAACTTCTATACAGCCTTCCCATGGACTCAAATAAGCACCAGGGTCCTGGTATAAAAATAATTTCCAAAGAAGAATACGGACATCACATGAATTAATAAAGCACACGAAATGAAGATGTGGAAGAGAATGCTTTCCGCACCTTTACCTACAGAGCAGCGTGCTGTCATATTGGATTAAGGCTCTTCATTGGTCGTATCGCAAATGGTGCAAAGCATGCGTAGTCCCGTTATGCTATCCACGATAAGAGGAAAACCCTCAGCCAACCTCTTGCTGCAAATCCTGCCCTTAAGCAGGGGTGAGGCTCGCTGAAAACTCACTTGCTGAAGTACCATGAATTTAAATTCTTTGGTGTCTGACACAAGATAGTTTAAAGGGGTCTGAGTTTTTATAATTCAATTATCCTGCACTGGGCATCCAGACCTGAGACCTACTATTTCACCAGTGCTAATCTTGTTCAGAAACACATTCCCTCATTTCCAGCCCTAATTTTTTGTCAGACAGCAGGCTACAAAACCAACATCAGCCTCTGCCAGCTGGTTGAGTAACCCCACAGAAATGTGTACACGAAGTTCTCCCAAATCCCATACATCACAACAAATACTTGATTCCCCTGGTGATGTTTAGGACTCTTTGTCAATCTGACAGCTCTTTTACAGGCCTAACGAGAAGGAAAATAAAGAGTAACTTAGCAGAACTTGCGCTTCTTGTTCATGCAGGTCACCACTGTGCCAGTCACCCAGCCACAGACAAACTCCCTGCGCACGTTAACAGCTCTTCCTACTGCTGGGCTGGACTGCCAGCTAGTGACAAAGGGAGCTACACTGGCACCCAGAGAACTTGCTGAATACCACCATCTACTGGCATAAAATGTGGAGGAAGGAAAGGAAAAGAGTGGGGACAGCAGGGAAGCAAGGAGGGTGAAGTGAAAGTGGCTGAAGAAAAATGAATAGCACGAGGAAGATAAAACCAAAGCCACCTATCATAAAATAAAAGGCCATTTATATGAGTATCAAAGGAGCAAGGGCCAAGGCGGGGGGGGGGGGGGGGCGGTGGGAGAAAGATGGTGGGAGCTGTTTTCCTGACAAATTGCCACATGCACCATGCAGCTGGCTATGAGACACAGCACCAGAGCCCAGCTACTGGGAACCAACACAGCTCTACCGCAATAGGTGCGGGCAGGCCAGCCCGTACCAGGCAGGTTTCTCCACAGCCTACAGACCCTTAGATCATGCAGGCTGATGTCCTGTGTATCACAGGCCATTACATCCCCAAATCCGTCTTTATTTTAGCCCAAAATCTTGTGTTTGCTTCAGGTACCTAAAAGGGTGTCTGGCCTTAAATGAAAGCCACCAAGAGAAGTCTGGAGTTTGTTTGAACAGGTGCTCACCTCCTTCTCGCCGCAGTTCCCATCCGTGCCAGTATCTCAACAGGAGATATTGCCCACGGAGTCTAATTGCTCAGGCCTGGCTTCCTGCCTTGGGCTGCTCCTGGACCTGGCAGGGCTGCGGCCAGCACCTCCCAACATATCACAGCCTCTGGATGTCTCTATGTTACAGAGCTTCTCCACAAGCAATAATGCTCACCCCACTATTGATCTGAGCTAGATAGGAATTTGTCTCCAAGGTAGGGAAGGCTCCATATGTCATTACCATACTGCTCAAGTCATCCACCCACTTCGATCTGCAAGGCTGTTATCACACTGATTGCTGTATGTACACCTTCCAGGAGTGACTTTACAGAGTCATCTACTCACCCAGAATCATAATTAGAGACAGGAATGTACTATTGCAAAAGAGATTTAATATTCATTTGAATCCTTAACATTAATTTGCTTCAGCTGTGTGCCAGCCCCCTTTCCATATTTGCTTTCAACGAATATTTTAACAAATTAATTTTCTGGCAGGAATATTTGTGGAAATGGTACGTTTTAAATCAGTACTGGGGAATGCTCCTGGGAAAGAAATTTAGTGTTCGTAATTGTGCGTATTCTCAACAGAAACCCAATATTAAGTGTTCTGCTTATCCAATCCCACGCACTGGGCTGCAGTTCAAGAGGCCTCCACTCAGTCCCTGTCTCTGCCAGACTCCCTGTCTGATCCTGGGCAACTCGAGCAATCTCTCCAGTTCAGTCTGCTCCTGGGCCAGCACAGCTACGCACGAGAGCTCAGGGCTTGCAGCACAGCCAAAGCCTAACCCTCCGATGGTGACTGTACAGAGATGCTTCCCGGGGCCAATAAGAACATGGGTATGGCTGCCTAGCACAGGGCAAGTCTACAAATATGCACTTTTAATTGGGGCTGGCCAATTCAGGTTAAAATAACAGTGAGGGCTCTCAAATTGCTTTGGTTTATCTGATTTAATCTGAATTATCTAGCTCAGGTAAGCAAATCCAAATTAAGAACACACCTGCATTTTTTGCTATGGAAATATCCATCAACCCTAATCTTTCCCACCACATTCAGGTCATAGAGGCTATAGGAAAGCCTTTACCTTTTCTTCTCATCCCTAATTACGCCACAATCTAGTCCCTTTCTAGACCACAATCAGCCCTGAAAGTCTACCCCTTCCCCTACAAAAGGCCAAATGCTAAATTAAAAGAATAGATATCGCAAATCCCTGTCTTACAGCTCCCTTTGCAAGGAAAGGGCTCAGCCACACAAATCAGTGATTTCATCAGTTCTCTCTGCAAATGCTGGTTTTTTTCCTCTATATGAGAAAGGTTGGAGAATTAAGGAAATCATATTCCACTTGAACTTTCTGCTGCTGTGACTCTTTCCTCTCTCTCTCTCTCTCTCTGTTATTTTGTCTCTCCTCGTTCAGCCTAGCAGCATATCATTTCCTTTTTTCCTAAATTAGCCTATTCCTTTTTCTTCATGTGTTTCCCTCACTGATTTCTGCCTCCTTTTTTAGTCGGCCCTGTGTCATCCTCATAGCAATGCAAGAAGAGATGGTAGTGCATTATCAAATTATTTCTTCGCAGTGGTATGTCAGACATCACTAGAACCTGTGGCTGCACTCTGGCTTTCCCTTCTCCTCCACCAAGTCCCAGGATGGAATATTACCTTCAGTCGGTGCCATCACACCCTCTGTCCATATATTGCCACTACTCCTCCACCTCCACAGCAGCCAATTTTCTGTCCTTTGCCTCTCTGTGCTCATCACTCTCTCTGGTTTTCCCACTTCAGTCAGACTCTTCCTCTCTCCTCCTTATTTCTCTTTCTTCACCCTGGGCTGTGAGCCAAATGCCTCAGGTCTGATAGTAAAAAAAAAAAGAGAGAGAGAGAGAGAAAAAAAAATCCAACTCCAAAGCTCTGCATAGGGTTAAACCCCATTTGCCCCAGATGGTTTGGAGACAAGAAAAAAAGAATTCAGACACAACAAGGACTAGATAGTCAGACCTTCTCAATAAGCAAGTAATGCCAGAAAACATACTGGGCTAATTTCATTCACATCGTACCAATGCAAATTACTGGTGGTAGGGATCAGGGCTGGGATTTTCAAAACGGCTAAAGCTCATGTTTTTAAAAGCTCTTTACTGACTTAGGAGTCAAAGTCCCATTTTCAAGAGGAAGTTAAGAGCAAAAAACCCCTTCTGAAGCCCATCCTAATTCTACCAGTCAGACTGGCATTCCCAGATCCTGACTTTGCCACCACCTCTTTTTCATTGGGAAAGTCCCCAAGATCTCTCTCTGTGGGTAGGCACAGGCTGCGTCTTGGCAGCAGCGAGCAGCTCAGTGCCCACTTCCTGCCTAAATCCCAGGCTGAATCAGAAATTGGGCGATCGCCCACTGGATCTGGTTGGTACACAGTGAACACACATAAGCCTCATCACATCTTGTGCTTAGTGTTGCCCCCTATGACAAGGCTTAGTGGTACCGGTTAGCTGTCCCTTGAACACCTCATTCAAACTCCATCATCAGCCGAACATGGAGCAAGATTTAAATGTGGACTCTCCCACTTTTAGGAGAGAGCATTTTCCCTGGCTGCAAGGCATACTGAAGGGTCTTGCCATGCTTTTCCTGCTGAAGATCCTTTGCTTTGTGTAAAATACTGAAAGATTCACTGGGGCCAAGAGAAACCCAGAATGATTCCATAGCCTAGAGATCAACGTTCCCCCAGAGGTGGGAAGATGGTTTTCAAAGCCTAGCCTTGAGACTTGAAGAATGTTTTGGGAGAGGAAAATGCATCAGATCTCTTCTGGTTCTCTTGTGGTTTGTTTTGGTTTGTTTGTTTTTTATATGAGATAGGACTTAAGCCTTAATTCTAAGAGAGGATTAATGGCAAGGTGAGGGAAGAGTCATATCCAGAGGTAGACACCTACCTCGCTTCGGCAATGCAAGGCAGGATAGGAAAGTCCTGTCCTTCCCTCTCACCATGTATGTGTTGGTCTGGGCATGCCCGAGATAACTTAAGAACTCTGGCGGCTGTGTATACTGTTCTGTAACTGCCTACATCTCCTATGCTATCTCCTAAGTCATTTAGGGTACAAATTTCAGAGGTATCACAGGGCCAGATGTTTACAGATATTTAGATCTCCAAACTGCACTTACACAAAATATTCCTCAGTGAATTAGGAACGCAGGCTATCAATTTTCAATTGAATTTGTGCCTCTGAGTCCCAAAGATGTTCTTTTGAAAATCGTCGTCTTGCAAGTACAGTTAGCAATAAGTACCAAAAGACTGATTCTGAAATAGTTCACCATCCACACTCAAGGACACATGCTCACAGCACCCAGTTCCCTGGCTGATACATCAGTGAAATGCCCAGATTTTCAAATATGCCAAGCACACCCAACCATTCTTCACCACCCCGTATTCTCTCTGGGAAGGGCAGAATTCGTCACTGCTTTTCTGAAGTGAGCTTGGTGTTGAGTTCTTTTGAAAACCAGGCCCTACTATTTACTACTTCTCTGAACAGCTCCAATCTTTTAATATTTGCTGGCAGAAACTGTACCTTTGTCTCCCAGGTAGCCTCATCTTCCTTCCCAGATAACCTTTCTGACTTCAGTAGCAGTAAAGGTAGATCAACCAGTTATTTTGAAAATCCCACCCTCTATACCATGTCCCAGCAACTCAACATCAATTAAATTTTGGATCTTGAATCTTTTGAACAAACTGGCAGTTAATGATCCATAGGCAAAGCCTGTTTGACAAGCATGGCTGAAATGTAAAGCTGTATGTGAAAATCACCATCTTTTCACATACAACTTGTGAAGAGAAAGAGGAAAATATGAATCAAATTAGCTATCATTACAAATAGTGGTCTGGAAATGAATCACAGCTGTTTTGATGGAGAATGGGTTTTTTCGTAACACAATTCTTCTGAGAAGTGCCCATTCTGCATGAAAAGGATCCTTTTCTCCCCTGAAGAAACTGATCGTTCAAAATATTAAAGTATTCCAACCATGCACAAATACATTTCTGCATGCCTTTGCAATGTTCCATGGGAGCTGGATTTTGTTCTATGGTGTTCATCTAAGCCAAACTCCTTAAATGAATTACATTTCAAATGTCATATATCTATCATCTTTAAGGGAGGAGACCACAGAGGATCAGTCCAAATAGAAGCCAGGTTTAAAGAAGCTTAAAGAAAGAAGTTTAAAGCCAGGTACCATGGCAGCTTTTCCAAACAGAAATATTCTGGTCTTTCACCTTACATTTTCATGTAATTCATCTTTTTTTTTTTTCTTCACTGTAGTTACAATTCTTTTCCTTACTCAGTGTTTATGCTGTACATGAGTCAGTAACAGTCATGTGATAAGCAGAAAAGTAATTTGATTAAAGTCCACTATAATATGTACATTTGGCCAGCAGCACTTGGACCCATGTCCATCTCCGTGGCGTAATCCTTTTATCCCTGCACAATTCAAATAAGAGCTAAGAGTAGGTGAAATTTCCAGCACGTATCCATACGTCCACAAATACAAATCTCCAGCCAGACAAGTGCTTTCTTCCTTCTCCTAAAAGACAGAGGTTTTTCACTTTTGTGCCCCATTCCTCCCACACCTGCCTCCTTCACAAAGCCACAGCTACTATGCAAGAAGAATCACGCTAAACTGAGATTCAGGACCAATATGTTCTGCACCTACAACCACTAAAAAGTCTACTAGCTTGTCTCTCACCAAAGCCGGCAAGATGCGATTTGTAGGTGGAAGGAATTTCCCCTATTAGACCAACAAGTATCATTTGAAAAAGCAGACGAGCTTTCAGGACGGCTGACGGGCCTTTCTTCCAGATCTAAAACATAAGCAGCAGAATTCAAAACTAAATGCAAATTGAAAAAAAATTGCCTGGAGTTTAATTTAACAGGTACCAGTGAGGCCATCTTTTTAAGAAACAGTAACTGGTATATATGGGGGATGTTAGCAGCATAAAATTAAGAGTGGCAAGGTGATAATCTTTGCAGGATTGGGGAGAAGAAATAATTTATAGCCAGTGGAATATGAAGGTGCTGTAGGTAGGGTAGGAAATTCAAGTATACCTTAAAACCTTTGATGTTGATCACTTACAAATTTTAGTTCCCAGGCATGACAATGGAAAATGTGGTTTTTCAGTACAAAAACACTTTGATGATTGAGCTGGGAAAGCTCCCCAAGATAAATTATCAGATTGGACCAGTAAATTTGCATGTCTCATTTCTGGGGGGGATACCCAGGGACTCTGAACTCCAGCTGCCAGTAAAGTCGATAGCAAAGCGCAGGCTTGTCCAGTTTCCCTTGCTGACCTGTGGAAGAAGATGCCCGCTCTCCTCTGACATCCCATGTGGCTATAGCATGAAAAATCCTTGTGGTCCCTAGTCCCTCCAAAGGAGGAACACTATCTGTACAGCCACTCCAAACAGAGAACCAGAACAGTGCATAATGCGGCATGATTCCTTCCGAAGATTTTCTAAATCAAGTAAGACGGAAAAATGGTCAAGTCCAGAATAGAGCTAGGCTTAATATGTTTTACTAAGAAACAAAGAAAGCACTGTTTTGCACTGTATTGTTGAGGCTTGCCTTCAGGCACATGTGGAAAAATGTTTACTAAATAACTCAAATACTTAGCAGTGAGATGCATTTTATTTCAAACCAAATTTTCTGCAAGTATACACATGCCAAAAGGGAAGCAAAAGGTCACCAAATTACTCCGGGTACCAAGTTGCCAGCACTGTTCTGCAGATGCAAACCCCTCTGTTTCACCAAGAATGAGCCATATAAAAACCCAAACCAAACAGATTCCTCTTTCCAAAACAGAAACAAAAAAAGTGTACCATCCTGCATTATGAGCAGGACTGGCACGGAGGGGAGTCGTGACTTCAATCGTTTGTGTTGTAACCATGCATAAGGGGATTGCTTCTTTAATACGCGACTAGGGCCCACGATCCGAGTTCAAGCCTCACTCTGACAGGTGAGTAAAGACATTTGAAAAGTGCCTGACCAGAAGAACTAGATGAAGAATACTTCCCTCTGCCCTACATTAATTTTCTTGATACACTTCAAGCAACATGCTTCAGCACACTCAACCCTTAAGCCAGTCCCAAAACCAAATGAAAAATAAGATGCAAATGCCCTCCCATCTCCTCTCCAGTCCTTGCCAAATCAATTGTGGTGTTTATAGCCGTCTTAGCTGAGTTTTCTTTAAAAATAAAATAAAATATTTCATAAAACAATACATCAAAACTGACTGATTACTGCAAAAGATTTTCAATTCAAGTAAATGTCTCATTCTTTTGGAAAAACATCTCTCAGAAAAATGTCTGATCTACTTTGCATAGGACTCCACATCTTGCCAATCAGACTGAAATACCTGCACCTCTAAGTCACTTCAGAAAATAGAAGTAAGGTGCTTTTTTAAACATTGTTCTTGCATATCAGATCCCCCACCATAATGACATGGTTGGAGTTTGAAACTAATGCCAGGCAAACCTCAGGGAGGGCTGAAAACATCTATAAGGTACAACATGTACCTGCCAACTGCGCTATTTCCAATTAAAGTCTCGGCCATTTTAAGTTATCTACTGCCTTAGTCATCTACTACCTGTACTTTCCCATTTTTCTGCCAGCTGCAGCTAAATCTCAAAGACTTTATGAACAAAAGGTAGTACTCACAGCACACTCAACCTTTAAGCCATATGTTGCGGAACAACTTGCTACCGTTTTAAGTAGAATGATCAAACATACTAATTCCTAAGATCTTATAAGAACAAGCATGCTGAAGTGACATATTTCAAAATCTTCTGTTGTTTGGAGTAATCACCTTCTGAGAAGAAAGCAGTGATCCAAATCCCTGCTAGTAATAAGCAGGAATGCTGCCTGAGTATTATCAGTGATCCTGCAGTTGCTATCCCAAGATGTCTATAATTAACTACTGCCAAAAACAACACCACTTACCCATTCACAGAATATTCCCAACAACTGCAAGTTTGTTCCTGACTTCAATATCCCTTTCAGTCTGAAAAGAAATTACCACACTGATTTATTCAAAAGATGTGCTTCCTGTGGGTAATCAAAGTCTTTATAAGCATCTACAGTTTCAATTGCTTAATTTCTACTGCTGTTAGCACTGGAGAACACACATGTATATAAAGGAGCCAGCTGGATTCTTCTGGTTGTTTGTGCATCCTCATCAAGAATCATTCCCATCAGTTACAGCTAAACCGATCTATACTGTGGTAGGCCCTAGGGGTACCAGGCAAGACCAGAGCACTGTACAAGCATGCAGCGAAAGACAGTCCCTGCCCTGAAGAGCTTACAGTCTACATGCACAAAGAATGGCAGATGCAGCAAGACACAGTGACTCATGAAACATCTGGTGGTAGCAAGCCGAGAATGAAGATTTTCTCGCGAGGGAGTTTTGTAAGCTTTGTCAGCTTCAAATAGCCTCTTCCCTATATAGGATATGTGGGTGGCAGGTTGAAAGCCACTGCTCTAGATCCTAGGATTTCTCCTTTTGTGGAAATCATTGCAAACCACGACGGCACTTGGGGAATACTGCGGGAGAAAACCCAAAGTAAAATTAGTTGCTACTGGCAGAGCAAGGACATCCAACCTACGAGCAGCTCCTGTGGGACTCCCCTTTCTAGTTGGGACTAGACAACCTGATGTTTCAGCCCTTTAGAAGATGCAAAGCAGAAGGACTGCTTTTGCATATGTGATTTGCAAAGCCAGGACACTCTTGCACAATAAAGCTGCCCTCGTTCATGTGGACTAGATTCAAAGAAAATCGTCAGTGAGAGCCATTCCATTCCTTTAGTGGATTTGAATTAGAAGAACAATTTAGAAAGATCATTTGCTTTTCTCCAGTCACAAGACTACATAATGTCTTTTAATGCCTCTTCCCTTAATTCTTCTTTAAAGGCTGCTACCTTTTCTGAGTTAACAGGAGCTGTGCACTCAGCTGCTTTTCTGTATGTGAAACTCGCTCTAAATCAAATGGGAAGACATTTGCATGCGAGCTCCTGGGAGGCAGTATTTGCCATTCTCATTTTCTGTCTCTTGACATGAAGAAAAATGGATTTATCCACAAACTAGAGAAAACAGCATTTTGCATATATTTGTACAGAACAATTCAAATACTGAGGAGAAGGGAGGTGTCTTTTCACGGTCTAGAGGCAGAACTAATGTCCTTTGGATACAATGGCATCTGAGGGACACTGTCAGCTGCCCAGTGTTTAATATGGGACTCTTGTCTGGTAGCTGCTTATGGCTTTTAATGCTCAGGCTTGCAAAGACATCATCTACCTGCCAATCTTGAACAGTGAAAATTCCTCTATTTTTCATTTAAGTATGTATGGAAGGTTTTTCCCACCTATTGATTTGCTGAAATGAGATGGATTTCTTTCTCAAATATGAGATAGCTTTGTATTTCCAGGAGCACATACTAAAGCTTCTGGTGACGATGGGAGCTTAGGACGTATCATCACTACCTCTGGGCGAGCAGGACCTGAGTTAGTTAAGCCTAGGTGTGAGCAGCCACGCTACAAAGCAAGTGTATCCTAGTGATCCTACATACCCCAACAGTTGCTGAGCCTTCAGGGAGCGCAACCCATGGCTCTCTACGGCACCGCACAGCTCTCACCCAAGGGAGTCACAAGGGGAACTGGTCTCCCCTTTTAGATGCAGGCTGTGAGCTGTAGAAGGGCACTGAAGGACAAGCTGGGCTGGAATGACTTACCTTCCACACTAAGTGTGACTACTCCAAATAAAACCAAAGCCCATATTTTAACTCTTGCTCTCAGTAAGGTCTGTCCCTGTTGACAGAAGTGCTAAGCTCACTGCAAGGTTTTGCCTGGGACAGAGAGAGGATAAAGTACAACAACCTACTAAAAGCCCAACCTGACTGTGCAGTGAAGGCACAGGCTGTAGATCAAAGGTGCCATGATAAAAGAGAGTTTGAACATTTCAGAGCTTGCAAAGCGACACTTGGTTTTTTTAGAAAGTTAAATCTCACAAAAGCATATCAGCTTTCCAACAGCAACATTACTGAGAACGCAGCTGCAAATGGATGTCCTACAAGCAAACAGTCAACTATGGATCTCCACAAAAAGGAAGCTCCAACGAGCTTCTCAGATCTCTCTTCGACTTCTAATCAACTATAAAGAACAACAAAATTACAGAAGCAGGAAATCATGCTTCCTACTCTTTCATGAAAATCCTTTGAAACTCCTCCACTAAAGCGAAGTTTTAAATAGTTTCCTACTTATAAAATAATCTCTGCTTGTTTTCATCAGCATGCCAGTTTCAGCCTCTTGGAAAACTCCTCTCTCACCTCAAGCAAATACATACCCACATACAGTTACTGAGATTCATTAGCTAGTTACCTAGATTCATTAGCTTTTCTTTGCTGCAGGAAGCACTTCTAGTGCTGCCCAGATAGGTAGAAAAGGAAGGGCACCTCAGGAGATCTGAGTCAATGAGTGAAAGAAGACTCAGGAGATGCAAATGCGAGTTTTGATTCTGTCTCAGGGCACCTGTGTGATCCTGATCAGGTCATGGACAACTTTGCTCTGCCTTAGTTCTCCAGCTACAAAATGGAGTGGTAATTCTCTGCCTCAGAGGAATCCTATGGTGCTGAAATCATGAAGGCTCAGCTATTGTGGGGCTGCAGTGCTCATAAATATTTAAAGAGAATGAAATCAGGAGGGAGGAAAAGACAGGGGGGTTTAGTCCACTTCAAATTTACTTTTTTCACTATAAGTACAAGTATGGAATTGGTAAAACCAAGTAATCTGATCTTACTGCAATGATGCCACAACAGGCAATGCTAATCATAACATAAAGGCAGCTACGTGCAGAAATGTGTTTCTTTTTGGCACTGTCTGTTCTGTTGGTTGTCACACACCCCCAGGAGTTGAATGACTCAAGACATGCAAAAAAAATCCCATCAACACAACAACACTCAGTTTGCCTGCTACTTTCATGAACTCTTCAGCTAAGCCACAGGTTTTCTAACTCTTCAACGTGTGGACGTTAACATGTTTGCAGATACTTCCTCTTTGCTCACACTAGAGTTGGAACTTGACACCTGGTGGCATAAGTCATAGGAGGCCAGAAATATCTGAAATGTAGCTTGATACTCACATGTATCAGTATTGACTACATGACACACCCCACCCTGTAATGGACCCTGAAAAGGGTCACACTTTCCATTTCTAGCATTGAAATTAGCAGCAAAGCCTGCCTCTAACATGATCCAGATGTTTTGGGAAGCCAGTTGCAGGTGTGGACAGTTACTCACCTTATGTCACATCCTCAAGTGATGTGAACTAGTGCTGAACTTCCAGGAGGTAACAGCCCGTAGCTATGGAGTGCCACGAAGCATTTCCATGCAGGAAAGGGTGGGAGTGGAGGACACTAATTGTCACAGGCAGTTCAAGCCAAGGCTAGTATTGATCTTACTGACCAGGCATTATTCCCAGTTGCCTTGTGGCAGCGGATTTCTCTTTGGTGATGGCAACCTGATGAAGGATAATAAATCTGCAACTACCTTTCACTGAAGTGCGATCTGGAAGGACACTCACAGACACGTATCCAAGACTGTCTTTTTTCCACTGACTTCCTGGGAGATTACATAGTACCATGTCAAAGAGCAAAGACTAATCTTACCTCTTGCAAAGAAAGAAAAAAGTTTAATGCATATAAGCATACATAAGGTAACAGTGAAGACTAGTGAGCAGTTTGGCCAAAAAATTAAGTGACCAGTGATAAAGACAACAGGAAGACAGACTTTTACTTACTTACTGGGACTAGGACTCTCAGTGCTTTGGAAGACAGCAGTGTTCGGTAATTTGATATACAAGAGTTCAAATGGTTAAATTGAGATCTGGTAGCAACGCTGCACATATGTTTTTAAGGACACTAAAACATCCCACAACTTAAGGAGTCATCTTCTGAATTTCCCTCTTCACCACAGAAACGCAAACGCAAACCACCTTGATACAAGGTCAAGTTGATGTAACCGCTGGCACTCCAGCTTCTGCATTTCCCCAGACTGACTGTCTCTTCCAAGTAAAATCCCTTTAGGAGAGCTCATACAACTCTAGCAAGAGCAAATTCATTAAACTTGATGCAGAGTCATACGAAGTGCCTGGCTGCACACACCAAACGCAGCCTTTGTGGCAGTTCAATCTGACAAGATCCATGCCACTTCAGTGGCAGGCACTCGATGCCAAATACTCACATAGGTCTGCTCAGTAGTTATTAAGCACATGTTATCTTGCAGAAAGCATAAAGCTAACAAACATAATGGATATTTTTGGGAGAGTCGTGCCATGTCTGCTTTTTCACCCAATGCCATATGCGCAGAGCTTTTCTTCTTGGCAGTACAATAGCCAGCATTTCAAGCCCATAGAGTCACAATGTTTATTGTCTGCCAGATGGACTGCGCAATGTTTACTGTTCATAATGGGATTATGCAAGTTGTCTATTGTTTGAAAAATAATCTGAGCATTATCCTCTGTACCCTTTTAATGGGTTTCCCTTTTTTACAAATTAGGAAGTCCAATTTTTCTTTTTAAATACTTGTTGTAGATATTTGCTTTCAGCTTTACAAATTACATTGTATTTAGGCACATACTTCAACAGTATTAGGGGAAAACATGATTTTTTTTTTTGCATGAAGGAAAGCACAAAGAACACATTATTGTATGGAACTATACATATTAAATCTGATCACGTACCTGTATTTCTCAGTGTCCCAGAAATAATGAACAATATATGACGATGCAGTTGCTATGAGTTACAGCTGTTAGCCCCAGTGCAAGAAACAACTACCTTTCTGGAAAACACCTAACTTTGGGTATATGCTTGCAGTTCCTGACGCCAATACAACTGTGCTTAAATGATTATCTGAACTGCAAATTGTGCAGCTCACCTAATCTTCACATTGTGATTTTTTAAATTATTGACACTCCCAAGGATTCGATGGGTTTTAAATACAGACAGCCTTCCAAATTAGGTGATTCCTCATTGCTTGATGGGCAATGCTGTATCAGATTTTCATATTCCTCCAATCAACCATTCCGCCAGTCACCAAGAAACTGTGACTGCACAAATAAACCTACATACCTTAAAAAGCAAGACTCAGCATGACTACTGCTGTTCCTCGAGTTATATTCACTGATGTCACCCATCTATCAAAGGTCTGCCCATTTCATACTCATCCCTTGCTCATCCTCCTCACTGAATCCTGACAGGAAGAGCCTTTGAAATCCACTCATGCTTCATTCAGCAGCGAACACGGACCATGCACTGGGATATGTCTTCAGTGTACCGAGCAGGGCAGATCTATGTCCTTCTTACACTGCACTCCCAGATTTCTTGTGGGATCAAATGGTTTATGTGATTAAGATCTGGGGCTGGTTTTAACTTCTGAAATTTAGTGTTGTTTGGGAATCGGTGGTTTGGAGGACTTCCAAAGCTCACCGAAGAAAAGATTAAAAGTCCTGTTGATTCCAATTGGGTTTGGATCAAGTTTTCAGGAACCATTTATCTTCTTACACTGCCACAGTTGCAGAAATTAGCTAGTGCTCTTGCTACAAGTTCCCAGATTCAAGCTCTGTCCTCTGCAAAACAGTGCTGGGAACACCTGTAACATACCTTTTCAATATGAAAAGGCCCTCAAGCTCTGACCTTCAAGGCATGCCAGAAGTCAAGGATACTGGTTGCAACTTTCACCTGTAGAGTCTGCTATACTACTTTTTTATTATCGATAGCTTGAACTGAGCTTATTAACACTAATGCAGCATCAACCTGAAGGTCAAAGGGTTAGAATGCCACCGTCACACATATAACTAATATGACATTCCTAAATAAGCATGAATGAGCTTTGAAACGATACAAAACAGATATTTTTATCACTAATGCAGAATCAAACCAGCAATATAAACCCTTCCCTTTCCCCTCACCCTGCCACAAAGAATCACAACTCAGATTCACCCACAGGTGGCAGTACTTCAGTGGCAAACACAATCACGCGATAACCACGCTGGGATCCTGCAGAGCAAAATCACTTGCAAAAGAACATATGTACTTATATTGGTGTTAATATGGTTCCTTAGTCAAAGCAGCTGTAAAATGAGTGAAAAAAAAGAGAGTGAGTTTCTTTGGGCTAAAGATATTACAAGGGAGAACAAGAATGAATAGTGGCCTGTAGCCACTTTTAGCAAGGTAAAATGTAGAATATTACCTGATTTAAAATCATGAAATTGAAGATAATTAACTGATAGACATTTTTCAGTTTCTCTCCAACTAAGAGGAACGAAAGGATTTGATAAGCTATGGAAACGCACTTACAAAACCCACAGCATTAATTCCTGTGATAAGCAAGCAGTTATTTTTCTTGAAAGAGTTCATTGTTCATAAGTAATTTAAGGACAAATTCCGATTCAAGAAAATACATTTCATATCAAAATCTAATACAACATCCAAGAGTGACAGGAAATTCAGGGCAGCAGGATTATTTTTTTTTTTTAGGTCCAATCCTTGAGGTCTATTTTTAATGTTGATTCATAAAAATGTTGCTTTAGTCAAACATTTTTGAAGCTGTGATTTGCTAGTAGTTTGGCTCTTTTGGGGAGGGGGAGAACTTGAAAACATTCTTGGCTTGGCCAGAAGGTATGAACTTGTTCTTGCATTTGACCTCCTCTGTACAGCACAGACTCAAATATTGGTGCAGCAGAAGTTCCCTGAAAACACACTTGAGCAAGGCTCTGCTGTGTTACATGTTGTGTAACGGTGTTGAGCACTTTGTGTTGGCAATAATCTGAACATCTCCATCTTTTTTCCTCTCCCACGTTCCCCAAATAGTGCTCAGGACTTTTTAAGACGTTGACTTTGTGTCTTTTTATTTCCTTTTGAGTGAGCTTTAAAAAGTCTTACGTTTTCCAGGTTTCCTCTACAATCATTTAAAATTGGAAAGTTAAATTCTCCTGTAACTCCTGGAGTTCATGTGTTAAGAAAGACCATGACAACAGGTAAAACATGAAATAAGAAACATACGGCAGATGCATCCCTGTTTTATTCTATTATAATCTGCACACTAAAGAATTGCTTGGGTCCTAGTCAGTTGGAGGCAGCCAACTGAGGGAACCTGCAACATAGCCAAATCACAGTCCCTGGTAGCAGAGCAGGACTGGCACTGCCAGGAGAAGAAAACTCACCGTGCTCAGTCCAGTGGCAGAAAGCACCTCCCTTAGACAGGATGTCAACACCCTAAGAAACGACTGCCACCAGCTCAGGTTCTTCACATTGCACTGCAGTTTGGCAGGGCCCTCTTGGAGCTACATAATCAAGCCCTTATTTTCCTGCTAACTTCATGATTACTATGTTTCTCCCAGACCACTCCTTCACTTCTCATTTTGCCTCTCCATTTTCTACTATTTCTTTAGTAAAGGATAAGCCAATTTAGAGCTTTCAATAGGCAGCATTCAGTCATACAGGAGCCTGATCGTGTCTGCTTGTCCTCAGAATGGGCACAGAAAAGGCAACAGCAATGGGAGCTTTTCCATGCACTGTCCCACCCAGGATGCCGAGTACCTTGACCTGCAGGTCTTCTCCCATAAGGACACGAGGATACGTCATTATCTTGTAGCATCATTAGGTTGCTCAGTGAGAGCTACAGCGTCAAACAAGGGTGGGTCTGTCAAATGCTGCCAGTTCGGATGAGATCATCTGGCCAATGAGACAGCCCAGAGACCATTTGCTTTTACCTAGACTTCAAAGACCACATCGCTTCCAGCCAATAACCAAAGTCTACTTCATTCATGCAAATGACCTACAGATGAGGTACCTCATATTTCATTATTGAACCTCTGACCCACCCATTGTCCAGTCCCTATTTTTCCCCTCAACTGTCCAACTGGATACCCCAGATAAGTTAAAGCACAGCGCCTGAGAGTCATACAGTGCTGACTTTCCACTGCTCTAAAAGGCAAATCCTGCACTCGTATAAATATTTCTATGCTCCAACTCAATAAACAGGCCCTTCATGAGAGTATAAAAATAACTGAGCCATGTTCCAAGACCTTTCACGTTGCTGGAGAGGTGCAAAGGGAGTGCAGTGTAAATAAGAATCAGGTTCACAATTTCTATGCACGCTTTTGTTTTCAGTTACGCTTAGATTTGTTTCAGTTTTAAAATGAAGCTTGAACTGATGCCAGATTTTTTTTTTTTCTTAAATCCCAACACATTCCAGATTAGCTGTGAACAACAGTTACTCTTTTCCATTCTCAGCCTACCACATTTAAAAGGACACAGAAGAGGAGCTCAGGTTTAGGATCTGGTCTACTGGAGAGGACCTGATCTCCTGCAATGAGCACAGGTGCTTCTGTGTTGAAGTATTAATCAACCAAAGTCCCATATGACCATTTTATTATGTCGGTATGGCAAGCAGTCAGCTGTGGGGTTTCTTCAGAAGCTCATGAGGTCACTCCGTCTCTTTAAAGCAAAAATAATGACTCTCCAGCAAATAGTAAGAGTTGGCAACTGTGATGTTGAGATGATGTAATTGTACACAGTGGTGATGTGAGATTTTTCTTGGTTCCTAGAAGCCAATACTGCAGAGGTAATCATAATAACAACAGTATTTGCTTAAAATTTTTGGACAAGAAAGGAGACCAAGTTTCTTGCAAAAACGAACAGTGATCACAGAGAGTGAAAGGTCAGAAATTGGCTGTCAGAATTGGAAGCAGTTAGGGCCAGGCTCTGGCACTGAAAATGCAAGGTAGCAAGCAGTGCAAAGAGCTGACTATTTCCCCTGCAGTAACACACATATCTTTATATTCTGAGCACTCTGGGCTACTTCCCGCTCCACACCTCCTCTGTTAACAGCTGGTTATCTTCTTAGCTTTGCCATGGGAAAAATGATGGTATGGAATCATTTACTATGGCTCCCCTAGAGTAAATATATGGCACTGTATACCTTGGCAAAATGGGATGGACACTTACCACTGAATCAATGACTCAAAGAACCAGTTTCTTGGTTTTATTGGTGTGGGTGCATTTACTGAAAAATAACTACTGAAAAAAAAGCCATGTTTCTTTTTTCCACAGCTAAAGAGAATGGACTGGAAGGACTAAGCAGGTTGAACAACTGGATAATGAAAATATCTGTTCACCTTAGCTCTGGGAGGCTTCAGGAGTTTTGTATCTTGTAGTACCCCCATCCTTCTTTATTTCTTAGGTTTGAAACATAAGAAGGATGCCATTTAACTGAAACAGGCAATGCCTGTAAGAAAATGCTGGGCCGCACTAGTCTGGCCAAACTACTTTCACAACGTGGCCCATTCCATTACAGCTCCTAATTACTGCTGCACAGATGCTGCTATTTATAAGTGGGAGTAGCAGGCACTCTGCAGCTCCGCTGTAGGTTTCCTCATCTTCTCTGCTGGTGGAGTTTGATTTTAGAATAGTTAGAGATGGGCTCAGCAACCTGGCAAACCGAAAAAAGAAAAAAAGAAAAAAAATAAAAGAAAAGTAAACAGAGGTTACTTCACTAATCCTTAATAAAGTAACCAGGAAATTAGTGTATTTTCTGCAATGATGGCCACTCTGAGCGGCAAATAAAACTTCTTACGCTGAGTCACTGTCTCTCACTGGCTTTTGTGCTTTAATGGTTTGTGATGGCAAAACGTCGCGTAGGTATCTATGATTTTGGTCACTCTAAACTCCTCCTAGATTCACAGGCACTGAAAGTTGTGCCTTATGTTATCCAAGAGGTGAAAACCCTCAATTTGAAATAAGGCTGGGGAGTGACCTACCAGTAAGATTTAACATCACAGGGAACAAACAAACACTGCAGAAGGGGGTGAAAAAAAAGTAGGCAAACTTTTTTTGCTGCAGATTAGGAAGAACTGGATTCATTAGAAAGTTTTTATTTTATTTAAAATCTGAGAGATTACCTGCAAGTTATGGTGAGAATGCTTTTACTTGTTTCAAATTTGCTTCGAGTTGTTTTTAGATTTTGGGTGATTTTATTTTCCCAACATTAAAGTTAGCTTAATGACTGCTAAAGTTAGCTCTAATGACTGTAGAAGTATTGAAATGCAGATAACGTAACTCCTAAGAGGAAAAGTTAACTTAAAATCTTTTAGGTTTGGTTTACTTTTATTGATATAGCTGGTTAGCATTTCTGATTGTCCTGGTTTCGGCTGGGATAGAGTTAATTTTCTTCCTAGCAGCTGGTATGGTGCTGTGTTTTGGATTTAGGATGAGAACAATGTTGGTAACACACTGATGTTTTAGTTGTTGCTAAGTCGTGCTTACACTAATCAAGGAGATTTCAGCTTCTCACACCCTGCCAGCGAGGAGCTGGGAGGGGGAACAGCCAGGACAGCTGACCCAAACTGGCCAAAGGGCTATTCCATACCATGTGACATCATGCTCAGTATAGAAACTAGGGGGACTTGGCCGGGGGCCGGCGACCGCTGCTCAGGAACTGGCTGGGCATCGGTCTCCGGTGGTGAGCAATTGCATTGTGCATCACTTGTTTTGTATATTCTTTTATCATCATTATTATTATTATTTTCCCTTCCTTCTCTGTCCTATTAAACTGTCTTTATCTCAACCCACAAATTTTACTTTTTTTTTTTTTACTTTCTCCCCCATCCCACTGTGGGGGGGAGTGAGCGAACGTCTGTGTGGTGTTTCGCTGCCTGCCAGGTTAAACCACAACACTGATAAAGGAGGTCTGTTAAAGATTTGAGGGTTTTTTCCTTTCACTTACTTTATCAAGAGCTCTTGACATATATGTGTAAATATATATTTATAAATATATATAAAAATAAATAAAAAGTATTTATGCCTGTGTTCCAAAGCCGGAGGATATAAGGATTAAATATTTTTAATGTAAAAAAAGCAAAAATCACACTAGAAAGTAATCTTTCCAGCTATCTCTAAACATCACTCAGAAGCAAAGATGACACAACTCATTTTTTGCAGGAGGAGCTTTTAAAAAAACAGTTGGCTGTTGAACTGGCTTTCAGTTTTGATGGGACTATTCCAGCCAACATTTCAACTCTTTCTGTTTGAAAACATTGGCTGAAGAGAAGTTCTGCTTTAGTTGCCTCATGTCCCCATTCTCCCCTCTGGGCCAGGCTCTGCCATGTTTCCCAGGATGCGGCAGGACCCTGGTGCCCATCGCTGTCCCCACCCTCTCTCCAAGGGCCTAACACAGCAGGAGATTCTGGTTCAGATAGGAGAAGACATCCAAACTATTCAGAGGGCAAAGCAGTATCTTTGCACAATCCTAATTATTTTAGTCTAATTATTCTAACCAATTTTACCACTGACACAGGTACTTATCCCAAAAATTGAGCCAAGCCAATGGATGTGACAGGTGAATCGGCTACTAAAATACAATAAAATTTAAGAGTGAAAGATCAACTTTTCTGGGTTGAGAACCTCCACTTGACTCTAGCAATTGCCATTCCCACCCCAATCTGTTGTTTGGATGGGGGATGGCAGCACCTCTCCCTTCAGAAGGCGAAAATCCAAAGTTCACATTAGCTGTGCTCTTAATATTACTAAACAAAGAGTGCTGGGAAAACCTGATACATGTAGATATTTCATACTAGAGCTCAGGACACTGACACTACATTGCTGCACCACATAAACAGAAGTAAGAGTTATGTGGGTTATTGACCACTGTATATTTTCCCACTGAATCATAATTATACATTCTCTTTTACTGTCGCTGCTAAGTAATTCTGTGATGAATCTGATTCACTGTGCAAACACAGCACTCACCAGACCTCAAAGGGTCTTGTGTCTTAATAGTGCCAGCCTAGGGCACATGCTAGCTCGCAGTAACCAGGGGCATGGGTCTGAGACTCACAAAACTCCCTGCAAGGTCCACCTCTGGGAAGAAGGCTGCATCAGATGAGGCTTCACATCACAGACATCTACAGATGTCTGCAGAAATCTCTCATATACTGGTTCCCACACAGGTTGTGTGACCGAGAAGATACTGCCTTCATACCACAGGACTTGCAAAACAGCAAGTACCAACCACTAAAGCACCGTCTAAAAAGGAAGCACCATTTCACATCCATTTCCTTTATCAAAAGGCCACAAAAACGTCTACTTCCAGGAGAAGGCCCCTGAATGCCCATGGAGGGAGGCACTTTGCAGAGGGCCAGGCTTGTGCACTTCCTACTGCCCAGCTCAAAGCACACAGCATGCTGGCACGTGCCTCTTCTGGGGCACGTGCCTCTTCTGGGGCACGCATAGGGAGCCCACGCTCCTAACCTGAGGCTGCAGACGCTCAAGTCCTTTTCCAGACTCAAGCTGCTCAAGAAAATTTTCCCATTACTTCACAAGCTAAATCAAGTGAACGAATGTGCCTCACAGTTGCTTTTCTCCAGTTTCCCTCCCCACCACGGAGACTCCTGAGCTGGCACAGGCCAGTGTCATTCCACTGAGGTCAATGGAATGATGCCCATTTATATCAGTTGATGATTTAAACCTCTAGACTTTCTCTCTGGCACACATTTTTTTCCACCGAGCCTGGATATAAAGCAGAGTCTAGAACATATGGAGGTGAAGACACCCACAGCTGGTTTAAACTCACACTTCCACCCTTGCAGCTGCATCACAACAGTAGGAGTTTTGCAGAAACTACTTCAATGTAGACATGTCTCCAAAGGGAAGGAGAAAAACCCAGCACGTACGTCAATGGTAAATAGATACCAGCAAGCAGCAACAGCACAACTGGCATCAAGGTGAGGTTCCGCCTACCCCCCAACTTTTCCAACTTTACTTTTTTGCACAAGTAAGCACTAGAACAGCTACAAGGAAGATTCAGCACGTAGAAGTGGGGAAGAGACTGTCTGAGAGGACCTTCCTTGTAAAGAGAAGCTACACTATGGAAAACTCATGAGAACTGTTGGCTGAGGTAACTGTGTAATGCTGTAGCATGTTTGGGGAGGAATTCCAGCTTGACTTCTGCAATGATTGTCTTATGCCCTCAAGCATGAGGTTTTATTACCCTTATCTTGGCAAGCACGACACTTACTTATTGGCCACAGCCTTACTGCAGAGAGGGAGGACTGGCTTGCTACCATTCCCAACTGGGTGGCTGCTAAGCTGGCTGTCCCAAAAGTTGGAGGGAAAAGAGAGAATGTTGATGAGATCATGCCTCAGCCCATCTACTTCCAGCTGAAGTCACAAAAGAGCACAATCTAAAAATAAATAATTATGCAGGGAACCCAAGTGACCAGGCATCTCCTGCATTTGGAAACCAGAGTCACCTGGCTGGCACACAACTGACAGGCACATTCCCACCAAAAGGAGCCATCCAAGGCCAATTCTGAGATCCCACTTCTGGGAGGTTGAATTTCTGAAGTCTATAACAAACTAGAAAGTGCATCCTGCCCTGCTGCTCAATAAATGCTGCTTCAGCCACATTTGAACGTGGAGCAATAGTGACATAAAGTGGCCTGGTGGGTTAATCACAGGTAGAAGGCGGAAGCATTTCCCAGGAGACCAGGCAGTACCTTATAATGTTATTCTAGCATGGCACACTGTAAGAAAAACAAGCCCCAGGTACTACCTTATTCTTTACAGAAGGGACACCAGAGCCCTCCACATCTGGTAATGGTAAATAGCACAGGATTGCCTGGGAGGAGGTATCTGAAACACTGCCTGCTCCTTTTCATAGGTGAGGCTTGCAAAACAAGAGAGGCAAGCAGAAAAGCACAGGTATAAATATACGTGAAAATAGGAAAGGTTGTGACAGTATTATATTCCACCCAGATGTCTAGTTCTCTGAAAATAAACAATATGAACAATAATAACAAAAACCCAGTATCATTTCAGTCCGTATGTCCACAACCTGATAGCCAACTGCCACCTTAGAGATCGGCACATGTAAAGTGTACCTTCAAAGCAATGTGAACAAAAGGAAGGAAAACATAAAAAGATCATTCAACTGTCTGACCTTCCTGTCAGGACCATCTGAACAGTTTAAATTGTCTGCAAATATCGATCAATATCTCAATATTAGATGTCATTATTAAATTTCAGCAGAGACATGCCAATTTTTCACCAGAGTTCTTTGCTGACTATTGTATCTCCATATGCTTATTATTTGTGTGGGTTTTATTCCAATTCTTGCAGGAATAGATTTGTCCCCAGGCACCATATAGCGCACAAGACAGAATGATCCCCATGTCAATTAGGGTTTCCTCAGGATAATTTGACACACGTTTTCTTAGTTAACAACATCATAAGTATTAGATCTAATTACAGGGAAAGCCATGTACATTATAAAATATAACTTAAGGTTTGTTTTATAGATTAAAAGCCAATCAATATTCAGCAATAACATTCTCAAAAATACTTTCTGTAATTACAGTATGACACTGATTAGTAATTCAGGTTGGAATTATGGGTCTTGGATTTACTATCCAGTAAACTGATAGGGAACCGTCTACCCTATTAAACCACAGTTCTCTGGGTCGTTCTTCTCTGGCCATAAAAGATCACAGCTGGGCCCTCGACAGCTTCAGAACAATTCGATGCAAGTAGTATCGCTTGTGTGTTAAGAGCATCATGAGAGTTCACTGGTGATGCTGTCACAGAACTATGTAATAGCTGGCAATTTCCAAGACTTGGAGAAGGCAATTTCAGAAAAAATAAAATATTTTAACATGTTTTGCTTGTGAAAGCTAAACTTTGTTTACTTCTTTACAAATTTGTACTCTCATATATTGTTTAGGTAGCACGCATTACAACTGTAAGCATACATACAAGGAAGCATAACTTACTGATATCAAGTCAGCATAAATCATTTCTAGACATGCTATCAGAGATGCACATTAAAGTGCTCATTGCTTGCCTCTGGATATCTCTAGATTTAGAAAACAAAGAAAAATGTCAGAAATAGAAATCAACAATTAATATTGGTGACTTGCAACTAAAAAGCAAAATTATAATTACAACAACCAGAAGTGGAATGTAAAGAGATAACCACTGAGAGAAGCTGTTTCACAAAAAGTTTTGTTTCTTTTTTTTTTCTTCTGAAATTTCCAAATTGGTAGGGGTTAAAACAGAACAAACAAAAATAAAACCAATTTTTTAAAAGTTTCTTTTTCTTTTCTTTCTCCCCCCTCTCCCCCCCAAAAAGAAAGACTGTTTCTTTGCTACACAAAGACTCTTTCATTTGCTTGGATCCTGAAGTGTTAAGCTAGTTACTGTGCTGTGCTATCTATTCACGCTGTCAAGAATTCTCTAAAATAAATCCGGTGTAAACAGGGTCCATAGGTCCTGATGGTTGGAAATGGTACGTGTGTAGGAGAGTGACATGAGCGAGCCAAAGCTTTGAGGCGGATCTGCCTCAACCTCCTAAGAAGCTCCCCAAGTAAGACTCAAAAAGTCAAGTTTGGCTTCAGCAGCAACTAATTTTTTTCAGAGTAAAAGCTCAAGGCAAGTAGAAGATGACAGGAAAGGACATATAACCTCTGATACGAGAGTTATAACTGTAACTCCCTGTCTGTCTCATCTTCCTTGGCTTAAACAGCCTTCTGAGCTGCAGCAAATTGTGCCCCACTGACTCTAGGGACTCTCCGCAGTCCCCTCTGTTCCCTTGGGGCCTGACTGACAGCTCCCTGCTCCCCAGAGTATCCTCTCCTTCTCCCACCTACTCCTCTACCAACGTTTCTCTCTGAGCGTGCATCTGAGGACACCACGAGCAAATGCAGCGCATGCCATATGTCACAACACGCAAACAACTCGGGGCATATCAGTGCCCCAACGGGACTCGCTGGAGCTGTTCCAAAAAAAACCCCACGAGAACTAGCAGAGCATAGCATCCTTGCGGTGTAAAAGCACCAACACCAAGGCCATGAAAAGTCATCTACTTTTTTCTACTACATCAACTACAGAACATGGACATAAAGATCTAAGCATGGAAAGATGGCTCACGCTCTTGGTCCTGGGCTGATCTCTGCCAGAGGTCTGCCCAGCAGAAAAGGACTTAATTTCGGAGAATATTCATCCACTGAGGTTATGAAAGCAAGCTGATCCCTCAAATACACAAATATACAGAGAAGCTATTAAACAAGATTGGATAGCAATACAGATCACCGCTATGATCTATAGCTTTAAAGGCACAAACTGGTTGCAATTAGAGGCTTGGTGCAGCTTTGACTGGAGAAATGAGGACGTCACAGCGAAGGGGGAAAAATCCACAAGGCACAACATCTCACTAACCAAAACCCCATCCATTTTTTCCTGTTTCCTCAGCAGAACATCCAAAATACCTTGTTCTACATTGCAACAAGCCTAACTCCAAAGAGTTTGGACAGCAGAAATAATGACACAGGTTTAAGGAGGTAAAAAATCCTTCCTGCTCTTTGATTAACTGGGCTTCTTGATGGAGTTAAGTGCAAACAGCTGCCTGGACTTCAACTGAAAAGCCTAAATCTAAACACTCAGTGTTTACATAACCCAAACTTCTAATCAGGCAGCTGGATAATCCACCCATTTAAAGTATCCCTAAGAGTTTCAGGGAAATGTGATTTTCTTACAGCTAAGCCAATCAACAACCACTTTAAAAAACTCTAGCTACCGAGTTACTACTTTGGAACAGCAGTCTCAGCAGGATGGGGTCACGACCCCACAGTGAATCACAAAGCAATTTTGGTGGGATCCTTCCCCCTTTCTTTTTCTTTTTTCTTTTTCTCTCTTTTTTTTTTCCTTTGAGAAGTACAAATCTGAATCTCTAATTTCCTCTGTATTCAGATGCTGCAAGGTAATAAATTAGAGAAGGAGAAAAGCATACAGCAGTGCTTACATGCATGCTGGCATTTGCTCACAGGACCTTAATCTAAAATCTTGTGAAATCCTGACCACATCCATCCGGAACCAAGGAACTTGGGAAAGGTAAAGTACAATCACCACCGGCAGAGTCCATAATTTCTTTGGGGAAAACAGGGAAAGAGAAGCAGGACCTAGGAACGAGAAGATTTCGCGGAAGGAGACAGTACAGCTATTTACAGGACCACTTATAGGATTCAATATTCCTTAAATTGACAGACACATGTGTAGTGACTTTAACTGGCCATAGCACCCCATGTTTAGGGCCCTATCTCATCTCACGGTAGTGTTTTACCACCATAACTCATTATAAGGTCAGGCTCTTGGTTTTGTTTTTATGTTTGGCTGAAATATTTTCACCTTACTGCAGTTTATGATTACTTACCAGATATCCCAATGTTTGTCTGTCTTTTCCTAACTTAGTAAAGTCCCTATGCTAAATCACATCCGGTCACACCTCTCAGATAATGAGAGCCTGAAAACAAATATTTTCCCTGGCCAATACCACAGTTAACAATCTGCTCATCCACACAGTCACCAACAATATATCTTATAATTCAAGTAAATGTTAAGTGTCCCCAAAAAAGCTGATGCTTCTTGGACTAAGCAGAGAAACGTGGCTTTTACTTCTGAGTCTACTGCTGAGCTACAGGGTGATCCTGGACAGCCTACTTGATGCTTCTGCGCCTCCATATCCCTACCCGTAAAAGGTGGCTGGTGATGTTTAGCTTTCAATTTGAGACATGGTAAAGCAAATTACTTAGTTTTAGCAGTGAACCATAACGCTCAAGACTGTAAGTAAAGTTGTATTTTAAAACTAGCGAAATAAATTGAAAACAAGAAAAAGATTTAACTTTTTCCAAGCAGGAAGCGATCCTTTTAGAACACATGGTAATAAAATAAAAATAAAAGGACATGCTTTTAGACAGAGCTGATACAATCTGGCCATAGAGGAAATAAACTTCATTCAGTGTTTCTTCATTTTGCCAAGACCCCGTCAGAGCAGCAGATACACAGCACTGGAGATCCAACACTGGAGAAACAGCACTACATAATCCCTTTCAGATTATACGTCAAATATTTTAATTCCTAGCCAAAGAGGTTGAAAGGTTTGGAGCCAAAACTGAGAAAGAGTTTTTCATTTTTAACTTTTAAGAATTGTTTATAAATATTGTGATGTTGGAAGGAATATGGCAAATTTTAATCCAGATCTGAATACACAGACGAAAATTTCTTGTGCTTTTCAGTGATAGCAGAGGTCTCTTTCAGATAACTTGAATATACTGGTAGAAAAATGAAGAGCGGTAAAAGCTTGGCTTAACTTTTGATTATTCAAGGTTTCCAAGAATTTCTCCTGCTTATGGATAGGTGTCCTTTCCACGAAGAAGCCCAGAAGAGAGCTCTTGCATTAATATCCACTAACTCCTGCTGTACTAGGCAATCACTGTAACAGACACACACTGCTCATGAATTCCTCAGCCAGCCTCTTGTCTTTACCGAATGATCTAATAGCTAACTGTCAGTGGACAGCAGTGAGAACAAAAATATTTGATTTGATAGAAAAACTTCACGTCCTTCACCTTCATACTAAGAAGCCAGCTGACATATCTGCTCTATTCTTAGCTCTGCCTCATTCCTATTGGGACTACGTGGCAAATTAGCTGCCCCCAACTGAATTGCACAGTCCATGCCTAAGTGCATCCCTAGCAAATTCCTATGCCTTTTTTTAGGAGTCTATAGCTCCTTTCATCTTTCCAGCTTCTTTTGCGCTCCTGTGGCTGATCAGCACAGAAAGCAGAAAGTCTGGCAAAAAGAATAGCTGAGTCCAGCACTAACCCCACAAGAGATGAAGTGGCAAGTGATAGGAAGTTGGAAGATTATTTATAAAACACCAAAATAACTTCAGTTCCCCCCACTTCTAATCCTGTTTTTCATCTTTAGGACGAGACCACCTCTGTTTGGTTTTTTGGAGATGTGTTTGAGTTTAAGGTTCCCATTTAATTATTTTCAAAAGGCTGAGGGGAAGGTTGGAGAGCTCTGAGCTGCAGAAACAAAAGCAGTCTATATTCTCCTCTCCGCATGAGGCTTTAACGCTACACACACTACAAGGTGAGCAAGCGGCATGCAAGTCTGGCTGTTGTGTTGAGAAGGCATGGCAGAAGGTGACATCTAGCTCACAGACCAGTCCGTAAAACACTGCATCAGACACCACTTGCAGCCTTTGCTGGGAACACGTCCTGCACCGAAAGCCCACGACACAAGGCAAGTGCACACAGCACAACACAACGGAGGACACCTGGAAGCCACAGTCCCAATCCGGTTCCTCAGACTCTAGTCCATCACCATGGTGCGCCACCCTCCAGCCACAGGCCTCCTGGCAACGCCGTCAGGGAGCGCTGTATTTATTACCATCACAGACTGCAGCGCTTTCTTCCTTTGCTGAACAGCACAAAGTATTTTCATGAAGAACAACTACAGCATTTGTGTCCAGTTTCCCTCTTGAACATCTTTTTAATGAGGTGGCTTTTAAGATAAAATGTCTCAATTAGGCAACTACTTGTTTTCATTAAGAGTGCAGTTTGGCTTGCTTCCCAACAACTTTCCTGACAGCCAAAATAATAGAAGTACTGCAATTCAAATAACTGTGTTCTAAAAAATAAATACTTTTGCAGTATTTGCTGTTGAACAAGCAGCCAAGCCCAAATATTATCTAGTAATTTTGAGAAATAAAATAAAATATAACAAGTTTCAAGTGAAATACCCCTTCTGCACTCACATCTTTCCACAGTCTCCATTTTCTGTCTCTTGAAAATGCAAATAAAGTTTTATAACAAGATGCAAATATAACTTTTTCAGCAACAAATATATCAAATCAAACTCATGTAGCCATATACTTAGATTGCAACACACTCTTCGAAGCAAGAGTCTTTTTTCAGCATCTTAGCTTGGTGGGATTAATCCACAACCTGAACCTACCAGTCAGTAAGAACTTGTACGTGAGAATCTGAGTAATAAAGCCCATTCAAAATGAGCCCGCTTCAATCTTTTCTAAACCTTATTTAAACGTGTAAAAGACAATGTAGAACAGTAATGTTAGTCTGTATGTGGGAACACTAGCCACAATACTATTACAACTGTTTATGTGTATTCACCAATATCCACTGACTGGTGTCTTGGCAGGCAGCGTAGTCTGAGTTTTTCTCCTTGTCCTGCTATTTCTTAGCTGTGTTAACCTTGGACAACTCATTTCACTTTTCCCTTGTCTGGTGAGCAATAACTTGTTACAAAAAAAAGGCTATCTTGCTTATGCTTCTGTTCAATATCTAACCCACAAATAGCTCTAGTTGAGACTGGAAATTTAGATGCCAACGTGAGAAGTAATAGCAGTAGCTCTGTCTGCAGAAAATGAGGTGCAGAATATCTGGGTGTTTTAAGACAGAAGCTTTCCAGCTCTCACGCTGGCAGGCTCAGCCCTGTGAGCTAACATACAGCCCTACTGTTTGCTTACGGCTGCTTCAGCCCCAATTAAATCATGTTGTTCATACACAGCTCCAAACCCTATTTAACTTCACTGTATATCTCTGTATTCACACCAGCGTGTAAAGAGCCCCCAGCCAGGGGTATGGTACAGAAACAGATCCTATCTGCTCACTGACTCTATGCGGCACCATCCACAACTGCAATGCAAATACTGCTTTCATTCTGTAGGGGTTTCTAAGAAAATTTATTTGAAGTCTGTATAGTAAACAATTTTCTATAGTAAACAATCACATATTCAGCATCTGCTTATCTTCTTCAAAAAAGAGGTTTTTTTAAATAAAAACAGTAAGAACCATATTTAAAGATTTGAAACTCAATTTTTTTTTAACAAGGTCTGCTTATAGAAATTGGAAGGCTTTTTTTTTCTAAAAGGATAATATAATTTTATAGAATTGCAAGCATCTCTACTCAATGCTTGCTTGTGTTTCTGTGTAACTGAAAAGAAAATGGTTACAAAAGAACAACCTCACAAACACAGAATCACGCTGCCAAGATTAGGTACAGCTTGCTCATAGTTTCAGTGGGTGCCCCATAGTGCTTCTGGGGGCCACAAAACGTACTCTGACCCAGGCACTCTAAAAACAAGCGTGTCAAGCCACAGCCACTGAAAAAAAACCCCAAAACCTAAGGCACAATTTTTAGAACAATCAAAAATACCATCAAACTATTTCACACGCGTGACACGTCCATGATGGAGTATTCCAAGCAACTAGTAACAATAGGAAAATTAAAAGAAAAACATGAAATATTTGACGTGCATAAAATGGGTTTTCACAAAATAGGGAAAAAACAGGTTTCTCTCAGGGATTCAAAGTTAAGTTATCTACTATCTGAAAGAAGAACTAGCTACTGTCTGTCATCGGTGCGCTACTAACAGTTTATTAGTCTGCTGACATCTCCATCTAGAAAAAACTGGTAAATTGTCTCAGGACGAGAGGCAACAGTGAGTGAAAAGGACTTGCTGTGATGTGGTGGTGGCAAGCAGGATTTTTTAGACATCTACACTTACATTGTGATAAAATGCTTCTAAGATGGTGTCACTTCCCTCCCAGACAGCCCAGCTTTTCTTAGCACCTGATACTGAATCAGTGACCTTCTGTGAATCGGAGCTAATCTCAGGATATGTCACATCTGTAGCAGGAGGAACAGCTGAGCAACACTTGTCCAGGCATAATTGAGCCTCAAGATTGCAGAGCAGTGCGTGATTAATTGGCTGAAGGATTCCTGATAAAGAGGAAGAGGATAATGACCTGCCTGGGTCAATGGGTGGTGCTCTGCTTATCTGGAAGCATAACAGGCATTAAAAGAAATGCTCCTGATCAAGGTCACAGGGAACGGTGACAGATTCTGTATGAGTGTGAATTTGAGGCATTTCAAAATCACATTCCATAGATGTGCACAGGGGTAAGCGTACTTAGGAAGAGTATTTTAATGCCTTTTATGGTTCTGGTTCCACCATCATTACTCACAAAAGTACTGCCAGGAGCCTAATCTTGAAAAGATCTACCAATAAGTTTTTCAAGTACTTCCACATAGACTTGGAAAATGTAAGCCTAAACCAAGGCAATTCTCACTTGATTTTCACGTGGACATTCTAATTTGTTCCAAGGTCTCCTCTTAGAAGCAAACAGGCAATGCCCTCTCATTGGAAAAGGGGAAAGAGCCACCTGGAACAACTTCTGTGGGCAACAGCAGTGGTGACACACACATGTGACTGTTGGCTTAAGAACTACTTTGGTTCTCTAGGACTGCTCAGCTAAGCTGAAAAGAGAGGGTGTCATTTCTGCTCCACACATCCGGCTTCTCAGCAGCCACAACACCCTCCCTGGTGCACTCTCAGCGAAGGGAAGCCTTGAACATTTCTAAGGATGGACTTCAGAGCAAGTGCTGATTGTAGGTCCATCTCAGTCTTGCGCTTCAGTCCACCAGGATGCCTTATGCGGATCAACTACATCTTGTGCGATCAGTTTGCAGCAGCAAAGTTGCTGTAAGTATCAGGTGGGTAAGTTCAGGTAAATTTAACAAAAAGATGCTAACCATTGATTTAAAATAATAAAGACAGCAACGAACAAAAGAGACCTCTTTATACCTCTTTATAACATAGCAGCAGTCTGTTCTGCCATCCAGAGGACTCCCTGTGTCTTATGGACAGTGCATCTTCTCGTACCTCTCCCTCAACAAATTTGACTGTCCAGATGGAAATACCCCAGGGGATTCACAGTTGGCTGATCTAGCCAGACCTCTTCACAGGGAAGGCTAACTCTTCCCTTCCTTACGCTTTGGATGAACAACAATTTGTTTAGTCAAACAGCTCTCACTCCCTCTTTCCTGGTTTGATAAGAATTCCACCTCCATCAAACAGCTGAGCAGTTTTTTCTCTTAAATTCTGAAGATTCATAAAAGAGATTCTATGGGAGCTGAGCTCTTTACTCTTCATGACTGCACTCCAGCTGCCTCTAGTCTAATGATGTTTTTTTCATCTGCCACACAGATTTTCATACACTGAGGTTACTGCTCAGTTATACTGTTGCTTGTGGAAAATTGAGAGGACGGCAGTTTATTGGAAATAAGTGTGAGGTAGAGTCCTACAGGGAGGAAAGTCACTCTTTGAAGCTTCAGTCGGCATTGGTTTATATAGGCCACACAAGAGAAGGTGTGGTGGGTCACCAGCTGACATATGCTCAGAAGAGTCATACTGTTTTTGGCACAACTACAAATGGGCAAAGCATCAACTAGAACAGGATTTTTAGTCTTTAATGGAAAGTTTTCCACTTCAAACAACCACAACAAGTAGGAAAAATGAGCTTAAAAGTCATTCAGGACTGAAATAGTCAGAACATGAAAAGTAACAACGAAGAGTTTGCGACCTACAGCGTTTTCACACTTTTTATATTCCCTCTCCAGGCAAATGTGACCATTCCAAGAAATGAACTGTATGCTGCTAATTGTATAAGCCAGGCAAATGGGAGTTCATGGTTTCATACAGTTGTCCCATCCCTTGACAGGCCCATCTGGCAGCACGTATCTTCTGAGCAAACTGGAAATGGCCAAGTTGCCACGAGCAATCCATAGCCTCACCCTGAGAAAAAAAAAAAACAGAATTCAAACTGGGCTGCCCTTGAACAATGGCATGGGTATTGCCAATCTCCAGAGAGAAAGGATTCGGCTACTTCCTGTTTCGCTCAAAGAAGATTTATAGCTGATCATCATACAGTAAGTGCTGGGTAAGGGTTATTAATCCTTCCAAACCGACTTCACAGTAGTGACTAATCTAAACTTATTTGGTGCATAAATCACAGCGTACCAAAGCATTATGTTTTCCCTCCCCTTTGGCTGTAATTCTGAATCCTTGAGGGTGTTCTTTTACAAACCCCTAATCTATTTATGTGGCTCCAAACGTGCTGAGCTGAATTCTAATTTATAATCCCACTTCTTGCTCATGCAGCACTTTCCCTCTCCCCAGCACCTAGCTTTCAAATGCCCCACTTTGTAGTGCACTGCCCTCCGATGAGTTCTCAATAATAGGGCTCAAATCCAGCTCTAAAAGCAGCTCCCCTGCTGAAGCTCACTTAGTGCTACAGAGCACTACAGAGCCCTCATATACTGCTGAAGCACAGAGCCGAGAAGATTAAGTAAGGGAATTTGCAAGGTGGGACACATACGGAAAAGCTCAGCAATATTTCTGTCTGAGCTTCCTTCTCATAAAAATAGTTCGAATGCATTAAAAATACAAAACAGGTTATAGAGGGCATTTTTCTTCATGCTCTGAGGACTACAGTGTTCTCTAAAATAGAAAATGGTGAAATGCACAGAAGTGGTCTTCTCCTCCTCCCTTAGTCATGGCTGTTCCCTTTCACACTGAAACAACTCACATGGCCAGAGCTATCCACGAGAGTAAAACGCTTCTCCCAGTGCGTTTTAAATGTTTGCACAGCAGGGGATGTCTGTTACTACTCATTTGCACAGCAGTATACACAGTGGTCCCTGATTTTGTTTGGTGAATCTAGATGCTGGTTTAATGTACTTTCTTAAAACCTTATTCTGTTTTTATGTCTTTTCTTACATTTTTTGTATTTCTGTTGAGAAACCTAGTCTGGCCAAAACAGCATGTGTAAAACATAGGAGTTTCACATTCTCGGAGTTAATCAAGCTTTTACATGAAGACGTGCAGATTGCTAATGTTCTGATGCTGCTATTTTAATTCATGTCAACCTATGCATAAACTGTACTGCCATGAGTGAGGTCCTTCTTCCTGCAGCAACTAGCTGCCACTCTTAGAAACTCGTAAAAACGCACGTAATTTGGCCTCCTGTTAGGAGGCTGGCATTTATCATAAATACACTTTGTCCTAAGAACAACAAGCTCTTCAGTCTCCTCTAGAGCAGTGCTTGGTTTTTCACGTCTGAGAGTACTGTTACAATTCACCAATCTAATCCATACATAGAATACAGTCATCAATTAATCCAGCCTACAACTCTGATTCAAAGATTTTATATCACAGAAAGTTATTCCACAGATTCTCTCTACTGTTAAAAAATTGGTACATTTTATTTTCTTTTATGGTCTGTATTTGTCATGCCTTTGCTTCTATTTGAGCTTCTCCATTAGACCAAGTAGGGCACTAATATAAAAAATTTTATCCCTACCTTACTATCTTTCCATTTTCTCTTAGACAAATCAAAGTGAGTTGAAGTGTAGCTGCAAAAGCGACTCCTAGTTTTTCGCCACATCTAACCAGTAGAAAGTCAACTGCTGCTGCTCACTGCCAGCCGGGGCAGCTGTTTTCTGAAACAGCAGCGTGAAACACACACCAGGAGATTTTGTTAAGACTCCATGGCAAGATCCAGGTAGTCACAATAAACTCTCTTTGTGAGCACTGGAGAGAACAGGTGCTTCAAGACAAAAGTAATCTCATCCTAAAGCAGACATCTAAAATGGGTCACTTGAATCATCCTCTTAAATCCTCCTTGCTCATTGTAACAGGAGCCCAGGATAACTAACACAGATGGAGATACCAGAATTGTAGCTACTTCCAGCAGTTTCCACCCAGGCACTGTATGTAAATACCATCTACGGTCTTCATTTGTCTAGAATAAAGAGACAAAGCCACAGCCTACCCAGGCTTTGAGAGCTGGGAAGCCACCTGCACTGGGAGAAGGGACACGCTGGTCTTCCTAACACTTAGAACGAGAAGGAACGTCCAGGAAAAGTCTGGCTTTAGATTAACACCTCTCTCTTCTCCGGTATTGTTCATCTGTGGATCTCAAAGTATCTCACAAAGCAAATCAATGTTATTATTCCTGCTTTACTTGTCCAAGGTCATCCAGCATAGACACAAGCTGAACTCTAGTGCTCTAAAATGCTGCTCAGTACCACACAAGCCACACACACTCCCCTAAACAAGCATTAGAGTCACATTATCTCCAGAAATACGGAAATTTGAGATTCACAGCATAAATCTAAAACTAAGTTTCTAAGATAAATGAAAATAAAATAAGAGAATTATAAATGTAAATTAAATAAGAAGCAACTTATCTGGACTGGTTTTTTAGGTATCTGTCTTGAGATTTGCAGTGCAGAAATAACATCTCTTTGACATCACAAGTATGTACTTCTGTGCATTGAGAAAATCCTGCTGTTTATTTGGATCTTTTGAAGTCTAGTATCAATATAGCTTCTTAGTCCCCAGAGTGTCCTCAAGGTTTGAGATGTGTATTTTTAACTTCTGTACTTACTGACATTCCATTCACGCTATTTGGCCGTTCTCCCCATCAGGGCTTCATCAGCTATCGCTCCGATTTTGCCACCACTGGGCTTATTTGCTTTACCATTTCCTAAATGTGTGTGAAGAGGTGTGGCCTACTACGCCAATTAGTTCACCCACACAAAAACTGTGTTAACTGAAGAGCTAAAGCTCTTCGAGTGCATTTTCCTAACCATGCAATCAGCATAAACCAAGGAAATCATCAGTTAAGGCAGCACTGATGCTCAGGCCAGTTGTACACACCATGTTCTACATGCCTTGCTGCCCACGTGCCATCATACCCACAGGCTCTCACCGACCCCTCTTCCACACAAGCAGCTCACCCTCACCTCCAGGGGATGCACCCACAGTGCATCTATTCGGTCCCTGAAGCGCACACACCCACCACAGTAGGAAGTGGAAGTGGCAGGAGGGAGAAAGCGGTAGCTCAGCATCAACGGGCATGGGGAGGAGCAGCACTCTGCCACTCACTTGCAGTGCATTGCATCCTCCTCAGAGATGTACTCCTGCAGAGCTCAGAGTACACAAAGACTACTGTTTGATTCCACTTTAAACAATTTTAGCTGTACTCAAACAAGACTGACTTAAAGCTTAAACAATTCCTTAAAAAATTAATTTGCATCTGTCAAAATTTTTTTGCTGAATTTTTCAAATCATGTTGCCAAAAAAGGAAAAAAAAAACGAATCAAAGAATTTTATGGTTGGAAAAGCCAACATTTTTTAGTCTGAATCCAGAATATTTTAGAAAGCTTGTTATAAAACAGAGTGATGCAGGAGGAGGATAGAAAGTGCTTCATTCATAATTGATACTAATGTTGGATTTCAAGGGTGCCATCAGGGAAGTATGGGTAGTGCCTGTCAAATAAAATGTCACCGTTTGGTTTTAATAAGGCAAAGAAGATTCAGGGCTTTCAGGGCCTGGTATTTTATGCTACCATCAGAAATCAAATGCAGCCAGGAGACAGCGGTCCTCAAGATAGCACTGCTCGAGTCCTCTATGTTTCACACCTTGATGGTGTGTTGGACAGGAAGATTATGACCACGTGAAATTTGAATTCAGTCTCATTGGCAACAGTCTTGATGACAAATAACTATTTTCCCAGCAAAATTCTTCCCTCTGTATGACATCACTTACAATATATCCATCCTGACACTGTATGGTGAAGTACCAGACACAAGTAGGGCCTGGTCTTGGTGGGGGTAGCTACCTAAGAATAAACACAGTTTGGAAGTCGGCACTGTCCAAGTCCTTGCATGTTGCCCTTACAGAACAAAACGCAAAGAAGAAAAGCAAGCTGGACACACCAACCAAGTTGGCAGGAGCACAGGAATTTTTTTTTTAGCTGCCATAAAGACCTACTGAAACAAGAGCTTCCCAAATCTCTGCAGGTATGTCTGTGACATTTCCATCATCAGTAGCCTGCTGCTTAGGGAAGCAGAGCATTAGGCTTTCTTTAAAGGAGTTTTAAAAGCCCCTCTGTTCACTTTCAACTATTCATCACAGTCATTTGAAGTTCTCTGTTGCACCCCTCCTTCTTCTTACTCACATCTGGTGCTGCATGTTACTACGCCGCAACCATAAATAACGAAGGAATGATACGGAGATACTGGATGCTCTGTTCCAGTGTCCTCACAGCCAAGCATTCAATAAAGTTCTTACGTTTCCACTACAATAAATATACAGGAGAAGGGGGTGGAGGTACCAAGTTGCCCATTCTAGAATACAGCTTTTAAGTAGCACTTTATTAGCAGGACCAGCAAGCACATAGGCTAAAAAATAAATAGCATATTTTAAAAAAAGGATTTTCTCCTTCAGTGAGTACATTCGTATTGAAAACTCCAGAACAGATGAGATTTAGCAAAAGCATTTCAGGAAGGGATGATCTCCGTCAATAGGTGGTCTCCTGGCAAAATCTGACATTTGCTTCTCCTACGCAAAAGAGGCTGAAGTGGGAAAAGGCTGTTTTTAACTGTCTTTGCTCCAGGTATATGATAGGACAGTATGTTGTCCCAACACATGAACTTGGTACAAGGTTACACTGATCATACCAGATAGTGCTCTGCACCTGGTGAGCATTTCTGTAGCCATGTGATATTCCACCATTCTCGATCTCTGCTGTGCAAGCATATCCTCTTCCATGACTGACTTGTCTGATTATGGAAATGGGGGGGAAACTGCAACCAGTTTTGCAATTTTTCCAAATGGCAATTGAAATTATACTGACAGTATTAGGCCTGTTACCTTCCATTTCCATCTTCACCAGAAGCTCTTTACTGCTGGTGTACGAATTTCTCTGGAAAAGAAGCCTCTTTAAGTGGAGACTTGAAGAAATGGGGTTTGGCCAGTCGTCATTAAACGGTTCTTTAAATGCACGATTATGGAAGATGGCATTTCCAGCGGTGCAGGTAAACTGTCCAAGTACGAGCACTTTGAAGTCTAGAACGGAGCTGTGAAAACTATGTTAATCTTCTTTCAAAACTCTCCTTCCCGTACACTTATGGTGAAAAAAATCTCCTGAGAATAAATACATTAGGGCCTATCTTCTCTGTAAAAATTATTTTTGGTTAATCATTAAGGGTAAATATATTTATTCTGGGTATTTTCTGATGATGTTTTTGAGTTCCAGTGTCTTAAGGACAAGTACCACTGTAGAGTTTATGTACTGGTTGAGAGTTAACCACAGAAAAATGTTACAGTTCTATCATTCACAACCCCATACAAACCAGGTCTCGCACAGAGCTGAAAAGAAATGAATCTCAAGAGCTTGTAATCACCTCTACAGTTCCCAGGGAAATCATGAGAAATCTTTTCAACGGTCTCAGCGGACGTTAGGCCCTTACCTTTCTTGACTGCCCATCTTAATTTCTCAAACTTGTTTTACTGAATACCAATTTCAAAAAATTAGTTGCATCCACATATAGGAAGTTGCCTGCACGCTCGGACAACAAATGGAATACATGAAACTCAAAAAAAAGGCAAAAGCTGTAGTAATATAAGACATTATATTGCATTGTAAAAAGTATGCATGTAAAGCATTTGGAGTGCCTCCTAGCAGGGAGGCACTCAGGGGTTAAACTGGACTACAGCGAAAGAAATCACTGGTGAAGGGTTCATTTATTTACATTCCCATTAGAGGAGTCTACAAAGACATACATCAACAGAAACAAACCATTTTAGTACATTCATTGACTGAACATCCATCAGTGAACGTGAACTGTGCCAGCATGTCTCAGGAGCGACAAGATATTATTATTGTAGTGCCAAAGGAGGAGGGGGGGCAGGGGAACGAACAAAAGGGAGTGCTGATCCTTGCCCCAACAATGAGCCCCTATTCTCTTTCACTGCACCTGAGCTCCAAGGCTTCAAAACCAATGAACTTTTTTCATTGGCCACTAACAGATATGCTGTGGTTTGCTTCACGCCTGGTGGTATACTGGTCCTCGGTGGTGTACTACCCTATTTCCTTAAAAGGAGCCCTTCCTCTGATAGCATCTCTTGACTACTGTGTCACCTCTGCTAAATAAATGACATCATCTTGCTCATCAACCACATGCAGCTTTACTCCTTCCCCCTTCCTTCCCTTGTGTGTTTGCACTCACTGTTTATTTTTTTAAGCACCTAACCCCCTATTAATCCACCAGGCAGTACAAAAGATCCATTTGTGAGAGACAGAGATTAGAGCTGTAAGCACTCAATCTTTCTGTGAAACACCTGTTTCATTCAAATAACCAGAGGAAAAAAGCAGAAAGCAGGACAAACTGCTGGTGGAAATGGAGCTGGGAGAAAACTCCTAGTGTGATGAGAGCTACCAAACTTTGGACGGCGATCTTCTTGCCGCCTTCTATCAGTAGTGCAGAAAACACACACAGCACCTACAATACCAAACTCATGTGCCTGTGACACTGGTAGGCTCTTCAATGCTTAACGGAGTGGAGAAATGTGCAAACTACTTAACTGAAATATTTTCTGCTGTTATTTTCTTTATTATTTTTTCCCTTTGCCTGAAATTTGAATAAAAAGGGCTTACACCATCTTAAAATTGAAACTGTTTCAACCAGCTCCATTTCTGAAACATCCTCAGCACCAAAACCGGACCTTTCCGTTGTCCCAGGTTTTGTGTTTTTAATTCCAACAGCACCAAACATCTGTCCCAATTTTGAAAAATGACTACTTTGAGAGAGCATGAACATGGCTTTGAACTTTCATAATCATTTGGTCAGTCATATAAATGTAACAGCAGCCTTCGTATACATAAACACGTATAGAAATGGTCAGTAACTAGATGGCTGTTGGATTTATCTTCTTTGAATACAAAGGTAAGTGACAATACACAAACAAGAATACCAAGTGGCATAGCATGGCTCTGAGTCATTCTCTCTTTTATGAAATGAGAGAAAATTATATACCAAACATATTGTATAAGCACCACAGGCAATAACTAAAGCTGGAAGAAGGCCAAGCTACATTAATAGCTGCTATTTGATCTAGTTCAAGATCCCTAAACACCCAATACCTGATGAAGTCAGTGGAAAGGCTCCTATCAATTTCAAGAGGTGCTGTACTGGGCCCAACAGGATGGGCAAACAATAGCGCATGGAACAAGGAACAGAGGTGACGCTATAGCAATTAAGTTAATCACCACACTGGAAAGCAGGCTGTGGTAATGCTCCCAGTAACCATATTTCAAGACTGATCAGCTTTTCCTCTTTCCAGAGGAATCTGTCGTCTTGAGTATTTTTAAGCCTCTGAAATCAATGGGATTACTCAAGGAATAATGCACCACAGAACCTGAATATTTATGGTAAATCTACCGCAGCGATTTCTAATGTACTGTGATCCAAGAATTCTGAATAAAACATCAACCATGCAAAGGCAGATCTTCAGCTGATATAAATCAGCTGTTTCCCTTTCAAAGCAATGGAGCTGCAACAATTTGCAACAAACAAAACCACAGCTTAGCATTTTCAAAATTAAAATAAGTTTTGCAGTATTTACAGCTAAGAGCAGACCCTTGCTTTTATTTTCTTACTGTATAATAATAGCTCATTTCTTGTAAAATAATAGATCATTCCTGTTGCCTCAAAGTGCAATTTTTTTTGCTTATTGCAAAACTGTAGGCGTTGTAAGAACCTATTTAGATTCCAGTTGGTTTCTTTTAAGTTGCACTGCTTATACATTAGTAACTTCTTTAAAAAGTCCCAGAGGAAATGAAGCATGTATTACATAAGCAAGCGTATACACAGGAATAATATAAAACACACCTTTCCTCCTCTTTTCTAAACTCCTTTTGGAACTGATTCTGTTAACAATACACAGAAATAAATACATATACGTCTATGCGTGTAATGAGTATATGTGTATGTAGATACATAGCTATACCTAGCTACGTATATCGTTATAGTAATAGTCATCCTTTCATATGGCTCATCAATAGCGGGTTTTACTCACCTGATGGGCAAGTTGCCATCGGGGCCATCCTGTCTGTCAGCACACCTTATCTGCCATCATGCTTTTCTTCAGATCTGTAGTTACAAGTAAGAAAAGGTTGGATATTTGTCTCCTCCTAAACACAATAAAATTAAAGCTGTAATTAGCAGCCTGCCCTGGACAACCAGGTTACATTCCACTCCACGTGTAGAGCCCGTGCAGAAGCGACAGGCCCCTGGGGACAACAGGTGAGCCGAAAGGAGAAAGTTAGCCCTGATGTGTTCAAACTCAAACCAGACTAAAAATAAATGAGAGCTAAGCTCATCTTTCCTTCAGGAGGCAGAATTACAGCAATGAGTTCACGCTTGGATTCCCATAAAGTAGGCTGGTATGAAGAAATTTGGTTTCAGACAAATGAACTCACGTAAAGTATTTTCCTATTGACAGGGACTAGTTCCATTGAGGTAAAAAAGATGAACAAAAATAAAACCAACAGAATATTATTACCTTTCTGAAAGAGGAGATTTCAATAATTTCCCCCAAATTGAAGGAATCAATTAAAAGTACTTCAGATGTTATTAATTCTGCATATACACTGTATAGAGCTGTGCCCTGGGATGGGGCCGCTGGAACCGGCCAGAACCGGCTGGAACTGGCCGTGCCTGGCAGGGGGCAGCCCCCACCTCTCCTCACAGCGCGGCCGACGCCCGGGCACTCACAGCCGGACAGGGAGCAGCAGCGCGGCCGTTCAAAAAGAAGGAGAAATTAGCCACAAACGGGTCCTGAAGATTTTCAGAGAAACCGGGGCTCCCAGCGGTGACCGAAAACCGCCCCGTTCCACGTTATCACTGATAATCTGCTGCACGTCACTCACCTCTGCTATACAGACCAGTCTGGCACTCTGAAGATACGCCTGACACCTAGCAGCCCAGGATACACTGCAATCTTAAACTTCTAGCAGAAATTTGGGTTCAGTGATTGCCCTTCTCAGCCAACAGAGATCATCCATCTTAATTAACCAAACTCAAGTAAGCAGCTATGTCAAATGAATTAGCAACACGCATGCAATCCCATCACACGTATTCTTGTTAGAGTATCTGCGCTTCAGCTGACGGATCTGTCATTAACGCAAACACGCTTCAGATCTGCTTATAATTGAAACCTTACTTCTGGCCAGCCATTTGGCTGGGAGAGCCAGGAGAACTACTTTTTCCATGTTCACAAACATCTCTGCTAGTCCTTGGTGTCACCACCTGATTAGATCTCTGGCACCGCTGGCTCCTCTTTGGCAATAAGGAGAGCATCGCCTCACCAAGCCTGAGAGCCTGCGTTAAAACTTGGACTTGAGGTTGAGGGCAGAACAGAAAGAGTGGCAGATGTCCCACGTAACAAACTCGCTTTTCTGCAGATCAGCTGGTTTTTCCTTAGTAAAAAGGAATAATTAACTAATGAGATCAATCAAGAACACAGGGTACCTGAAGCTACTGTTCCTTCCAAACCTTGCCTACATATTTGAACTGTAAAAGTGATATAAAAAACCAGATATGAGTCCCTGGTTCCACCAAACCCTCCTTGAGCCGACAGAGTTTAGCTGCTGAGCTCTAACACAGGGAACGTGTGAACACTACACAAGTTCACACCTCGGCCAAACCAGGGCAGACACATGGGACACAAAAAGTCCATCCCAGTGTCCTGATTTCCAGTCGGTTTTAAGGCTCTTCTCTGAAACAGCTGTAACATATTTTAATGTAAGCAAAATAACATATTCTTCCCTGTGCTCAGTCTCAGAAACTGCTGAAGCATTTCTGCCGATCATTTCCAAAGAAATTCAGCCTGAAGCAGACCTCAGCATGTACAATTTCAGCACGCATGGTAAAAGTTTAACAACATGAGAAGCCGCCACAATGGAAATTGTTGGGCATCACTGGTTTCACTTATAATAATGAAAGTTGGTTGAAAGCTAGGAGCAGTCTGATGCAGTAGTTTTACATAATAAATGCCATTTTTTTGAAACTAAATTGTTTTACAGAAACTGACTTCGGCTAAACGTTTTAACTTTCTGAGTTGATCTTGAGTCATACGCTTTATTCTCACCAAAATATCACTGTATTTCATTGTTTCAATTTATACATATATTACATGAAAAAGAAATGTTAATATATACCACGTGTGCATACTGTTATACCCTATTCAGTATTACACTGTTATGCTATACTATATGATAATATAAAATCAGTATTATCTAATGTCATATTTTCAAATTTCAGAGTCAAAATGTTTTGATGCCTCCAAAGTGCAACTTCTCAGAATATCCCCTGCACAGCGAGTGCCTGATATCCTGATAGGCTATGCAAACTCATTTTGAAACTTCAAATTTTACTTCAACAAAGAAAGTTCTAGTTTCCAACCAATTCTACCAACAACGCATAACACCTAAACGACCACTTTGAGACTCCAAAGTGCCTGACTAAATAGAAGGTCAGCATCTGTGAAAATGAGACATCTGGTCAATGAGAAAAAATTGGGTTTTCTTCCTCTAACATTCAAAATTGTGAGGGGTTTGTTTGTTTTTCTTTAATACTGAACAACTTGGGCCTTAAAAAAAGGAGGTAATTAGCAATGCTACCATTGGGCAGTTTGTACCTGTGCTCCTGTCATTCATCTGGATGTTTTGCAGAGCTTAAGTTATTGAAGCTTTGCAACTTAATGTACCTTGTTCATATACAAAAGCAGAGCAATCATAACAGTAAGCTGAACAGATTTTCATGTTTTGTTGTTAAACGCTAGCAGATCCCTCCCCACATATCCATGGCCTTCCCCAAGGTTCTCATCACTGACTCCATCCCCGTTACCAATCTCCATCATCTAAGAAATAAGATTCATAAAACACAAACCACGACCACGAAACTAAGACCCAAAGCTTGTTATGAGACGTGTAGGGTTCAGCTGAAAATCAAACATCCTCAGAGGAGTAGCCAGAAACCTGGTCTTGTGAAGCACGTCTAGAGGTCACATTGGCATGGAAGGGGGCTGAGGCCATCGCTGTAGTTGACTGAGAGCACCTCGATCTATGGGACAGCAGAAATTGCCCTGGCTTTATCTTGTCCTTCTGTTCCAACAAGTTCTTGGTTCTTTTCTCACGTCTGTCACCCACACTGCATGGACAAGCCTGCTCCTCCCTGCCCATTCCTTATGCCATGGTGACAATGGCAACAGTGCAAGGCAGGAACCATCTCTAACTGATTTTTTGAACACAGGGAGTATCTTGGGGCACTTCACTAATATAAGCCACAGCTAATGGAAAGCACCCTGCTATCTTCAGCATGCTGTTGATCAGGCCTTAATACCACATTTAATCTAACACTATTAAGATACATTTTGATTCAAACTCGTAATGAAATACAGAGCCCACATTTGAGTATTAGTGTAAGGTAATAATGCACGTATAAATGTACATAAATATATTTATTACTTTAATATTTTACAGAGGTCTCCCTTAATGTAACATACATTGGATGTTCTGTGCAGTTTATTCACAGCAGGTTATTCCATACGCAGCTCCGTGCAGTGCCTGCTGCTAACATTCACTGCTTCTGCTAACAATTCATGAACCGAACAACTATCTGCATATTCTCCTTTGGGCTGCTAACAAGGTCCTCCAGTGCTCATTCTTCTATTATTACCACAAAGCCAGTTCCCTTTAGACTTCAAAAAAAAAAATTAATCTGGGAGAAAATAAAAGCCATATGGGACAGCTCTGCTGCTGGCATGGATCATCCTAACTCCACTGCAGTCAGTGGGCCAGACCTTGACACTGTGTCAATGAAACCAAAGCTCTTCTCCAGGGTCCAACCTACCAACACCCTATTTCCCTGCTCAAACTCCCTTTTTTTCATCTAATATCAAGAACTAGAGTCCATCCAGTCCTCTGGGCTGGCAGTTATGGTTATTAGCACGAGACTGTGGTCATCTTGGAACAAACTCCTATCTGCAACTGCTTTGGTAAACACTTCCTTGGAGGTGCAGCTCCTTTCTCCTGCTTTTTAGCTAGACGAGAATTGTCTATTCTAAGCTGTACCTGCTCCAACAGCAACCAATAGAGACAAAGATCTACAGCTCTCTTGGACACCTGTGTCAGATGGCTTCTCCCTTCCAGGTAAATAGCTCAGTACTCAAATCTCCTTTTCATCACTTCCTACCTGATTGCTACACGTCCCCTTGTTTGTCTTTAAGGCTTTCCACAGGCAGACCTGTTGTCCACTTCTGCTGGAGAATGGTTTATATTAGCAACTCCCTATGTATTGGGGTGGTAGATGGTGTCTTAACTTGTCATAGCCTGCTGTTTCAGAAAGCTTAATAAACTCGACTGAACAACAGTCTAAAAAAGGAAATAAAAGATTTAACAGGCTGGTATTTCTACCCCCTTCTGCTTTCTAAGAAAGACAAAATAAAAACCAAACAAGCAGTGGCCCAAACTGGAGCACACGCATAGCTCTCCCCAAGAATGCTTCCCCATTAACTCAGTGTTTGTCTGTATTACCTACGAACCAACGTGGTTTCAATTTAGCTTCTTATTAATCTTGCGCATTTCTTTCAACTGCTATTTTAAAAATAGAAACTTCATGTTGAACATTTTAACGGCATTAAGTTTCAAAGGCAACAGGCTGCTGTGCTGATTTTTTTTTTCCAAAAACTTTATTGCCAGATGTAAGTATGTGTGATTATTGATATTCTTTGTTTTCCCACAGGTTTCTCTTTTCCTTATTAAACAACATATCTGTAGTTAAGCAGCCCCATGAAAGTTTAGTGAGGTCCACGAGAAATCACTGCTCACCAGCCCACAAATCCATCTCACCTAACTTCAGGCACTTCACTCAACTGCTTAAATTAGGAGTTTACCTACACTGAACTCCCCCTGCAGTCAGCAGAAACAACTACAGGACCATGAAGACTAGGTACTTGCATCCCATCTAAATTTCTGAATTGCTTTCTGGAAGTAACTATTTTTTCTTCACTGATTACAGAGGGCTCCCAGGCCCACAGAGGAATTAGGTCTCCAACTTAAACAATTAACTAAGAATCTAACGCGAACTGGGATGAATCCAGACTCTGGGGTCCTCAGCAGTACCAGCAAGCAAGCAGAGGACCTGCCAGGAGCACGTTTTAGTTTCTAGCCCATGTATATATATTTTTAAATAAAGATAATGACTATTCTGCAGTTGCAGTAGACTACCTCATCTAAATGACAGTTTCAATGGTCTTCGGGTAAGATCAAAAGCCAAATACGGCCAACAGAAATACAACTAAAGTTTTGGTAGGTTTTGGTGCGCATCGGCTTTGTGTTGAGCTCTGCTCAGCCTACTCCCTCCCTCACAGAGAAAACCTAACGAAACCATGCCACGGAAGCCACTGGTAACTTAGCCATTGATTTCATAAAGAACAGGATCGAATTCTTCATGAGCGGAGGCAAGTCTGCTAAGAAAAATGGGTATTAGCTCACATGGGGAAATATGGGAATGTAAAAAAAGCAGTGAATCCCCACCCATCATTTTTGCAGTCCGGGGAGATGGCAGCGGATAGTACTGACCCTGGGGAACTAAGGAAATATTCACATACAGCTGTTAAATACTAACTGGGTGATCAGTGATCACACTAATTATAACATTTTATTAGGAGTTGAAGAGATTCCTTCCCACCCACATCTGATAGTTCCCATGTCTTCAAAGAGGCTGCAGCCACACAAACAGTGGATTCAGCATCCAGCACAGCTTCTTCCACCGGCAGTAGCTCTGCTCCAAGGCTCTGGCCCTTCCCCCATCACCTCCAATAACTCATTCCCACCACCCTGCCAGGCATTTCCGTTCCTTCCCTTGTGCTAAATGCCAAATCAGCTGTTTATGTAGCTGTGCTCTGAGGGAGCAGAAATTTCCAGTGAGGAGATGGGAGCAATAACCTTGGTTTCTATCAGGGTTTTCCAACAGTTGCCAGGGGTCCTTACAAGGTAAAATAAACAACCCTAATCTCAAACTGTACAGCTTCCCTAATACACAACATGGACACAGGTAAAGGGAGCATTAAAAGACAGAACTATTCTTTCTAGCGTATAGGAAAAAAGCACCTAATGGGACTGATCCAAAGCCTGCTGGAAATCAGTAAGTGGACTCCCACTGAGTTCAGTGAGCTTTGGATCTGCTCTACAAAGCCAGCCAGCTGCAAAAGCTGCTAGAGTCAAAGGAAAATATGCTATGAAGGAACGGTGGCCTTGTGGTTGAGGTACTGGCGTGGTTTCAAGAGACTTGGATTCAGTCTTCTTCAGCTCTACCATTCCTGACCCTGTGCAAATCATTTCATTTCTCTGCTCATCAACTTCCTTTTCGTAAGTCTAGATATGTAACCCAATGAGCTCAAGCGTGGAGAAATTTGGGGATGTCTGAGGCAGGAGACAAATGCATGGAGACACTTACCAGCACCATCTCAGCAGGTGTAACTCTTCCTCTACCCCTCTATGGGCCCAATACGGTCTGTTACCCCCACAACAGGGTACAAAAGTGAGTGTCAAACCAGCATCCTTGCTTACTTCAAGCTTGCTGAGCACACCTGGAAGCTATGACTACAGCTTTTACCGACATATCCTTACCTAGCTGGGTGGACGCCGAGATGCATGGCTAACGCAGCATGGAGCTCAGTGCAGGTTAGACGGATCTTGGTACCGCACGCTGAGCTCCAAGTTCCCACGTCTGTTTTAACAGCAATAATAGCAATACCCAAGAGACTTCATGTAAAGATGGTTTGAGCATGTTTACATGCGCTGCAGCCCACAGCAACACAGACATAGCTGTGTGACTCCAATCCAGCCAAGCAGATGAGCATTTATCTACCTCTTGAATATGTGAACAGACCTATAGAAGTCAAGGTAATACAAACACAGTTGCTCTCCTGGACTGGAGGCCTGGGAGAGGTAAGCTATGTTTTCGTGGAGATTCAAGGAAGCCTGTCAGTCTTAACATTATTTACACACTTGCTCAGAATATCCTCCTAACAACAGCTAGGGCTTCTGGCAGCCAAACGCAAACCATCTATTGTAATATTACTCTTCTGTTGTAGGAAACAAACTCTTCCAAGCAGAAGAAATTCTTTAAAAAATAATCCAAGCAAAGGCACAAATTAAGCCCCAGAAATTAAATACTGAAATAATTTTTACAGCATAGAAGGATCAAACTGCAAACAAGCTGCAAAAGCCATTACTAATTTAACATTCCATTATTCCTTTTTTCCAAAGTGTGATTCTTTTCTTCAAGCCAAGCATACTTTGCTGGGACCAAACCTTCACATTAGATTTCCTGTGCTGTGGACTTGATGAGATAAAGCAGTTACTTAGGACCAACAAATCACTTCATTAAAGAAGCCCTTTCATAAATATTCTCAACAGCAATTAACATCCTGGCGTAAGGAACTCCTTTTGTGCCGCATTCCTCACTTAGGCAAGACCTCCCCTCTAACGCCATGACTGCAGGAGAGGGTCTTCATTTCGAAAGAAAGAAAGAAGCCATCCTGGCTCTCACCATTGCCTCCATGTTAGCTATTTTGGTTCTTCTAGGCAGGAAAAAGCAGCCAAAGGTTGGACAGAGCTGCTCCCCCTCAGTTCTCAAGCCGTGTGAAAAATGGACCATCCAGTGGTTTTCTAGCTGTCTCTCAAGACTCTGGGGAACCAGGATAGCTTACAGCATTTCTTCTCAGCAGAGCGGACAGAATTGCTGGTGTCACCCAGGATCCGGGCTGATCCGAATGCATTTACTCATCTTTGCAGTACCAGCAGTTTATGATAAAGGTATTCTCAGTCCTGGTAGGTGGAGGAGGTAGAAAGTCTAGTTAAAATAATTGAAACAGAAAAGGGTTTTTCACATCCCTTCGCCTCATGTAAGGGCCTGTCTAGGGAGTGTAACAGTACGCTGACTGGTAGTATACTAGGCAGCCCCAATACATCTCTCAAGGCTGTACAAAATCCCAGAGTCAGTGTGGTCCCTGGTGAACAAAGATCTAAAGCAGAAACTCAAGATGTATTAGAGAAGGTTACTTTGTGTTTTCACCTGCAGGTATTAAACAAATATATCCCATTAAGATGCAGTATAATTCTCTCTGTTTTGACAGGAATACACCGGCACTCTTCTGAAATTGTTACATTAAAAGACAATATGTAACACTTCAAAAAAGCCAGCTTTAGTCCTGCTCTTGTTGAAATGAGCATTCTCGTCTTGTTTGAGTAACCCAGTATTACAATGCACTAAAAAATACAATATGCTAGAACAGAAAATGAACAAAGCATCGGGATTCAGCCATTTATTTCAAGTGTTAGCTTACTAATTAAATTACTTCTGAATACCTTATGGGGCTCTAACCTTATAAACAAATCTATGAATAATCATAAAGGTGCAATTCTTTAAGATGTTTCCATCTTTGAAAAGACTCTCCATTTCTGTAGGGAAAATCATCTCCTCGCCATTCAGAAGAAGGAGCTAAATAAATGTGAGTATATGAACTGATTACAAAAAGCCTACTGAACCGAAGTAACAATAATGCCTCAGTCTTGAAAACATAGAAAGTAAATGCAATTTTACATTAAAGATCTGAAAACAAACTCAAGGCTAATATTTTCAGGGGAAAAAAAAACTTTGATCTCTTTTTCTTTCCGGGGGGGAGCCAATATCAACATGAGTGATTTTGTACTATATTCAGGAGTCTTTATGTGGGTTAATAATGTTAAAGTTATTCCACTGCTTTTTCAAACTTTTCTGGAATCAGCTCCTTGGTGAAACAGGGCCCTATTGAAGACTCTTGAATTTGCATAGCATGTGCAAGACATTTAGATTTATATTCCATGTTAGGCTTGTGTGTTTAGAGTTTACCCAGGCATATGCAATTCATTGGCTATATTGTTATCTTCACAATGAACAAGCACACTCACTTCATCTGCAAGAAATACAGCTTTAAATGTAGAAAATTAAATTTCCATGAGAAAATGTGTTCCATGAAAATTTCCATCAATAAAGGCTTAGCTCAAACATACTGAGGTTGAAAGACTTTGATTTGAGCCTACCTGGGTACAGTGCAACTTAGCTAGCAAAACCATAAAATCATTTGAAAATCACCACTTTGAAAGCCCTCCTGTAATGACAATTACTCACATTACAGTTCTCTGTCTAAAAGCCTTCGGTTGTCATGATCCTCTTGTGTTCAGCGATGAATTTGCCCACAGAAACTGGCAGATTCTGCCTTGAAGACTTTACAAACTCAATAGGTAAAGGAATCCTAATTGTCTTGAAAACACAGAGAATGGTGACCTTAGTAAAGAAAAACTGAACCCACTGAAATACAGAAACCAGTAACCACAGAAATGAGCCATCCACTCAGACCAGATCCTGAGCCCCGTGTCGGTGGTGCGGCCCACAAGCAGCCTTCTTGCTAGCTGGGAGAGCAAGACGGTGTGTTATGCAAACCATCGTGTGCAGCAGCAACGTACTTCACAATGTCCGCGTGGCAGGGTTTCCCCAGAAATTTCAGTGCTGAACACAGAAAGTCATCTACAGAAATATGTAGTCAATGGGTTTGGTTTGGTATTTGTGAGACACCATGGTTCATTTCACACTTGCTGTCACCACCAGAATTTGTTGGGGGTGGTTTCCAAAGTGACACTAACATTGGTGTTACCTTATGTGGTTTTCCAGTCTTCATACTAAGTAGGAATTCTGGGCCAGGGCCAGGGCAAAGTTGCTAGCACAGTCAAAGCACCGTCCCGTGGCAGATGAGTCGAAGAGTTTGGCTGTTACGGCTGACAGTGAAAGGCAGAGGGAGTGTAGCTGCTCTCGCCATTTATGTCAGAGAGATGCACAGCAGAGAGGAGATCCATGCAAGCTAAAGAACAATTTTGGCTCAAGAACAAAGCGGCATCTACAGCCGTGAATTGATTTGGGCAAAAAATGAGAAGAAGGTGAGTCAGTAGAAAAGCATGCCAAGGGGAGCTGTGAGGACAAAGAAATCTGACAATCAGTGATGGAGGTTTGAAAAGTTTATGGAAGTCATTTTATGGTGCAGAGCCCATGATAGCAGAAGGCTGGATTTATGTCTCAGCAAGTCTCATCTACTTCTTCTGTTCCCAGTTTCCTTCCCAAATCCCTGATCCTGCACCTTTACATTGAACGGAAGATTTGCCAACAGGATCAGCCCAACTACTGCAGAACACATGTGCTTTCTGCAGGGCAAGAGAAAGGAATTCATGGATCATAAAGTACTGACTACTGTGTGCTTTTCATTTTCATTTCTTTCATTAAGAACTTAATATTTGTTTTCTTACTTTTTCATTAAACCATAAAACTTTCCTTCAGGCCATTGGCCTTTTCTTCTCAAAGAGGTGGCTAATTTGGCTGTGGAGCTGGTGGTCCAGAGGAGAATAAAATGCATCTCTTAAGAAGATATGGGAGATGTGCATTGCAGCATGCTTTGTAACTGCTTCTCTCTTTACTGAGGGGTTGTACCCCCCATATCAGATTAGAAGACTGGATCAAAAGGGATATATATGGATGTATATTATGGTGGGACATATAACGTATGAATTTAAAACAAGGGTAATGCATCTGTTCTGAACTACTGCCATCTTGGATCCAAGTGAAACTGTGCTTGCTCAGATGGAGCAGTCAGAGATTTTAATACCATAAGCATTTCAGATGTTCAGCTCCCAGTGAGAAATCAGGAAGCAGCTTTACCTTCAAAACCACAGTCTCTCATCAATAGAAATAATAGTATTAAAGACTCCGGGGCGGGGGGGGGGGCTACTTGCTCCTTTATTTACTGCAAAATCACTCCAGATCCGTTATTTGCGTGTCAGTCACCTGCATCATGCTGAGCAATTCTTCTGTGAATACAAGACGTTGTGATTATTTTCCAACTATGCAAAATAAACCAAAAGGGAGGATATGGGAATAGATATGCCTGTTCTGACAGTTTTGGACTACAGGAGGAGAAGGTGGTAGCTCTGCATCCAAGGGGGCTGCCACAATGCCACGTATCTGTTTATTTTTTAATATAAAATAGTTCACTGACTTCAGCTCTGAGATGCATCTCAGACAGAAGCCTATAAAAAGTTTGGGGTTTTTTATTCTTAAAGTATAAACCTAATAACCTTTAGCCCAACTCATTCCCTCCACATGTGTGGAAAGTGGCTACCCTAACATTATCTGCAGGTGACATTGTTATGCAGGTTACAAAAATAAACAATGAAATCCTACAATTATACTATAACGAACCAAAATGCCTGGCTTGCCTTGGCTTAGAGACAGAGGTCACCAGCAAAGCGTAATTATGGACGCCTAATAAAGAATATACAAAATATCACCATCGCTCCCACATCACAAAATCTGGTGACTGTCTCAGCTATGACTAACAGCTTACTACAAATTTGATGTCATATCATTGAAGCAGGTACTAATCTCTTTGGTCTTTGAATAGAAAGCGTATGCCAATCCTAAAATATGTTCTATTTTCCTCCAGATCATTAATGAAGAAATTATACACATCTAGACACACTGACATATGGCTCACTGCTATCAATCCAAAAGGAGACACTGTCATGCAAAAACTATATTTTTCCACTAGACCTGTGATTTTTTGTGATCTGTGCTGCCCTAAACTTTTGTAAATATGGTTTCAGTAACTAGATCATGAATACGCCAAAGACTTTTTACATAATGAAACGGATTGGAGATGCAGAGAGGAAAAGAACTTTACAGTTCTGTTTACACAGCAAAGAAGGAAGAGAAATTATACAGTGGGACTCAGAAGGCTGAGAAATATCAGAAGAAAATAACTAGAAAGAATACAAGAAATGCATCTAAAATAAAATAACCAGTAATACAGAGAGTTGATGGATGTAGGAAATTGCAGCAAGATCCTACCCCTACAGAATCAGCGAGAATTTTCCACTCAATTCATTTGGGTTGGGATTCCTCCTTTAGAAAGCAACAATTGCAAAGTAAACTTAATGAGAAGTAAATAAGAAAATGCAGCACGGCAACCTAAACTGCTGAAGAACTGAAAGGAATTACCATAAAGGGGGGGTTCATTGCTGTAGTCCTAAAAGCAGCATTGCTTGGAGCCCTTACAGTAGGAACATATCCGGGATGAAGCTGCTGTCGGTGTCAGGCTTCTCAGTGAAGACACCTTGACCTGATTTCAAACGCACACAACACGAGCCTTAACACCCCGTGCAGCAGAAGGCACTGCTGAAAAAAGCCTGTGTACAAGCAGCACCATACTAGTTTAGCCCAGTGATGTGGGATTCAGGGACAGATGATAACTGTTAACATTAGGTTATATCTATACAAGTAAATTAAGTGTGCCTGGGAACATTCCTGGGCATGGAGGCCAGCTGGCACAGAACAGCCTGAGTCTCCGCCAGTAAACACCCTTAACCTTCAAAACAGGGAGGCTGCATGCAAACAGCCGACTGGGGACGGTCCCAGGAACACGCTTGCTGCCAAACCATACTCAAAAACTACCCGGGGCAGCACTGGTTGGCGCATGCCAAAACCTCGCTAGGGACTGTTCTAACAGTTTACCAGGGCGGGCAGTCACGCTCCCGGCCCAGGAACATTCCTGCGCATTGTTTAATTTATTAGGAGAGATACAGCTAGCTCCCTCCTTCCCCCTCCTTGCCTAGGTGAAGCATTTCTCTTGCGTAGAACACATTTTAGGAGCCTGTCTCACTGATCCACCCCTTCTCCCATCCCAAACCACCTCCCCTCCTGTTCCCACATGCAAAACGTACATGGGAAGGGCTGGTTAAAGCAATGGGAATGGTCCGACTTGAACTGCTGGTGGCTTGCCTGCTCTCTGGTTCACAGAGAGTGCTGAAGAGTATACCCACATCACAAGTTAGGAATGGTTATGCAGAAGGTCAAGAGCGTGGCATGTTTCCAAACCTGCCCCACCTCCTGTCCACACAGGGACCTCACTGCACAAAGGTATCCAGGGATACCTCATGATTTTTTAAGTCATTTGAGTACTACTACTATCAGGAGCGCTCCAAAACACAGCCTACCTCATGCTCTTTGAGCTACGGATGGGCTGGTCCGTCAGCCTCACTACCTGGACAGTTCTTCAAAAGACAAAGAAATGGTCCATGAAGCACATCTTGAGACTGCTGGCTGCAGACAGAATGCCTGTTTTTCTAACGGCCATTACCTTGACGCTCAAAACCAGTGATGCTCAAATCATTTTGCTTGAAAATATATTTTGATTAATAAAAAGAAAAATAATCCATTCCTTTCTCTGATTCACTAGAAAAGATAGTAATATTGGCTTATACAGAAGAGGGCAAAAACTTGAATGAGAATCTTATACAAACATGTGTGTGCACATGTGTGTTTATACAAAACCCTCATCAGTTCAAATTGTATTTTCTGTTAAGATCATTTACCTTCTAATAAATCCTAATTAGATCATAGGTTCCAAGCCTAGTGAGAATAAATGTGTATTGACAAGTATATCGAGTGCTGGGAATTCACAAGACTCCTACTTACAGTTTGGGATATGTTGGTACATGTTGCTTGTGTAGGTTAACAATACAAGTAGCGCCTAACCTTTCACTGGTTTGTTGCAATATACGGCGGGTTGCTAGAATTCATTACCAGGAAGTTTTTGGAAGTGGGAGAGGAACCCAAGCTGACATGTGCCGGTGACTCACAGATGAAAACTACCCGTTCCAGAGTTGTTCTTGGTGCCTTGAATTTAAAGGAGCCCTCTCCCTTGCTGAAAGTCTTTGGACACCTTTGTGTTAGGGATTCCTGTCCACCCACAGTCATACAGATGGCCAACTCGTTTTGCACAGGCTCCCCATATTGCTGCATTGAAGTTTGGTAAAATCCCCGATGTAAAGACAGAATAATCTGAGCTACCTAGACTCCAGAGATGAGTCTGACATAGATCCGAGACAAGTGTTAGCCGGACATTCACATATTTTTGAAAGAGTTGCTAAAATTGCCCTAGTTCTCTGCAACGGTTGCAGGCTCACAGCACGGGTGCCCTCCCTAAAGTCTTGCTGCCCTCTTGAGGAGAGATGAACCTACCAGCCCAAAATGGTGCCGAGACCTGGGATCAAGGCAAGGGTTTGATGTGCTGTCCTGTGTGAGACAGTGCCCCGTGTCCCCCCCAGGGAAAAATCTCCCCAGGCCACCTCCCTGATACCAGCTGAGATTCACCTTACCCTACAGGAACGTACCTGTTTATATCACCGCAAGCCCAGGGGCAGGTGCTACCACCGCGGTTTGGTAATCTGAGAACCACCATGTATGTGCTGGTATGAAATACCGCACATGGTACAAGAGACGGGAGGGGCAAATCCAGTGTTTCTGAGTCATTCAGGTCTGTATCCTGATTTAACAAGCAGAATTAGGACGTTCTTGTTGGTTTTTTTCCTTCTTGCTTTCTAATTTTGTGAAGATTTCTCACAGTTCATGACAGGCGACATTGGTTCGGAGTTCATCTGAAAACAGACCATGTTTTAAAAAGAACCCTAGGCATTAGGAAACACTGCAGCCTGAGAGCCATCCTTAAGACCAGCCTAAGGCTACATTTACATCAGCAGATACTGTGGAGCAATACAAGAGGATCTAGAAAAAACCACAGTGTTGAGATCTACCCTATCCCTAAGCCTAACCTATGAACTGAATGCCTGTCAGCATTTAGAGTATGTTAGGTGCATATGTTCTGTCTTAGCCTCATCCAAAAGCAGTCCAGGACCACTCTGTGATGTTAACTGAGGTGTGGTAGTAGAAAGATTCGCTTCAAAAGCTCAAGCACAATCCAAACTGAAGCACGGATGCAGATTCCCTCTTGGCACCTGTACAGAAGGCCCCTGGCAGAGCTTGTGGACAAACTCCATTTGTCCAGCCAGGCACACTGAACAGATTACCTGCACGGCACCTGCATGGCCAAAAAGCAGAGGGGAGTTTCTAGACTCAAGATCCTGGGTCTAGAACTGTAGTTTGGCCGTAGCGCTGGAGATGCAGCGATGCTCTCCCTCGATCCCTGGTGACTGCACAGAAGGAAGAGGGTGCGCGGGCCTGGGTGGGAGCTAAACGGGCTGCCGTTTCCCCGTCAGTCTGGATGATCAGCATGCCTGCAACTGCAGTGGAGACATAGCTCATGTGACAATCACCTACAAGCAAGGGGATGCGTGTGGGGCTCAGACAGAAGCTGGCAGAGCAGCAAAGGTAGCACGACCATTGTGCCAGGCTGGCACATAAAAATGAGACAAGAAAGCAGGCTGCAGGTAAACTTGAACATGCCAGGCTGTTAATGATGGCAATTTCCAAGTAGGTCAGACATCGCTGCCTCAGGGCAACGATGTCCATCAGAGGAGCAGGGCAGACACCTGTGGGCAGTACTAACTTCAGCTGCCTAATTTTAACTGACTATCATATGTCAGTCAGAACCTATAGACTGCCAAATCATGCAGATGCTTTTAAAATACTTTACCTCCAGTGCCTATGCCAGCACAGTGTGCAAAGGACTCCCACCCGCTGGGAAAACAGAGCTTGCCACAGCAGAACAGCCCCTGGGCTTTGATAATGTTGTACCTTGCTTCCACGTCTTTCCAGAATTGGACACTTCGGGATTAAAGTATTACCAGGACGCAACTTGGGGTCAAACTGCGAGCCTTGCATTTCCTCTGCTATGCAGTTACTTTCACAGTGGTCCCACTGACTTCTTCTGTACTACCCAGGAGAGTAACTCAGTCATCATCAACAAAGGTTGATGGTTGATACCCCTGAGGGAGACCAGTCTCTCAGACGTAGGTCTGTGTAACAGTCTCTTTGAACTTTTAAGTCATTCACACAAGAAAGCAAGTCTGACAAAAGCTGCGGAGTCTTCTGAACACCTCTTCAGACAGCAAAACTGAAAGACAGACTTCCTTTCCTGTGTCATTACACATACACACACGCCCTGCCCCAGAATCTGAGTTTAAATCGAGTTCTTTGACACACATCAGAAACCTTCAGTGTAGAATTTCTGAAAGACACCAAAATCCTTAAAGACAGACCTAACGCAGACAACCATCTTCAAATTGTTTAATTGCTTTCATCAATTGAAAGTATCTTTTGATTCAAGAACAAATGCTCAGCAAGAACTTGGTTAAAATAGACATAACCTTAGGGCTGAAAAGCAGAGCGACATCTATAATTTTTTTCCTTTACAGATAAACAGAACTGCTTTTTAAGTAGCTCCTGAGAAGGACATCTAAGCATTGCGCCTGTGAATAAAGCAGACAATTCACACGACGACCAGTTCCTGCCTGCATGCAAAAGCCGCACGCCAGCAAATGTAATTGAAAATAATCTGTGATCTACACTTAGCATTCTTCAGGAAAGTGCTTTCATCCCATCTTTTCCCATCTCTCCTCCTCGCCTCCAATCTTAAATGAATCACATATTGAATCACCGCAGCATGGCTGTATTTGATCATGATTTATAGGACACTGTCTGCCTTACTCAGTATGCAGTCTTCGTAGGGAGGAGGTATTTTGGACAGAGAAGAACAGGCTGTCAGCACTCAATAAATTATTAGTAACAGCCACTTCCTGAAGTAAAGACCGACATAAGATCAGCCTTCTAAAGTGGACAGGTGCACAGAGGTGTCTTACATCAACAGCTTGCCCAGCACATAATCCAAATTCGTAGTAACTACATTAAAATGTGGCACTGAGAAGAGAAAGGTTTTACTGACAGTTGTTAACAAATAAATGGAGAAGCTATAGGCACTGCAGAACCCGTTCAGGGACCAGACCCCACTGCGCTGTGTTGTACTGCGGTACTGTAGGTAGCATAGATTAGTGTCTCTAGTTTCCTGGAGGCAATTAGACAAGGCAGGCCTTTTAAGATAAGTCTTCTGCCCTCGTTTGACAGAGGTGTGCAATATTATGAGGACTGAAACTTCCAAATCTGCGAACTCAACAAAAAGCTGCGTGCAAGAAACATGAATGTAATTTTTTATCATCTCTTCTCAGTCATCAGCATTCCCCTGCCTATTGTTTCCCTGATTTCAACCTTCAGTTATCTCCATCACAAACAAGTCTATGAGCAGCAGCATGCACAGACTTCATTGTACGCTAACATATTAATACTTGTACATACTGATCTGTAACAGTCATGCTTGAATTGGTCGTGCACCATAAGAAAGAAATAGTTGTAGGAAACTGTCCCCAGATAGGACCAGATAAGGATTATTTAGCTGTATCTTACCAAAAAGAAGGGTAGTTAATCACTTTTGTTTGTTCACACTCTAATACAGAGTGAAGCGATGACAGTAGATCGAATACTCAGGGCTAAGAAGCAACATCAGACCAACTACATGACACCTGCGTGACAACTGTAAAGCTCTTCAAAGTTTTGGGGGTTTTTTAATATACCGAACGAGGAACATTATTAGGAGAAGGGAAACAATGGGTCTCTTTTCCCTCCCTCACCACAGCTTTCCCATGCCCAAGCTATTGTTTGAGTTATACAGAAGTAGCACGCCCGGGTGCTTCCAGGCACAAGAGAAGGCTAGTTTTTCACCTCTCTTTAAGGGGGACAATTCATTCCTGATGCATCCTGAATAGCCTCAAGGCCATTACACCAGAGGTGAATTTGGCCGACTCTTACAAAGACTCTGCACTGGTTTTTGTTTGCTGAACGCCACCAGAGGGCTCAGCACTGTACAATAGACAAAAATAAAGGTCCTGACCTGAAAAACCCTACACCTAGAAACAGTGATTTTTTTTTTTTTTTGGCAAGCCCTCTGATTATATCTTTAAAAATTATAGATCTTTTTAAAATACGCTCAGTTTTCAAGAGAAGTTACTGGTTTCGTGGCAGAGTCACCTGGGAAAAATTATTCCCTATTGCTATTTAGAAGGTCAAAGCAGACTATCAAACGGCCTTAAACTATTTATAATGTAATAGTAAAAATACACGTAACATGCTTCTAAGAAATACGCTTTCCATCAGAACACAATGACTGAGAGCTGGTAACTCTCGCAAATTACTGATAAAACTACAGTCTCTCTACTTCTACTATATACGGTCAACGTATACGGACTGAGATCTTCCTCCCTGGAGCTATACATCTGGCCACTACTTACTTGTACTAAATGTCTCCAATTCCACCTATTCCATTGCATCTATGATTTCTGATAAATCTTTCTTATAAGCGAATTTTTCATCCTGACTTCTGAGTACTGTGTGATGTATCTGACACTAACAAGACAAAAGTTGGCCCCTTGGGGTCTTGTCAAAAAGCTAATGTAAGACAAAATGCTTGTAAGCTTTGATTGAAATACTTCCTCTCTCCCAGCACCAGCTAATGATTCAGGACGATTCTGTTAAGTGTATATTTCACTACCTTGAAACAGATATTGTGTCAAGTAGGATTTATAGGTGATTTAACTCAATCATGCCTTCAAAGCAGCTTCAGCAAGCAACGAACACTGTTATAAAGAGCAGGGAATATTCAGAGGTTGAGCCAGGGTTAGAGAGAGCATCTCTGATCACCAAAGTGATGAAAAGTGGTCAAGAATGGAAATCGCTGCAACTACTTGTCCTAAGCTATTGTCTTTCATATTGGAACTGCCAGAACATGTAGGATTTAGGGATGGAAATGACAGCTTACTATTCTGATTCATCACCTGGTGCTTGGAGAGAGGAAGTATTTGAATCAAAGCTTTTAAATGTTTTTGGTTTACAACAGCATTTCCATGAAAGGACAGTGGGGGAGCGGAGGAATTGCCCACTGCACAGGACAGCAGGCTAAGGCTAAAAAAACCCTCAATTCCATGCATGGCTGTGCCAAGAACTGCTTTGTGACAGCGGCTAAATCCCTTCACTCCTGTTTTCATTTTTTTTTTTCCTTTCCCACTGTACATCTGCCTTGTCTATTGGGAAAGAGAGATTTATGAGTGTCTTAGGGATTTAATGGAGCAAGCACTTCTCCTCTCAAATCTTCAAATGAAGATGAAAACCCCACCCTTTGGCTGAAAGCCTGTTGTTGCAGAGACTTGTACAGCACCTGGTACGGACCTCAGTGGGGACTGCAGGGGCAGGTCATAAAAGTAAAAATAATGACCGTAACACTATCATCACCATCTATACACAAGCACTTATGGGGAAACAGAGTACAACGAGTGTCCGCTCCAACTCAATGCGGAGGTTGAAGCAGATTTCAGCATAAGTGTAACAAGTCCCAGCAAAAGTCCGTCTAAACCCTGATTCTGTCTCCGGCCACTAGCAGGTACCTAGAGAACAATAAAATAGCCAGGGTACATATGCGGTGATATTTATCCAGAATACTCTCCCAGCACCTGTGCATTCGCGATTTGTGAATTTCCTGAGCCACAGACGGTGCCTTTGCATTAAACAGTCTTGGTGGATTTTTATTCTTGAATTTTCCAGTCTCCTGAGGCAAGTTAACATGACTTCTTCTAAAGAAAGTACTGAAATATAATCTAGTGAGGTAATGTAATGCAGTACAAACCAGGGGCCAGAACAACAGATGACATTTTCTGATCGTCAAGTATTCAAGGTGATGTTTCAACATCTTTGCATGAAACACAAGTAAAAGGATCCACTTTTGAAAGCTGAAGGCACTTAACTCCTTTAAAAAGCACTCGGAAGTTCATAGGTATCACAGCCCACCAGTATCAGCCACTTGCATTCACTGGAACAGTTCTGTTCCCAACGTGACTGCTCTGAAGCCACTATGGAGTTTGGCTCAGCTGAATAAAAAGGAAAGCAAAAGCCCTCTCCTTTCCTGACATGATGCATTTATTCTCATGGATTTTTAGGCGCAGATGCTCTCCTTAGACAATGGCAGTCACGAGTGTTAAGAGCTGTAAGAGGTATGCACAACACCTCAGAGTCCCTCTTTTTATATTCTCATTCTTTTATGTATTGCACAGACACATTGTGAGAGATCATCTGCTCCGTCCAAAACAGCTAACGATATTCATAGGCGTGGCAGACAATTTCCCCTTAATTTTAACAGAATTTGGGCAGGATTAATATCTCGTGTCACATGGAAAGTTTATGACAGAAAGAGAATTTGAACTTTAAACACCGGTAGAAAAACCTTAAATCATCAAACCTATGCCTGCGTACGCTAATACCATGCTGGAGCCAAGATCCGCATTGACCGTGCAGTGTCATGCCTGGTTAGACCGTTTAACAACCCTGCGCAGGTGCCCCTTTGCCAAGCTTCTGTCCCTTATTTAACAAGTATGCTTCCAGTAGTAGCTTTCTTTCTCTAAAAAAATATACATAGTAAGACCAACAACTCGTGTGGTCTAAATCATGCTCAGTAAGACACTGTATTTACCTCTTCGGCATTCCTGGAGAATGAAGACAACGTTCTATCAGCATTCATCCTCCTAATCATAAGCCAAGATGAAATGTTAAGCCCTGAAGTAATAAATTTCATCCAAACTGAGAGGCATCCAATTTAATGTATTCTGCATTTAACATAACAGTCATCTAGGAGATAAAGGACAGAGTTATCACCAAAAAGAGATGAGAAAACATTAGCTTCGGTGTGGAGACTCTGAAAGGCACAAGCAGGAGTATCATGACCACAGACTTGTCTACATGGGGACAACTTGAGGAACTTAATTTGAAGTATAATTTGACCACAGGAAGGGTTTTTTAAACTGTGTCAAATGCTTGTGAGAATAGACTGGTTCTGAGTTTGTGACCTCAAAAGGATTTTTCTTCTTTCACTTCCAAACATAAGCTGAATTGAATTAAAGGGTCTTTTATTTCTGAAATATTGTTCACCAATGGTTTAAAGCAGGCTACCTACCTCATTTTTAATTCAGACCTACAACTAACATGAAGAAATTTTTCTGCATTCTTGTGTATGGAGACAAACTTTCACTTTCCAAATTTATTACAGTGCATTTCTGTTGTTAATAGTTCTTATACCACAAAGTCACAGCTGAGCTCAAGAACTCATTGTGCCAGGACTTACATAAACACATAGTAAGATTCATAGGCCAGACTAAGGGCCAGAAGAGATGATTTAGATCATTTAGTCCCGACTTTTTCTTTAACACAGGCCAGTTTTTCTACATGGATTCCACTAGCTTATGTCCGGCTTGAGTATATTTAAAAAAAAAAGTAAAAAAATTCATTCATTCTTGAAGAAGAAACCACTTCACATGGAGAATCCACTCCTCCCCTTGACAGTTTGCTATACTTCCCTCTAGCTAACATTATATTTTAACAGTATTCTACTTCTCGTTTGAATTTGCTGAGGTCAGTTCTAAATCCCAGTGGTTCCCTGTTACACTTTCTTCTCAGAAATTAAAGCACTTTCAACACTGGCATTTTCTGCTTAAGAAGTCTCTAATGCTGAGCAGCTTTAACTATTCCCCCCCCCCCCCCCCCCCAGGATTTTGTTTTAGGTTCTTATCAAAACATAAAACACAGCAGGGCTTGTGCTGTAAATAGAAACAGTCCACCCTCAGCTAATATTCATCACTGAATTTAATGGCTATCACTGATTTACATCATGTGGAACTCTGGCCTATATAAACATACGTACCTAGAGACGGACGGGGTCTGACACACTGCATTTCTTTCTATAAACTAAAGCTACTGCTACCAGGCAAAAGAGGGTTACAGGCTTACATAAGTGTGCGTGTGCATAAAAATATGTATGTGTGTGCATGCCATTTAAATGAAGATCTAGTAAACTGGGATATTGTCACATATATTAATTCATATCGGCTTACTAGTGGCCACAGCATGATCCAGTCTGGGTCCCATTGCAATTAACAGGAGATCTGTCATTCACTGCAGATTTTCGAACGGAAATCTTTTCTCCGTATTCCTTCTCCCGCAGTCATTAGGATTGTATTCACCAGCGTGGAAGCTCTCCAACCTCAGACATATTGTGAACATTAGCCATTGGTAACCGAGCTCAAACTAACTGGCAAGTGGGTCTCAGACACAATGAGACCTTGGTGAGGCACGCTGCCTCATGTGGGACACCTACAAGATGAATTTGGTATTAAACCTTTCTCCCCCCAGGTCAGAAGCGAGAAGGAGAATCACAGCAGATCATCGAGCTGTTTCTCCTCTTGCATGCAGCCACAAATATAAGTGACATAAATCCCATGCAGATCAACTAAAACGCAATTTTCACTGAATTGTGCCAAACACATAGTTGCCAAAATTATCGGGCCTGATGGTACTGACAGTAGGACCCAGAAGACACTCAGCTTCAGCTCACGGCATTCTCCAGTGCATGCCCCACCATTCGCACAGCTGGGAGAACGAGCACCCAGACAGCAAAACCTATTCAACTGCAAGACACTCAACTTGAAATGTCTCCTGAACTTAGAATTCATAGAAGGTTGTTAATTGAAATGGTGGCATAGTACACCCCCAGATTAGGCTGAGATGTTTAAAAAGCTACTCACACAGTGAGCGGGGAATTTTGGTTGGCAGAATTCCCAGAACAAGCTGAGGGCAGGCACAGAAAGGCTGCACGAGGCCAAAGCGGCACCGAGCTCGACCTGAAGGTCTCCCTTTTGTCCTCAGCATCACCACAGATTCCTGCCCTTGCTGTAATAATCAGAGGGTGTTTGGCTTTTGACCTCCGCTTGAGGGCCCTGGAATTGGACTCCATCCTTCTGACCCGGGTGAGGACAACCACACGTTCTATTCCACTTCTCTCCCTTGCATGTGGACGCAAATATGTTCAGCCCTTGATACAGTATTCCAGGTATGCACAATCTCCAGTGGAGAAGCACAGAAGTATAAAATGCCACCAGATGTTAAACTGCAAGGCTCGCTACCAGGCTTCTGGCTCCTGAAATGAGTTCTGCTACAAGGGGCTGGAAAAGGTCGCGTAGTGAACGAAACGTGGGGTTTTCAGCAAATCACTACACTTGCTGTGGGCCCTGTCCTGGAGCAACCCTCACTGTCCGCTCTATCCCCTAACCATCACCAGCAATGAGCTCTGCTTGAAAAGCTGGGTACGGTGGGCACTTTCACCCAAATGTCCTCTTTTATGAAGTACTCCTTGCCATGTTGTGGTTTTAGTTGCTATGGTGATTGATTTGTGTTTAATGAGCTCATGTTATTGGTTGAGATTTTTCTAGGGTGAGTCATGCAGGTTTCATTTGGTAAAATTCACATGGAGATATTGCCATCTAGATCAGCACCAGATTAGCTGAGAACTCCGGCTTCAACTCACCTATTTTAACATTCCCAGGTGAAGTCAACTTTATGATGAGGAAGATAATTGTCTGCAAAGTAAATACTCAGTTAACAATGCACCTATTGTGCTGTTGATTGTGATGACACGGCAGCAGCAGCCAGTTTTAATTTAACATGCCTTAACTGTCAAGCGATTCCAATGATATTACAGGAGCTTGTTAAATGAAAATAACGCCATTCACATTTGCATGTACATGTGCAAGGAAAAAAAAAAACCCACCCAGCTGCTCCTGGGCTGACAGCAACTGGAACGATGTCGTTTGAATCGGTGACATTTAATTGCACCAGTTGAGCTACTATACCCTGAAAATGCAAAGACTCCCCTAAGCGCAACCCAATGTTTCTGGTCCAAAGGACGGGACGCCTGACTGCGAAATCAAAACACCTATTTCTGAGTCCAAACTTTATCACTCTTCTGGCAAATTACTTCACTTCTTTGTGCTTCAGTCTGTCCATCTGTTGAAAGGGGATAACAATACTGAACTGCTTTGCATAGTGCTTTGAAAATTGGTCATGAAGGGAAATACATGAGCTAGATTTTGTTGTATTTTTGTTTAGAGCTTTTCATTACTTCAGATTTAGTTTCAGTGTCTGGGCCAGATTAGCTGCTTGTCCTGTTTCTGTGGGTTAGGTATTGTTTTAAGCAAACAAATAGCTCAAACTGCAGGGGAGGCAGAACATGATTCCACATTAAAATGTCATTAAGTTAAGCAGATGCTTGATTGACCAAGGTTGCTGATTTCCATAGGGAACAAACCACATAAATCACATACTTAAGGGACACCTGTCACTGAAGGCAGTTAGTCCTCTTCTAGCAAGGCTTGCCTGTCCATCTGGTGACCCCATCTTATTATCTTACACTACAGCCTGCAACAGGCCTTCTTAAAATCCATTTTCTGTCTGAGTTTTGGATGTTACAATTCCTGTCCTGAAGAGTTGACAGTCTGAACAAAGAGGAGGAAAGGTAAAAGAAGCGACATTTATTGCAGTTAGACAGATGATGGGAAGTATGCCGCCCAGGGAGTTCGAAGCATCCCCGCAGAGTGCCCTGTTATCTGCTGTGGCCAAATTTCTATTAGATCCCACCAGAGATGCAACAAACTTTAAAAAAAAAAAAAAAACCAAAAAAAAAAACCAAACCTGCAGCATTTCATTAGTTACTTAAATAAGAAAACGTCCTAGCTGGCTTGACCTAGGCCCTAGAGGAAGCTTGTGGCAGAGCAAGGACTTAAACCCAGATCCCCTGGGTATCTCTTTCTCTGGCCAGCCTTCCCCACAGAGTTGTGAACCACAACTCTTAAGGGCATAGCAGATACTCTTGTAATTGCTGAAGCAGCTTGTTTCTAGTTACATTTTTCAGTATTTTTTTTTTTTTTTAATCACATTGTGAGCCGAACCATAGATTAGTGCCAAAGAGCTTCTAATTACATAGTAACAGTAGCAATTGCATAACCCTCTTCCAGGTCCCTGCAACAGCTCAGCTCCACATTCGCCAATGGAATGTCACATTTTTCCATGCTTTAAGTATCTCTTTTCACTAACGCTGCAGCCAATTGCTTCTAATATTGCAGAAAAGAACGAAAAATGCTGGGATTAAACCTCTACAAACCCTAATAGCATGTTTACAATAGTCTTCAGGTTCATTCTTAACCACTAGGTCTATGACCTTCTAGTAAATTATACTATACTGGAAGGTTTTAGCTGCTGTTCCAGCTCCATTGTAAACATGTAAACTTGAGCCATCTGTGCTTTTTTAATATTTCCTGTAAAGCCTATCACTACACCAATCTGCTGTTTCAATTGGCGGCACAAGAAGTCATTGTGTGCTAATTTTTCCCAAGGGCACTTGATGCACTTTATTAAATAGGGTTTTTTTCTTCCTCATTAAGGCCTTTCCACAACAATAAAACTATATTTTGGATACCCAGGCCAGCAGGCATTGTGCTGTTTTCTACGAAAAAATGATCCCAGCCATGCTATGCTTTAACCAAAGAACAATATGGAGGGAAGGGAAGTTTTTAAAGACGTTGCAACCTTTTCTTTCAGGGCGCCTGCAGGGAAAGCGTCTTGAAGGCAATACAACAAATGATGGGAAGAATTTGGCCGAACATCCCAGAAACAGACAAAGGATCAGATTCTTTCAGAGGTGTCGAAATTTTGCTGGGTCATACACTTCTCACACACCTCAAATTGCTGTTGACTGCTGGAGTTTGGAGTGTGCAAGGGGGAACTAAAATGCCAAACTGGATCAGACCCATGGTTCATCTAGCTCAGTATCCTGTTTCTGGGAGTCACAGACCAGATGTTTCAGAGGAAAGTACGAGAAACCCTACCGCGGAAGCACGAATGTTTCAGGCCTTTATAAAGATCTGATTTTATTATATCCACTACTAGACTGTCCTGACCTTTAATAAGCCTAACTTCTCCTCTTCTCCTCCTCCTGTCCGTTGTTATAAAACCTGTTAAAAAATTGCTGTCATTGTAGAAGCCCTTTCAAAAGACCAAGGCAGGCATTAAATATGGAGGAAAAAAAAAGTGGGATTTTTTGGTAGTTTTAAACTATATTTAAAGAATAGAGTGTCAGAATAAGTGACTCTCAAAAACCAGTACGGGATAAATGGGAAGTACATAAAGGATAGCCTCTGTCGAAGATTTCTTATCAATTCATTTAAAAATCTTTGCCTGTATTTAAAATATGAAAAGTGTATCTTTTTATTTACTTCTCGGTGACTTGACCTATAATCATGGTAAAACAGTTCACTAATAAATGTGGGGGATTTTTGGCCGGGTTAGTTTAAGCAGATTCCTAGGGTTTAAGGTCAGAAAGGACAATTGTGATCCTGGAGTTTGACCAGCTGCCTCACACAAAAGAACTGTTTATCATTTTTTCCCAAAAGCCATCTTTATTTTCCTTAAAAAATATTACTGACCCACACTACACACTCACTATCAGTGCCTTTAACATACCTCTGCTCAAAAAGCTATGCCAGAAGAGGAGGTTGAAGCAGGTGTTCAAATACTAAGCACTAGTCAACTGCCCATAAATTTAATCTGACATGCTGATCGGCAAATGCTGGGCAAAACAATTGAACCAAGTCTGCACACTTTGAAGCTGCTGCTACAAGAATCACAGCTGAAAGGGGAGGGAGGGAGGGAGCTTCCTAGCAACAAAAATGCGCCCGAGCCTTGCAGCTGAAGTGTGTGTGTCGCAGAACACCTCGTGGATGCACAGGGTGGGTTGGGGGGGGGGGGGGGGGGGGCAGGGAGCTTAAAGCTTTGAATTTGTCATTTCTTTCTCAGCTGGCTTTTAGTTCTGATCCTGAGCGAGAAGAAAGGGGTCCTTGTTTGATAAGAAGGGATGATAACCTGCACCCAAGCCAATAAAAGGGATTAACCCGAGACTGAAGGCTCAATACTGGGTTCTTGCCGATGCATGGTTCAATTAGACTAAAAGCTGTCCTACAGCATTAAGGCAAGTTACCTTCATTTTCAGCTTCAGTGAAACAGACCCCAGATGACAGGATAGGCAAACAAGGACTTTTTCACTTTTCACAATTGCTTTCATCCTGCATTGCCAATATTATTAGACTTTAAAGAAACTGGAAAATCAGAGGAGTGTTCAAAGTAGGTGGTCTCTGCGTATTCATTACATCCGGGCACATAAGGCTGGATAACGCATCTTGTAAGCGCAACAATGTGGCTTGCAGTTCATTTCTTCAGTTCATTTTCATTTTCACCTAATAAAATCAATTTTCAACCCAAAGTGATGGCCGACAGATATTACTTTAGAAGTCCAGGATGTAAACACTTCAGACAGTCATGCACCTCCAGCAACACCGAGCTCCCCAAAGAAGGGAGCCTGTTCCTCCAAGGCAGCCTGCTTTTATCCCATGCACCTGGGTAAATCACGAAGAGGAGTGTCTGGCTCTTTTCAGCAGCAGGGGTCAAAATACTTTCCCCCCCCCAAAAAAAAAAAAATCAGGATCATGACTAACTTTTCACATGCATGGAAACGGAGGCACGGAGAAACGTGGCTCAGCTCTGGTCATCCCTGAGCTGGACAGCAGAGCTGGGACTAGCCAGGCTCAGGTCCAAAGCACCGCCCCGTGCTCTCTCATCCTGCTACCCAGGTCTGAACACAGCAAGTGAGACCAATCAGCTGATTTACATCTTAGACTTTCATTTTTGTTTTCACACGGTGTAAAAAGAGCGAACAAACATCAGTCTGAAGCACCGGAAGCCTGTTTATGGGCAATATGAATAACTCTTTTTGCTATTTCCCTGATAAATAAAGCTTGGAGACAATTCCTGGAACTACAGTCTCTCCATAGATGCTACCAAAGAGTGCCTGTTGACATAGTGCAAAACTCAAAAAAAAATTGTAACATTTCTCCTACATTTCCTATGGAACCTAGCTCCTGGGTTGTTTTCTTTTTTAATCATTTCTCCCCTCTTCAGCCCATGGTAACACCCTATCTTCAACATACAGAGGGTCACAGACAGGAATTTCCATCAGCTCCATACAAGAAATTAAAACAGAAACCCTGAACTGCCCCAGGAGCTGGGAAAAAGCACACGGGGCTGGGGAAGGGCAGAGGGGGAGGACTTGCTCAGGGCGACCTATATAAATTGCCTTATCCCCAACAAGCTGGAAATAGGCCTTTAATTTTAACATAGCAGCAACAAGAAAAAGAAAGCCTGAAAAGCTGTGCAAATACTCCCACAGCACAAGCACAACATGAAAGACAACCAAAAGACTTTTTCCCAAGCCTGTCCTTGAGATACTGGCATTGAAGCCATAGCGGGAGCGGGGTCAGGGTGGGTGAGATATACAGGCACAGGACACAACCTTGCCTATAAACAAGTAAACTCTCCAAGACATGGACCACTGTACACACAACCAGCACTCTTGGGTCCTACAGTATCGACGGAAATTGGCTTTCTTTTTCCTTTCACCAGTCTGGGTCTGTGACTAATGGTAAAAGAGACAGCAAGCTGCAGATTTCAGCTTTCATCATCCGTGTTACAGTGGATGGAAGATCTCTTCAGAGTGCTCTGCTCTTCCCCCACTTTTCTTTCAGCTTCATCTGATTCAGTCAAAACTAAGTTTTCCTCAATCCCTGTCACCCTCCTGGATGCAACGGGTCTTACAGGGAAGAAAACACTGTAGTATTCTCAATGACCACTCACAACCCTGGGGATGTTCTTCTTCAAGAAATCTGCTCCAGAATTCATAAATCCAGAATGAGTCAGCAAACCACTAGGCATTAACTGGATGGGCACGCAGCGATACCGAGATGCTGGAGGAATTGCATGACAGGACTCGTGCATCTCTGCTGAACAACACTGAGGGCAATGAAAACTGCTAGTACCATTGCAGTATATAGCCTTGACATTGCTACATAATTATACAGATGAAAGGTGGCAAGGATTAAATGAATATAACAGCATTGTAAGCACTAAAAACAGTTCAGAAGGGGCAGTTGTTTGTAAAGAATTAGATCAAGGAAGGACAAATTTAGAGGTATTTCATTTGATAGGGGGCTGTGCTGACCATTCTTGGAAAAGCAGTAGTTGGAGAACTTAGAAAACAGACCGACCGCAACTGGAGTGCTTTCCACTCACGGTTCTGCAAAATGATTGCGTGGCAAAGATCCAAACTTTTGATATGCAGGAAAAATATGTTGGAAACTTAAGCTGTCCTGATAGCCCAGGGCAGCCTGTTTGCTTGAATTTTCGTGGTGTAAATAGAACCACCACACAACAGCTCAAGGACTGTCCAAGCAAGACTGCCAAAAGAAACAATTATTTTTTACCCAGATCATTCCGAAAATTCCTTTTTCCTCAGCCTGCAAGTGGAACAAACATCCTATTTGCTGCAGCATCCCTACCGCTACAGGCAGGACTCGGGTCTTCCATATTAATCAACGGTCATCCTGCCCTGGGCAAAGGTTGCTGACTGCAATGTGTGGGAAACAGGAAAAGCAGCTTAAAATAAAGTTGTGGGACTGCTTGTTTCATTCAGGCAGACCTGTCTGTCAGAAAAAGAATTTATGAAATGTTGATTTTTTTTTTTTCCCCCTAACTCTTAAAACAAATTGAAGTGTGAAAATTCGCTGGAGCAACATTGTTTTTATAGCCTATCACGTAAACACCCGTGAGATCATATCAATACAATTGAACTTTAAGCTGGGTAGTGGTCAGAGCAGAAAGGTCACCACACCCAGAGCTGACCCTGCCCGGCACTCTGATTGAAAACTATTTTGGTAACTTTGACTTTCTCCTTCCAAAGCGTTACAACAAACCACAGCTTAACCCCTCGAAGGTGGTTTGATTTCACATATCCATCACCGCCAGCCACAGGACTCCTGCCAGCGGATCGCTAACCCAGCGCAGCATTTTGACTGCAAGAGCACAGTGACGCAGGACTAAGGGAGACCCTCCCATTTTCATCTCCATCCCACTGTGGCGGACAGCGACGGGGCAGATGTCACCAAGCAGCTCTGCTCCTGGCTGCCAGCAGAGCTGTTTCCCAGCGGTGCGCAAATTGTAAAGAGGCCCTGGGCTGCTGTGTAAAGCTCATTAGGAGGATGAGGGATGTATGCCTAGCACGTGAGCTTGACGTAGAAAACATGACCGTACTCTGCCTGGAAAGTTGATCTGCAAAGTCATGAAGATATGCTGCTGTTTTCAGCCTTGGCAGCACAGTGCCCAACACCAGCACCAAGATGCAAAAGTAGCAGAATACAGAGCATAGTTAAAAGGCAGTCATTAGTCACATTTCCAAGGAGAGGACCTTAATCACAGTCTACAAAGCTGCAATTCTATCTTTTTGAATAACGCCTTTGAGTCCTGGTTAGAGATAACACGGCACTGTTAGCAGTTTGGGCAGCCTTTGTGGTACTGCACCATTCACCACCACCTCTCTGTTCCCTCAGGTTGAACTATTTTTTTTTTTTTTACTAAATATCTGAAGTATCTCATACTTTGTAGCCTTTGATCATGAATTTGGGTCTCGAATCATTATTATTTTTAACAATGTGTTTAATTACATTTTGCTAGCTAAACCTCAATATAACTAACATTTGCATGGTGCCTGAGATACCACTCTAAATTGGGAATAAATTGATGCTTTTCACATGACATATCCAAGGATTAATCTTTCAGAGAGGTAAAGTAGGTAGACGAGCCAGTGGAGGGTGCTACGATAACAACGTATGCTACAGAAATACTGTAAAGTGCTTCAGAGCTACTTACTATACAGAAACACAGGTCTTGAACACAAGTGAATCAACCTGATTGCTGCAACGACCAAATCAAACTGGGAACAAGAGAAGCTGCTACTTAAATGACCATCTAACAGCCAAAAGCCCCATACAACTGGTAGTGAGGAGGAAAAGTCTAATCTTCCTTTTCAATTTGACAATCTATGACCTGTGGCCATGGCAATGTGTTCCAACAGTATTTTAGTGGCAGGGTTGCAAAAAAATAGTATGACCTTCTTCACGTTCACAGCTTTCTGGCTGATCATATAACAAGAAACAAAGGTACAAAGAGGTTAAGTGCAACGATGCTACAAACGTATGACCTTGGGTCTCAGTGGACACCCACAGAAATACTCGAGTCTTTTGCTCGTGCTGTCTCAAGGATTTTTCCCCCTAGTAGTTTGGAGCTTCCCCAGCAGCTTTAAATTCCTGTCATTATCAAAAACAACAACTTTTTCCTCCAACAAGAAACTGCTGAATTAATCTGGGCTCTTCAGAAAGTCTCCCCATTTTAGGAACTTGGCCTTGGGACTTGTTTTTGAAAAGAGCCTGTTCAGTGCTAGATTTGTATTGGAGTTACTTCTAAATAGGAGTAAGCGTGCCTGATTTCAAGACTGCAAATCTGTTCTCTCATTTCGATTTTAAAACAACACTAGTTAGTGTTTTAGTACTGTTACTGCCTGGCCTTCTGTCATGCAGCTTAATTCTTCAATCCCCTAAAAGGCTGGTGCATGAAATCACCCATGTTATAAATACTGTACCTAAGTGCAAACACTAGGATGACCTTTAATACGAGAGCCAGAGCTGACCTCTACATTTCTTCACATTGTCAAACATTCAGAAGATACAGGACTAATAGGCACGCTAATGCCCAAGGAAGAAAGTGAGAACTTCAAACTCTTCTTAATGGAGTTAAAACACATTCTTTAAAAAAAAAAAAAAAAAAGTAGTCTCTGAGAATGTGGCCTTTCACTAACATAAACAGTTTCAAAGAATGGTTGTGGCACAGAAGCAGTGACTGGAAAATCGGAAAATCTGTATAAGAACTGTTGTCATAGTGGATTTCCCATAGGGATTATTTTAATCTGGGGAAGCCATTAAAGACATTGGTTTGACTGGAGGATCTCAACTCTTTTTTTTCCTTCCCCCTCTCCAGACACATACATCAAACTCTATTGGGCTGTCACGTTATCTCCAGCGCTCGCTGAAAAATCTGTGACAGTATTAAAAAGAAAACATTTGATGGTCTTGTGAACTGCTAAGAGTTATCAGTATTAAGGCGTTAATAATGCTATAATCTGAGGCTGATAATTATTCCCCCAACTGGTAATGCAATTTATCTGCTTAGCACATGGCAGCTATGATGCATACCAGATTCATTGCAAAGGTCTTGGAGGAAATTGTCCTAAGAAAAATAAAACCCCCCAGGATTTCAAAGCCCAAACACGCATGACACACAGGGTCCTAGAAATGCAAGGAAAGGAAGGTGTTATGTACTAAAATTTTAAAGGAACAGATCTGCTGAGAAGGAAGCAATATAGGCATTGGTTAAAAAAAAAAAAAAGAAAAATCAGTCCAAATGTTCACTGTGTGTTTTGAGTGTCTCAGTGGCTGACATTTGCACATTCTTTATTTATAAGATTTTTTTTTTTTTAAAAATTCACTTAATTGTTATTGTCACAAAATTTCAGGTAAGATATATTTTTCCTTATACCATATACACGGAGTTAGTCAATTAACGTGGGAGTCCCTTCCCAAAACTGATCTTTCTGATCGTTTTTCTAACTGCCCCTAAACTGATCCAAAGGAAGGGTTTGAACAAATCCCACCAAAGCTGGCAGGAAACTTTCCATCATCCATTCGGTGGACACCAGACCAATTTAAGAGAGATGCGCATTAACATTCATTCCGGACTAAGGGAGCCAGAATCAACGAAGCCATCACATCTAACTTGCTTCCAGTGAGTAAAATGAAGCTGACCCTCGTCACCCAGCAAATGAGGGAGAAAACAAAAGAATCTAATACACTCAAAGGCTCATTCAGCTAATTCAGTTGGGAGCCGCAGTTGCGGGGGGTTCCAGAGAATTACTTCCTGCAGGTCCCAGGACGAGCACTCCAGCATGCATTCAAGCCATTTAATTCTTCTGCATATGATATAGATGAAAATGTAAAAGCTGTCACTAAATCCAGGTCAAAAAAAAAAAAAAAAAAAGGCCAGAAGTGCAAAAAAATTCCAAAAATGAACTTTCCAGCCACGGTATTAACTCAGCCACATTATACATCCTGTATATTGTAAAGCATAGATTAAATAATAAACAGTAACACATTACATTTAACAAGGAAAACTGAACTGGAAAATGCCTTCTAGTCTCACCCTGTGTATGTGTACCATGGCTGAGTTAGTGATACAAACCACATATTTCAGACTCTCCTCGCCCTGAACTTTGGACTCCTCAACTTTCATGTTATTCTAGCACTGATTCTTGCAATTATTTAAAGCATAGGTGGATTTCTAAGCACTGCAAAATCTCAACGACTTCTTTCATTCACTGTAAAGGTACAGCGTTTTAGGAATCAACACCTAATGCAGCTCTGATGGAGGCACCAGTAAATGAAACGTTTTTAAACTCTAGCAGCCTTCACCTAGGCATCATTAACAGACCAAGGCATCTTGCATTTGGTAGCCAAGTTCCTTGGTGGAAATTCACCTCCTCTGAGAAGGTTTACCAATAGACCTCTACTGGCAAAGCAGAAATGAGAACAGGATAGCGAAAGACAGTAGAAGACGTAGGCAGCAAATCTACTTAGTCACAGATTTGTTTCTGCAACATGGGAAAGACTCTTTTCAGATCTCACTGACAGCCATGGAAAGTCCACAGGAGCCACTGAGGCAGCACTTTTTGTGCTTCTGGTATTGATGGCATCTAAGGGCTTATAACAGACAAGCTCAAGAGGAGTTCAGCTGAAGCCCTTCAAGATATCATTGAAATTAAAAACAAACTGTATTTAATGGTATACATAGACTAAAGTCAGACATAGATTGTAACGCTTTCCCATGTAAGGATCTGCTTAAAAAGTATTTTGGTTTTACTTACTCGTCACATTTAAGATTAAGGTTTCAAACCTCTGACAGAGAGGTGTAGATCGGACCAAAGTAGCTCAATTTTTTGTCAGGAACACAGAATATTTCAAACTCAACCCTACACCCCCCTAAAGCACACAGACCCTCACAGGAATTGTAGCTGAGGACTCCCATACTTGCACAGAGGGGAAATCCCTCACTACACATTTCCAGCATTACACCATGGTCTTCGGTATGACTTAGCTGTGTGGCACACCATGGGAGCTGCGTGACTGTAATGTACTAGTAGGTTCCTCGTCCAATTTGGGGATCAAAATAAGCCCACGCTTCATGAAAAGAGAAACGCTCCTTGCCCAGCTCTATTAAAACAGCCTTTTACTTTCAAGAGCAGCAGGCACGCAGGTGCCTCGATCCTACAAGATTCTATGACATTTAATCTCCTAAATGTCAATGTTGCTTTTGAAATGGGCCTAAATCATTAGATACTTTTGAGAATGTCATCCTTCATCTTTAAAGTTGCTGTGACCACACACAGTCACCACAACTCTTGCAGGTCCGTGAACCAGGATATTCTGCAGACATCAATTATGCTGCTTTCTTTCCTTACTCAGGGCTACAAAACAAATCTGAAGTTTCTAGCTTCAGAGACTTTTCAGAATGCAAGTTTCACTAAAGCATGAGGAGGAAATTGTATTTTATTCATGCTCTCATAATTCAAAATCCTCTCAGACCTTCCAAAAAATTCACCTTAGGGCTAACACCAAGCACGGAAAATTTCAGAGCAAAAAGAATTTAAGAAAGTTATTAGCAAAAAGTTATTAGCCAAGAGTGGGGATTAGAACTCAGCCTTAACAACTGCGTTTGCTATTGCAACTACTATAATAATTTTTACACAGGGGCCGCACAGCAAATTAATTTTCCTAAGGCATTACAGTCAAACTTAGCAACACTATGTTTGTGTGCGCTGACTTACATATTGCCACCTCATCCCCATCTAACCCAGCGCTGTTTTGGCACACAACACAAATAAATGACTCTTATATGGGCTGCTATGCGTTGGGCTTAGCTCTTTGTTCTCCTTCCCAGACATGTGTGAAATAAATGATTTAGCTCTAAGGCAGTTTACAGAAGCTTTGCTGTTTCTAATAGGCATTATCTGTTTTGCAGCACGACCACAATAAAACAACACTGATGCATACCAACGACATGGTGAATTGTGGCAATGCTGCTTGAAAGAAGACCTTGGGTAAAGGAACACAGCAGCCACTGATACATAGACCATGGACACCCCTGAAAAGGATCCCCACTGACTTCAGCTACTTTCTGCATGAACTTCAGCCTGCATCTAGGAGCAGCCTATAACCGCTGTTTCAGAGGAAGGTGCGATGGGTGGTCCAGAAGTCTGGGTGCTACATGGGGGCTCGAAAAGCTGTGTCCAGTTCTCCACTTTACCACATTCCTATGTGACCTTGGGCACGTCACGTCTGCCTGAAAGCTTTAAAGTATATGGGTACCCACAAATGCATGGGGATCTGTGCCTTCGTTCCCCACCTGTAAAGTTAAGAAATTATACTTGCCCTACATCGGAAAGGTTTGGGGGAAATAAATATATTGACAATCATGAGCTCCCGTGAATCCTCACATGAAGAAAACCCACCACTGGTGACTGTGGAATTACAGTTGCCAACACAGAAAATGTCTGCCCAGTCCCTGTTAGTTTGTGCTCAGTTGATACTGAGTTTGTGCCCTGAAGCATGAAGATTTCTGTATCTTTGAAAACTTGAGAGGGTTTCCCCCCCCTTGGCCCTTAATACCATTACTGATGATTCAAAAAGTATCAGATATAACAACCTATCATAGATAATGAAAATTTCTGCAGGAATATATCGAGTTTGGGGTTAATTTGGTCTCAGACCTCACTAGCCTGAATCTATGCAGTAGAAATTTAAGGATAAAGTTCACGAGTCCCTGTGAATTCATTGTATCCCACCTACCACATCAGTATCTCCAAAGTTACACACTTTGGTGAAAAAAAAAGGAGCCTCTCTCCATGGGCATTACTTAATTGTAATGTCTATTTATTTTGTATTTCTGTCTGTTTTCCTGCATTGTTATAAAAGTGTAAATCCTACTTGAAAAATCTCCTTTTACAAGTTAAAAATCTCCAAAGACTTATAAGCTGATATGAAAGATTGACTTAATTGAGCAGTATATTTTTGATTTACTAAAGAAGCCTTAATCCTTTGATTAAACTGATGTATAGATTTTAGAGAGATTAGCAAATCTAAAATGCATTAAATTCCAGGGCAATAAAACCATTCGGACTGTATTAACATACATAAATGTAAAACTATGCAAAATGCAGCTAGTGTTGCCAGTTACTGTGAGCTCCGATTATCTTTGGGTTCTCAATTAAATTCATGATTTTGCATAAAACAGATATGGTGTTTATTTTACCGTAGTTGTTAGAATCCTCTGTTACAGTAAAAGTACTTACAGAAATCATCATAAACGTATTGACATCAGTACCAGAAACCCATTGTGCTAGCCATTTGCCAACAATAAGAGAGTTCCCTTTCCTGCAAAATTTCTATCAGAAGTTATGAGCTAAAGACACAAGAAGCAACTCATTAAAAAAAGATCACAGGATACGTTACCAGCACCAAGTTTTGCGTGTGCCACACAGAACAGTAGTTTTAATTAAAAGTTATGATGACAAAGGGATGGAAGTGGAAGCAAGGCCCATGAAAACTGGAGGGCTGCCAGCTTTCCGGAGGTCAAAAACGTCTGGGGAACCTGTGTTTTAGTTTACAGCTAATACCAATAGAGCAATTGGAGGTTTTCTTAAGACTTGATATCAAACACAGCCACGAGGACCAGCAGCCCCTGTGAACAGCCCCGGGGCTGTGCTGGCTACCTCGCCGGAGGATGCTTCTGCGTGCTTGACCGCAAGCCAGCGTTGGGCTGTCAGGCTCTGCGACAGACCTCCCGCGTGACTTTGGCCAAACAGGGCAGCGGCTCACTCCGACTGACACCACCAGCAGCACTCTGCCTCCTCGCAGGAGCGCCCTCGGGATAAGCATACTGACGATTACAAGGTTTGCTCAGATCCCGTGGTAATGGAAGCCACGCAAATACCTCAGATAGATGCTGTCCAAGAGCCAGATAACATTTCCATCTACGATCCCTCCCCAAAACACCAAATAACCGACCCCGGGGTTATTTTTAAAAGATATGTTTTTGCATCTAGAGCTATCTGCTGACTGATTTGGTTAGCATTCTCTGCTGTGACAGTGGCTAGGAAGACAAGGTGACTCAAGGATCAAAAACTCATTCCCCAAGGCTACCAGCTCAAAACCGGGTGGCTCGCTGATGCAAGGTAGTTACCTCATAGCAAGTTTGTGATCTTCCCATCATCCCTAAGGTAAAATGCACCAGCTCCAGTCACACCACGACAATTACATGTTAGCTTGCAGAGGAAAAAAAACAAACAAAAAAAAGATTAAAACCACACACACACACAGAGACTTTTGCATTCAAGCTCTCTTTCCATCACACTAAGTCTTCAATTGTCTTTCCCTCACGATGACAGCACGGAGAGAAGCAAATCAGCACTGCTTCTTTGGGTATAAATATGACACATAAAATACAATATTCAGTAGATCCACCATGCTACCTTTGGCAAAAAAAATAAATCCATTCCGAAGAGGCTTTTCAGAAGAAAGCACTGGCAGGTAGAGTCGCATTCCCGACACCCGCGTGGCTGATGCCAGGACACCTCATGTGGGAAAGCAGTGCTAGCTGGAGGGTAAAGCACTGGCCCAACACTCCTACACCTTCTGCGTGACCTTGGGACTTCCAAGGCTTTTTCCTCCTCTCCTGTCTCATGGTCACTTGGTTTCTTCAAAGGAGAAACTGTCTCTCACTACGTAGACGCATGGGCCCTAGCACTATGAATTCCTAATACCGGCGAGGACCCCTCTGTTCCACTGGAATGTAAATAAAACCAAGCACTTCTCCTGGACCTCTGCAAGTTAAATAAAGTAATCGCACAGCCCTACCACCAAAGCACGCGAAAAAGCAGTAAGAGATTGATTCCGGTTTGTCTTTGAACTTCCTGTAGCCTCATCATAACCTTCCAATCCCTTATTTATTTTTTTAATCTTTTCACCAAAACCCATGTTGGAATACAGAGGAACCAGAAAAGGGGTACTAAAGAAAAAGCAAATGAATAGACTAAAAATATTCTTGCCAAACATGCAGAAAAATAAATAGGTGGAAAATAAGCCCAGCTCTCTTGAGGCCAGAGCAAGGCAGCGTATACTGATGGGTCACAGGGATAGCTGCAGTAATTACATTTTACATTGCTTTAGGTTTCATTTATGCTGTCAAAACTGTTTTGTCACACTGGATTTTTTTTTTTAAATGCATTTCAGATTTTGCTAATCTCTAGAAAATCTATATATCAGTCTAATCAGAGGATTGGGGGGCTCCTTGCTGTATCAAAAATATACTGCTCCATTAAGTCAATCTTTCATGCTGGCTTATAAGTCTTTGGAGGTTTCCAATTTGTCAAAGGAAGGGTTTTTTTTTTCCTGTTCATGTAGTTGGGGGCGGAGGGAGGGGGGGGGGGAGAGAGAGAGAGAGAGAACGACTCAAAGTCACGGTCAATAAAAAAGCCTGCATTGACCAAAACTTAGCACGCAAGTGCCTGAAATCCCAAATATTTGCACCAAGAACAGAAAATAATAAGGAAGTGGTCATCACGGACAAACTCTTGGTTCCTCCTCTTACACTGCATCAGACTATTTATCTTCATTTTCAGGTTCCTCTTGGCCTATTCTTACCTGCATTACCGTATATCACAGACAGGTTCCAACTCCCATTGGCCAGTGGGAACAGCCTCATGCCCACTTATGACTGCTCCAAATGAGCACCTTCATGCTTTCTTGCAAAGTGCTTCTCAAGCATGGAAGGGATTCATTGTAAACAAGACAAATCCATTCTACTATCAGCTTTCAAATCCCTCCCTTTAAGCTCTCTTCTGCTCCAGTGACTACGGAAACACTTGACTTTGACTAGGCAGCTTGTGGCCCCAGGCTGTAGGAGGGAGCACTTGGCAGACCTTTGGAGTGGAGAGAGACGCGGGTTTGGCAAACAGCAGAAGATGGTGATCATCTCTTCCTCTTCAGTGTCCACCACCATCTCTCCTAAAGGTCGCAACCTCCACAGTGGTGTTGCTCACACAAACACTTCTTAAACGTTCAAAAGGAACCAGATTAGTGAAGACAAACGAAACTGGCTCATGTGGATTGAGCCAGATTAGGGATTGTTCACATGAGCAGCTGTCTTCCTCTGCCGTGGGATCAGTAGCTCCAGCAGAGAGGCAGCGATCAGAAATTGGGACAGGCTGCGAGCAGTGGCTTCTACAGCACAACTGAATAAAGAAAAGAGCATCTACTCACAGCTGCGGGCAGCCTGTGGGCCAAGCGATAAAGTACCAACTCTAGGAGAAATGAAGAAGCAGAGTGAGTGTCACCATTTAAGAAAGCCTCCAGGATAAGAGGAGGGCTTCACCAGTGTTCAAACAAAAGAACTCACACTGATTTTTCTTGCCACATTTTGTGACTTACTCTCTTCTGGGGAACAGCCAAAAACAACTCAGGGTTTTCCTGCTTTAGACATTATCGGAAAGAGCTAGCATCATTCCTCTTCTAGGGGAAGTTGCAAGGACTGGAGGGCAATAGGTAAAAGACTGGAAACTGGGAGAGGAGAAGGGGAAAGCTGTAAAGGAATGATTTGCCATAACAGTTATATTAATATCCAAGCATATGAATGTTTACACTGCAGAATTTTTTAAAGATATTTCCGACTTTTCACTATCGTGTGCTGTACTCATTTTTTAGCGTAATCCCGCTCAGCAACCTGAAATTTCACTTTACAGTCCCTTTTTTAAACGCTAGTTCCTTTCTGCTCCTAGAATAACATCTGTCATAAGTACTTGTTAACATAAATAGACTAGAATCTCTTCGGACTCTCCTGATATGTGTTGGTAAAGCACCAAGAAAAATGGAAGCCTAGTCTAGGATTGTCTAATTGAATCTGAGCACAGAAAATAGAAGAATGGCAATACAATACTTTTATCATCATACTCGGGCACAAACTGCCTGCTGGCCTGCCTCAAGTTTACCTCTCATGCTTAACATCCCAGAGAGCTATTGATATACAAGCGTAAATTCATTAGCGCCAGTCGTTAAGTGCTCTGTCACTGCAAGGTCAATACATTAGCACAGATACAGGATCTCAGCTATACTCTGCGGTAAATCCCAGCCCTATGCTTGAAAACTTTACCCCGAGACTCTTCCAAACAGGATTTCGACTACAAAGTGCTTCAAAAATCAGTGTTGGTCAAGAATGACTAAAGTCTGGCGAAAATCAACAGAAAATTCCCCCAGCTTTGTTATCAGCTCAGGTCCTCAAAGGACAAACAACGGAAAACCAAACCATGCCGTACAGCTAAAAGGACAGCTGGCATCACTGAGCAGTAATGAAACACTCACAGCCACAGTGGATGAAATATTAGCCTCTCAGTCACTTCTCGCTAACCAAAATCCATTGAAAGCAAAATGATTAAAGTCCACCTGGTGGATTTACAGGGCTTTGTGCTGATATGAGACTATTTAGTCATGAGAGGCAGCCTTTTGACATGATTCAGTTGACTGCCCATGGCATTTGACACACACCTAAGGAGTCTAAGTGGTTACTGCTATTAGCAAAGACTTGAAAAAAGACACTTGTCACATTAGGTCAGTTATCTCTTAACTTCATCCTGTGAAATGTCACCAGTACCCCTGGGCTTCTCATTTCTTATCAGTCTTTCAGATATATGTAGTTATTGTTTTAAAGCAGTATGAAACACAGAGAGAGAAACAAAGAAGAAAAGTGCAAGTTGTTTATTGTCTCTTCCACAAATGACAAATCAGTTCATGAACTTTTAAGAACAGAACAGACCATATCAGATTCGTGCACTATACTTTTACAGGGAACTTTTAACTGCGACAGCTTCCCTCCTGCAGCAAAGCGTCTGTTCAGTCTCTTTGCAAACAGGCAGCTGAAGATTCCCTGCTGTGGTGGAGCTGGCACTGAGACCAGGGGGTCAAGGTCCACAGACCTAAACTGACGCCTTTGTGCTTAAACAAGCACCATCGCTGACATAATTTAGAGCAGTCTTTAGGGTGCTCTAGTGTGGAGCAACGTCCAGACTGCCCAACAGCACTTATAGGAACAGGGAGCACCTTCACCATTCTTCCCCTTGGTGGCATAAGGGGCATTTGTCAGGCCCAAGGAGTGAGCCAGGCGTGGGAAGCGTTGGTGGACTGGTGATGTGCTTCACACAGATGTAAGCGAGTACGCTGGGAAACAGCAACAGAGCTGTCCTGACTGCGTTCTCGCCAGTTCTGGCCAAATTCAATTTCTTTGAGCCTATGAAGAGTTTCCTTTATCTACACAGGTTATACACATTGTATGCCTCATTTTAAACAAGCATTAACTTGCTTTGCGAATTCAGAGCCAAGCTGTTCAGCCCCTTGCAGAACCAAACTCTAACAGAGAATTCCATCCCATGTGCTGAACTCTCACCCATTACCGTTACTCGCTAGAACAATAACTGCAGCAGAGGGTTATCCAACAGTTCATTGTTAAGACACTGATATCCTGCACACAGACATGGCTACACTCAAGAGGACATTTTGGGAATCGTATTATTTTAAGATGTTGAAGAATCTAGCTTTTCTGCCTCATTTAAGGCCTAGAAAATCTAAAGCCTTGAATTCCTGCCTTGCCACAGGCTGAACCTCTAAATTGCAATGGGAGAAGGATGGAAGTGTGCAAAAAAGGAAAGAAATACAGAGAAGGGAGACATAGATGAAAGTCTTTTATAATATCTTGGTTGGACAAGTTAGTGTTTGACAGCTTGAATTTATGTGAACATTAACAGGATTGATAAGTCAGGGTCTTGCTGACCTTGGTAATATTCCAGAAGTAATATTTTCACTAAGGTGAACTATTTCTGGACATTTCTCCAACGTACTGAACACAAACATTTTTTTTCTGACATTGGAGTGAGCACAGCTCCTTGTTTCTGTTCTCTGTTGAATGGGAACAATATATTCTTATTGCAGCCAAGGTCATCTAAATTCTTGCCCCTTGGCAGAGATTCACCATGTTTTTCCTGCTAAATACTTTAATAAATGGATCTTGCTTTTCTTTCCTTAAGCAGGTTACATCTACCCCACAGACCTCAACCAGTAAAGCCAGGCTTCTCAAAGGGGCGGTCCTGCCAGCAGGAGCCTCGACTTTCCAACAAAACTTCACTTTCTCTGTTTTACCTTGTTGTGTCCATATGTTGTTTTCCTCAAGCAGCACAAACCACAGCTTTGCTGTGACTATTTATCAGCACTCCTGACCAATTAAAGCGCTCCAGATACAAATCATTTTTCTTGGGCTGTGAATGAGCTCCTCAAGCACAGCAATAAAAGGGATGGAGCTGAAACCAAGATTTCCTGAGACGCAGACCATCTATTTTGCTTTTGAATGTTTTAATGAGTAAATGAATGTTATACCTCATCAGTATGATTGACACCTGGAAAGCACATAGTACTGAGAGCCCAAGGAAAATAAGTGCCTTTTCCTTTCCACTCTCAAGTGCCGAGGGGCACAGTCTCTTGGCCTGACCACACTCCACCGACTGACAATAAAAGATCACAACACCCAGAAAACCCCACTGAATGCAGCTTTCCCTGGTGTGAATCAGCACAGCTCCCTGGCCTGGAGTGACACTGATTTATAGCAATTGAGAACGTAGGCAGTTAAATTCATTTAATAAGCAACCACAAAAAAACGTTGTATGCAATCATCTCAAATAATCTATAACAACAAAACCTGTATGCCCGAGAAAATTGCTTGATGATACCGCAGATATATACATTTATACAAGCTAATTAAAAGAGAGCTATTGAAGCAGTAGAGAACATATCTTTAATTACTGGCAATACTCTGAATGGCCCATGGCCCACAAATGTATCTCTATCGTAATCATACTCAACCCTTCTCCTCTTCAAAGTGTATCATAATTGTTTACTAATTAATCTTTAAGCTCTTGTACCACACAGCATGTTTAGTCTTCTATAAACACTGACTACACAGTTCTGGAGAAGAAAAGGAGGATGGGATGATGTGTTAAAGAAATTACTACATTTGCTGAAAGACTTACTACTTAGCTTTTATTTTTATTAACATCTGCATAGTCCTGAAAGTCAACTGCTAAAAATCCTGATTTACAGTCAAGTTCTAGACAGTACTTAATATCTACGGTCGCAGTCATTATCTACCTTCCCAGGCTGCACTCGGGCAAAACACCTCAGGCTCCTGCATCACTGAATCCTGCCTCTACTCAAAGTAACAACTACTTAAGTTTTTTCTTGAACAGAGCCTTAAACTCCACTTGCTCTTGGTACAAGCAGTGATATCTTTACTGCTGACATCAATAGGAAACAGAGCAAGCCTTTAATTTTAAAGGCAACAGCAGGTAACGTTACCTAGCACATCCTTGTTTAGAACAGGGTATGACTGAAACAGCTGCAACCATTGAAGCTGATCATTTCCCAGTTTATATTGATCTCAGGCTGAATTTTTCAGAGAGGTCATTAAGTTGTTTCTTTAAATGAGGATAGAGAATGAAATAATTTTGCTGCCAGGTCAAGTAACTTTATCACGGTGATGGTCAGAAATAACTTGAAATTGCGCAAAGGAAGTAATGTTCTTTCTGGGAAAATTTGAATACGGCTGAGTTACAAAACAAGACAATTGTTAGTTTGAAACTAAATTTTAGGGTTTCTGTGTCACCTCCAACGTATACCCCATCTTAAGTCAACATTCAACATCAAACAATTGAAGTTAGGATGTGCTGGAATTTCAGGTTGTTTGGGCAAGTTCTGCTTAGTGGCATTGTCAGTTTTCACTAGGATGAATATACGGAGAAGATCAGACGCTTCCCCCCCACCCCATGCTGCCGCACCAGGTATAGGCAAAAGGAAGTTTCAGGTCTTTCTCCCTCATTCTGAGATTGGACACAAATAAATACTTTCTTTTACATGAAACTCAAAGCAAACGTTAAGAGAAAGAAGTCACAGTCCTCGTTGTCCTTCTCTTCAGTGGAGGCAGAAGCAAGGCAAAAGAACTGAAATCACACACAGCCTGAATGAGCTCTGTACGTTGCAGGAGTTACCCTACACAAATAAAGTCACACTATTACGCAGTGACTAATGGAGTGGGGCTTTACAAGACCAAAAAAGACTAAGTCTGAGGGGAGGGAGAATTTTACTTCTATGAATAGGACTTTTCAAGGGCATACAGCTGCTTGGGCAGGTACGTGTCTTCACGCATGCACGTATGCAAGAAAAGAGAAGAGAAAGATTTCAGTAACCCAACTGCAGCTTTTGGACTACATTGTGTTCGTGTGTTGCTAAAGCTGATGATGTGCCAGTACGAACCAGCTCATCAGATGGGCACAAGCTCTCTCTGTTCTTTCCTATGAAGGTGGCAGATAAAAGACAAGGCATTCAAGTAGCTGACAGGGTAACCTGTAAGTGCCTGTCCCGAGCAATCTACTTGTCAGCTTTCCTGGCTAAGAGAGGAGACGTGTGCCACAGCTGTCAGCTTTGTGTCATCTTTCCTCTCTGCCTTTCATCGTCCTTCATCCCATGAATGGAGGTTTTATTTGACTTTCTTTTTTTGGCCCAGCTCACAGGAGGAGCTCCTTTGTCCCGCCGCCCTAATATATCTTGCGAGTGTGCAAATCTGGCCAGTTCCAGGAACGGCTAAACGAGAAACAGGACGGAAGACATAAGGAAGCCATCATCGTTCAACAGGCACACTGAGGCCTGGAGGTGTAAATTCACGTGCTACTCCGTAGGTGAGCTAACGCAGAGTCTGCCCTTTGGGGCACTAAAATACACTGACCACCATACACAAAGCAGTGTAAAAAAGACAGGGCTGTCTTTTTTTTTTTTCTCTTCTTCTCCTTTGGGTGATTCCAGCAAGCACTTCTTCATCACAGCAAGTAGAAATGCCTGTGAAAACAGGGAATCTCAAAGTTGCTTTTATTTAACAGTGGCATCGATAACATCACAGATGAAACTAGTTTCCAAGTCTGACATGGAAAAATCTCTGCACCCGGTCCGTTTCCACACTTCTCCCTAGCAAAAGCTGTCTAACCCAGGCACTCCCTGTTGTTGGAGATTCTTGTGGGTACAATGAGCACTTAAACAGCCATCTTCTCATGAAAGACAAAGGGCTAACTCCTTGACAATCTTTCCATCCACCACAATTACCTAACAGAAGACACAGGAACAGCTGATGAAAGTCTCAGGCTTTGAGCAGAGAAGTCCATCTAAAACAATAGTCATGTCTTTAGGCAAAGGGCAGCTCCTTGATTGTCTAGAAATGCCAGTACACACACATGCATGCAGGAAGGAGACCGTGGAGCTCCTGGGCAATTTTGGAAGAGCCATGAAAGATGAAAGTAGCACTAGAGACTGGCAAGAGCATGTATTTAATTTAGGAAAAACAGTATAGCTATGGTTGGAAGACATGAGGAGGAGAAGAAGGAACATCATCAGAAGTATAATTCAGGAAGCGTGGACCACTGGGAAAAACAACGCATCAGCAGCTGGAACTACAACTCTGATAAGAGGCCACGGTATCGCAAGCAGATGCATTTTATTGTCAAACAGATTCTAATGAAGTGTCTCAATTTAAGAATGTCAACAGTATTCTACTTTGATGAAGAATATTTCATCATTCCCGGATCAAAGTTTTTTTTCTGAACTTTTTATTCCCTTCCTTTTATAGATATAAAACATCAGATTTAAAGGTATATAAACTTGGACTCTTCACTCCGACTCAAAGCAAAAAAGACCTAACTGTGAAAGTGGCCGCCCTCTGAGCACAGGGGTGGACCGATGACATGCAGGAGCTGCTTCCAACCTGCATTAGTCTTTGATTCTGTGAAGCTGAATGTCAAAGCAAATACTGAAATGCAGCCCTGCGTGGAAATTCCAATTTCTGCTCATCTCTCCTGCTGGTTTCTGGGAGGCAGCAGGTAAAATCATATTAAATTCTCCTCTCTTTTTCAAAGATCCACTAGCTAGCTGACATTTGCTTCGGTGTTTCAGTATTAAGCAAGGAAGTCTGAGCCTGTTCTGCTTTCAAGCGTGGACAAACTACAAGAACAGAAAAAGAACTGAATGATAGAAAGCATTTGCAATATCCTTTGGAAAGGCAAACGTTCAGGTGGCAAGCAGCTCTCAGTTTTCAAGAGTTAGTTGTCAAAGATGCAAGTTCCTGCACGCTGGGCTCTGGGCTTTTTTTAACTATCCATTAGAGAGATGAATTTTTAGATAACTAACATGACATTTGCTAGGTTCATACTGGTCATTCTGCTTGGGTGTTCCACCCCTCCTCTCACCCCGCGTCGGCCCAGCTGCCTCTGCCTGTACGTGCTGCCGTTCCCTCCAGGTGAACTCTGCTGGTGTTTTTCATAGCGACTAGCACAACAGAGCATCACTCTTGGTACCTTCTAAACACGTCTACAGCCATCATTGCCATCACAAAGTTCAGAAACAACAAAAAAGTGAAGTAAAAAAGCACATTTTACCTTTCTTAGATATAATTATGACTCCCACCTGCAAAACTTATACTACCTGACCACCTCATAAGCTTACCCAGTCAGGGAAGTTAGGCACGGAGAGTCTGACCAGCAGATCTGCAAGGTATTTACAGTCCCTGGAATGCCCTTTGGAACTGACTTTCACAGAATCATCCAGTGTCCTAGAGGAAGTCTGTTACAGGGTAGGTAAAGAAGCTCCTGAGTACTAACGTTTTTCTAAACTTCCTAAATTTCCAAAGGAAAAATGTTTGTGGGGAAAAAAGATCTGGTTTTGAAAATAACTCTACAGCACTCCTGCACCAAGGGTAATCTTGGCTCTGGCTGGAGAGAAAGATTTCTAACTGAGTGAAAAGCATATTACGGTTGAGGGCTTTTTTACATATAAAATATTGCTTTACATAAAGTATAAATTATTGCTTTTATTTAGCAGAGTAAGATAATTCAAAATCAAGAGAAAGTGAAACTGGAATATTATAACTTAACTGATTTTCACCCGTACCTGCTCACTGTTTTAAACAATAAAGGCCATAGTTGGACTATAGCTGATAAATGCAAAACATTCTCAAAAGATAATATAATCCTACTTAATACATCATTATTACTTGGCAAGAAAACAAACAAATGCAGTGGTTTTATCACAGCACTTGCATTTGATCAAGAGCACAATAATCTCATTCAAATCAACACCATAATTAGAAAGTAATTGCTGTATAATCAGACATCAAACAGACAAAATCACCCTGGGTGTTTCTAACAAAATCACTTGGTGTCAGTTTAATTCTACTCCCTTTGGAGGCTTAACTCAAAAGGTGACAGTACTGGGACTTGGTGAACCCCCTTTCCTAATTCTTTCCTTACAGCAAAAGGGGAGATGCAGAGATCCAGTGCCAGACAGCTTCTGTCCCACGAACTGGCATCGGTGGATGGACGGACCACAGCACATCGCTGCTCTCTGCTACAGTACCAGAAATGCACAGGTGCCCGGCTTCACACCGCTCCCCGTCTTCACATCTCAACCCTACACCCCAGATTTAGAGACTGGCAGACTGCAGCACTGTACTGGGAAGCAGAAAAGAGGGGCTAATGTGGGAAAAGTATCTAAGCCTCTTCCCAACTGGATGAGGGATATTCCCCTGCAGACACGGTATGGAAGCTCAGGCTTCCTAGCATCTTATCTGACGCTGTGTGCTCTCAGCGCAGGACCCAGCGCAAGCAAGTTTTTCATGACACATGGTATGTAAAAGCTTTACCAGCACGCCAACTGTTCCTTCCCCCTCTCTTTAAACAAAGTGCCAGTAGGCAGCAAAATGCTTGAGTAGAGCCAGCTTTTATCCGTGGTCTCTCATTCTTGAGATCAATGCAATCTCAGCCTGGAAGCCCTTTCCTCGGTTTCCGTCAGGCTGATCAGAAGAGTGGAAATCACTGTAGGTGCCAATATGAACTCCAGTCAATTGTTATACACAGAGGGACAGTTCTATGCGAATATTCTTTTGTACTGTGCATCAAATAGCCATGTAATAATTGTATCTTTTTCTCTGAAGAGCCTCAAAGCAAAACTATTTCAAAGGCAGGAAGAAGCAAATACCTGAAGCTTTCTAATTACAGAGTCTGTGATATGCATGGCAAAGTATTAAAATAAATGATATAGATGAATTATCAGAGAAGAGAGTGGGGCTGATAAACCGTATTTAGTATACTAATCCTGAATGTTTGTTTTGCATTCTTTGAGCCTTTTAAGATGACAGGTTCTGATCAACTGCTTCCCTTAGAGGTTGGCAGCTTTCCTGCTCTAGCATTTAATTTCTGTTTGATGTTCTCAACTTTGTGTCAATGTACAAACTACTGTTAAGATATATAGCAGCGATTAAAATAATTCATCCATCTGGTTATAATTAAAGACCTAGTTAAACGTAATGACAACTTGATCTAGCAAAGCCAGCTCTCATCTTTTAAAAGGGCTGTGTACATTCAAAAAATAATGCTGTAAATGGGTGACAGACTATTGCAATGTGGCCATTAAATTCAAGTGAATTAATTAAACTTGTTTCATAAAAAAGTCTTAATGACATTTACTGGCAAGACAAGTAAGGCAGAAATTGCAAGTATCTGCAATTGCTCCCTACGGTACCTCACTGCCTCCAGAAGGCCTCAGCAGACCCCTCCAAGCACCGTGGCAGATACTTGAATTGAGGCAAAAGGGTTTTACGAATTTGCTGTCCCACAAGGGTGGTAACCGCTTAAGTAACAACCAAACAGTATTCTCTGCAAGACAGCGGGATGGCTAGAGGTATATGCAAACCAATCCTCACTCTGCTGACCTCCATGGCAAACCACAAATTTAAGTCAATACTGCCTGGTACCCAACTAAGGAACATAAACACAGGGAGAGTACAAATATATATACACGACTACTTTGGGCATCACGAACACTGATCATCTCGAATGAGAAATATTTGCGAGTATCAGAAAACAGATCAGAACCAGAGAGCTAGATAAAGATTTATTAATCCAACAAAATAAAGCAAGGACATTCCCAATAAGCTGGAAGAGCTGGCATTCCACTTTACGGCTCTGCCTGCTGGCAGTTGCCTGCTGGCAACAGGAAAGATGTCCCACTTATGCAAAATATTGTCTGTTGTGGCAGAAAACACACAGAGGACTTCCATCACTTTATGTCAGATAAAGGATTTCTGTTGTCTTGAATAAGACCAGGATTATATTCAGAAGCTGAACTACGTAAATAACGGATTTTGACTTTGCAGCAGTCTCTAAAAACTGGAGAGCATTGTTTTGGATCTATCCAATCCAAATATCTTTCAAAAATTCCAGCAAAGTAGAAAATTGTAATTACTTAGTTTGGATCCAAACTAAACATTAACTTGATCTGAAGGGATTACTTTATTTCAATTTTGAAGTGCTTTAAAAAGGCAGTTTTGAAACACAAACCCCCTTAAATTGTTACATTTCAAGATCTATCTGATTTGGGTGATTTTTTTGTTTTTAATAGAAGAACAATTTGGCAAAAGTGACATGTATTGGTGAAACTATTACCACAGCTAGATCTGCATTTTTTGCTGAAAAAACTTGTTTCCACTGAAAACTTTCACCCAAGCCAGGAGTTGGGAATATTTTTCAGGTTTCAACAGTCACAAAGAGATTCTCTTGCCTGATTCCATTATACCCTTTTCAATGAAATCTGCAACAATAAAAATGAACGGTCTTCACAGAAAACCAAGGCAGCAAAAAACCCTAATCAAAAATCTTACACGCTTCTTTGTGATGCTATTTTAACAGGTGTGGGCAGTGAAGCTCCCTCTAATCCCCACCTTCACTTCTCATTCCAGGTATAAAACAAGATATTGCTGACAATTTCACTGGTGTTTAAAGTTTTTTCCTCCTTTGCCCTCCTTGCTATTAAAAAAAAAAAAAATCCATACATAAAGCTCTACTTTCAGGCTCTTCAAATCAATATATTACTGATTGATTAGTCCGCAATACCTAATTGATAATGCCACCAACGCGTAGTAGAAATAGTGATCTTTTTACATCGTCACAATAAGCTGCTGATTCTACTCTTAATTTGCTTTAAAGTCTCTGGCCAACCGATTTTATTTTAGGACAAGGCTCTCAAGCGGGTCTGGGTTTGGGGTTTTTTCTTTGCTTTACGCACATATTTTAATTCTTTTCTCTTTAACTAGAGGACTGTGAACAACCTGTCCCACTTTCTCTTCCTTAATAGATGCTGAAGTTTTCTCACTTCCACGCGTCTTTTGCAGTTGCAATTCCTAGTAAAGTGCCTAATATTATGAGATAAAATTGGCAAACTACAATTCTTTTCTCACTCAAATCCACTCTACGGATCATACACTGCAATTACAGTCTTCTGCAGCACGCACACCTCTGTTTCTATGTCTGGTCTAGGTCCAGAAGTAGTGAAACAAAGGCAGCTGTTAACATTTCCAACTGGCCAAGTGAAAACCTGAAGAATAAGAAATCTCTTGAGAAGACCTAGAGTCATGAGATTTCCAGTCAGATAGCCAGACCAACTTTCAGTGACCTTTCTGAGAGAACTGAAAACGTCTGGCCGCTTGTCAAAACTGAACATCCAACCCTATTGCTGAAGGAAACCCATAATAAGAGATAGCCAAAGCAATATCAAAGGCACGAAATCCATGAGATACAAGTAATATAGTTGTTTTGGGAATAGCCTTTTCTGCACTGCACGCTCCATACTGCTTCATAATTACATGCAGACACACTAGTTCCTGTTCTGCCCTAATCATGATATCACAATACTTATTGCCTTGAACATACAACCTCAGCGTCCCCTTTCAGACATCTCTTAATGGGCTAAAACTGATCCAAAATGTCAAAATATTACAGGAGAGACCAAAGGGGAGAATTGCCAATATTAAGACAGAGCAGCTCTTCCCTCAATCCTGCGCTTGCCTCTCTCTACTTTATAGCCACAACCTCCACCCCCCCAAAGTTATTTCATACTATTGAACGTGAGCAAGGATATGAAAATGTAGCTCCTAACCTTTCCAAACCGGTGGTTCATAGTCTATACTAAGTATAACCATTCCTAGCAGCATAAGCCCATTTTCTAAGTTGTGAGCCAACGTATCCAGCCCCTGGCAATCACAGGGCACCTGGATTTGGGATCTAGAGTGAATCAATAGTATAGACAGCTCTGGAGGAACATCCAGAGATGGGAGAGAGCTAAGGAAGGTAGACAAGGTTCATTAGAAGAGCAGCACTAGGGAAAAGCAGCAGGGTTTGTGGGCATACCGGTCTGAATTTCTATACTTCTGTGACGTGGTACCGGTAGCATTGATGCTTAAGTGCAGAGACAAATTATCTGCTGTGGGAACTAGATTCAGGGCCTGCTGCTGTCAGCTCTCCAAAAATAGACACCCTCATTGCCTGTGTTGCTCTCGGAGTCCAGAGCAGCCGCTGGGCTTCAACCTGTCTCTTGCTGGTAAATGTTCCATTCTGCAAAGATCCAAAGTCCAGGGCACCATGCTCCTCACCCAGGGTACATTTCTCCCCAAAGTCCAGGGCACCATGCTCCTCACCCAGGGTACATTTCTCCCCAAAGACTGATGCCGACGCAAATCAGATATCATCAGAAAACTACATCAGGTGAGCAGAGTTGTATTTAATTCTGGGCATTAGCATACTTCAAAAGGTGAATTCACGTTTAGCCTGGAGTTTTGCAGGAAACAGGCTTTCCTGCAATCACACCATCTGACTCAAAACTCCCAGGATAAGGTTCACGTCTCCCTACGCTGACATGCCAGCTATGGTACTCCACTCCCACCTGCTCTCCGATTCCTTGTGATTCTTATTATTTACGACAAAGGAACAAATAGAGGCGAATGGACAGATAATCAGAGGTAAGTGATACAACTAAACGATAGCAATGTCTCAGCAGGGAACGGGCAACTGCTACAAAACTCCGGCTGTTACTCCGAACACCCTACCTTCTGCGATGCAACAGACCTGCATTCAGAGGACTCTCCAAAAACCTACTTTCAGCCATGAATACGAATGCTCTAGGAACCTGACTCGTTTCAGCCATTCCAGGACCAGCTGGTTTTAATTCATCTCGCTATTCAAAAATGAACCACTTGAATTTGTAATTTTTACTCCAAACAAAAGACTCTATATTTTGGGGTTGGGGTGGAAGGAGGAGGGGGAGTCTGGCTCACTCTCAGCTACTGCAGAATTGACCAGCACAGAAGTCAGGGTTAACGTGCAGCAGGAAACAGGGAACCTCAGCTGCGAAGCAAGGCCCGAGTCCCCTGTAGTAGCCGCTGTAAACCCTCCTCCTTGGATGAGGAGGTCCACCACAGGCTTCCATTGCAAACCTTTCTTCACAGTTATTTCTCCTATCTCTTCAAGTCCAGCGCTATTCTGCTTCAGATGAGGTGCCATCTAAATTCTTAGATTGCTGTCTGGGACAACGAAAAAATATTCCATCGGCTAATTTTTATTACAGCAAATTGAAACCAGTCATTAGGACTTATCAAATCTAAAGGGAACAGATAATTTCAGGAAGCTTTTTTATTGGCAGTTTCAATGTAATTAAAAATTAATCATCCTCAGCAAGTAGGACATACAGTGTCAGGACAACATGGAAATGTACGCCATGCTCTTAGAAGTCCACCAAAGATGGAGACAGTGTGACCCAACCGTGCCTGCAGAAAGGCCGATTCTTCAGCAAAGCTTGAAAAGCCTGTGGCACCTCTCAGCGCTCCCCTACACACAGCTCTTGCACCACTGAACTGCCCCAGGACACACACACCGGCACCCTGGGAAGACAGGGCAATAGCATCCAGTAGATTCGTCTGCCATCCTTTGTGTGACACCAGGGAACTGCCATCTGAAGTAATTCACCAACACCTCCGCCAGACCCTGTTGCTGAGGGAAATTCAGCTGGACTTTTACCCTAACACCCCTTCCTTTACGCAATTCCTATCTCTTTCTTCACAGGACCTCCTCATCAAAATCTCCTTGGCACAACCCAAGTTGGTCTTCTATCGCCGCAGGAAGAAAAAGCTCAGTGTAGAAGCAATTTGTACTGCGGAGCATACATCATTTCTCTAGTCAACGCATGCATCTGGCCAGGGTTTCTTGGATTGCTTTACAGAGCAGTGGACGCTGTCCAGAGCTCTCTGCTCAGTGTCCCTGACAAGATGGCCATCAAAGACTAGGTTAGGGGTCAGTCACCCAAAGCCATTAGCACTCCAAAGTGATTGATTATCATCATGTGTGGTCTCAATCAAGAGCCGGTAATGAGCTGCATTCATTAATCCTATTTATATGTTTGCATAGTCCAGTCTTGAATTTCAGAGAATAAAAAGGCTTCATACCGAGATCGGCACATTGCACTACCTGGCAAGGATAAGGAGTCACACAATGGATCAGGGATTTGCATATAATTCCGTATTTTGAGAATTTCAGCCCAGGTATTTCTAAATATCAAGCAGACCGGCTCCATAGCATGATCTGCACACCTCCAAGCAGCACCGAGTTGCAAGCTCTCTTCCACAGCTCTGTACTGCAGTTTCATCTGTACTTACTTATTTTTACATTTTCCTTGCACTTTTAAAATCACTGTTTATGAACAGAGCTATACCCCAGTGTTGCATCCACTCCAAGTTTCTGTTCCTTTTTAGACCATTATGGGGTTTCTGTTATTTTGTGTTTGATGACCCCTTATTTTCTTCCTATAATCTACATCAAAAACCTTACGTTCTGAATATGCCACCACCACCTCCTTGATTGTCCTGTCTTCCTTAAGCCATTCCCCTCTGACAGCCTTCTGCACCGAGCCCCATCAGCAAGTAACTTGACTCCATGCCCTACCCGCAGACACCATTTTGAATGGGCCAGACTTCCATCATCTGCTGAGCCCCACGCATGAATCCAGACTCCTTTCGCTAGCATTAAAGCCATACTTTCCTGCCTCCCCTCCCCAAAGATCCCCTTAAGGAATTATAAAAATAAAGGGTGAAATTCTGGCTCTGCTGAAGTCAATGGGAACGTTGCCACTGACTTTAATAAGGCCAGGACTGACCTCAGCACTCAGAGCTCCAGCGCAAGGCTCTGCGTTTCACACAGGACGAGGGGGTTTTCAGCTTCACCACTTTGAAAATAATCCACAGATTCTCAGCGAGGACACCTTCAATTTCTTTTACTCTGTCAGAAGACATTCATATTGATAAACTCACTGTCCAGAACAGAAGAAACGTGCCAGATCTCAAATCCCTTACAAAATACAGTAAATTTGAACCAGTTAACTCTCAAGTAGAAACCGTATTATCTGAGAAGATGACTATGTTGGAAACTGCACCCACCTTAGATAGCTCAAGGAATTAGCTAATTGCATGGTTGGCTGTCCAGAAGCTGTCACAACTTTTCCAAGAAAAAATTTAATACTCGACGTAAAAAATAAAGTCCTTTCAAGATGGACAGTTTGAGAAGTTCAGGAGCTTTTAAAAAGAGGGTATTAGTTGGTTAAAAATAGGTCTGAATAATAAATGCCTCTAAGTGTTCCCAGGCCCCCTTTTGTAGAAATGTTTTTAGCATTTCATGTGGGGAAAAAAAATATGTACCAGAGAATAGTAATGATATTTAGCCTCTCAACTGCAGAAGAACAGTAAGTATATTAAAGGTGACCAGCAAATAATTGTTTAAGCAATTCAAAAACTTTACAGTTATGCACTGAAACCTAAAATAAACAGGGTAAAGGCGATATTGACTGCACAGTAAATTTAAACACACCTTTATTTTTCTTTTGCAAATCCCTTAAAGACCAGTCTCACAGGCTCTCCTTCCATGTGATGCCACAACATATGTTGCACTGATGCTCTATGCCACAATGCCCTGCTGGAAGCAATCTGTTGGGGCAGGCAAATGCCACACAACGCTTAATATCTTTATTTCACATCCATTACCCAGAACAAGGAATTCTTTATTTCTTCAAAGGAAAGACCGCCTCTGCTGAACACTCTTTGACTAACAGCAGAAAGGTAGGATATGCCTGGGTAATGCCCAACGGATGCCAAGATGAAAGAGCACTCTCCAACAAGGGCCCCATGAAGTGCTGTTCTGTTAGTGGAAGGAGCAAGAGGAACCAAGCTCCTGGTAATGCTACCTCTAATGATCTCTAGAAAGGCAGGATCGGGCAGGGGCATGACCCCCAGAGTTTCTCATAGGGCAGGAAAGGAATTGGAAAGATGCAGAGTTTTAGAATAAAAATATTGATCAGAAAAAAAAAATGAGACAGGAGGGAAGAGTTTGTGATTGCTCCATAGAGACAATGACAAAGGAGACAGAACCAGTCTTCTGAGGAGTTTTTTTTTCCCCTGGGATTCAGTGATTCAGGAAATCACCTGGTACAGGGTTTATAGACCGAGCTACCTGCTTCTTTGGACACACGGGGTAATTGGTCATTCTTCAGAAAAAGCCAAGCGACCAGTTATCAACGCTTACAACCAGCTGTTGCCTTCAAACCTATCTTCTCAATGAAAAGAGCTAAAAACCTTAGAGCTGAACTTAGCCTTGGCATTCAAGAAAGGTCAGACAGGGTAGAGAGAACACAGCAGTCGCAGGTGTACACCAGGCCACAGCCTGCCTGTATGACTTCAGGCAAATTGTTTTGTCTTCCTTCTTGCTTCTCCTAGTTTAAACTAGCAGCAGGACTAGCTTTTCTCTCTGACCACAGCGCTCTAAACTCAGTTTTAGAGGCAGTTACTGGGATAGCAGTGCTGGAGCTGTGTTGGTATTGCTGAAAGAGGGTTTTGCCTGTGTCTTGTCTGACCATCTTGGTTCCATGAATGAGTTTAATAGGTACATGTGAGTCTACAAATAAACAAGTATTTCTAAACATATATCCTTATTTCATTAACTCAGAGAGACTAAAGGAATTGTACCCTCCACCTCTCCCTAAGCCCACACAGCAGTAGCTGATTAAAACACAAATATGTAGCAGATCCCATGACTCGAGCTATACACCCTCCATCTGGCTGGTCTGTCTACTCCAGTGATCTCCCTTCACTTGGGAACTGACTTGCAAGGTCCCAGGTTACAGCTATCCCATACCAGATTAGTATAAAAATTTACTCTGACATTTAACATTTAAGAGCTGTGATGAATTAGTGCTCCATTTATTGGCAAGTGAGCAAATAAGGAGATGGACAAAAATTCATACACAGTCCTTCTTCAAAAATAGGAAAAAGAGTGCTACTAAAAACCATACAGACAAAAGGTCTTAATTGCAACACAATAGCAATTTAATGAATGAATCCATGTAAGAATTCACCACTCGCTGGCTCATGTCTGGAAAAATACGTACCACACTCCCCTAAGTACAATCCAGTTGACTCAAAAAAAAAAAAAACCAAATCAAAAACCAAACAACTCAAATGGCGAGGCCATACTACCGTCACTTTGGAGAAGAGCACTTGTATTCACTCACATCACCGAGTTTGGAGTTCATACAGCTGTTCTAACTAGAAGAATCACAAATGGCATTTACAAAGCATGAGATTTTAGTATCTGCATGAAGCTTTTTGTGTTTTCTCAAACTGCAGCATCAACTCAGGTCACGACACCGCCAGGGAGATAGCTGCCTGCAGGCTTTACCTTCAGCAGCACCCAAACACCCTGGCATGTGCCACTAACAACACAACTACTCCCTGTCGGCAGAAGAAAAAGCTCATAAGAAGTGGGCTCTGGCTATTGCATTCATACAGAAAAAACAGTTTTGCTGTCTCAAAAGTATTTGGGAACCAGAGAAGTCGCTCAGAATCACCCCTGCACATCAGCCAAAGAGCTAAGAAGAAAAATTGAAGGCCCAGTAGAGAGTACATAATAAAAAAACAAACAAACAAACAAACGAAAAACCTTTGACGCCTTTGACAACAATAGAGAACCTCGGCCTCGCAGCAGCTCAGATATTACAGGTAGGTTTTAGCAAAGGAACAAATTCAGCACAGGAAGGTTCAGATCTCACGTCTGGTTGTTTCCCATTTCTTTCCCCTCTCTTTCTCAGCACCACCACCCCCCCCGGCAGCTTGCTCCCCCAGCAATCAGTCAACAGCTCTGGCAGTGGAAAGGCAGACCATCAGCTTCCAAATTCAAGAAAGCTCAGCAGAGAACGCCAGAGAAAAATCCATTCTCAACCTATGCAGTTTCAATTTTACCCTAAAACCACCAGTCTGCCGTTGAAAGGAACCTTGTTAATTATAGAGTTGACTAAAAGGAAGTTTCTTTGCTGTTTCCAACTAATTTGGGTGTGTCTATACTAGCATTTTAATGCTAATAGTATAATAAAATTTATATTTATATAAATTTATAATAAATTTAATGCTAATCAGCATCTTCCTGAAACAAATCTTTCAGTCATCTTCATTTGCAGTGCTCTGGTTCCGACCACACAGCAGACTCGGAGCACAAGAACTGAATTCTTTCTCATGAAACTAAACCAGAAGATGTGCTCCAACTATTAAAGGACGTTAAGTCTATGGATCCATACGACGTCCGCAGTGAAACCCTCGAGCCGCATACACTGTGGACGTCTGATCTTTAGCGTCAATTTGTCTACAGATGCATTCCTACTGTAGCGCACCCCTTAGCCTTAACAGCTATGCCTGCGTTAAGAGACAAGCGTGCTATAATTTAAACACCAAATAATAAACAGGGCAAGACCCTCTTCCTGATGTAAATTTACATAGTGATTTTTATAAGCCAAAGTTCTGAGATTCTATTTGGTTTGGGCTTTTCTTCTTTAAACAGTCTTGTAACTGGCTCTACTGGTGTCCAACTAAGACAGTCTGCACAAACTCCGTAAAGCTGAAAAGATGGAAGTTTATAAACATGATTATTTTGATACACATTCATCTATCTCATCTTCTGAAAAACAAAAACCAAAATATCAGGAATCTTCTGTTTCTCAAAGCTCAGAGATACAAGAAAATGAAACATAATACAGAAGGTTCCCAAGTTGTGGATCTTATAAAGTGATTCCTACAACTCGTATCGTTGTTCATCAGGGTTCAAAGAATTCCAGGAGGACACGGGGTGGAAATGAGTCTTGTTTGGTTCCAAGAATTCACAGAACCTACAAAATTTACAATGCTGCAGTTAAAAATGGAAAAGAAAAAAAAATTTTGGTTAACAAATAAAAAGACATAAAAGGGTAAGACGCTCTCCCTAGTTAAACACTGATCTTTTGAGTCCTGACTAAAAGGTGTTGGAAATCTACAGCATACAGAAATTCCAGCTAGAGGCAGAGGATTTTGAAGCAATTTTTATTCCATAATGGAATTAATTCATGTTTAAAAGATTTACAAAACATCATTTCTTATAAAAATTAAACGTTGATATGAAATATTTACAACTTTAAAAATAATATTTTTAAAAACATGGAAGGCTATGACTTTTTTGTCCTTCCTTATTGTTTCAAATCATGTCTAACATCACTGTTGCTGACTATATTTTTTGTTTTACTTTACTTTTTCAGCTTTTTCTTAGTTTGTTGGGTTTTTTCATTAAAGTTTTCTAGGTTTCCTTTTGTCTTCTGAAACTTTTTAATGCCGTTGTTCAATTGCATCCAGCATCAATAAAGGAGAAAAAGAGGTAGAACTAAAACATCAAAATTCCACAAGATTAACATTTCTATTTTTAATGAAAAAGGAAAAAAAAAAAAGTGTTGTTTGTAATCTAGTAAGAAGGTTGTCTTTCATCACAAATGTTTTGAACGGGAAATGTGAACAAGATATACTGCCAACGTTTAATTTTGTTTTATCTAGCTTTAGTTAACATAATGCTTAACATATTAGAAGAAAACAGTTTGTACAAGAATTATTAGTGTCGGTGGAATTAAACTAGCGCTAGCCATTTCGGGAATTAAAAAAAAATAATAATAATAAAAGAGATGCCTGCTTATATAAGGTGTTTCTACAGACTTATTTACCAGTTAAATTATTTCACAGGCCTAAAAAGCGTATTACTAAATTAAGCTCCTTCTACTCTTTGATGACACATATCATTGAAGAAACATCTAAACTGAACTACTAAGAATTTGGAGAAGAAAGCTATGGCAGGGCATTGACCTCTTATGAAAACGCAGAAGTAAAACATAAGGATCATGTTTACTCTGTATGAGTTTCCTGTCGACACTGTTTATTATTGAGCAATAAACACACTTGGATTGTAGAGATATATCTTTAGAAGAGGTATTAAGAATCAAACAGTTTCTGTAAATCTTCTGAGTGGTATTAACATTCAGATTTAAACAAGGTCCCACACATAACACGCATTTGATCATTTAACAGGTCCATGTCCAAAATATTTCTGGCTGCAGATGTACAGTCAGTTTTTGATTCTTCCACTTAGCTTAGCCAAAATGCTGAGATTTAGTCTTATTTTAACTAAACATATCCTAAGTTATTTTTATATGTGTCTCTTGGGTCTCATTTTCACTGAGGCAAATTTCTGCTGTGGTGATGGGCTGTAAATGTTTCTTTCTTCCATTTCCCCTCATTTATCCTGCTTCATGGCATTATCTGATAAAAATGCTGTGGACACCCTCACTCCCTCATGCAAAATATAAACAAATGGGACATCAAGAAAATGCACCACCACATCACTGTCCCAGCACTGCCATTACAACTGGTTGGAGTGCTGAGGGTGATTTACAGCACTAAGCTGGTGACATTGAGACGGTTAGGACTAGATAACACTGCTTCCTCAGCGCAAAGCAAGCCCCCGCAAGACCTCATCCATTAGCATCAGCACGCGTGCATGATCTACCAGAGCCTGGACCAGGGAACGATCTAGGGAATATTTCTCCAGGTTATTCATCCTAATTGTTTAAAGTGTCTCTGTTTTCTTCTCAAAAGGTAAACTTGGGAGAAAATGCATTTCAGACTGAAAGAAACGTTTCATTACGTTCACAACTGGCAAGTGTTTTCTTCTATTTGAGGACGCTTCCTGACTTTTAGAATTCTATTTTTTTTAATTACATTTAATTGAACCTGATCTTGGAACCCCATTTCGAAACAAAGCCTAAACATTTCATGTAAAAAAATGCTGCAGTGACAGCTTTCACTTCACTTATTTTTTCCAGGGTGGGAAAGTTTGGCTGAAATTGTTTGCCAAGTTTGACAAGGTCGACTGCAAACAGCTTCAGTTGAACCGAGTCTGATTTTTCAGCAAATAAACCAGAGGAGTGACTATTTGTTTTGCCTATCTGTAAAAATAATATTGACAATTTCACCATAAACTTTTTGTCAATAGCTGATGAAACGTAACATATGTGAAGACATGATGGACATAGCCTTGCTTTGACAAGGGGCCTTGGCCATACGGGAGCGTGTGTGGACTGATGCTAATGAGAGGTCTAAATGGTTATTAACCCCTCCACGGTGTGGTACTTGTGCTTGTCCCCTACAGCGCGTGCCACAGCCCGGCGTGCCAGTCAGCCTACCTCTACCCAACTCTGCACTGATTTACATCGGTAGGGACCCTGGCTCCAGGTCCTCACTATCTGTTACCACTATCGGTTACAGTGCCCAGATACCACAGAAGTGGACTCTTCAAACCAGTTACATATGTAAGAATAGTATCTAGCAAGTGTGTGTATACAGCCAACCTTCTCCCGCTCCTCAGAAAGTCAATGTTCAGAGCAAACCCCTCCTCTGACTTGTCAACACACGCTGCCTCACCGCTTGCCCTTTTGAGATTCCAGGCCTGACGGAAGGTGATGGGAATTGAACTTTGGCTCTCAAGAGCACCTGGCTTTGTTATCTCTAAGGGCTCAGGAAGATTTCAGGCACTATCTCTCCATGCCATGTCCTGACACTTGACTCACAAAGTGGCACTGGTGTTGGCTTACCTCCAGGCTGTAGATAGCGACTGTCAGCAGGGAGGTGAAAATGAATGGGAGTGGAACAGAAGCAGAGACCCTACTGCTTCTTTTAGGAAAACACTGCATCTGAGATTGCTGAGGAGTCCTCTTCTCTTCTGACTCTCTCTGAACATCAAGATCTTCGCTACAGAGAGTCCAGGAGGTTGAGTTTGCACATGCTTTTTTAGTTCATTATCTGTGTTGGTGGCCACAGAAAAAAAAAAATATATATATATATATATATATTGGTCACTACTAAATAAAAACTGATGGATTTCATAACAAGACTCCAGGTGGATCCCAGAAACACAGCAGAGGTTGGAGCTATGATCCATGTTCCAAGTATCGGTGAAAGCAGGGAAGTTCCCCATTTTCCCCATGCAATTTGGCTTTTCTTCCAGAAGATAAGTATACTTACTATGTACAGATATATTCTGTATTTACTATTCAGAATGAAGAAACCGAAAGTCCATAACCCTAGACAATATACCAAATCACAACTGATAATTCGATTTGTTTTGAATACACTTGAGCCAGAAGCTATAGCCTAACAATAATAGCATGACATCTCTCTGGATACAGATACCAGACTACTAAACTGATCTTCTCCCCATTGTTGATACTTGCCTGTGTTACGTGCATAAGACAGATGTAGGAATGCCCTAGGAAGGAGGGAGATACTGCTTTCAATGAGAAACCAGATAACAGTGAAGAAAGCAGCTGCTTTAGAGAAACTTCGTTGCTTCTAAAGCATTCAGAACTGTAGAGGCATTTAGTGTTTGCTCTTTTATCAGTGCAGCTGCAAGTGATAATTCAACCTCCAAGTGGTCTGCGCTTTTGTTCCATTTGAATTGAAAAATGCCCTAACAAAAATCCTTGCTTTGTATCGGGATTATATGCTTGAAAAGAACTGAACAAATTGCATTTAGAATGATCAAAATGATCCATTTTCCTTACCATGTTGCTAGTAGACAAAGGTTGATATTTGAAAATCAAATTTTACCACTATCAATATTACCGCCTGATGCGAATGTAGTGATACAGCTTTATCAGTCAAATTCCAAGACAGATGTACCCAAAAGACAGTTATCTTTATTATCCTCATCTCACAAGCAGCAGTTGCCAGCGTCACATACTGACAACACTTCACTAGACATCCTAAGCATCTTTATCATCTCGATATCCCAAAATAGAATGCCCTCTGTACGCTGATGTCTCCACAAGACTACACTTGCAAATGCTGTTTCTCCTGCACCAAAAAAAAAAAAAAAAAAAAAAAAAATCACTTTTCTGAACTACTGCACCACGAACATTACTTCTCTCACAGCCTCATTCCTTGTAACATCCCGGTGTCCTACAGAGCAGCCAGCGAGGCAGTTAGGAGCTCCATGTTGGAGACTGAGACTAAGGCCCAGCTTCTCGTATATTTAGGAACGTCATTCCCACTAGAAATCAAGCCTTTATCCTAGTTTGAATGAAGTCTCACCTTTCGTGAAAGTGGTACCACTGCGTATGTAGACAAGAGCTCTCCTGCTGAAGAAATCTACAGCACAACATAAGGTTGGTACTGTATCTCGTGATGTAGTGATCTGAACTCACCGCCCACCCCAACGAAACAGCACAGCTAGTGTTAGGGAGCTGTATTTAGACAGGTATGCGAGTCCACGGAGAGACTCAGCAGGAAAAACATACCGACAGACATGCCTACTGGATGCTCCCCATTTCCCAAACAACAATTTCCCCCAACAGAAATGTTGATTTAAATTATTCATGCTAACGTGAGTGCAGGATAAGGTTATGTGATTCTTGGAGCCGCCACATCAGGTCATGAATGATGTAGTAATGAAAAGAAAATTCCTTGCTCATTGCACAGCAAATAAAGACAGGATTGTGAAACCACTCGCTGCCGTGCTGAGCTCTGCCTCTGTGTATGCACAGAGGCAGGTTCTCAGAAAGGCCCAGCACAGAGGATGAAGGAGACTTTTGAACATCATGTCACAGTCATTTCTCCAAAAATTGAGAAATTTTTAGAAATTTAGAAGTTTTTTTTCATTTTTTATGAAAATCTGATTATGAATGTGAGTTCCGATATTTTTACCCCTGCTTCAAAATCCAGGAACCTTATATCTGTTCAGAGAAACTGATGTCCCCTTAAATTCTGCTGTGCCGTGCATCTGTGTCCTGGGTCAGAAACTACAAAACCCTCTTGGGAATTTCCCTGGGGCATGATGAAATACCCTCCCCGCAGGCTGGCAAGCTTTAACTCTCCTAACCCCTAAACAGAGATGAATCCAAAGAGGTTACAAGATAACCCCATCATAACCCCAGGTTTTCCCCCGCTTCGCTACTGTACTAAAATCTCTCCCGTGAAAGAAACAGTGACCGCAGGGGAACAAACAAGACTTTTTGAGCCTGAGTTTCAGGAGTACTGCATATCCAGTGTTCCCACTGACTTCACTTAGAACTAGAGGTGCTCAATGGCTCTAAAAAAATCATAATAAAGGGTCGTCACCTATGTAGAGTTAAGATTATTTAGATTCTGCAATTCCTTATATTACCATGTCAAGAGGGTTTTTTTCAGGACGTCATTATCTCTGATTTCCTAGGCTTTCAATGTTTTTTCTAGGGATAATCCCCTACAATGTGAGGGTTTTTTGGTACACACACTGAACAAACTCTTGACTAGGTAGTTTTTATACATGGAATATAGATTGCTTTTTATATAAACGTTCTAAAAAAACCCAAAAGTCTTCAGTTTCAGCTTGGCCTTTAGAGATGTGCAAAAGCTTTGGTGGAGGAAGGGTGTATTTTTAAAAGGGGAGCATAGAAAGGATTGATTTTTTTTTTTCTTGGCTTAACTGACCCCAGACTGTAACCTCAGTCAAGCTGATAATTGAGAAAGTAAACTAATTACCACGTATGTCCAGAGCCTGCCCTGCCACAACTTCACTGACCCAACATTATCACACTGCACCTTCTTTTCCACACTTTCTCAAAATTCAGTTCAATGAATCAAAGATGTTCCCAGGCTGTATCATCTGCTACCTTTAGGCATAGCAACCATCAGCCCAACACATCTCTGTGCAGCGGTTTTAGAGCATCCGTTGTCTTTGCTAAACAAGCATTTTCATGACAAAAGTCAAGAAATAAATAACAATTTCAACAAGTTCCTGAAACCTCTATTTAAAGTCCCTTAAGTTGTAAGTTCAAGGAAGGCAACGCCTTTGTGACAGCACAGCTGTAGATTAAAAAGATTCCCAGGGCCTCCTAGCTATTCTGACTCTTGGTCTTTAGAATTATATGAATATAGGCTTAAGACCACCCAAATTCTTTTTTTTTTTTCCCACCTTTTTTTTTCTTCTTCTTTTTGAGAGGGGGAGAGAAAGAGAGTGTGCACACAAGGGCGTGAAAAAGAAAGAGACCATTACCCTCCTGTTGGACAACTGTAGTTTTACAGTAACAAAGATCTAACAGGCAGTATTGACCTGTGACAGCAGCTGTATTTACATTATAGCCTAAAAGGGGAAGCACGCTAGAGGGGATGGTATATACACTGCATGATACAGCGGCCTTTAGAGAGATACTTTAACCCACATGTGCAAAATCCAGTTGCGGGAATTTAAGTTCCCTTCCAAAGCATGCCCAGGGGGTAACTGACTTTTGTCTCTTGCTTAGTAAGTACGTGGCTGATTTTACACCTAAATCTCAACTCTCTACCAGGAAGCATTCACATAGTAGTAGGGCACGTTCTTCTGGAGAGCCAGCATTTGTCCGTGAACAGACAATCCTAGTTACCTCCTATTTTATCAGGATCGTCAGCATGACTGATGTGCTGGAAGGAAACAGGATGACAGCGCACAAGCTAAGCGGCCTCTAGTCTGCATGGCAAGTTTAGAAAATGGAAAAATAAGAGCTTAAACCCCCAATTCGTTCCAAAAAGCTAAACAAACTAGTCTCTTTTCTTAGCAGAGAGGAAGGAGGTAGAAGTATTTCAAATACTGCAGTTTAGCACCTTATTGAAGCTAATCTCCCTAGGCTCCCTGGCAGTCCCTGGAGAGAGGAGGGGAGGTTCTTCTGAAGATGATGCAGAGCTGGAGCCCGCAGCTCTCCACTGATGATACAGTGAGTGTAGGGACCTGCGACAAGCACCTGAGAGGCAGGGGTGCACCCCTTGTAGATCCAGGCTGAAAGCAATCCATTTGTACTGGGTCTATTCCAAACTGAAATTCATTATACAGCCTTTTGACAACATTTCTTTGTTTTCTAATTGATTCAGGCTTTCTTAGACTGATCTCTCAATAGAGAGTCTAAACAAAGAGAAACATAATCAAATGCTTGCTTTTTCAGCAGGGGAGGAAAAAAAAAAAATCACTAACATTGCTCTGTCTCGCACTGTAGCTTTCCTGTGCTGCTCCCATCTTTATTTATTGTTCTTCATTTACACCAAGGGTTCTTGGATAGCAAGGAAAAACAGTCCCTGTCTTCAAGAACAAGGGTTGGCAGGGAAATTAAATTAAAAACAGCAATCACATTTGCAGCGGTGTAGTCAGCTAAAATAATCAACATCGTTATTTATACTGTGGCTTCACTTCAGGTATCAAGTAGCTCAGAGCCCTGTTATGCCGGCACCCTGTGAACGGGAAGGAAACGGCTATCACAAGCATATGGAAAGCATACCTGGCCAGTATCTTCAGGTGCTGAAGCTTTAAGCATATGCACATGTCCCACTAATTCCTTTATTACCAGCTGCTTTTAATCACCTGCCAAAAGCAGGTGCTTATATACTTCCCTGAATAACAGATGTAATGTGGGTTTTGTGAATCGAGGCACAAGAGTCAAGATAGGATAGGCGGATAGGACAGGTTGGTGGAGAACGGAGAGAGGAAGAGAGGATGAAGTTCAAAGTCATAGGAAGATTTAGTATAAACTTATCACGTGGGAGACTCCAGCAGACAGTTCGCAGTAGCGGCAAATCCAAACCACGACATGTTTGGACATAAGTTTTCAGCAAGGGAAGTATTCCAGTCTGCAGGACCTGAGCAAAAGCATTGGTGTAGTCAGAGCAAGAATGGGCGGCAACCTTGGTTCAAGTTTGTTCTCTGCCACAAGCTTTTATATAACGTGGGTCCAGTCACCTAGCCTCCGACTGCTTCAGCCCCACAAGAGTGAAATCACGCTAATACTGACCTCTTGCTCTTAGGCTTGTGTCAGTAAAGGCAGCGTGGGCGACCAGGAGGTACTCAGGACACCTGGCACTTGAGGCTGTATAGCTTCCTTAGATATAACCGGCTAGTCTCACAAGTCTCTAGGAAAGAGGATAATTACTCCAAAACACCATTAAAGCCTCTTCATTGATTTGTGAGCTTTTCATTGCTTCTAGCTGAGGCACTTCAGGCCATTCCCACAGAGCCAGGCGGGCACCAAGCTCTCGTACGTAGTTTAAAGAATGATATCCTGCTTCCTATCATCCACGTCATTCACCTTGAAGAACCTGTGGAAGTTTTTCCACTCATTCAACAATATACAGCTCCATCACACTGGTCCTGGCTTAGGTACCTGTTGTATAATCAAATCTTGCACTTCTAGTAAAATAAAATAGAAATGCAGGTTAAGAGGGCAGTAATGGCGTGAGCTCAAGGGCCCAATTTTGGTTTCACATACAGTATTAGCAAAAGCCAGCGAGTCAGTGGATTCACAACAGCCGTTCCTCCCATCTATGCTCTCCTCATACATAAGGGGTTGGCTGTGCAGAAGGGAGCAAGACAACTTCAGCTGACACAAGGACCCTCCAGACAACAAGAGCAGTCTTCCAGCAAGGCTCTACCCATCCTCTTCACCTGGACAAACAGTGCCCACAGTCTGTAACCCCAGAAAGGGCTTACAGAGGGGAGCAGGGAAACTGCTGCAGCTCAGGCACTGACGTAGGTAAACCCACCACCCCTGCTGCCAGAAAGCACCATTTCAGGGACTCCTTTCCACAATATTGGGAATTCCTGCAAAACTCCCATTTCTGACGTGCTGCTCTTATGTGAAATATCCGCAGTGTTTGCAAAGAAGTGATTATGAATGACTAACCAGCCGTGCATATATTTCAAGAAAACTTGGAAACAACCTTGTTATTTTTGGAAACACGTACACTTGTTCAGGGCAAGCTGGCAAGGAAGAATTACTGTGGAAAGTTATCTAAAGAACAGAGAGTCTGTAGTGCCACCTACTGCTTTACTCTGCGTTTTAACTTCTGATTTAACAAAAAAAAAAAAAAAACAAAAAAAAACCCCAACCCACACCAGAGACAAAAAGCGCCACCCTGGAGTAGACCCAAGCTCAGACAAGTCACCCAGACCTGACGACCACCCACACCAGATTCCTCTCCAGAAGGTGCAAGGATGCTGCCACAGACGATGTAAGAGCTAATCCCACCCGTGAGCTTTGCGGCCCAAAGCGCAAAGCATGACAGCCCTTCAAAAAGCACCATTAATTTTTGTTATAATCATGCTGAGTATTCTTGTTTTGCACACGAATACTAAAGCTGATTTGGACTCTTAATACCTCCTCGACTTCACCACGTATCAGCAGCAGTAAGTTCCAAAGATACTCCAAAAGATATTCCAAAGGTACATTGTATGAAAGTGTGGTTCATTTGTTTTTTAAATATCTGAAATATTTTTATTGCATAATTTAACTTTTTAATCTAATTATAAGCCTTCCTGCTACACAAGACAGAGAACAATTTCCTGGCCTCCAGTCTGCTGGTCAGTCATTACTGTATAAACTTTCACTAGGTTCACAGCTTCTCTGCCATTTGCACAGAATTTAAAAAAAAAAATAAAATAAAATTAAGAAATCCAAAAGTAAAGCCCCTTTGAGTTTATTTTGAACTGCCCAGTCAAATATACAACTGCTCCTTGAATACACTTCAATTTTCCTAACCACAAATTCACAAAACATAGACGATTCCACAAAGAAAACAGATACTCCTTTCGGATTATGAATTACAAACCAGAAAACAAAACATGTAAAAATGCAAGGGGAAGGTTGCTTTTCTCCCCCAGCTAACAGAGTATCAAAGAACCATAATTAGAATTTGCTACTCGGTACAACATATTATCAAAATCACTACAGAGAACGTATCCATTTATTCATAAATGTGGTCTGGATTACACAGGCATTGTAGATGCTTGGTTGTACGTGTGTCTGGTCTGTTTTGTGTTTGGTTTGGAATCCATTCATTTAGTCCTTAATTTGCCATTAAGGAACTGATACAGCAAGTGTGCACATTAAACATTTAAATACGGGTGCCCAGAGGCAAGTATAGTTAAACAACTGCAAGTGGTTATCGCTGAAAGTTTAAACAAGTGATTTTCCTTCCTCTACAAAGATGAGGTTAAAAGTTGGACTAGATGACCTCCAGAGATCCCTTCCAACCTAAACTGTTCTATTATTCAAGCACATGCAAGTGCAGGAACAGACAGTCAACAGGTAGGTGCAATGCAGAGTACAATGCTCTGGAACGTCACTTCCCATTTATACCAGGACCGGACAGAGTTCATACTACGACTGGTTCATACATACAGAAGTTAAGAGACTTCAGTCCACATCTTCAGAAGTATTTAGGTGAGAAACTGCCACTGACATCAGTAGGACTTGAGCTCCTACATACCTGGCGGGAGGCAGGACCCAAGGTCTTGGACAAGCTTCTGGACTACAGACCTATTGACAAAGCTCAGAGACACCCAGTTCACCATAGTCTCAGCGTCATGAATTTATGAGTTCTCAGCCATCTGGAGCATAAAACAACACAAATGACATATAGTCCTGAGATGTCTGGAAAGCCTGCAACTGCTATAGTACGCTGTTCACTGAAGAAGGGTTGAATCCACTGGAGGGGATTTTTATAGCTAGTTTAGAGAAACTCACTAGTTATGTTTGATTATATTGTATCTGTACCCTCTAAAAACTGACCTGAATCCCTCTTGTGCCAAATGCAAAAGTCCTCCCTACGCAGATTAAAGGAATTTCATTCCATGGCCGATAAGAAGTTTTCTCTATTTATCTTAGCTAAAAGAAATTCTACATGGATCTTAACAAACGTTGAATACTGTCACACTACTTAGAGCAACATTTTGGTGGAATACGGCAATAGGAAAATATATCACATTTCATAGTCTGTCCTTCAAAAAACTCCTACAATTTCACCTGTCTTAAAAAAAAAAAAAAAAAAAGGAAAAAAGAAGATAAAAGCCTGCTTCAGCAGTGCCAAGCTTTTAATGGTGCCCCAAAGCAATGCAGCGTAGAACATAAAGTGAAGAATATAAGATCCATGCAAGAGAAGACTTGGGACAAAAGACCTTAACTCTAATGGAAGGAAGACAGCATAAAAGAATCATCAGGAACATTTCCCCTCTACTCAGCACTGGCGAGGCCAGTTCTGGGCTCTCCAGTATACAAAAGCCATGGGTTTACTGCTGCAAGACCAATGAAGTGCCACAAAGATGATTAAGGGGCTGGAGCATCTTTCACATGAGAAGAGACAGAGAGAACTGGGACTAGTTTCAGCCTAGAAAGGAGAGGGTTCAGGGAGATCTTATCACCTGGTATAAATACCTGATGGGAGAGAATGAAGAAGAGGGAGCCAGACTCTTCTCACCGGTGCCCAATAACAGGACAAGAGGCAACAGGCACAAACTGAAACACAGGAAACTTCATCTGAGCATAGGAAAAATACTTTTTTTACTGTGAGAGTGGTCAAACACTGGAATAGGTTGTCCACAGAGGTTGTGGAGTCTCCATTCTCGAAACTCCTCATTCATTTGTTCTTTTAAAAAGTGCTGATAGAGATCAAATTCTACTCAATTAGGTCACGTCAGAATCATTAAACTGCAACAAAGATCAACAAAAATGCAAAACTGCAGACCAGATGTAATATATGCTGAAGTACCACGACTGTATACTTAAGACTGTTCTCTACCTGATCCCTTAGTACATACAGGAGAGACTTTAAGAGAGGGATTCAGACCGGACTTATTCACCTACTTCAATGGCAGGTACACATACAAACGGATATCGTGGACTAAAGACTTGCTTTTACCTCTGTGTTTGAATCAGAAGGAACGAGACAACTGTTTTTTGGTTCTGAGTAGTACTGAATTTAAAGGTTAGAACCGGGTCTGATCAAATACAGATTCAAAGAATGTGCAATTAAAAGAAACGTCAAATACTGACATGAACTCCTCAGTTTAATTCCATTTGTATCATTCTTTTGTGCAAAATGCCTGAATTTAATGGCAAAGCTTCCAGAATAGAACATATAATATACACAGAAGTGTCTTGCTCTTAACACAGGAACGAGATCTGATCCTGCATCTATTTAAGAAATTGGCAGGATATATTAATTATGCCCCCAAGAACAAGGTTTGGCCAACTATCTTTAGTGCCTCTGTATAACTAAGCTTTAAATAAGTTTGCAGTATGTAGGCAACAGTGTGCAGAAGTCAGCAAGTGGCACTTAAAAAGCACAGCATCAATTCGCAGTACTTAGCAAACAGCCATGGTTTCCGCGGTGGTTATAAGGAATTTGCCTTTGAATCTGCATTAAATAGCCAAATTTTCTACATCCTGTTTGATGCATTTAGAAAACATCTGTTTTGATTAACTTGAAATCAGTGCAGCACGTTAACATCTCGGAGGAAATTAGGTTCATTTAATATAGATTTTAAGGCTGTGTTCCCCTTGCTCTAGCGATATCAGAAAAGGCTTTATATTTAGAAGTTGTGCTTCTGCAATGCCTAGCGATGGTGGAAACTGTGTATCTTACTCTATGCCCAGAGTACTCCGAGCCAAGATATGCCTTGATTTACTTCCCTGGGTGGTGGGTAATAATTCAAGGGAGAAATTGGCCAGATGAAAGTTAAATCCTGTGGGATCCAGATTCTAAATGGGATCCTAAGCGGTGTAGTTTCCCCTTCCCCAGTTTCCCTTACAAGACAGAAAACAGCAGGAACCTTCACAAGCTGATCTTCTTGGTTTCAGGCACTCAAGGAAAGGGGTGACACCAGACAACTCCGAGAAGAAAAGGAAACAAACTGAAGCAAGCCGCCACCACCCTGTGAGTAAGAATCATTCCCAGAGTAATAAAGCTTTCCAAACGTGTCTGTTGGGGTGCAGCAAGCTGAAAGGTGGGCTTTCTCCACAGAAAAGGTAATTTTCTTCTGGAGAAGAAAAAAAAAAAAGCCAAAGCCAGTAGTAAACCCATTTGAAAATGCCACTCCAGTATTACAGGTGTTGTAATTCAGTTGCCTGACATTCCAACACTCCTCTATAGGCAGCTATCTCTGGTTTGATGAAAGCTCTCAATATGTACCACTGTGTCCTCCTAAGGAAAAGGACGGCACAAGCATCTCGGGAATCTTCAAGTATGGTTCACTATGGACATCTGGTTAGGCAAGCCTGCTCAATGGGACCACATGGGCACTGAAACAGGCTTTTGAGGTACTTAAGCAGGCTAGTAAAATCAAAATAATATAGAAGTACCAGTGTTAGCATCTATGGAAAACCTTCAGAAGGCTGTGACTAAAATATAATGAAAATACAGCGTTAAGAGTACTGCAGGCACAGCTTGGAAGGTAGGGTCTAAAGCAAATGCCCGAGGATGTCCATTTGTAGCTAAAGTACAATTTGATCCCCCATTTTCTCAGACCACTCTCTATCATTTTTATCTATTGGATGTTATCAGACTCCTGCAGCTAAGACTTTCAAAGCAGCTTAAAATTATGAGTGAGTTTCAATAAAGTTTGGGTAACAAAGCTCCCTCAAGCTGACTTGAAAAGCTCTCCTGTGCCTGTTCAGCCTTCTGAGATGAGGACTAATCTATCGTGTATTTCTTCACATAGGGTCCAGCTCAGCAAAAAGGGCTTCAGCTGGGAGGTTGTACATGTTGCTGTAGTAATGATGTCTAGTCCGCGTTGTCTGATGAAGCTTAGCAGTTGGTGAAGTTTCCAGGGTTTAAACTTCTTGCTATGGCAATCATAGTAAGGCAAATTCGCAGACCTTAGTTTCATATTTCCCCTCTCATTTCAAAAAACCATCTAGTTTTCAACACAGCTCTAATGATAACTTCACAAAACTCTGTGGTTTTGCTTTGTAGATCATTTAAGTATTTTGTCTCAAGTTGCTCTACAGCTCTACTGTGTCAGCTCCAAATGAATCAAAGAAATCTCAGAGCAAAAGCTGTTTGAAACTGGTAACGTTCTTCTGGATTCTCAGTGGAACCACCAATTTTGCCTGATGAGGTTCACTCGAAAGACTGCATTGACTTAAGCAAATCTTTCAACATGCATGGCAGGAGTTTAAAGTTTCTAATGAACCATGAAACCAGGCAAGTTTCATAGGAGCTTTTTGAGAATGCTTTTCTTAATTCTAGCTCCACATCACCTAACAATTTTGCCACCAATCTCACGATGCACAAGACCCACGGGAGAGCTGTACAAGCTGCTGAGGAAAGCTATGACAACCGTATTAGAATATACAGCAGGCCCAGGGAGACCAGAAGTCATTCACCATCTTATAAAGCCAGAGCTCCAACGGCCAGTCAGAGAGCAAGATAAGTACTGTTCAGAGCAACATTGATCTCTTGTTAGCAAATAAGAACTAGATTTTTTTCTTTTTAAACAGGGTTTTGTTGTAAAATGCTGATTCATCAATACTAACAATGATGCACTTAGATCCAGGATATGATTTCTGTATGGAAAGAGGGACTCTGAATTGCCAGGTATTCTCCGGCATGCTCCTGAAGTGGCTTTTAAGCTCACTTTTTTTTAGAAAGACTAAAAGCTACAGAAAACAATTCAGCTGCTGAAATCCAGGATCAGTGTTTTGCTCTGTCAGAGCGTTCCTACACAAATTAGTTTCTCTGTGCTCTGTCGCCTCATTTTCCGAGCAACTGAGCCTTCCTACCTCATGAAGTCATGTAAAGATGGAAGCTTTAAAGACTTCCCAGCGTTTAGCTGTAACAAGGACCGGGAACATGAATACTTCACGTACCTTACGAAGAAGGTGTAAAATTCACAATGAGTCTCACCAATGCTATCAAAACATACTCCTGGCCACTGGTCAACACAAGCATTTTGAGTGAAGTTGGAGGCTTGACCAGTTTGAAGCCAGGTTTTAGTTTATGCCTGTGCTCCATCCTAGAAGGATGCTAAACATAAGCAGAGTGATAATAGTTTTATGTTCCTTTTGAAATCCAGAATATGCATCAGCATATGGCAGTTACCTCTGAGCAATGAAAGAGCAATCATTTTTATTTCTAATTGAACTGAAGAATTCACATGCAGATTCTTCCACAACAGAGCTTGGAGAAGTCTGTTTAGCAGCAGACCTGCTAAAGATCTGCTACTCAGTCACAACTGCCTGGTGTGCAAATACGAGTTTGCTGCAGCTCCTAACAGCAACTGCATGTATCTTTTTGGTTACAGAAGCGGGAGCTCCACCAAATTCCAGTTCCCCTTCACTAGCCAACTCTGGAATGATTTTACACTCCCTTTTACTTCAGCTTAAACACTGTAATCAGTATTTTCTTCACTTGTTTCTCAAAATTCTTCTATATAAGAAAGATATGTGTAAAAGAGAAGCCTTACGTTCTTTTTAACATATTAACTTAAGAGGACAAAGATTAGAAACCTCTTGGTGACACAGACTGGAGTCAATTAAGACAAAATATTCCGTGTGCATACTCTCCTCAAGGCAATATCTGCAGCTAGTATGTAATGTAAACCATGTTAAGCAGCTACGTCTAGCCTGATTTCTGTCCAGCTACCAAGGATCCTGACTGAATTTCACCAGACAGAAATGTGCAATTTTTTTGTCATTAGAGAGCACCCAGGGAAGTAGCACAACAAAATGCTTCCTGCTGCTGTTAAATGCAGGAGGCTGTGATTTCAGCTCAGTCATCTGCTCTCACATTGAGTAATCCACAAATATTTGAGCTTTCTGGCAGCATAAACCCCCCCACGGTAGCAGAGTCTTTTTCTCTAAATGGTCCGAGACATTTCCATGTTTGCCTTCTGAGGCTATTGATAGTAAACTGCTTAATAGGGGAGGGCATCTGCGATGCTTTTCCTGATTATCGATAACATCTAGAAGGCTTAAACATGGCCTTTCCTGCTTCAGTTTTTAAAGGAGGTTAATTGAGATCAGATACTTAAAGCTGAACTTTATAGCAAGAGAGTAAGTGCACAGTCCAGGCTATGGGGGGGGGGGGGGGGGGGGAAACGTTAAAAAATATTTGGAATAGTTAAATATATCCAGATCAGCCACACACGGTAACTTCAGAGCACTTAGGAAGTTAAATGAAGGACTCTGAGCCATTCCTGGTTATCTGCAGAGTGCTCACTGAAGACTTGTATGGAACTCCAGGAGACCAGAAAGCATAATTTTACTGATTTTTAAAGAGATAGGGAACAGTCTGGGAACATTTAGCCCAGTCTATATACCTGATTATAACCCCTACCATACAAATAAGACAGTAAGAAATACCTTGTATACATGCAACAGAGCGAATGAAAATTTCACCCTTTACAAGATAACTGGCCTACAGTACATAAAGAGATTATATAGAGGCAAGCAAGGCTTTGAGTATAACCCTCACAACACAGCTCCTCTAAGAAAACAAGGAAAAACATGGTCTTTGTGAAATGATTATAAAGTAGCAAAACAAGTGGTTGAAGAATTGCGTTCAACAAGCCATTGTTAACCACTCACTGGGAGGCTGAGAGAGTGTATTCACGAGGGTCTTCATCCTACACACATCTATCACGGTGCAATAGTATTCAGAAGTCTTTAAAGTGCTTTTGAGAGAGACTTTTTCAATTTAAAAAAAAACACAACACCAAAACCAAACATCTGGATGATACCAAGCCAGGAAAGAGTGCAAGTACTCAGAGGACAAAATCAAAATTTAAAGTTACATTGGCCAGCTTGAGAAGCCAGCAGAAAAAAAAGTTCAGAGACCTGTTAGACACCTTTGGAAAACAGTAAATCAACAGGAATAACAGCAAATTTTAGCAAATCAGAAGATTTAGAGAGTAGGGAGAGAGAAAAGAAGGGGACATCTTGCAGGACACCAAATTTGGTGAGGGGAGTCAATTATTCTCTTCCTCCCCCATGGACAGGACAAGAGTAAAGGGCTAAATTCTAAAAACAAGAGAAATTCAGTTGAAAGGTCAAAAAAATTTTAAAGAGTTAAGTAATAGTTACTTGGAGAGATTGTGAAATCACCTGTCACAGATTTCTAGAACATGTCAGGGTGGTTCAGGCTAATTATTTACTTGATTACGGGTATACCTTCCAGCCCTCAGTATCTTCCCTTCTGTCCCAGCACCTCCTCTTGCTCCTCCTTGTCCCTGACATCCCATTTCATTTCTCCTTGTCTCACAACTTCTTCTTTGCACCACCTTCTTCCCCCAGGGACGGGGAGGGGGAAATCAGACTGGAAAGAATTCTGCCTCAAATGACTAACGAATTAAGTTAGAATTAGTGTCGCTAATGAGAACATTTTTCAGCATTTATTAGACCAGTGGCTACAGTGACCTCTTATGTTAGGGTTATACAGTTGCTTCCATTCCAGCATCCCTAATTTCAAGAGTCATGAATAACTTAAACGCATATATTTTGGCTGAAATTTTCTAGGCATGAGGTAGAATTCGTAGGGACATCAATGGCTCTTGCATTATGCAGCTTCCAAGCTTTTTCCAGTTTGGAAAAAATACTGTATCGCTGGAGAAATAACCTGTGATCCTATAGTTGAAGTGCCCATGCATTATTATCATACAGACAAGGCAGCAGAATTACGACCATACGCCTGACTGTGGCATTTCTTACCTCTGAGAGCTTAACTGTGCGACTTTAATGTTGTATTACCATCAGCTCTTTCTATGGGATCTATTTTACAATGGACTTACAAATGGCATGTGTAACAAATGATATCTATTGCATTTTATTATTCATCTTTTTCCACATATTGACATTTGAGATGTAACCAGGGACTTTGCACAGAATACGTCTGGCAGAAGTGGTGTGTACTGATTAATGTCCTTTCGGTGCTGATACGAAACACATGGGTTATATTAGCAAAGCGATGTATGAAATGATACATTGGAAATTACTTACCTATTCCATGAACATGACTTACCAAAGTCAGGAATGTTCTAGCCATTAACTCTTACGAATGCACGTGAATTAAACTACTACTTTCTGGGAAAAGGGTAGCATTACCAACTACCAGTAGGCTGCAAAGGGTCAACCCTAAAGTCTTCTGAAGTTAATGGCTTTGACAGTACAGTAGCAAAATTATATATTCAGACAATGAGTAAATTAAAACAGAGGGCTATTATTATTCCTGTTCACTTTGATAATTTGAAGTTATTTCTTCTTCAAGTTTAGGCCACGACTGAAAAAAGAATTCCTATAGAAGTCCTTAGGCATATGCTGAACTCCTATTAAAATCAACATCCCACTGAAATTGTTAAAGTCAAGCGTGTGTTAAATATTTTCCTGAATCTGGCCAGCGGGTACTTACTTGCCAAAGTTTTATTTTCTTTATTGATACAATATTAACTCCAAAATGCTGTGGACACATAAATATTAGCCAAAATTATTAACTTTTTCTGGGTTTCTTGGCCTTTAAAAAAAATCTGGTCTGGCTAGAAGACTGCCTTATCATTAAACCAACATATTAAATTTCTCTGACAGTAAAATCTATCTATAGACATACAGTAACAACAAATTAACCTCAATCTGACATGAATGAAAACAGTTTCTAAGTGGTTATAGTTCCTAAAACAGAATCTATATGCAATAAATATAATTATTTCACTGAAATTGTTAGCACATGTTTTTCTTTTGCAACAGACATGTTCGCCGTACCATCTTTGTTGTATTGATATGTTCTTTAGTAGCCCATTCTGTTCCTTCATCCTTGATTTAAATTTATCGTGACACATTTTTAAACAATAGCAGGAAACCTCACTTATGACTTTAATTATAAAATGGTGTTATAAAATTATATCCACATTTTACTTTTGGCAGTTGGCAATCCTCATTTAACATAAATAACCCTTCTTGGCCTCAGCAGTTCTCTTTGGTTGATTTCAATGCTTACTGTATGTAATTGATATAAAAACACAAGGTTTAGGAAGCAGTTATTGGAACTTGTTAAAAGAAGTAGTCAAGTTCATAAACGCAGTCATTTTGCTATGGTACATGCCAAGAGAATTAATAATGTACGTTTGGGAATAAGGGAGAAATTCTGGCTTTTTAAAGAAAGACTGATGTAACTACAGTATTCCACTCCTATGTTAATTGTTTGGCTCGCAAACCCATGGCTTTGTTTCTCTTCCACCCACAGCTGCTTCCAATAATCTTCTAAAAACTGACACATACATAGACACACATCCACGTTATATGCAGACATCCATTTTTAACTACACGTATGCACTAATACCAAAATAAGTCTGTTGTTCTATATTAAAGAACAAGAGCAAATACGTTAACCGTGCTGTATAAATAAAAGGAAAAGGCAATCACGTCAGAAGAGGCTGTTCTCAGAAGACTGAAGTTTAACAATACTAGAGATGAAGCTACTTAAGTCACTTCCCAAAGCGAATTCTCAAGCAGTTCACACGAAGGGGCTGATTTTCAACTGAAGACCCCCAAATTTGCACAGAGTCATCTTTGTCTGTCTGTCGAACACTGACAGCACTGGTACATGAACATGCAGGAGTTACTTGTCTGCACGAGCAATTAAGTAACTCCAAGCTTGAATCCGCTGATGCACAATGGTCACACAAGTGTATGGAGAGTCACCTGTACATAATTGCCGAGATAGACCGTCATTTGAAAACCAGAAGCTTAATATTAAAACGCAACACCTTCTTAACTTGTATTTGACCATCACATAGCATTACTCACAGGATTAAAGATAAGCGTGTGCTTAAGAGACTTTGATGAACTGGAGACGAAAACCAGCCCAATTCTCAACAGTGCTGGGCCCTCCACAACCTTCACTGAGCAGATGGGAGCTACTAATTGTCCTTCACTTTTGAAAACAAATCACTCAGGTTAGGCCCCACTTAAAGTTTTTTCCATCTGCCATTTTAAGGACCCAGCTTCAAAAATTCTGACTTACTAAAGCTAATTTATGAGAAAGAATTAAAAAACATTGAGAATGTTATTTTTAAGCTTCCATTTGGCTGGTTTATCTCATACCTTAAATAAAAATCAGTTTAAGACACAAGAAGGGGACTTTGTGCTTTTTGCGTCAGGATCCACCACCTCAGATCACGAGAGAGACGTGTCCTACAAGCCAAGTCACACAACAGGACACAGTCATAGCACAGGACTGCGTTTGTGGACAGCCAGAGATCTGTGATGCCATAGATTGTCACTAACAAATGCCAGATGTGGATGGTTGGAAGCAGAGGCAGCTGGGGAATTCAGAGGAAAGCTGAGATGCTTAAAATGTACGTGCTGTCAGTAGTACGATGGCAGAGCAGGACAGAGGGGCCAGATGTGCGAGTCTCACACAGAAAGAAAGAGACTAGACAGACCCGCAAGACAAAGCTAAATAAAATTATTAAGCAAATGAATGTTTCAATTATGGGCCATTACCTTGGGGTGAAGACTCAGCTTTAGGAACACGAAAGGGACAAATACTTTTCCTGCCTCCTCTGACATACCCACCCCAGCTGTTTTTATACATCCAAAATGTAATGTAGTTGGTATTTGCCTACTCAAGGGTGTAAGTACCTATCAGTCATATATAAACCAGTCTCTTAAGCTCGATGAGGTACCAGCGTACCTCCTATCCCCTTCCAGTGAACAGGGAGAACACACCAATACCATCAAAAAGAAATGTCTCTCGTCTGTAACTTGCCACTTCCAACCGGTACTGGAAGCAAAAGCCAGCCTGTGCCTTTGGCCAGTCATTAAACCACTCAGCCAGGAAAGCTCGAGGACACTAGGATTTCAAAAGCTTCTTGCGTTCTCCCTTCTTAGCCATGCAAGGATGGACGCGACCCAGTCTCTGTGACGTAATAAAGTTCATTAAGTAAATCAATCTTAGGAGTTTTAATTCTTCTCCATCACTCAACTATAACATCCATTTCGACCTCTCAAAACTCACCCCTAATCAGCTGAGACCTACTGACTTTAACCGGGGCTCTGCCCAAGACAGAGGTGCCAGATCAGCCCTGCTACCTGTAGAACACAAGAGGTCCCAAAGCCAGTGGCTTCCACCCTAAAACCAGCACAACAGCAGCTGCCGACTCTTCGGTTTAAGCAGTCTAGACCGCCCTCTTTCTTCCTTGGGCATCGCCAGGTTTGTGCAAGCGTTAAAAGCAAACCTGAAAAAACAGCGCTAGGGAACACGTCGCTTTTTCCCCGACTGCCAGGCCCTGAGGTTCAGCTGAGGAGGCCACACATGCTAGCGTGTCTCTCTCTCTCCCACAGATGTTACAGTGTTTCTGAATAAATAGGAAGCTGGCTGTACCTAGCAGTGGAAGAAATTACTTCAGAGGACGCTGAGACTCATGGGATTTTCACATTTCCTAATATAAACTTTGATTTTGCTATTTTTATTGAAAAGGGGCTGTTCGGCAAAGGGGGTAGTGCTTCCTCCTCACACTTCCTATTGCCATATGCAATATTAATACTTTAACCTTATAATTAGGGATGGTCATATTTTGTGGAACCTGAGGTTTTGCAGACCTCTTGAACTTCTGGGGGAGGGAGTAGGAAAGGGAAGCTACAAAGAATGAAGCTCACCACATCTTTCCTTATAAGCCTGTGATTTTCTTTTCCCCTGTGAAAGGAGATTTAGGGTTTTTCTTTTTAGGCATCATATTTTTCTGCTTAAAGACCTATCTCCAACACTTGGTCTAGATATACTTTTGAGGCCAAGCCCTAAATTGTTGCAAACTGTCAGTGTCCCTGTTATCAGTGCTACCAGTCTATACCAACAATCAGCCCCGGTGTGCCTGCCTCCGCGCTTGGCAGGGTGAGAGTCTCAGTCTGCACTGAGGAATTCACCCATCATTCTGCAGAGATCAACTACTACTACTTTTAAAAAAAAAAAAAAAAAAAGCAAACAATTGGCTTTGGCAGCATTCAGCAGGCATCTGGCCACAAAATCCCAAAAGAGAACTAATCCATCAGAAGAGCAACATTCAGTCAGTTATACTCCTTATTTAAAAGCAGATTCCATGCAAATAAAAAAATGGCATCACAGCTGAGAAACTTAGGTTTCCTGACTTAACCAACAACTGAAATCAAAACCCAAAGCCACATCCTCAGCTAATGTAAATACGGTGCAACTGAAGCTGATAGAGCAAGGCCTGTCAAACACATCCCAGTCCCGCTGTAATCCTTTTTAACAGTGTTGAGGCAGAATAACTTCCCTAACGCACAAGAGAAGGGAACAGTATTGCTCTGTTTGCATGCTTGGGATAGGAGGCCACAGTTTGGGGTCTGCAGTGGCATCAGGGCTTTTTTTATTCAAGTACTCATTAGAAACAAAGTAATGGATGACGGTAGGCATTAGAAGTGCTGAAGGAGAAGCAGGACAAAGAATATGTTCGTTGGCTCACTATCAAAGAGTTGGATCCTCCCTGTCAACCCAACAGCCTCAGAAGTCAAAAACCATTTCAACTGAAGTCAGCTTAAAACCTTCCCTCCCATCTTAACTTTAAAACTTAATAGTGAATTAAAGGATCGTTCTGCTATAGCGAACAATGGAAATATTTTTAAACACCAAGTATTTAGCTTTCACGTTACTTTTATTTAGCAAATAATTTAACAAAATTGAGGTGAATTCTCAAAAAAAAAAAATTTCTAAATCTCTATTTTCACCCTCAGAGGGGGGTGGGATTTTGGGGGTTGGCTTGTTTGGTTTTGGCAAACAAGATATTTATGCCCTTCAAGAGTCCTCTAAGTTATGGGGCCCACCTACTATAGAAGACACTTGACTGGACGTATGCTCTCAGTTCAGGGTAGAGCTAATTACACACAAACAAGGACTGCTTTCCAGGTCCATCGACACCTCAGAGCACCTACCCTGTTGTATACATGACTCAAGGCTGCTCCGTGTCTGCAGGGACTCCTGTTTCTCTTGTTGGCCCAATAAAGATCCCTTTATATAAAATAGGCTGATTTTTTTTAATTGTTCCTCAGCTCCCACCTCCACACCAGGTATCGGGGAATGGCTGAACAAACACGATTTTTCCCCCCCTTGAACTTTCTGTGGCAGCATTAGCCCACTGCTGCCATCGAGAGGTACCCTCGCACAAGACACATACAAATTCACTTTTCTCAAAGCCATCAGTTTTAAATCCCCCCTTAACTTCAACTTCTGCCATGACGCCTGCTTATCCTTCACGTGCAGGTGAAAGTTTTGCTAAAACTAGATGCATAATGTTTCCCTAGATTTCAATTCCTCCTGCTGATTGCTTATCCGACTCACCATCTTTGCAGTACTGGTGCCAATCAACAGCACTTCTGTAAGCAGTGCTTTACTGGCTGAAAACTGGCATGACAAGCAGCACTCCGCTTCCGGGACCTGGAAGATAGTTCAGTTGCAATTCGTTTTCTAAAGTCTCATAAGTTTTCGCTCTTCCACAAAAACAGGCTCTTTTGTAAGTGTAACAAATTGTCCAAAACTCTATAAACTATCAGGCTAAAGATCCACAGCAAATGCCAAAAGACAGACTCTTGGAGAAATTTATTGAACAACAATGTCCTCTGCTGGCAGGAACTAGACTCGGCTTGTAACGCTGAATTGCAGTACCTTCCCTGCGATTCCGGAGACATCATCATGAATATGTCATTAAATGGCTTGAACAGGAAGCCAAGAATAGAACAAAATCAACACTACGATAAAGTGCTATTGGGGTAGTCTTGTCTGGTTTACCTCAGATGAGGACAGAGGTCAGGGTATATTTAATGAATAAACCCCCCATGACAGGAAATAAATTTGAATATGATTCAAGATTAGGCTGTGTGACTCCATGTCCCAGTGAACAGGGCAGCAACATGGAAATGGAATCCAGATTCTCCTCTCAACCTTACCGCTTGTCCTCTGCGTGTCTTCAGGCAAATCAGGTCTCTTCCATCTATTAGATTTTGAAAGCAGCAGAAGAGTGAAGACATTATTTGTCCGACTAGACCTTACCACAAAAAGGAGCTGAGGTACTTTCAAGAGCACACGGGAGTCTGGGATTTATTTACAAGTGTTACACACACATACTAAAGACTAGATTTTCAGTGTACTCGGGTTCCAAAAGAGGCACGCAGGCCCTTATCTGAACCGGGTGCTCCCAGGAACTCCAGTAACAACCTAACTCCTGTTAATCCTCTTTAAACACAGCGGAGTTGACAGCTGCTTTGTTGGGTTCCTCCCTGTCCCTAAGTACCAATTCTGAAGAGCCTATGTTTTGGTAACACTTCCCTAAACACCTGCTCCAATTCTCAAAATAAAAACCAGTGTAGCTGAAACCCAAGTTTAGGTCTACTGCACCAGATTGCTTCTGGAAGCAGAAAAAAAAAGCAGCCAAAGGGAAATTCTCCATTTTCATCCTTGGCAGGCAGCTGTCCAGTGTTCCTCATACTCCTTCTATGCCTCAAAGGGGCAGTCACACAATCATACATGAAAAAAAGCTCATGAATCCCAATTATCATAAAAAACAAGCATTGTTATAGTTCTAGTTAGTTCTAGGATCTAACCGCAATCCTAAAAGCACATAATGTCACGCTTTTCCCATCCACAGAGCTTGACAGTTCTGTTGAAATTCAGGAAGGTAAACAAGAATTATCCAACATATTTAGAAAGACCGAACAAACTTTTCGGCTCAGATTCACCTCACCAGATGCTTTGAGGTTCTGAGTCTGTTTGCTCTTTCCAGCTACACAAGCTGGTCTAAGAAAAGCCGTTACCTCCCCCAATAAACTTTGTTTCCTTGATATCCTTGGAGTACTGCAGCTACACCACCACTACGACAGGAGTTTTTCTAACTTTCTTCAGCAGCCAATAGAAGAAGTCAGTGGAAGAAACCTCCAACACCTGCAAAATGACTACATTGCTGCTTAAGAAAGCAGAAGCCGGGCTCAGGATAAGAGGATTGTGAATCAGTGCAGCGGCTCAGAATTGGCAGATTTTAAGTGTCACAATGACGGTATTTTGGCGAGGAACAGTGAAAACCACACTGTAAGGTTGTATGAGACAAGGCGATCAAAATAAAGGGAGCAAATTTAATCACGGAAAAAAAGCGGAACTATTTCTAATGGTCCTTTAGCTTAGTCACCAATTCTATTTATATGTTTTAAGGGACCATAAATATTTTTATCTGCACTCAGGACACAAGGAGAGTTTTTCAGTTTCTATATAAAGAAGTCATTTTGGACAGATCGAAACAATAAAGGCACAGGACTCCTGGATGACAGATGCCAGGATGTTAGTAACCATAAATGGTTTTCAAATATGGCCCCATCACCATCCCCCACAGTAGCCCTTTCAAGTGGGAATTACAAATTGCTTACTTGGAGAGGAAATTTCAAACAGGCCACTTATCAAAAAGTGCCAAATAAACCTGTCATTGGGATAGAAGTTACAAACCATTCCTAAACTCTGCAGACATTTCCTGAGCCTGTGAACTCTGATCTTGGCTTCTAATAAACATGACATCAGCTCCCCAGTACTGCAGACACAAGACACATGACCCACCGCTATGTTATCGCTTCCTCTGCAGTTTCTTCTAGGATCTGTTCTAAAGCACAACATCAATGGAAGACTTTCCGCTTATTTCAAAATTGGTTTTGCATCAGGTCCTTAAAGGGAGGTCAGAACAAGCACAGCATGGTATCAGTGTGTGAGCTACAAATATAGTTGCAAGTATCCACTTAAAAGCAATGCTGAATCTGAGACCTTTGAGGAGTTTTCCAGGTATTGAATTAGTAAGTGGGTTAAGACAAGAATCCTGCCGCTGTCAAAGACTTATTAACTGACAACCTCTCATCCTAGAAATGTAACCGAGCCTTTAAAAACTCTGATTAAACATGTTATTCAGTAGCCATCCAATATATACATCTCAAAACATGTTAGGAATGATTACAATATGCTAGAAGATTTCAAACACTGGAATGACAGTCACAATTTCCAGAGAAATTCTAGGGAAGGATTAAGATAGCTAAACCTCTACGGTTTACTTTTTCCACGTAGGCACTTCCTTTGCAGCTAAGTTTTTGGTTTTGAAACTAAAGTTGGAAAAGTAGATTTAAAAGAAAAGTTCCCGTTTATCTCTGGGATGCAAACTTGACCAAGAACCCTACCTGATACACCAGACAAAATGGGCCATCCACTCAATAAGCACAGAACTAGGGCTCTTGGGAAAGTAACTTAAAAAACGTATTATCAAAAGAAGATATTTGTAAAGACTATGCAATATTCATCTAGAAATGGAGCCTCTACTTCTGCCTAAAGGACAGGCATTTCCTTTATACTTGGATATTCCTAAAACAATTCCAGATCAAACACGGGTCAGAGCTGGCAGGTTATAATATGCAATGAGTAAGAAATTTTGTTTAAAAGCTTCATGATTAACACGTGAATCTTGCTGGAAAGGACATCTCCAAAAGCCACCATGAATCCTCACGGATGGTAAGTTATAGCAGACGCAGACCTAGAAAGCTGTCCATAGTCCTGCGAGCATGACTACCCGTTTTTCATTTCTGTGTTTTCCTCTTCCATCCTCATCAGTTCAGAACCTGCAATTTCTAAAACTAGGAAAGTCCTGTGGGTCTGTATAGGTCAGAAAGGAGAGCTAGCTGCTCCATAGTGTAAACTGACCACCAACATCTCTAGTCAAGTTTAAAGCAGTTGCACATAAATAGCGTTCTAGCACAAAGCTCCTAAAACATCCTCAAGTCATGGCAGCCTTGGCACACAGCTAGCCTGCCAGCTCTAACGCAAACATTTCACTCTTCTCATAGCAGGATACCACCTGCAGTTCACTGGGACACAAAGAGAAGGTCACTCTGTGGAACAGATACACAAGGAGACATAAACATCTCTAGCGCTATCACAAGATTGAGCTGGTTCTAGGGAATCCGCAAAGCTCAAAGCCCCTCCATACCCTGCTGCAGGGAAAGGGAAACTCCTCCTTGCTCCCAAAACAAACAAGAAACGTTCGAGTTTCAGGTTGGTGGATTTCACTCCAAGGACTTCCTTAGGAAGGGAAAAGGAACTAACAGAAGGCACACGATCCCTGGCCTGTGTACGCTGACGATCAAAAGAAATTATCCAGTTTACTGGTATATCTATACATAATAATATCTGGTTATTTAGCCTCCTAGTTTCACAGCTGTAAAAATACATGGATCTCCCCAGTACTAAAAAGGACTAGCTGTTCTATACCAACATCATGAATCTGCAGCACTTCAACAGGAACGCAAAGAGCAAATGATGAAACCGGACTGCCAGGGAGGGGACTGCCTGAGAAGGGAGCTTACTGGAGTCAGGGGTTAGTCAGAATAGCCAGGCAAAGCCGCGCTCTTACTAAGGGAGCCAAGTGATCTTTAACGACCAGGAAAAATTCAGTGCTTTGGATTTAATGACTCATGGAGCAGTGCAGTACCTCCTACCAACGTGCTGTGGCATTCGTACCCAGAAGGAAGTGTGTCAGCTACTGAGTCATGCAGCTCCAAAGGATTGGCTGCCGCCAATCTAAATACAAACTATGCCCAGCCCTGTTCAGTCCTGACATTACCGTAGCCCAAGGTTAAGCTCATCTCCCAAGAGCTTTCTAAAATAAAAACCTTTCTGGTCATAAACAAAATACAATTTCCAAACCCAGGCTACCGGGATGATGCTTGAAAGCCCAGCAATTTCCCTGCACACACATTTAGCCTTCTAACATCAAAGCGCCTGCAATACAACCTGCCGAAGGGACTGGAAGCAAAACTGCTTGGCCACTTAGGAGCAAACTTTAATATAGGAGTGGGACTTGTGTTTTTACACTACTGACCTACATTTGCAAATCCCTGGAGGTAATTTTGTCCAGCCTACAAAAAGGAAGAGCTATAAAGCCAGCTATATTAAGTTGTTATGCAATAGAAAGCACAGCTGCGCTGAACAAAAACAGCCTACGACAAGAGGAGCAAACAAAAGCCATGAAGTTCCACATAGGAAAACCTAATACGTTTCAGCTAACAAAAGAAGAGACTTTTAATGAACTTGTTCCCATTGAGTGCAGAGATAATTAAATTACAGAAACAACCACATTAGTGTAATCAGTTTAGAGGAACCCACATACAGAGACAAAGGATTTTTCAAGATCCATCTATTAAAAAAAAAAAGCTCCATTTAAACTGCTTTCGCTCTTCCTTTGCTAAATACATTCACGTGCTTTCTCTTAGAGGAAAAAAGATCCTAACTCCAATTCAGTTTAATCAAATCCTTGAAAGACTACCACAATGTCTGATCCAATTCTTTAGATATTTTGCATTTTTAAGATTATTTCTTTCCTCTATTCATGCAATTACTCATGAATCTCACCTTTCACTTCATCAAGGTATATCTGCCTTCCTTTCAGCTGCACAGTAAAGACTGACTACACGACTTGCATGCATCACAAGGGCTCAAAATTACAAATAAAAAACAAAGTGACAAATAAAATAATGAAACTGGGCGGAGCTAGTTTGATAAAGCCAAAATATTGGGGTGGGATTTAATTTTGGGGAAGGTGCAGCTCACAACTTGAGACCTTCAAGGCTTGATAACGGGGGTTTGCTTGATTGTTTCAAAAGTGAGTATATTTGTTAGGATGAAAGTATCTGCATCAAATGATGAGGGATCTGCACTGCTTGAACTGCAGTATTCTTTAGCCAAAACAATGGCCCACCTTTCCAGTGTCAGCCACAGTAAAAGTCGCTCATGGTTTGATCCATGAAGGTCCAGCAAAGAGTTTATACCAGGCCAAAGCACAAAGGAACACCTACAACAGGACTGTTCATATCCTTCAGTTAAGCATCTGTTGAAGTGCTTTGCAGAACTGATCCGGAATACATAGTCTTACCCTTAGGAAAAAGAGCTCATGTTAAGAGGAACTCAGGCTAGGAAAAGAGAATCCGCTGATGGTGTGCTCCTCGAGGTCTACCCAAACACGTTACAGGTGCTCAGAGCAGAGCTCCTCCAAGAGCAGCCACAAAACCCCTGCACACACCTGCCTGGTAGAGATAATAAGATGCAACAGGAAGGATACATTTTTCATCTGAAGCAAATTGGCTGGAATAGCATCTGCAAGCTTGTAATACCCCAAATAGAGATTGGTACAACAGCCAACTCCTTTTGCCCTTAATAAATTCCACATGAAAGCATGAATGACGTAGACCCGACACCACCACATCCTCAAGTTCTCCTGCCATCTGTGCAGTACAGCTGCACTGGTTCTAATCCCAGATACCCTCACCGCAGAGTCTTCTCCTAGCAATTTAGGGCCTCTTATGGGAATACATTTTGTATGAGCAGCAAATTCTACACTTTGGCCTAAGAGGTACTTTTTAAATAGATAATGCTCCAGACAGACTTTATAGTCAGGTGGGTTAAAAATGTATATTTATATGCACATAAAAATTAGAACAACAGAAGAAGCTGTATGGCTTCCACTATTCGCTTTTCTTAAAAAAAAAAAAAATATATATATGTATATAAAAATATTATCACAACCTATTTTTTTTCTTAAATAACATTTCAATGGAAGATCTTTTCTCCCAAATATCATCTTTATACTTAAAAAGAAGCTAAATACAGGTGGCTCACACTATTTCATGAACATGCAATAGTCAGTGCTTATCAAATCCTGAATGTGACACCAAGCACACCTATCATGGCAGAAACCTCCAGCGCTTGCTGGGCCCAAAGCAATAGTAACCTGGAAAGAAATACGAATTGCACTCCTTGGTGCAGGGGCAGAGATACCATCATGGATCTCGCTTCCATCACAAGGCAAGGCCAAGCAGGAAACTCGGACACGAAAAGCAAGCTTTCCAGAGTCCTAAATAGGAAGCGTGTCATCTGCCCTAAGAATTCATCATGCAGATGTGTACGTAAGGTGGTTTTACCCCACGTCTATCCTGTACATCCCTAGCATCAGGTGGCATAGCACATGCTGTCATCAGCCAACATGACTGAGAAGGCCACCAGATGTCCCCTTCCTATGCTGCAGTTGTATTCAGTTATATCCATGTTGCTGTGGCCCCTGTTAATAAGGTTGCAGTGGCACCTACTGGTCACAGCCCAGTGAGGCAGGCAGTATTTTGTGTCGGCTTCAAGAGTTTCTCACACGACAGAAGAGCTTTTCAGGCTTCTTGCACAATTTTTTTTTCCTCCACTGCTATTCCTTATTGTTGTCATTTATTACTGTTGCTGTTAAGTTGCTTTGGAGATGTTACAGCAACGGATATTACAGCTGACTGTCATCAACGAAGAGAGAAGTAAAAACCTCAGGATATGAATTTATCACTCCAACCAACCCAGTTAGTCTATATCCCACCAGTAGTACAACAAAAGTCAGTGCCGTTTTATGCCTGGATTAGCCGGACTTCTGAGCCGGCCTACAAGGCCCATTATTTCCAGAGACTCAGCTGGGACAATTTGGACCTCCCTCGGTATTTCTGTTTACCGCATCATGCAATATTTATATTTCTTCAGGTACTCAGGAGGATCTGCATGGGTGAGAGACGGGATGAGATTCAGTTACAGGTAGAGAGTAAAAAAGCTGAACTCAGGCTAGCATGAACGATTAAATGAGACCTGCGTACATGTGTGTGTGTCAGTGCGAGAGAGTAGTTTGCCATTAGGGAGTTCCATTTTTATCAGTGCTCAGCTTTAACTGCAAAGCAAAACTAAACGAGGGCCAAGTTTTAAGAATGCAGTTAAGCATCGTAGTATAGCTCTCAGTTTGTGGAAATTCAAGTATCCAACACTCACTTGATCTTACAAAGAAATCAGAGTTTTCTTCCATCACAGGGAATAAAACAATAACTGATCCAATCCCAAGTGCAAGCACAGGCAAGAAGCCCAACATTGGGTCAGGGCCAGAAAACAAAAGAGATGCAAGTAACCCCACTATTACGACAACTGCTGTTCTAGTCATCTTCAAAGATGACTCCTTTTTAAAGAAATATTTAAAGCAGTACTTCAAGGCTTGAAAACTTCGCCAGTTTTTAAAGAGTGGTGCCCTGATGAGCTTCCCTCCCCCCGCCTTAAAGTAGTTTTTAAATAAGCAATACAATATTTGCTATTCAGTTTGGAATACACTTGAATCATATTTTCAAATTTCCTTCACTGTTCTCAATGTCTAGCCTTGCTCTCAGAGGTGAAGCTCTGAGAAACATGAATTAACACGAGGGTAACAATAAATTGTAAGAGTTGGTAATCCAGCCAGAGGCTCCAGGGGGAGGTAGGGGGGGAGAACAATAAAGAAAAAAAACCTACCCTTAGGCACATGGATCTGCAACATGGTTTTTCAGAGTGTTAACTATGCTACAGCTTTCACTGGTCAGTCACAACCCTTCCGGGGAACTCCAGGTGCTGCTCAGCCCTTTGGAAAATGCTGACACCGATTTAGGTGCCGGAATAGAGACAGGAAAGTCTTATTTAAAGCTTCTATTTTTAAAAGGCTGGGTCTAGCATCAAAAAAAGAACTAAGTTTAGCAACACAGCATTTGCATTGCTTTCAGAAATTATTCATTCAGGAGAGTTGCACAACCCACTTCTGCAGCAGCATCATTTTAAAAGTCTGCTAATGCATTGCTTCATAGACAGATGCAGCCTTCTATTCCACACCAAGTTGTACAGACCAGGGAAGATCTCTTCACTTGAGATCTTCTAATGTAGGCCCACGAGCCTAATCCAGCCAACAGGGCACACTTATGCGGCCTCCTCAGGGGCAGAGTTGTTGCAACTCTGCTCTCGCTAGGGCTGTGGCCCAAAGGCCAGGAAACAGGCAGAAGCAGCTCACAGGGCAGGAGCTCCTTGGAAGCCAGCACAGATCCCACCACCAAAGGTCCTCTGCGAGCCTCAGGCCTGTATGCCCAAACCTTGCCCTGCAGCAGCAGCGCTTGGCTCCTACCAGCCTGACTCAGAGCTGAGGGCTCTGCAAGACCTCCCAAACTGGAGCGGGGGAACACCTATACAGCTCTGCCTCTACCACCTGTGGCCCAGAAACACCTGATTTACAACTGAACCACTTTGCAACCTCCAGTCATTCTTCTTTTTGTGCAAATGGAATAAGGACACTTTTACCTCAGAGGTTCCCCTATTGCAGCTCCAGGCTCCTTGGGGCAAAAGACTGTCTTTAATCAATCTGCACAGACATATAACATTCAGTTTCATTTAGAACTTGTAAGTACAGCTGTAATATTTAAAGTGTCTAAAAAGGATAAAGAATGACTTAGGGTAGTATTAATATGAACAATTTTAAACTGAAAAGGTCAAACAAAGGTGAGTCTATTTATCTTAAAAGCTTCCATCCAAATAGCCCCAATCCAGCTTCAGATACTATCTCAGAATGTCACTCCAACTGAGAAATAGTATCCTAAGGAAAACAGTTATAATAAGAGCATGTAATCAAACAATTATTTTGAACCCAGTCTCTCGCATTCCAGTTTTGGAAGGAATAGTACCAAATCCTATGTTTGCCTTTGGGACTTTTTCTTCACCTGTTCCTACAGCTAAGAGTACAACTGCAAGACGTCCCCATCAGACATGATCCAGTACCTTAATAATAGGCACAGTCCAGCACACCACAGGATAATACTGTATAGTGTTGCTCACCCCGAGATCTCAGAATAAATTTTTAAACATAAAGAAACACTATTATCAAAATTTGCAGGACGGAAAACAGAGGCTCAGTTATTTGTTTGGTAAGCAGCAGACTCCACATGAGCATGTGTAAACCAAACCCACACACAGTTCTGTGGGATGCAGCCACTTTTTATTGCTAATAACTCGTCCTATTACCAAGAGGCTGTTACAAACAAAAGATGCTCAAGTATTAGTTGTACGTACAAGAAGTACGATGTGCATGGCCTTTCAGCTAAAGCTGCAGACTCGCCATCAGGATTTTAGCCTTAGTTCCATCCTCTGAAAGGCGTGTAACTTTGCACAGATCTGTAGCCACTCCAGTCCTCCTATTTCCTACTTGCAGAATGAGAACTGCTACTTCTTTTCTCACATCTGCAACAAAGCTGTCATGAACATGTTAAAATTTGACTTGGGATCTACAAGAAACAAGACAATACGAGTGCAGACTAAATCCACTGGCCAACATTTTATATAATGCTATATCTTGTAGCCTGTAACTTTTATGTACACAGTCAGGCATAACAACTCTTAACTCATAACTTTTACAACTCCACAGCAGGTGTTCAGACTCTGAGGGTGGAGAAGGAAAAGGTATTTCTTTTAATTAACCATGCAGATACGTATTTAAGGGCAGAATTTTCAGAATTGGCCGACATTCACTTGGTACCACCTCCTTGTAGCCCTGACTTGACGAGAGCACAGAAAAGGTAACACCAAGAATTTCTGAGTCCTACACCACCTAGCACATTTGTCAACCAAGCCACTAATTATTTCTTTCAACAAGCCTGAAAGACAGTCCAAACCACCATTTTTTGCTCTGTGTTGCAATCACTGGACTGAAGGAAGGTAAAAGGCTGAATGGTAGGATGAGTTCATCCTCGGTCATGAAAAAGCGGTTCTGCTTGCAACTAAAGCTTTGCAGAGCTTCATTGCTTCAGCTGAAAGCAGTATGACAGAGGTCTGAGTCATTAAATCAGCTGTCTGTGGAACATACGCATTGCTATGGTCTGTTTCAGGCATTATTGTCCTTGGTCCGTTCTGTGTAGCAAGACCCCTCCCACTCACCCTTCGCTGTTCCTCACATCGAAGGGGTTTCTGACAACGCTGTTCAATGACTCAGACTTTGCGCGAGTCATGTCAGTGTTTCATCATGAGTTGCTTTTCAAGCATGAGACAGCCAGAGACAGACGGTGAACTTCCAAAATCCTTCAGAAGCACCTGCGCCCAGAGGGTAGATACACTCTTTGCAAGCTTGACTCATTATGGATCATTGCTGTCTGCTCTGCACCAAGGGAAACTCGGTCACATCAACCTCAGACCCCAGTGCAGATACGCAATAGAAGCTTGAACTCTCCTAAACCAAGAGTAAGATCGGGGGATTTATTTATTGTTCCTCTTAATCCGAGTACCGCTTACAGGACTTAGATTCAGAGCTGAATTTTTCCAAAGTTTCAGATATTTAGACCATGGCTACTGGCTTCATCAACTGGCAGTATAGCCAACGGATACCAGAAGAAAAAGTGTTACCACCTCTCATCTTGGCCATTTATAACAGAGTAGATTTTAAACACGGAGGCCTACAGATCCACTGTGGTAAAGATCAGCTTTTCTCAACAGCTTTGTCAATATTGCTTGGTACTCCTTCCAGGGTTTGCATTGATTTTTTTTTTCCCCCCAGTAACAGAGGGGATACAAGAGATGCACGCATTGCATGCATTGCACTTGCAGCAAGTTGATACTGTCCCCCACCCCTCCTGCGGTTCTGTTCTGGATCCGCTTTTGACACAGCCTGACACACCCCAAGTGGGAAAGTCCGCTTATGGAGAAGGAGGAAGTATTACATCTATTAGATGGAGGATGTGAAGAGAATCTCAGTAAGGCAGATTGGAGAGGAACGGGAATTTGGAAGACAGACACATCCATGAACTGAAGTGACCCCAACAGTACTTGAAGTTTAATACTGAGCAAGTTTTTTTTCTCATAGTTAAGGTAAGATCATAACAGATATACAGAGGCCTACCAGAAAAAGAGAAGACACTTTCTCCACACCTTGTGTTTGTTAAGAGGAGCATAAACACAAGAAACAGAGCCAGTCTTACATGTCCACTTGGTGATAATTTAAATAACTGGCCTAGTAAAAGTACTGAGGAGCTATAAAAAGTGTATTGCAAGAAGAAATACGTCTTCTACAAAAAACTGAGTATTTATTATTCTGTCTTTGTCATGTTACGTGACATATAACATGTCCCATGCTCTCAAAACATACATTTGTCTACTAAGAGGCTCTTAGCTACAGGCATTCAGTAGACCCTATAGGAAAAGGAATCAAACTCTAAACAGATAATGTTGAGTCTTAGCTGACTAACTCCAAGAATGAAGCCATATATTACCTATATCCAGTAAGCCTCATTCTTGACTAGAGGAGGGTTTTAGCATATAAACTGATTAAGAAGGTGCAAATGGAAGTTTCCTGTCCTTTTCCATGGGAACTCTGGCAGAGAAAAGTTGTTGCTCAGTTACAGTTTTCCCCACTCACCATCTCAAAGGATGAGAGAATTACAGGTCTCCAAATCTGATTTCCTCAGCCTCCCGCGAGATTGCTGAAAATGAGCATGCTGCCTCCGAAACAGACCTTAACTTTGCAACTCTTCAGAAGTAAGCCATCACTGCCTTTAATGCTGTGGGTATGGGTCAGCGCTGACTGAAAATCCACCCATTTCCTGACGCCTACACCTTGTAACAGTTTATGCTAGATTCAAAAGAGAACTTACCCAGACTTCTTCATCTTCTGGCTTTTTTCCAGATCTTTTCCTCTTCATCCAGCTCCTCCAGCATACAGTAAGTGCACTTCCCTCTCAAAGGGATCTGGCAGATGGGTAACACAGAGTTTTCTCCAGCAGTCCCAGAGCAGTTCAGAAGGAACATGCGCCATAGCCCTCCTGGCACAGCAGAACAAGGCTGACATCAAACTCCACAGTCTCTTCCCTCAAGTTAGTTGTTCACAGGCAACTGGGAAGAGAAAAAAAGAAATAGTGCTTGCACTTAGAAGAGGTCAAGACTTGGACCAACCTGGAGATGAGAGTCAACGTTTATTAATACTTCTGGCCTGTCAACCACCTTTGCTTGTATGTTATCTCCCAAGCATCTTTTTTTGTCCAATTTAATCAAGGGCCTGCAGTTTTGCCCTCAGGAAGGATGTTTTATTTGTTGTTTAAACAACAAAACACAAAGATTTGTTTCTGAGCTGAGCAGCAGCAGACTCAGCTGTTTACAAGCTTCCCTGGACCTCTGCATCACATCTCTGCTTAGGCTGAATAGAGCACCAGGAAAAGCTTCTCAGTTTTGTGTCCTAGCCACATAGATAAGGCAAAACAAGCTCACGTAGCCAGGAAGAGCGCACACCAGAATATTCTGGCCCAAAAACAACCTTTTAAGTTTTTCTGATTGCTTTTCCAACTATTGAAAGTAACTCAGACCTGAATTTCATATTACCCCATGGCCTCTTCCATGAGAAGTTATTTGCTCACCTGCATACATACCTGTGTTAAAAAAAAAAAAAAAACAACAAAAACAAATGGGTGGCTTACCAAATTGTCCTATGAAGATCCAAAAGCCATTGAGTTAAGGAACTACCAAGGAGCAGCAAACACAGAGCTGTTCCACACAGAGGGACAAGCCAGGACTGGAGGGTGACCCCTTCAAGCACTCCCACCAACCAGGGCACCCCCAACATCATTCAAGCAAGGACTGAAGACCTAGCCTGAGCTTAACTGGAACGCCTGGAATTGGTCCCAGGTGAGGCTGGTCGGGGCAATTAAAAGCCTACCCGTGCCCTCAGGTGACTGAGAGCCCTGAAAGGCATGAGTTCTCAAATTCCTGCCTCAAAGGATGTCCGATACTTACACAACCTTGGTGCAAGCACAGACAATCTGAAGATACGTGCGTGGCCAGAGCAGCTCAGTGACTGAGTCTAGGACAGTGATAAGGGGAGCAAATATCCTGTGATTTTATCTGTGGTTTGGCAACTTCACATCTGCTTTGTTCTAATGAAAGTAACTGTTTGTTGCCCGTGGAGTGCCAAAGATGCATCCTTTATACCTCTACAGCCTCTGGGGGCTCTTTTTCCAGGATATGAGTTTAATGTGAAAGAACTTTTTCCTTTATTTTCTCTACTTCTCTTTCCTGTTGTTGTTGGGTTTTGGGTTTTTTTTCCCCCACTGTGTTTTATCTAGTCACTATACCACTAAGCAAGTCAAAAGTTTAAGGCAAGAAAGGCTTTCTGTGGGAATCCGCCTCTTGGAGAAGCACTTGCCCAGTTCCAGTCAATTCAACCCGCTTTTATTCTGCGCATCATAATGCATCCCTACACCACAAATACACCTTTCTATTCTTTGGCATTGCACCCTCAGAAATGAACTTATTTTCTCCAACTAGTCTCAAATCCCTGAACAACTGCAGCCTAAAAGCAAGAACCCCTTGTACACCCAATGTGGCTCGATGGTCTTGGTGTTAACGGTGTTGCAGTTAAACATAAATGAGGTGGAGTCCCCCAACAAGCCATCCTTGCTACGGCATGCCTGAGGGTGGCTCCAGTGGGTGTTTCACTGTCACTTCTATCGGTTTCACACCCAACATCCACCGTCAGACAGGAAGGCTTTCAGGACAGAAGGAGGAAAGCTTTTAGCCATGGTCACTACAGAGTGGCTTATATCTACCTCGCTACATTTTCAAACACTGATAGGTCTTAAAGTAGAGTCATAGATATTTGAAACTTACCCTAAAGTTAGTATTTAACTTTTAAATGGTATTTCTGGTATCTTTGCACCAGTTCTCATTTCCTGAAAGGGAGATATGGAAATATTTCAGATACGGCTTTGCCACTCTTTGTTCTTGAGGGCAGCTATCAACTTCCCCTGGCAGCCTACCCTCGCCGCCCAGCCGCCTCCACCAGAAAGAGCTTTTTCACGCCGCTGCTTTTCACCGGCTGCTCCAGCCGCACGAGCAGCCCCAGGTCTGCGGTGGCCACTATCGTGAGCAAACACTTCTGGCGAGTCAGCAAGCTTTGCCGCCCCTGCCGCAGAGAAACCACGGGGAACGACGCGGGCGGGCGGGCGGCCGGGGCCTGCCACCCCGCAGCCGGGGGCGGAGGGCCCTCAACGGCCAGCGGCCGCCGGCGAGGAGGGCAGGGGAGGACAGCGCTCCCCGCCGCCTTCTCCCTACCTGCCGGCACGGCGGTGCCCGCCGAGCGGAGCGGGGCGGAGGGGAGGGAAGGGAAGGGCCGCCTCCCCCCGGGGTGCCTGCCGGCGGTAGGGCCGGGCCGGGCCGGGCCGGGCCGGGCGCCGCTCCTCCCCTCCCCGTCTCTCAGACGCCAGGTGGAGGCGAAGGGAGCGGGAGCCGGGGAGGGAGGCGAGGGACGGCGCTGCCATCGGAGACCGCAAGTGAGTGAACGAGCGGGCGCGGGGAAGGGCTGTTCGCCGCCGGGGGAAAGCGCGGGGCGGTGCGGCAGCGTGCGGCCCCCCGGCCCGGCTCAGGCACGCCAGCCGCCCCGCTCCCCGCCCCGCGGGGACCCGCGGAGGGGCCGGAGGAGGAATGCGGGGCAACCGGATTATTTTATTCATTTTTTTTTATTTACATTATTTTCGGGCGCTTGTAACCGCTGCGGGTTGATCCCATCCCGGCCCCCTGCGGGGAACCGCCTCCCCGGGGTCACTCCAGCAGCGGCAGCCTGGCACTTCCTCAAACGCCTGCTCTGCCCTCAGAGCTGTGCAGGAGGGAGCGCAAACGGGTGCCGTATTTACCCCCTTACCTCCCAGCAGCTACCTTCCGAAAGATGCCGGGGCACTACCCGTCTTAGAAATATCCAGGGAGACATCATACTCTGGTTTTCCCCCCTTTACCTTAAAGCGGAGCTTTTCCTGCTTTAGTACGACTAACATCCTCCTGTATTTCCACACAAAGTTTGAAGTTCGGGGCTCTAAGGGCTAAAATTTGCGGAGAGCTCGATCTGTAGAGTAATTGCTGCTTTTTTATAGCTGCGTTGGCTAAAATGCTCTGTAGAAATACTGACTAGAGTCAGCTACAGCCCGAAGACGTGTTTCTGGCCTTTTTGATCTCCCTGTGCCAGGCCATACAGCTGCAACCCACGTGGAGCCCGGGAACCGGGGCGCGTTCCCCGAGCAGATCCAGTCTTGACCTGAAGGTTTTAAGACACGGGGCACGCACAGCCCGCCCTGGCAGTTTGGGTTTGTTTGGGTTTTAATACACAATAGTTAGTTGTCCTCGTTGCTTAGCTTGCCTCTTTTTTGAGACTAGGCTTTGTTTGTGCTGCGTTCTGTGATAATTTACTAGTGTTTGTGTTTTCTTGCCATCAAACTAAAACCTCCCAGTTTGAAGAGGAAGTGGGGAAGAGAGCAGCTTTAGGGAATGATGGGGTGCCAGGATTAGCTGCACTGAGGCCATGGTTTTCCGAGCCAGCGTGAATGAAAGAAAGAGTTTCACCCAGCCCTTGGGCTGCTCATTTTCACCCATGTCAGCACAAGCATTTGTATGCAGAATTAGACTGGGAAGCTAAACCAAATTTAAAAAGAAAAAAAAAACCCAGATCAGCTCCCAAATGTTTTCGCTGGCACAAGAGGGCAGATGAGGCGGCTTCTTTTCAGTAACAATACTGGCTTATAGTGGACTGTAGCGTAGGCAAAAGTATAGTTCACCTGCCAGATTTCATACCCATGCTCCTGAAATGAAAGCACGTAGTTCTCACGCTTAGGCCAGTTGTAGATTTATTTATTTTTAATGCTGTTATTGATGCTTAGGAGAGCGACTAGTGGCATTTTGACTTTTCTGAGGCCAGGATTTTTGTTTTGCAATGAATACAGCGCAACGGTAACTGTTGTGCTGAAAGCCTTATCTGCCTGGGAGACCATCTCAGGAGCTGTCTCTTGGACACTGTGCCTTCAGGAGAGGCACAGCCCTTCCCCTCCACCAGGTTCCCCCTGGTCTAATGCATACCTAAGCTAGCACATCCATATGGCACACCGCAGCGCGAATTCAAAATCCCAGCTCTATCCCTGAGGCAGGAGAGCCACAGTGTCCGACACAATGTCTTTATTTACCAAGGCAAAACAAACAAACCTCTTGGATAAGTATCAACCTTTGTTGGTTTAGTAACTGTTTGGTGAAAAGGTGTAGGCTGGCACATCCAAGAACATAATTAACAACAGCATTTGTTCCTCAGTGTAAATTAGCCTCTTGGAGTCATATGATTATAAAGTTTCAGTTTTCTGAGTTAGGGCTGTCTATAAGTCATGATTTTAGAATTTCACGGCAGACTCCCAGCACTGTTCTAGTGAAACTCCTTGGTAAGGTGATTTTCCCCTAAAAGGATGGTTTTGAGCTGGACAGATGTTTCATTTATATTGTCATTCATTTAGGGGGTGATCAATCTAATCTTTAACAGATACACTTTCATTGCCTTTACCTTTGGAATCACTTTTCCTTATTAGTAGAATTTGTCATTACCACCACATTTCTATTATCCCTTTGATATCAAATTTTATGTCAGTAGGTTGACAGCAGGCATGGCCTAGGCCCAAAGGAGTTCAAGGAACCAAGCCTACATTAGTATTCTGAGAATGGATTTTAAAAGAACTTCACTGAAACAGTTAGACGACTGATTTATGTTGTACTCCATAATACAAACACTGCACGATACATCATTTAATGTACAAAATACCAAAAGTCTTCCTGTTGAAATTCTTAAACCATAAGGCGTTAAGAAACATGAATAACACCTGAAAGTCTGGGGAAAGTTAAGCTGTAACAGGCTGGCTGTTGAGTTGCAAGAGCCTCCTTGCACCTCTGGAAGGGAACCTCAGAATGAACATTGAACTGGGCTCTGCCCTGAAGTAGTATCTTTTGGCACAAAAAACCTCTTTTATTATCTAATCGGTAACATAAAGCTTCATTATAAATTCAGTAAATAGGTGAACTTAAATTTTCACCCTGTTTCCAGGCATGCTTTATTTAACCTTTAGCTTAATCTTACGGTAGTGTAACCTAAGCCAGTCTGGTCTTGTCCTGCAGTCAGTCCTAGAAAAGGTCATTCCTTCTCTCACTCCTCACCTATGACAACGGTTCTTGATTTTTCTGGGTTTGACCTAAATTTTAGGCTAAGGGTTTTAACTTACTAAATACTCCTCTTTAAAAAGATCTACAGAAATCTGTTAATATTGTTACAACCCCCCTAGCCTTCTTTGTAAACAAGTCCTAGTTATTTTCTACGTTAGAAGCAGTCTGTGTATGGCACCTTTAACTGAGTCCCTGTCTGTGACTTGGGTTCTCAGGTGCTGCTGAAAGTCTACAATAAATGGAAGTCATCCACTTTCCTGCCTAAGCTTCAACTGCAAAGGCTTGTTTCTTAGGGTTCAGTTTAACAGGACACTGAGTGCTAATCTGGTATCTTCTCTCACTCGTTAAATATCCCAAATCCTTCCTGCAGCATCACCTTAGACCTACAAGCTCTTTCTCCAGTAATTAGCAGAACTCTACTGATGATAACCACAGCTTCTACTTTGAGCATCTTCTCTAGCTGGGCTTGGCATGATCACTGTTAACCTGTCCTGGCAGGAGCCTGGTGGGATCTCAGACGATACACCCTGCTGAGACAGGATACATGCTGACATCTCTGTGCAAGCAGACAATCAGCAGAAACTGCAGTTATGTGCCTGGATATTGCTGGCAGAGAGCCATTAAAGTTACTTGCCTCCCTCGCAAATAGGTAAAACTACTCTCTGGTTTTGGTCCCATGGGACCAAGCTGGCAGAACTGCAAGTGTAAACTTTCATTTGCAGTGAAAATTACAGCTGTAAGTGTACAAGTCAACGAAATTCCTTTGTTCACTGGACAGATTGCCAGAACAGATCCTATCCACAACTGCAGGCTTTACGGTGTCCAGGCGGGCAGAATAGCATTGTATAGTGGGGAAACCCGGGTAAAACTGGGCTGTTTCTACCCAGCTGGAGACACTTGAGTTGTGGGGTTGGAAATCAGAATAAAAACAAAAAATCCCACATGCCTATCGTGCAAGAGTAATCACAAGAGCAGAGTCTAGTTCAGAGGTAACAAGATAACACATCTGAAGTTCCAGCCAAGGCCACTGCGAAATCTTGGCAGCATGGAGGTATTTTGAGACTGTGGAGAGATGCATTTGTTTCAGAGGACGGAGGAAAAATACCCTTTTTGTTTGTTTGTTTTGTTTTTGCAGAGCTTACATAGACCTTTCCAAAATGATTTCCTCAAGTGAATATGGGTCTCATTCCTGGGAGCTTTTGGTGACAGTTGATCATCAGCATGAAGAGGTACAAAAGGAATTTTTACTACGGGTCACAGGGGACCTTCATATTGGAGGAGTGATGCTGAAATTAGTAGAACAAATCAGTGAGTAAAGACCTGTTTAATTTACACAGTGTTATTAAAATAATACATGCAGCTTGCTTTCTACAAAGAGAGGCTCCTGCGCATTTTGAAATGGCACTGCCTCACTTACTTCTTTGTGACGGTACACCGAGCATGTAGGTGCTGCAGACTCGGGGTTTTTATGCGGCCAGAACCCCTCCCTGTCTGTGACTAAAGCCCCATACTATCACAGTGCAAACAAAACTTTACTTTGTTTTTGTCTTCCAGTTAGACAAATGTAGTTGGACTAGACTAACTATTCAACTCCCTTTCCAGATAGACTTTATAGGTGGCTAGTTTGAGGGGCAATAAAGGTAGCTGATACCCTATTTATCCATCTGTGGCAGTCAGAGAGACGGGATTAGTTGTTACAAAGGCATTTCAGAAGTTGCTGTTTCCTGTGCTGTAGTAGCATTCCAGCCAAAATCTGAGCCACGTTATCCATTGCTTATATCCAGCAGGGAACGGCTGTGAAGAGCAGAGACTGGCCGAGTCAAAGTTAGGAGATGAAAGGTAAAATACCCCGTGTACAGTCACAGCAAGTCAGCGCTACAGGCAAGAAGAGAATCTAGGTTTCTTTAACTCAAAGCCGTCAAATGGAGCTGCCTCCCAAAATCATCATCTGCACTCTGAGGCAGCAGAATGATAGATACAGACAAGATAGTATGGTATTTGATTATTATATCAATGCCACAGGGTTTTCATATGCAACTCATTCTTCAAGTATTGTTCTTTTTCCTGAATTCTTAAATCTAGAAGTCTTCAGTCACAAACTTCACACAGAAAGGAACCTGTCTGCTAGATTAGACTCGCCAAGTGGGAACACCGTGAGCTTTGCAGTTCCATGCATTGCTCTAGAAATACAAGATTTGTGGCAACAACAAAAAAAAGAAAGGTCAGAAAAACCTCCTTGAAACTTTAGTCTTTCTCACATAGCTTGACTTCAGACAAACAAGAAGAGAAAAACTGAAGTATAACAAAACCCTTCAGCAAAATAGTGTCAAGAAATTTAAAAATCGACAACTTAACTTCAGAGTTCTTACTGCCAAATGCATGGTTTTGTTTTCAAACACGGGGTTTGAAGGAAACAAAGGGGAGACGCGTGAGATATCCTTTCCAAAAGGCTCCCATTTAATGGAAGGACATTTTTACACAAAAACCCTTTGTGATGGAAAAGCTCTTCTTGGAGATAGTGATTTTATCAGGGAATCCCTTTTCCAGAATTAAAGCAGGTCACATAACTGTGATACATTTCTACCAACTTCTGCACGTACTTACACACACAGTTCAGCCAGCAAACCAATAGTAGCTGGAGTTCTCACTGGGTCAGAAGACTAATTTTTCTGGGTCAGAAGACTAATTTTTCACAGTATTCTTATAACTAGTACTCAACTAGTGCGAAAAGCTTTCTATATTAAATAATATTTAAAGCGAATCTGTAACTAAGTGATTTGTGTCAGCAGCTCTCTTGAGACACAATTTTTTCCCAAGAAACTCCAAAATAGGACAGGGCTCTACTGTGCTATAGACACGCTGAGGAATAGCCTCTACGTGGCGGAGCTGGTGAGGAATGAGAAATGACGCAGAAGACTGAAACGACTTGACCAAGATCACACAGAAACTTTACCTGCTACTACACATCATTGGCATCTGGGAAGTCATCTAATCTTGGAATTCCCCATGGAACTGAGAGCAGCAATACTTTATCTCTTTCCTTATGCATGTGCTTCTCATGCTGATCTAGTCAAGGTTTTGACACCTTTCAGGTCAGGATAGCTTATTGCTCAAGAGTAATCAGATAAAAGCCACTGTTCTTCCCTTCCAAAACTCTTAATATAAGTCATGAACAAAGTCTTCTATCTGTTCTTGATTCAGCAAGCCTTACTTTAGCTGTATGTTTTCAAAGTACAAAATACACAAACATTTTTTACTTAAGCAAAACACAGGCAAGTCTGTATTAGTGAAACAAGACAAGTCATCTCTTGGCAGGCCTGTCTTCTCCGAGAAGTTTTTGTAGGCAACCGTTGTCAGTCCCTGGTCAGTCACACCAGCCTGCCCTCCTGCACAGACTAATAAAAGATATAACTGTACCATATCGCATCATGCCCATTCTACCTCCCTTACAAGTTTCTGCATCCTGTCTGGTAGAGAAGGTCATCTTATTTGTTAGAGAGCTTGTTAACTCCTTCCTGATTGTCACAGGGCTTACTCCCAAAATAATAATTCTTTTCCTTGATTATTTAAAGAACGTTGCCACTGTAAAGTTGTTGTAAGTGGGCTGCACTCAGGTGAGCATCCTTGTTAGTCTAACTGTGCAGCCACAGAGAAGAGCTGAGAACAGCCCTTAGCTGTGTGTCACCAAGACTTCAAGGGATTCACTGCTGGTTCTTAACACTATAGAGACGAGCTGTTCAGCGGTGCTTCCCAGGAGATTGTGGAAGAACTTGTGCCCATCTGGGTGCACACAAGGTTTTGTGGGAGGACTTTCAGCTTGCGCTATCAAGTTGCAAAGTGGGTACCCTTGTTATTAGCCCGTATCCCAGCACAATCCAAGCAGCGCTGGACCATGCGTAGCACCAGATTCAGGAGATGCACTTTGCCTGTGGATATCTGCAAGATAAAGGCAGTGCCACAGTCAGCACCTAGGTTAATTCTTCAGGCCAAACAAAGTTAGTTCCCAGTGACTGCCACAAGTATTCAGCAAATGGGGTCTAGGTCTCAGGAACTGTAGTTGCTACTTTAATGTAAATAATTTCTTCTGTTTGCAGAGCACTGTTTCCAAACCAAGATTTTTAGTGTATTTGCTCCATAGTTTATTAATAACCATTTTGTATTTTCCTAGAAATATCACAAGATTGGTCAGACTATGCTCTTTGGTGGGAGCAAAAAAAATGTTGGCTTCTGAAAACCCACTGGACACTCGATAAATGCGGGGTGCAGGCAGATGCTAAGCTGTTCTTTACTACTCAGCACAAAATGCTGCGGCTTCGCTTGCCAAACATGAAGACTGTGAGACTGAAAGTCAGCTTCTCTTCTGTGGTATTCAAAGCTGTCAGTGACATCTGCAAAATTCTCAGTAAGTAAAGCTAAATCCCCTCTGGCAGCTAAGTTGGAGCATTTTACTAGGCGACTTCGTTTTGATGTGAATTCCTTACTCACAAAACTTACTTACCTCAAGGAGAAATTTGATTGAGCTGACCCAGGATCAAAAGACAGATTTTTTGGTTTTTAGTATCCAGTGCATGTCAATGGTTCTCAGTCTTTGCCATAACTGATGCAAACAGTGTCAGAAACGTGTCCCATAAGCTGCAAGAGTACTGGAGAGTCAAAGTCCTGTTGATAGTTTTGTAGGGATCCTTGTCCTCCTTGAGCGGGACTCCGTCTTGCTTATTCTATGCCATTGACTAAGAGCTTGAGCTTACCAATCTCCTACACCAGCTTTCACCACGTCAACTGATTTATTACCTACTTTCACTAGCATTAACGATATTCAACTTGGCCTATTGGTCATACGTATTTACATCAGAAGGAGCATGTTTTAAACATTCAAAATTTTTATATGCCCAAACCTCTTCAGGTCAGGGCATACCCAACTACCACACACAAGCCCATGAATGTGTTGCAGCACTGAGTCCCCGTGTCTCTGCTCTTTCCAGTAATGGAGCACCTCCAAGCAGAGATGAGGTTTTGGAGGATGCCTGACCTGTGTGCCTGTGATCCACAGGAATAAGTCGAGTCTGCAAACAGTCTTCAGAATGCCTTAGTTTTAGGGATTCTTTAATTTAGATCTTCCAAGCTGAGGCCAACACCACATTCATCTTCAGAAGGAATTTACCACCTCATATTGACCACAATGTAGCTTTCAGTTTCATCTTCTAGCACTGGATTGTGAAAGGGATAGTATGTCTTTATTACATTTAATAGCTCTGATAAAATGATGCCATAATTGTTCAGCTGACATTTGGCCGAATTAAATATTTCCACCCACATTTTTCTTCCAGATTGAGTCAGTAGAGGAACCCTGTAACTTTTCTCATGAGTGAATACTGTCAAAAATGTCTTTGCTTACCCCAGGATAAAAGTGTTTTTCAGAAACAAAGTGTCAGGTTTGCAACTGACAATACATGTCTGAATCAGTAGTGCAGTAGGGAATAGTGTATAGCCAAGACAGAATCTTGTATGTGAAATATAAAAGTCTTAAGTGAATAATAGAAGGCATGAACTTCAAATACAGTGGTTCCATTTCTGTTCTTGCTTATTTATAAGTCAGACATTTCATTGGGGTTATTATGCTCAACGGTGATTGCAGAGCCATCAGGGAGAAAGAGTTTTTCCCTCGTGTTCTAAAATGCAGTTATGCTTGCTACAAAAGCAGGCTTAAGTCCTGTCAAAACTCACTCTCACAGCCCAAAGTCTTTGGCCTTGTTATTCAATTACTGGATTTTCCATGGCTACTGCTTTCAACCTGCTAGAAATAAAATTCAGATTGCAACATGGAGTTTCCCCAAATGCTATTACCAACCATGGGCTTTTTTTGGATGTAAGCTGCTAAGTTTCAAATGTTTCATCTTGCTTCACTTCCCAAATTGCCATTGTAGATATTAGACGGTCAGAAGAACTCTCTTTGTTGAAGCAATCAGAAGATGCACTCAAAAAGAAAAAGAAAAAAGACAAGAACAGCAAAGAACCAGTTACGGAAGATATTTTAAACCTGTGCAACTCTCCAGTGAGTTCTGGATTATCAGGTAATGAAAAAACAATATGATTTTGTTCTTCTGATTGAAAAGTCAAAAAGAGGAAGAAATCCTTTGCTACACAATTAAAACCAGGGAGACCACTTTAATGTAGGATGGTGGTCAGAGAGACACAGTTGGCCTGAAATTAGTGGCTTCAAGAAGTTGCTGAAATCTCCAGTATATCAATATTTTTCTGTTGTTTTTTAAATGTTTTCCTTTCCACTGACATGAGAAAGGCTATACCAGAAAACAGGTGATCAGCTGTGGCCCTGCACACGGGATGTGCTGCTGCTCTTTGAAAATGTGAGACCACTCTTAAAATATTCAACAATTTTGGCAACCTCCAAGGAAAAGGAGAAATAAAGGCTTGAAAGTATGTGTTTCCTATCTCCAACACAATTGAGATATCTCACAGAACAAGGAAGAGCACTTCTGTCACACTTCACCCGTGAAAGGACAAGGCCTGCTGTAAACAGCAGAGATAGGAGGCTGTCTTGAAAGAAAAGGGTTAGTCTTTTATGATGGAAAGTGGTAGACTACCTAAGTCTGAAGGCAGTTTTCCCTGGAATAATACATTACTCTCTTAACTTGCAGGAAGTCCAGGTTTATATAGTAAAACCATGACACCCGTTTATGATCCCATCAGTGGGACACCAGCATCTTCTACAATCACGTGGTTCAGCGACAGTCCCTTGACTGAGCAGAACTGCAGCATCCTCGCCTTCAGTCATCCCAACTGTTCTCCAGAAACACTAGCAGAGATGTACCAGCCTCGGACTTTAGCTGACAAAGCCAAACTCAACGCAGGGTAAGATGCCTCTCTTTGAGATCTTTGTTAGCTGGCTTAACAAGGGTAGCATTAATCCAGCTTCTTAAGTGTAAAGCAGAATTTGACAACAAACCCCTGATATATGGCTATATTGATACTTAAATACATGCTTTGATCTTGGTTTTATTTCAGAAATACTTACTCTTTTTAATCTTTTTTCCTTATTCAACATTCTTGGTTAGGCAATTTTATTTGAAAGTGATGAATGATGTAATTGTGCAGGCTCTGGACTAAATTCTGTTGTTAGATGAAGGCAAATCCAGTTTAGCACTGTGGGCATAGCTAAAGGACAGTTTGGATAGCAAACTCTAAAGGCTTTAAATGGACAGTGGAAATAAACATGTGGATAAATTCAGTAAAGCTCTAATGCATTACGAATAGGTGACTTACTGAATTATGTGCAAGCAAACATTGCTTACTGTACACCACAGAAGAATCCAGACCATTGGGGGGTTTAGTGGTGCAAGTGTTTGAGAGGATTGTCTCTCTAGCATTAAAATACGGATTGTCATTTTTAGATCTGTAGAGCGTTTAACAGTGACTTTGATATTTTCATTGGATTTCACTGGAGAACAGAAGTAGCTAGAATTATAAAACAGCAAATACTGAAATGAAAAGCGGGAGTTCTAAATATACAGGTACACTTTTGCCCTGGCTTAAATGAACCTCGCGTTTCTGGAGATCAAGAAGAAAGAATCTTATTGGCATAGGTCACCCCACAACTAGTTACTGCTCAGTTTCGGGCATCTCCTTCTGATGTTTTGAGCAGTGCTGGAGAAAAAAACAGGAAGATTGTAGGTATTGTGTTCATACAATGAAAGTTGGAAATCCATACGAACGTTCCACCTTCTCGAGTTATGCAAATTTTCCCCAGACTTGCAGGAACCAGAGCTATTTGTTCCCACTTTTGTTTCACAAGTACATTGGAGCTCTGCAGGTGTGATAGTTTTTCCTGTACAGATGAATCTGTGGGTTGTTTTCTTCCGCAGCTGGCTAGATTCATCTCGATCACTTATGGAACAAGGCATTCTGGAGGACGATCAACTTCTTTTACGCTTTAAATATTACACTTTCTTTGATTTGAATCCAAAAGTAAGAGCTTTGTTTTTATTGCTATTCATTGTTTGCCTGCTTTCATGTCAAGGAGCTATAGCACAAGGATACCGAATTTTAGCTAGGATTTGTTAGGCCTTCAGAGATCAAATTCAACTTCTTCCCCTCAGCTAAGGCTACATTTTTCCCCTCTGGACACTGAATCACCATTCCTCACCTGAAATAAGATCTTAAGTATAAAGATGAGATCTGAAGAGCACCAGAAACAGTATCCAGACTTCCAGAGGGGCTGGTTTACTTTCTGCCTCTCCTCTAACAAGAAAAACTAAAGGGAAAACTAAACCGACAGTATCCTAAATGATGTAAAGGTGTAAGCCCTATTTTTGAAAATGGACTTAAAAATTACATTTATGTTCCACTGCCCTTCACTGAATATTCAGCTTTTCTGGGCTGAATACATATTCTGAAGCCCTCAGAAGCACTCAGGCACTTAAATCAAATTTGTTTCAATGTAACTGGGTGGTTAAATACCTTTGGAAAATTCAGCAAAAGAGCCAAAGTCTCATTTGAAAACAAGACTTAGCCTTCAAAAATCACTTCATTGTTTTTCTCAAGTTGCCTCTCGTTTGCCTTTGTTTCCACCAAAAGTCAACGCTGGTTGTGTTAAGCCAGTGTTTTTAAGGCTTGGGTGATACATTTAGTGAAATTAAAGCATGATCATTGACCAGTGTAAATCAACAAGAGTTCAAATGCGAATTTTAGAGGATGTGGCCTTCACATTGTTATTTTCTGTAAATTCTGTAAAACTCCTTCATTTCAGGCATCTCAGATAAACAGAAGGGCACTTTCTAGTTCAGGTGGCTTGTTTTTGGGTGAAATGCCGCCCCCACTAAAATTCAAGTACGTGTCTCAACATCAGCAGCCCAAACATTTCCCTTCTTTGCCCCAGCCAGCCATGGAGCCATAGGATGAAATAACCCAAAACAGCTTCAGGCAACTCAATAGCTCACCACTACTGGGAGAGGTCACGCTCCAAGGTTTACCCTCCCATCACCTACCTTTCACCAGCTCTGGGGCTTGAATATTTCTGTGAGTCATTTCAGCTTATTAACCAAGTAGATAATAAGAAACAATCGCTATCCAAAAAATGGGTAGTGAATTAAAGCAGTTCACAGCAGGATCTGACAAATGTCAAGCCAGTGCAAAGATAGAGCCAGAACCGAAAAAGCCAAGAGCAGAAGAGGGGAAGTGAGGAATAAGAGCTTCTGTCTTTTGGCAGTAGCAAGCTGTTGAATGTCACATTCATATCAGCTGTGTCACATTATTTTCACTCTCATAGTGTGGTTTCACATTTTGGTTAAGCCAGTCCAAGGCCCGCTACCGCAAAAGGGGATGTCTTAATCTCCCCTTCTGCTTCAGCCAAGGACTCCTGATTAATTTTCTGTTGGATCAGCAAGCCACTGTGACCCTACACACAATCACACCAGCTAGTACAAGAGAAGGATGGGAACATACACAGCAGGGCAGAGGTCGGGGGAGGAAGGAAACAACCTTTATGGCTTCAGCCCAATGTTAGGTCAGCTGCAGCTGATCGTGAATCTGTATCTTGATGGTCATTAATGACCAATGTTGTTCTTTTTTGCTACAGTATGATGCAGTGCGAATAAACCAAATATATGAACAAGCCCGTTGGGCCATCCTCTTAGAAGAAATTGACTGCACAGAGGAAGAAATGCTGATCTTCGCTGCACTACAGGCACGTACTTGATCCAAGTTGCAAAACCTGTTTGCTCAAGAGGCAGGCACAAGCTAGGGCAAGACTCGGATAGAGCCCAGGCCAATAGCTCTGTTTGGACTGGGGGGCTGCTATTCGAGTGAGAAACAATAAGCAGCAGCCATCAGCTAAACCAACTAAATTCAGTAGCAGCACACCATTATTCAAACTGACACATACAATTATGGAACCGTTTACTAAAATTTTCTAAAGCAAACCGTACCCAGGATGTAACTTTGATACCAGTCTATTCTGAAGGGGATTACTATGAAGCGTTGCTTCCCATACCAGCTACCACCCTTTCACATATTCTTCCTGAAAATTTCTCTAATACATCAATACATATGTTCACAACAGACCGAAAAAAAGCTATAGCACAATGTGAAGGTAGGGATGCTATGGAGTACGTAGAAATTTAACATGACTTAGTGTGACTTAGTCCCTGACTGTAGGTAATAAGGCACAAATGTTTATTATTAATACATTCCTTCCTTTTAAATGTAAACGGAGCTGCCAAAAAATTCACGGCCTGCCACTGTGGAACACCACAGCACCTTGCTGCCATGTTTCCACCTGGTATGGATGGCACTTACAGCTGACAGTACTAGGGACGGAAATGTCAGCGTTGAGTCAGCCTCACAGAACAGGATGATTGTACAGTGAAGGAATACAAACACTGGCAATTAAAATAGGAAACTGTTATCAGTAATTGCACAGGAGATTATGGTGGACCTACCTGTTTCCTTGTGAAACACCCCATAGTTCCGTGCTGCAGAACTTTACGCAGTTGTCCCAAGACCCAGAAGACCAAATGGCCTATTTTCCATATGCTGTGATTGCGTGTTGCTAATTGATATATTGACTATTTGATATTTGATGTTTTATTTTAGTATCATGTAAACAAGTTATCATTATCATCAGAGGCACAAGATTTCACCTGTGAATCAGAAGTAGATGAAGTAGAAGCTGCACTTTCTAATCTGGAAGTGACACTGGAAGGTGGAAACACAAGTAATGCTCTGGTATGTCCTTTCAGATCCCAGAATTGCTTTCACTGTGTCAAATGCATTGACTCTGATGAGCCCACCTGGTTCCTGATTTTTTTAACAGAGTTAACAGACGATTACAAAGTGCATTGTACTAAAATTATTCCTAATTATTCCTGATAGGAGGACATCACAGACATCCCGAAACTTGCTGATAATCTCAGGCTAGTTAGGTGAGTGATTAAAACTAATAATAAAACATACAAAACAAAAAGCTTAACCATACAAGAGATCTCTTGAGTTTTTCATTCTAATCTAACGGTAGATCCTAAGGTTATAAATCAACAAATACACCAGATAGGTCTAACTAGCCTAATATCATCTTCTTCAAATCTTTCTCTTACTGCTTCTGAGCAAGTCTGTCAGCAAATCTTTCTAGCTCTTGGGGTGCTGGGGTAGCTATACCTATGCTCATTAAAAGACCAGGCTCTTTAAATTTCCTAGTGCTCATCAATCATCATCTCTAAACAAGAGAGTCTACAATTTTGTTTTCAATCACATTTTACTGGGTTTTGCCAATGAAAAACTAGAAAGAACTTTCAGCTCTCTCTGAGAAGAATTTCTGAAAGCAACCCTGGGGATTTATTTATTTTTTTAAACAAAAGAAACAAACAAATTACCCCTTTCTAACCAAACATGGAGTCTGTTTCTAATATCAAAATGAGTTTCAAGTTACAGTAGCAGTATGGTAAACCAGATCAGTAATACCTCACCTAAGTAAGTAAACTGAGGAAAGTACAGTTCTCTGATCCCACTAGAATATCTTCATTTATGGGTTATTTAAATGACTGCAGTGACCTCAAGTCTGTAGTGCCTTTTATCGCAAAACAGTCCACATGTTTTAGAAAGATAAAGATTTCTGTTGCACAAGTATTTATCATTCATTCCGTTGACAAATCATATTTGTAGTCAGCAAACTGAAAATTGCACTTGAAAACTGTTAACTGTTGTTAACTGTTAAGAATTGTTAATTATTAATTCCCAATTAAGAAATTTTATTTGATGTTCAAATTACTAAGGTGGCTCAAGATGAAAGGGAATTTAAGCCTTTTAAGTTCTGTCAGTTATTCGCCTCTAACAATGCATTGTTTATTTTTCCCCAGCAGTAGAGCAGTTTGCTTTTAAAAGCACGCAGCGGTTATTTTTCATCATGAAAAATTTCCTATATACATGATAAATCACTTACTAAACCTAAGACAATGTAGAAACTAGGTAAGGCGTAAAATGTTTCTTTAAAGGAACAACAGCATTTTGCTACTATAGTTATTTGCCTAATTGTAAACATAAATGCAAAGCTGTATGTCATACTGCTGGGTCTATTCATATAGTGAACTTTTATTCACATTTATTCACAGTATGCACCACATTAGCACACTAGTAAATACTCCTTTCAGGTGGGTGACAATATGGTGGAGAATTACTTTTTTTTTTTCAAAAACAACAACAAAAAAATGCTTTCAAAAAAGTTTTCAGCAACTTTTTCTGGATAGAAAAATAATTTTGTCAGTCTAAAAAAAATTATAGTCCCTTATTTTTGAAGAATGTCACAATATTGGAAAATTAAAAGCCAAAATATTTGGCAGTTTTGAAAATCCAAGTTATTTTTTTTAAATTTAATCATACAAATCACCATTTTCTAGAAAGGATTCTAAACTAGGATTTCTAGAAAGGCTCTGGAGAAGGCAAGAATGGGTATAATAAATCACTGTTTTCCAGCTAGCTGTATACTCTTTGTACCATCATCTTAGATTTAAAGGGAAGTACTAGACAGTGGAATTTTTTTTTTTTTTCTTTTTTCTTCTTTTTAACTTCATTGTTGACTTTTGTAGCTAGTTGTGAAGTATTTCTCTACTAAAATAGTGCTAATACCTCCGGTTTTCTCTCCCGAAATATATTGAACCTGGGATTTTATTCCTCTCCCTCCCCCCCGCCCCAGTGGCTTTGTTAGTGTATTCTTAGTAGAATTAATTATGATTTTTATCTCTTACTGAAGAGAGGTGGGGCGGGCAGAATGATTATGTTTGACCATTGATATCTATCAGTTAATTCTCAATTCCAAAGTAGATATTTTTAAATTTACTCTATGAAAGAAATCAGTTTGCATGAGCAAAGTATTGACATTAAGCAAAATAATTAAAATTAGGATTATATCCATCTATATACATGTGTGAGGAGCTGGAATAACACTGCCCTAGTGGAAGAAGATGGTTTAAACTATCACCTTTTCTTGGAGTGCTACAGAACCTGTATAAGTGAAGGAATTGAATTTTGTTGTGTTAGATACTATTCAGATAAAGCCAAAAAGATGGTCTCTACTCCCTTACAATTTAATGAATACAAGTTAGTTTTATGGGTGCAAATCTTCTAGATAAGGAGCTATGAAGAACTGAAGGTAATTCTAGTGCATGTGAACAAACTCGTGGGTTACATTAGTGTTACTGAGCTCATGTAAAAAACAGAATTAGTCTTTCTTAGAAGGGAAGGGCTTTGATTAGGAATGAAAGACCAAAAAAAAGTAAGAAAAACCACATAGAAGAGAAAGAAAAAAAAAAAACGAGAGAAATCTCAGATGGGATTCAGCTAGAATCTGGGGTAAAAACCACATCCATACCCGGGATAACGTGGGTGCGGTGTCGGTTCCAGGTGTTTGCCACCCGCCTCATTGACACAAGTATGAGTAACCCAATGGAAGCCATGTGTATGACCTCAAAGCAATGAGATCCACAGTAATATTGGTGAGTGACTTAGCAATTTGTACATTTCAATATAAAAAAATGTGATTTCTTTTTTTCTTTTAGGCCCAGGAAGCTGTCACTCAAAGCTATCAAGCCATATTGGTTTGTCTTTAAAGACACTTCAGTATCTTATTTTAAAAACAAGGAATCCGCACAGGGAGAACCTATTGAGAAACTAAACCTAAAAGGTAGGAATTTTCTTTTCCTTTCTTTCCTTTTTCTATTGCATTCGTGAACTGAATAAATCAAGGAATCCCTGCGAGACTCAGGAAGGCAAGCGCAGTAGCATTTACTCTTGGAACTCTTTCAGTTACTGAGACTCCTAAGCAGGCAGACTGCACCTGCAAAAGAGGCCTAAACAAAAAGGATTCAATAGCTTAGCCCAAACCAAGATTATCTGGACCTGGCTTGTAAAATGCCATGTACTGCCGAATTCACTTAAAGATGAGTCAGATAGAGAATGTGATCTGTGTGACACTTGTATTTCCAAATATTTTTACTCTATGTTAAATGCTAGTACTCACCTCTGTCCTTGGCAAATGCACACTGGTAGTAGAGGCTTATGGATGATGCAGTGGACAAGAATGCCATAGGTTGCACCTATATACTGCTGTGCAGGGACAGCTCCAAGACCTTCTCTGGACCTTGTTTGTTTCATGAATGGGGATTACTATAGCTACAACCAGCTTTACGTACTTCTGGAGGAGAAATCCCGGGTGTACACATGGCAAACAGCAGCACCATATATAGCCTCCTGCAGGGACATCATTTGTTCAGCGTCAGGAAACCAGCGATGCCCAGGATTCATCCTAGAATAAACCTTTGAAATAGAAAGAAGATTGACCCCTGTAAACAAATGGCTCTGCATACCAATCTGCATCTCCTCAGTAGGTCAGATAAATGCATGGTAAAACTAGCCAGGGTGACCGGAACCTCACCAAGTAGCCTACAGCCTTGGTGTCCCTCGACACAAAGGGGAACTGTAGGCATCCTCGACTCCAGCTGAATCCAGAAGGCCTGTAATAGCACCATCAACGTGAAATACCACGTCCCCAGAGTTCTCCGGGATCCCTGAATTGGCCAGCTCTGTTGTAGATGTCACCCATGTCCCATTGTCAGTACTAAGTAGCTTCTGAAAATATAGTCCAGGCTTTCAAGACAATTAGGCAAACATTTCCAGAAGTACCTATCTCATCAGCTCCTCTTCATTTTAAGTGTTGAGCATTTCCTAAGATCAGGCTGAGGTTTTGAGAGCACTTAGATCCTTTCTCTTCCACATTGACTAACATGCTTTTTGAGCTCCGAGCATTCATCACCCTGGCAAGCCAGACCGGGCAGTGAACTAGAACAGAAAGCTAGAACAGACCTAAGCCTCGGAAGTCTTGGCCTTTGATCTCAAAGAAAAACAACCATTAAGTACTGTTCTTCAGTATTAATCAGTACTTAAAGTTAGTGATGTAGTAATTAAATAAATCTATTCCTTCCTGATTCTCTGTGACCTAGGATGTGAAGTTGTACCAGATGTAAATGTTGCAGCAAAGAAGTTTGGAATCAAATTACTAATTCCTGTTGCTGATGGCATGAATGAAGTATATTTAAGATGCGAAAACGTGAGTAATAAGACAAGGGAAAGTTTGTGTTCCAGATTTATTGGCAGATTGTCTAGAAGACCCATTGTCTTGTTCTAGAATTTGTATCGAAAAACAAGGATGCTGCAGAGAGTTTATTTTCTACATGTTTAGTAAAATTTAAGAATGATGTGGTGGTTTAACCAATACTTTATGGTTGAGGGGACAAAAGGACAGTAATTCTATGTTTATCATCAGTTTCCAAGTAAAGCTGCTGGAAAGAAAAAAGAACATACTATCAAAAAGGTAAAAAGAAATTACAGTGTTTTGCTTCAGTGTTTTCAGAGGACTGGGGTTTGGGGTTTGTTCTCTTCTTTTTTCTTAATTAGAACTCTCCCCATTCAGATGAGGGTAGCATGATAAGGATCTTACATTTGTTTTCCATTTCAATTTATTTCACGTGTATTGAAATGTATCAATCCAAATTGTGTAAAACTGTTCATTGGGTGGAAAATAGTCATGCAATAAAATTTCCAAGAGAATCTATTCCGAAGTACTGGGTTTCTTTGAAAATTTAAAACCTAACTATTCTGCAAAGGCAGTCCTGTAGGTGGAACTAGCCCAGTCAGGGAAGAACAACAGTACTATGGTAACTACACATCCACACAAATTAAGCGGAATAACTCCAGAGTGGTTTTATCGCACAGTGAAAGATGCGTGAGCAGTAGCCGTCTTCATAAATGGTTCGTCCAAAAATACCAAACAATTGTCTTTGTTGCAGGAGAATCAATATGCTCGGTGGATGGCTGCTTGCATTTTGGCCTCAAAAGGCAAAACGATGGCCGATAGCTCTTATCACCCCGAGGTCCACAAGATCCTTTCATTTCTAAAGATGAAGAACTGGGCCATGTCTCCCCAGGCTGTCTCTGATCCAGAAAGCATAGATATGAAACCAGAATGCTTCGTCTCACTACGTTATACCAAAAAATACAAGTCCAAGCAGGTATCCTGAGCATGGCTTGATGGTTGGGGATGGGTGGTTCCAGTGATTGCTTAGGGGTGAGGCTGGATCGAAGCAGCATTTGGAAACCGTACAGTAGAATCATCTTGCAATACTCATTTGTCCCTTTGATATTTAGCAAGAGGCCTCTTCTTTAAAATGAACACACGGACAGGTCTCTCGGCACTTCTTCCAAGTACTCTTCCTACATCCACACAGCCTCCTAAGTCATTCATCATGTTCTCCTCCTGATAACGCTGTCCCTGAAAGTCTCTTCAGAGTAAGAAAGGAAGGTTTTTAAGGACAGGAAGTTACTGTCTACGTCTTAAATAACAGTGTCTTCCTGTCCTCGCCTGGGTGCCTCTCCTTCCTCTCCACCTAATTCCTTGTCCACTGCTTTTGCTGCAGAAGAGTTCAGCCTACCCACCCTCAGGGGACAGTCTCCAGAGCAGTATGCTGGAGCTAGACCCAGCGCAGCACAAACCCAGACACTGAGACCTTCCTGCATTGTTCTGCCCTTGTAGCTCAGGATCTGTCCCCAAGTGCTCTCTGCGGTACATCTGCATGAACGGTGATGACTAAGTGTCTGAACATGGCATCAGAGCTAATGATGTTTGATTTAGTGAAAGCAAGGGTATTTTTGTTCTCCAGTCAACTGAAACCTTTCTCTCTTCCTGTGTTTCCCAGTTGGCTGCTCGTATTCTGGAAGCCCACCAAAATGTATGCCAGATGCCCCTAGTGGAGGCCAAGCTGCGTTTTATTCAAGCATGGCAGTCCCTCCCCGAGTTTGGCTTATCCTACTACATTGTCAGGTAATCACACTGTTACAGCAATGTCAAGCTGCCGTAAGGTGTTCACGGTCAGTGATTTGCGGGAAGTTCTTTGACTCCCTGTTTTGGAAACATTCTCTATTTTTTCCCCCACAAGACCTTTTTTAATTCTAGTAACTTCCATACTGCTGTTTTTCTCTATAGCAGTAGCACTCAGTAGCTCGGTTCCTGGAGTGAGACTCTCCGTTATGTCTGCCTTCGTACAGACCTGTCGTGTTTTGCCTGAAGTAACGTATCACTAGGATTAAACCCTTATTGACATAAACTCACTAAAATGTAAATAAATGCGTGTCTTGTTGGTGTTCTCAGGTTTGCAATATATTTGTTCACTCCAACTCTTTCTCATTGGAATATGATAAAACGCTAATTTCTTTGGCATTTCATGAAGAAAACGGCAAACGATCCCTTTTTTAGGTTAATCTGGAAGAGCAGTCAGCGCAAGAAAGGTCTGTTGTGTTCACAGCAGTTTCCCTGGACATTTACCTTGAGTGTGGCAGGGTTCTGACCTGCATTCTTTTCTCTTGACAAACTACCAAAAAACTGAAAAGTACTGACACAACCATACTTGGAGGCACCTTCCTTAATTTGTGCTTAACACCTCTTCCAGGGCTACTTAGGAATCATCTGCGGTATAAATTGAACCAGCTGGGAACCATTCTCTGGCACAGAGGCCAGCTGGCATAGAACAGCCCACATCTGTACTATTAAACTTTCTGACTTCCCAAAACCCAGTAGCCTCATATGAACTGCCAGATCATGTTGGTCCCTGGATGTTCCAGCTCCTGAGCCATACCTAGGAGTCATTTGAGAGCACTGCTTGGTTGCGGCCAGAATTCTGCCTGGGACTCTTCTAGCAATTGAACAGAACACGAGTTCAGTGCCCGGGAATGTTCCCTGTCACTATTTAATTTACTAACATAGATAAAGATGTTTTGCCCCATCTGTCAGCACTAATTCTGTTAAACAAACAAACAAACCCAACACCTAAACTGCATTTTGTAGCATGAGCAAAACACCTTGTGGTGAATTTCTACAAACTGATGGGCGGTATCTCAGTGGGGGCGTTAAGTAAGGCACAAATTGTGGTCCAGGTCACATTCTTTCCCTAAAAGCCAGCTTCATCTAAGGAGAGAAGGTTCAGAAACAGGATCAAAAATATTGAAAATATTAGCAGACAGATGAGATTTCTTCCAGCTTTCAGCATGAAGGGTCGAGGAAGGTAGTTTCTTTACCAGAGTAACCTTTTCCTAGCTATTCCTTTATATGCTTATATAATTTAGGTGAATATAAGTAGAAGAACATGTTTCAACATTAGTGAAATGAAGCAAGGAAAATTATTGTTGACACTTTTCCAGTAAAAGCATAATCAAATTCATGCATTTTGGCAGAACAGTATTTTTTAGCAGAAAACAATTAATTGGAAAGATTTCAGCTAAATCTACCTGCCTGATTATTTTCCATCTTATACCATGGTTCACCAGCCTACATTTTTGCTTTATAACAAATACTGTTCTAAAGCAGGGCCCAAGCTCTCCTCAATCCCAGGCTGTTGTGACTTCTCCCACTTTTTTTTTTTTTGCACTTTCAGAGGAGGGCGGGTGAAATGTTTCTCTAGACAGAAATCACTGCAAACCCCATCTTCTCAAAGGCTTTGTTGGTTTTTTTTTTTTTCCAGGTTTAAAGGCAGCAAAAAGGATGATATGCTTGGGGTGTCCTATAACAGGCTGATACGAATAGATATAGCCACAGGAGATCCTATCACAACATGGAGGTTCTCCAACATGAAGCAGTGGAATGTGAACTGGGAAATACGCCAGGTAAAACTGGAACAGCTCCCTGCATTCAGTCATTGCATTTCAGACACTGGATGATGCTTTCAGAAAATCTTTTTAAACCTCAGAGTGAAAAGATTTTGAATGTGTTGTGACATGTTATTAAATAATCTGTCTAAAATTTTTCCTAATGGAGTCTGTAGTCAAAATTCAGAAAGTAAAAGATCTCCAGTTTAAAAGGTTCCTACCAAGCTTATTCTTTATAAGTTGCCCTTGATTTTGATGGGATGAAATACAGAGTCTGAAAGGTAAATTCCAACCCCTTATGTTTACTGCTCTGTCAGTAAAAATCTCATTTTAACTCTCTGTATAGTCTAGCTCATGCATCATCCTCTAAATTGTGGTGATTCAGTCTCTATTACAGGCTGAGGATACAGTTTGTCTTGCAAATCCCAAACTGAGATTGCAAGGCCAGGGTGCGAGCTCCTCTGTGTCAGCATGCGGTCCTGAGAAAGAAGCTCCGTTGTGTGATTTATACTGGGGCGCTCCTGACCCTGATGAAGGCTGCTCAGTGGGGCCAGCTGTTGCCCAGCAGTCCACTGGAGAGTTTGGGTTTGAAAGCTTGAAGCCAGCTTTGTAATTTGTAGATTTCTGGGGTACAACTAATGTGACCTGATGTAAATTCAAGCAGCCTGGAAACTGTTCCTGCTTATACAGTTTTCCGCATCCATCTGTAGGAGCCAGGAGAGAGCAGATACAATCCCTAGTACTCTCCTGCAGTACTCCCTGTGCCAAAGCCTGTAATGCTGGGTAAAACTGTTGGGTTTGCTTTAAATCTCTCTCAAAAAAGGCAGAATCCACAGTTAGCAACTAACCTCAGTTTGCTGGATTTTAGAACTGACGGTAGTTGGAAATCAAAACCTGGACCCCAAAAGCAGATTTAAGGTCAGCACATAACAATGGACAGTATTAAACACTATTGGTTAAGTGCCCAAAGAGTCAGGAGTACCATTCCTGCTCTTCTCAGTGTTCACTTTATGCACCATTAGAAAAACTAGTTAAAAGCATGTTTTTGTTGCCTGCCTAAACAAGCAACAAGATTTTGACCACAAGAGGGCCCTGCCATAGCAGAAAATTAAGAAACAAGCAGCCAAACACTCTCGACATCCTGCAGACCAGGAAATCTTTACAGCTCCTGTCTGGTACTGCTTTGTCACAGTATTTGTGGTCCAGCCGTGCTCTCACACTTGCTCTTTTTTCCCAGACACAGCTTATCTCTGTTCCTGATTTTGCCATATGTATTTTCTTTAGGTTGCAATTGAGTTTGATCAGAATGTATCTATCGCTTTCACGTGTCTGAGCGCAGATTGCAAAATCATCCATGAGTATATTGGGGGCTACATCTTCTTGTCAACCCGCTCCAAGGACCAGAATGAAACACTGGACGAAGATCTGTTCCATAAATTAACTGGAGGTCAGGAATGAGGTGAAGTAAACTCTCTTCCCTCTGCCTGCTTCTCCCCACAGCTAAGATGACCAGAAATTAAACAAAAATATCTCTGATTGTTAATTGCTGGCTAATAAATATTGTACATGTCAATCCATCTTGTAATATGACTGGACTATTTACAGTTTTTGTTAAACATTGAAGCCAAGGTCACTGGATGCAATATGGCAATTCCATCATCAACACTAGGAAAATTAAATCGTCTTTGTTTTCCTTTTGTACAGCTAGAAGTTTTTAAATAAACCGCGTCTAGCCACTGGGCATTTTTGAATCTAGTATTTTTAATTGCAAGAGTCTGTTTCAGCATCCAGAACAAGTAACTTGAGGATATTGTACAGCAAATTTTCTCCTCTGTTACAGCCGTGCAACTCCCACTGCTAAAACGGCCATTGTTAAAAAGGCCAGCATTTAACAGAACTAAAGCAGATTAAATACGTATTTTAAGGCTACATTACTTGTCTAACACTTGCACTGGGAACAGAAAACATTCCATCGGTGTTCCAAAGTCCTGCGGACCGAGCTATCACAACCCAAGTAGTGATTACACAATTGTTCAAAAATGTAGCACCCGTGTCTACCTTCATCCACTTAAGTAGTTCCCTTAAAGCCAGAGAAGCTACCAGACACCTAAAACCAAAGCATTAATCTTGACAAAACAGGATTCAAAACGTTGATCTTTTGAGGAACTTTGTTAATTTCCAGGTTGAAAAAAATGCTTTAGGTACTATTTAAAATCATTTGCTTGTTAAAAAGGCCTCTGAGTGTAGGCCTTTCTATTTTCTGTCCCTGTTACTCTGTTTCACTGTGACATCTAACTCTAAACTTGTTCATAAGTTGAGCGAGGAGCTGAAATGCCTGTAGAAATTATCTTACTCATGTATTTAATGCAGAATACAAAGAGATTACTCGGTGATACCGTGCCTGAGGAAGCAGATCTGTAGCAGCCAGCTCTGCCTGCTGGAGGGAGCCACACACATCCACCCAGCTGAAAGAAATTTGGTTCTGCCCTGCAATGCATAGTGATCAGTAAAGCAAGGAGAGAACGAAGCTAGGAGGATTCATGAAACTGCTGGGCAAACCAAAACTGGTTTCACATATCTAAAGAAATACAATGGACAGGTGTTGTCATGTCACCAAGAGATGTTGCAGAAATCACTGCGTAATTCCCAACCGTCACTGCGACTGGACAGCCCTGATTTTTCTGTCACGTCCTCTGCTTTTCTCCAGTGCCTGTCAGTAGGCTGCAGTGGAATCGCTCCCGATTTGTGCCAGTTTAAACAAACTATAGCTTTACATTTTGCAAAAGAAAGAGCTGATACAGCCTGCTTCCCAGCCCTCTGTACTTCCCTCTCCTCAGCACTTTTTACACAGGGGCTGAGGGACCCATCCAGTTTTCCTTCAGTAGAGGACTTACCCACTTCTCACTTGCTTGACACAGGCCAAGTATTTTCCTCAGAGTGGGAGAACCACCTCTAATGGATAGTCCAAGTCCAAACACTTGCAATATTTAAAACCTGCCCAAGGGTGCTGTGGGAGAGGTGAATGCACGTCTTAGTGCCAGCACTTCTTCCACAGGCAGCCCTCTTCCAGACTCGGCCTCCACTCTGGCTACTGAGTCGCAGTCAGGACTGTGACTGTGCCTGTGTCAGAGCCCCTCATTTGGCAATGACAGACTCCCGTAAATTGTTCATCGGGAAGCACAGCCCTGTGCTTGGCACTCTCGGAGCAGACCTTGTCACACGACTGTTGCATGGAAGCCCTGTAGTTGCCACCTGTCATCTAAACGATCTGAACACGTGAATGCAGAGATACGGGAACTTTGAATGTAGTTCTCATTAGCAGAGTGTGCGGCGCGTTTTACTGCTAAGCAAACATGCTTACTTGCGGTCCAAGTTGTCTGGGCTGGGATTTCAGGGAAACGATCAAATATTTCCATTTTCTTTCCTGCCCCTCCCTCAGTCTCACTCCATGTGTCACTGCCTTTCGAGTAAAGAATTCCCGCTGCTCTGCAAGGAGTTCTGACAGCTCATCCCGGCTAGCTGTAAGCCTCACCCTTTGTCATTTTAGCTTTAAGGGAATGATCCCTTGCTGCTGTCCCGTCTCCGTGTTTCTTTAGATCATCAGCTATCTTTCTCCTGGCAAGGCTTTTCCATGACAGGTAAGGAACACTTAGGAAAGGAGTCTCTTTTTATCCAGCTGCCTTCAGTGCTGCATGGGGGCAGTGATGGTAGCTCCGCTTCCTACAAGCAGCCCCAGAAGAGGTCGGAGTGGGAAGGCACGACCCAGGGCACTCCTGCACCTCCGTAATTCCGGGCTGGATACAAGTCGGCAGCTCCTGAGAGGAGGCCTGCACCAGCCTGCTCTGCCTGGCACCTGCACCAGCCCAGCTCGGGGCCAGCCACAGCACGGAGTCATCTTTCATCCCCCCCCACGTCACCGAGCATGTCCCAGCCAGACTTCAGAAGTTCCCCTTAATGCACACGGGGTACCACGCCCTCCCTTACTCATGCAATAACCTGATTAAACTTGGCTTTCGCTTGTTCATACCACCTGATTTACACATAGAGTTAAAGAACATAGGCTCAGTGGTCTGTAGAAAACAAGTTATTAATTGCACGGTGCCAGATGTGTGAGATGTTTTACAGAGAGAGTGAAAGCAGGACAAGGGCATCTGCCCTGAAATTTCGCAATCAGAGACAAAATCCTGGAGAGGAATCTTGTTTAGATGAAAACAAAAGCCTTTAGGAAACTAATACCTCGACTCGGCTGCAACCCTATGCTGTACATCGTGCTTAATTAAACCAAAGTCAGGTCAGGGTAAAACACTACCAATGTCAGATGGCTGCTGTCTGTTCTTACAACAAACTCTGTAGGGGATTTCACCGCTGCCTTCAGCATGTGTTACTGCAGCAGACAACACACACACCCCAGAGTTTTCTGAAACGTCAGGCTAAATAATCCTGTTCTTGCATTCTCTCCCTGTTCTCTGTAGGAAAATGTCTTGCTTGTGCTTGCTCTGTGAACTGACCTGCAAAATTCTTCTTTTCTTTTGTTGGCCTTAAAAGCCATTCTCCAGATTTTTTCAGGATAGTTTCATTCTTAACCATCACTTGGATCACGGCCAGTGAGAAACATTCATCTCTTAAACTTTACAGCCTGGTACCATCCTCGCCTTCTCCTGCTCTCCCCGTGCTTCTGTTTATCTCGGTGTCACTAGGGAATGCAGGGCTTATCCCTAGAATTCCTGCAGGCGAGGGGTTTTGTGCAGCACTGAATCAGCCCCAGGGTGGGGGCGTCTGGTTCAGCTCTTTGTGCATCATCCATGTGAAAAGGCTGACAAAAATGCCTGCCTTTACTAAACGTTCCCCCAGGTTGCCACTGAAACTCTTAGAAAAGTAGAAAAAGGGAGAAGAATAACCTGAAGAAACACAGCGACATGAGAACAGGCCAAAGTGACTCACAAAGGGGAAATCTCTGCCTGCTGCTACCAGATAATTTCAAAGAAACTGGTGAGAGAGGGCTGCTGTCTGCCCTGGGAAACCTTCACCAATACCTGGGCAGCTGTTGGAGACGTAGTACCATAGCAGTAATATTCCAGATGATTAGAGTTTGCAGCTAGGCAAAGAGCTGGGGAAATAGGACGCCTGCCTCAAAAACTGGGCATCCAAAAAGCAGAACCAAAGGTGGAAAATAAAAATAACAAACGCTCATTTTCCAAGGGTGCTCTGCTTCTTGCAAGAGGTTCTCTGTATCACTCAGAAGTCAAGCACCTCTGGGCAAAGACTCCACCTCCCTTCCACCTTCACTGAAATGAGTGGCCCGCTCGCTAACGGCCGGGCTGCTTTTCCAGTCTTATGAGGCTGCTTGTCTCAGTCTCCAAAATGAAGTCAGTAAGGTTGAACACATTAAAAGTAAGGCAGCATTTGGCCCTCCAGGTTTCATGGAGTATTTTTTTTAAGAGATTAAAAACAATATAATAACCAATGAAAATTCACTGTCTCTAAGCACTAAGCTAACAGCAGCAAACACAACACGGGTATTTAATAGCCCGAGGCAAAGCAAGACCACCTCCCTGCTCCCCAGCTTCTCTCAAAGAAGAGCTTTGCAGCCAGCAGGTCTGCAAAGCCAAAGGGAAGGCAGGGTTTCCACCCGCCTGGCAGGGGCTGGACTTTCCTCCTGTTATACCAAATTCTTCAGATTTTTTTTAACCTGCTCCAGTTTGCCCTTTGAACCCAGCAGAGTGCAGATCTCTGAAGGTACCTGTTAGCGTGCACGTGCCAGGCCTGCACGCTGCCCTAAACACAGGCCTGCGAGCTGCTCCACCAGGGTTAATCTGTGGGATTAGCCCCTCATTTAGGAAACTATTTGTCTTGCCTTAGAGCCATTCCACACGGGAACAATATGTACATCTCGCCCAGCCTCCAAGGGAACCGCAATGGCTCCAGAGAGTCCTACTAAAAGACAGTATCTTGTTCTGTGGATGTTCTGGTGTTTTTCAAGGCTCTCTCCCCACGCAGATAATGAATGACATGGTCAATAGATAAGGTCTGCGTACATGCAGACTCAAGGTTTTTGGGAAAGCAAGACCTTTATCTGCACTTCAGTACCCAAGCATACAGGTCTGTGTTGCCTTCATGTCATGGATCTGTTTTGTTGTCCTGACAAACGAAAAACACTGACTACTGTTCTCCCTGGAAATTTTAATCATTAATTGTCTTATAGTAGCAACTGAACAACCACCCTTTTGCTTTTACTGTGAAACAATCTCCATCAATTCATCCCTTTCCCATTCCTGGCTTTACTCTCAGCCCTTGACCAGCCAAATTATTATTCGAATTGTGGGAATGCTGAGAAACCCAGCTCAGGGCAGGTCCCTTGGTGGGAGATGTTTTACATTGTCAGTCTTGCTTATCCAGCAAAGGATGAGAGAAGGAGCCGAATGGGAACTCTCCCAAGCCATGCAGTACGGCAGATGCAGAACAGAGAATACAACCCACGCACAGCAGGACCGGGAGAGGCCTCCCAAGTCCATCACGTGCAGCATGAGATGCCGCAGGCCCTCTCCATCGGCAGAGAGCATTCCTCTCTGCAGGAGTGGTAGGTGAGAGCTTCGCTTTTGACATTTCCCAAGGGCCTCCTTAGAAAAGTCATTTGTCCTGCGTGAACATTTCCAGGAATTACTCCCAACTGCAAGAGTCTTAGAAATAAAAACACTTGAAGCCTTTTATTGGTGCCTAGAGAGCAACCAAAGCCCATGTCAGCAGACAGAGCCTTAGCTTTACATCATCATGGCCTGTCAGCAAAGAAACACAATAATTCCTCTCCCTTCCCCCCTGTCACTGGAAGACGTGAGAGTTGGGACTACAGACACTGATCTTTTCCCTTTATCCCCCTCTGCTTAGACAAAGACAGACGGAGCAGCCCTGCCTGAGTGTTGGGAAATAAGAGCCCTCCCACCCACCTCCTACTAGGGCCGAGGGAGCGGGGAAAGCTGCCTGGAGCCACCCCCTCTCCAGTCAGGGGAAAGCTGGATGCGGGGGAGCAAGCCTGGAACAAACCTCGCCTGCGCTTGTGGGCAGAGCCACGAGCAGGGAAAGCCGGGAACAGAAAAGAGGCATTTCACGCTCTCAGCTGAGTCACCGAAGTGTATAAAATCAAGGCCAGGCAATCGGAGCCACGCAGAGCAGAAGCACGAGGCATCAGGACTTCTGGACAGGTACGTGCAAGCGGATGCGGTTTAGAGCCAGGGACTAAGATTAAATCTAAGATCGGGATCCAGCAGTGCAATTCCTCCCATCCTCTCCCTGCCATGTGCTGGGAATCCAGCAGCTCTGGTAACCAGGAAGCCCTGAGGCTGCTCAGCTCTTGCCTGGTTCCAGATGGCAAAAAGGACACAGGCAACCAAATTATACTATGTTGCTGGTCCCTACTTCAAACCTGGGATGGCAGCAACAGATGATGGTCTGGGCAAGCTCTGGCACCATTCAGGGAACAGCAAGTAGCTATTAAGGTTTGGAATAAGTCAGAGATATTTCATACTACATGGGGCTTCAGCCACCCCCCTACACTGTAATATATTTTTGGATGAGGAATGATCGTTGTGATGCCTGGCAGCACAAAAGACAGCTCAGTAAGAAAAGCACTAGTTTTGGGCTTTGGTTAATTCCCTCCTCTGACACAGATTACCTGCGCAGCCTTGGGCAAATCATTTAGAGCTTTTTTTCTTTTTCTGTTCTTTTTTTTTTTTTTTAAATGACAAAGACAAAGCTGGGGTGGGACGAGGAGGGAGCATGGAGGGAACTGTAACACTGAATAACATGCTTCTTGGTACCCAGGCCTTTAGGGCCCTGCTCCAGGAGCACACTCTCCGTTTCTGACCACTTTGACTGAAATGTGGTTCGGGAGCTGCATTTTCAGCACATCCTTTCCCCAGCAGCTGGGGTGCATACCACACCTGAGGCACTCACCTGCAGCAGGGCCCCAGCCCTGCCACCGCCTGGCAGACAGGCTCCAGGGCACTGCCAGCGGGTCAGGAGCAGAGGAGGAGGGCGAGTCTCAAAGTGCCTTTGGGGTCCCCACCGTGGCTGTCACTCATAACGGGGCAGAACTGCCCTGGCAGAGCCCACACGAGCCCTGGACTTTTGCTGTTTCAACTTCTGCTAAGGGAAGGAAAGCCCTTCCTAACATAGGAAAGGCACTTTTACCCGCCCACGCCATTGCAGCTCAGCCCAGTTTGGGCTCCTACGTCCTTTAATGTTTAACAACCCTCCCCTGCCTTTGGATCCATACATTTGCTTTGTACAGACAACCTCACAGAAAAAAATCCCTTGCCACGGTCCCACCTGACCCTAGCCCTGTTGCTTGGGTATCATCCCATTAGATAACTCTTCCCAGTGGGCTGGCCAAACTGGACACTATGCAGCAGGACAGCCCTGTAGAGAGCAATACACAATCAGGTATAAAAGTCAAGTCCCATAACATGGCAATATCCCTCTCCTGCAGCTTGTCCAGTATAGTCCCAACCGGTATTTTTATACTGGAGTAGCACTGGCACTCCCTCATACCCCGGTACTGCACAGAGGCAGCTGAGCAGAGAGACCAGGGAGCCCACCTCCTGCACTGCTGCTGTTCTGGGTGCCGGTCTGGTGCTGAGGGTACTGGCGTGGGAACCAGACACGTGATACAACTTGGTTGCTTTCTGCATGAAAAACTGTAGGTACGCTTAGACTAAGATCACATGATACTTCTGTCCCCAAGAGTTCATGTTTACTTAGGCTTAATTACAGAAGAGACATTAATTATCACTTCCGCTGTCTGGATGCAATAGGAAAGGACTTACAAATGTTTCACTTTTAGATAGCTTGTAGCTGCCTGGAGGGATTTAATTTAGCTCTTAATGCCGATGTTTTGTTTTCCCCTCCCTGAAACAAAAACCAAACAGATCTTGCAAGTTAATTGCAAGCCACTTAGGAGAAGGATGTTTTCACGCTTGCTCATCCTCTCTCTGCTGGTGGGGAACACAGTGTCGGGCCCGGTGAGCAGAGCAGAGCCTGCAGCATCCAGGGACATCACCACCTTTTTCCAGCTGGCTCAGGAAGACTCTTGGGAGAACGTTAATCTCACCAGCATGTCCTGTGAGGATCGGAAGAACAGGACCTGGATCACCCTGCAGCTGACCAACAGCAGCCTGACAGCTTTCCCCGTCTGCCTTCCGGGGGCCCTGGAGACCTTGGATCTCAGCAACAACCTCTTAGAAGAGGTGAATGGCACGGAGATAGCAAACCTCCCACGGCTGCGCGTCCTCTCGCTGAGGCAGAACCATCTCCAGGCAGTTAGATGGGGATCTGAAGCCCTCAGCAGTCTCCTCTCCCTGGACTTAAGCTTTAATAAGCTGTCGTCGGTGCCATCGTGCCACAGCTCTGCCCTGCCTAACTTGAGGTGGTTGTCCCTGGCTGGAAATCCACTGATTGAAATCCAGCCGCTGGCTTTTTCCTGTTACCCTCAGCTACAGTTCCTAAACCTCTCTGCAACGCTGCTCGGGCAGGATGACAGCAGAGGAATTAGGGAGTCTGCTTTTGCCATCAGCACATCTCCCAGCGAGGCCACGAACAGGCCTGGAAACAACATCAACGTGCTTGATCTGAGCGGGACCTTTCTTGAGAAAAGTAAGTTTCTGGATTTCCCACTGTAAACATGGGGCTTGGTCAGGCCAGGGGGGAGCAGAAGCCTCGCTGGGACAATGGCTCCCATCCTGGCCGAGCCCGGGGTGGAGGGGGAACACCCCACGCTGAAAGCTGCAAACAGCTGGTCCAAGCGTGCAATGCACTCTCCAGCTGTGATGCAACTGCTGGGGGGAAACCCTCACGCAGACCACCCTCCCAAAGGAAGAGCAGAGAATGGACACCACCAAACAGGACTATTTGTCCCACTGTAGTCCCCCACCTCTGTCCTAATTCCACTGTCAGCCCTGAGATTAGCTTTGGGAGACACAGGAGGAAATTCATTTCCCTTTCCAGACACACTGCTGAAATCTTTCTTTGTCTATCCCCACAGTTACACTCTGCTTTATACAACTGTGTTGAAGTAGCACAGAGAGAGGCTTTTTGTGTCAACCACAACCAACCAAATACTTCCGCACAGGGAGACAATCCCTGCCCTGAGCAATTTACAGCATGATTTTTTTTTCTTTTGTCTGTCTCCCCTGCCAGCCTCGGTTTATAACTGAGGTGCTGAAGCGGACAGATGTTAGATGCCTTGCTCAGCTGCTCTCAGCCTGGGGCAGAGCCAGGACCTTAGGGACTCCTCAAGCTAGAGGTTTCACCTCAACCCACATTTAACAGATACACCACCAAATTTACTCCATGAATTTACCTAATCCTTCTTGTGGTAGTGAGTTACACAATTCAGTCGTGGGACGGAAAGGCACTTTTGTGTAAGGCCTATTCTTTCAGTTTCATGCCTCTCAGCTCTTTTTCCTGCGCTAAGAGAAACAAGAAGTTACTTGCCTTTCTCACACCAGTCAAGACTTTGTAGACCTCTCTAATCTCCCCCCACCTACCACGTCTCTGAGCAGAGAAATCCTTGTTCATTTAATCTCACCTAATAGGAAACCTATTCCATATCTCTTATCAGCTTTATCGTCCTTCTATCTTCCCTTCTTTACCTCTGCCCTACGACAGCATGACCTGCAGGTAATATTACAAAAATGTGATTGCATGGGTGTTTATACACTGGTGTATTGATTTTTGTTCTATTTCTTTCCCAAGAAGAATAGCTGCAGAAGACCACAGAGATATTTTATATCCCTATGAACTCAAAACTTTTTTCTAGGCAGAAATCTACAGGAATGCTCTATTTAGGCAACAGATATAAATTTTTTTTCTGCTTCAGTTCAACCAGAGTGGACCAGAGATTTGCCCAACCTCAGATCGCTTCACCTGACAAAGATGTCACGATTAAGAAGCCTCGATACTGACTTCTTCAAGTCCATGCCTGGTCTCCAAGAGCTGAACTGTCAAGACTCCTACTCACTGGCTTTCGTGAGGACAGAGATGTTTGACAGTGCTCCTCATCTGAGCCATCTCTCGTTTGAGAAGTGAGTTGTTTTCTTTTTTGTTCTTCCTCACATAACGTTGCCTTTGCCTCACAGCACCATGGTGCCTGGGAGCTGATTTTTATGCAGAGTTTGCTTGTTATCAAGTGTTTAGGAAGGAGGTATGGGCTTGCATGCTATGGAGAAACGTGCTGTCTTATACTCAGATATGCCATGTAAAGCCTGTGATGTAGACCTGATACAGCAGAAGAGCTGATACAGCCCAAAGAGGTGGCATGAGACTCACAGCACAGTTACTGGTTGCTTGAGATCGCATCCATCGCGCTCCCGCTCTTCTGCCTTATCTCCCAGCCCAATGGATGAGTTCATCTAGCGCTGTTAAGATTGGCATAGACCCACTGAAGCCCACTTGCAATACAGCCCATGCTTCCAACATCTACAATGGCAATGTCTCACCAGAGGAGAAGCGGGTCACTGAGGATTCCTTGCTCTACAAAGGATGAATGCTGACAGTTTCCTAAAATCTGCACCTTGGAAGCAGTCAAAAATCCTGTCCCTCCCACTTTTAGTGTGAGACATTAATATAGTTCCTTGTTCAGCATTAGTAAGAGCAATGGTTTAGTCCTTATTCTAGAGGTAACACCTCTGTGATTTACTTTGTATGCCACGCACCTGTTGAAATACTAAGGGAAAGAAAAGTCTGAAGGTGATTTATCAAAATAAGGGTAGGTAAACTGCACACAGAACAGTCAGCATAAAGGAAAAGATTTGGAGAGCACCTTACAAGAATTCTGTAATATAGGCCCAGATTATAAGCATATCAGAAAAGATGGCACTGGCTGTGCTCTAGGAACCAGTTTTAGGAAAATATACCCATTTAAGCAAAAAAACCCAACGGATTCCATCCCCCACTAGATTGCCACACTGAATTTACACAGCACTTTACAATACCTGCAGGAATACCAGTTCAAAGTGCTAAAAATCATGACCCAAACTTAAAAAAAACAAAGGAGTAGCAGTTAAAGTCACGGACAAAAGAGAGCATCTTCTGAGCACTCAGACTACAGGGAGGTCACATTATCACACTCTTTCTGCAGCTAGGACAGCTTAACAGTAAAGGCAAGGAAGGTCTTCCCGTATTAGTCATTTGACCTTAGTCGGTGAGAGTGTATATTATGAAAGAGGCAATTAACATGAAGAGGATGATTGGCATACAGAAAGACAAGCCATTACAAGCAGACTGAGAAAGAAGCTAGAGAAATGGCTTAGTATAAAAGAAAAGTGTAGCTGAACGCACGACGGCAGAGAGGAGAGCATCCTTCACAGAAGACCCTTGCCAAATGCTAGGTCCTTTCCCTTCCAGCTGCCATCTCTAAAGGTGTTATCCCCTTACAATGCTTTTGTTATGCTTTAACACACAGCAGCTACGCTGTGCAAATTAGAGAGATGGGCAGGCATTAGCCTGGACTTAAAAGTGCAGAATGGTGGTGTTGG